>NC_052056.1:85706517-86417351 GCF_903992535.2 Arvicola amphibius
TTTTTGGAGACAGAGTTTTTCTGTGTAGCCCTGTATTTTCTGGAACTCACTCTGTAAACCAGGCTGGCCTTGAACTCCGAGCCCCGCCTGCCCCTGCCTCCCAATTGTGGGGATTAAAGGCCTAAACCACCATGGCCCAGTCAAACTGTTTCTATTATTAGACACAACTGTGGAATTAATGAGAAGACACACACATATGCCAAGGGTAATTAGCCTCCTTTGGATCTGTAAAAAAAAAAAAAAAACAAACTTATATTTACAAAAAATATGACAACAGAATTTAACATTTTGATGGCAATGACAACATTAGTATAATGTGTATGTATAGATGAGACTTGGGATTCAAATGTTTATTTTTGAAAATGTCTTTTGAATAGGTCCTATATGTACTAAAGTCTTAAAGTAGACTTGTTACTCCTTAAATCAGGTATGGGGCTGGAGAGATGGCTCAGTGGTTAGGGACACTTCCAGAGGACCTCCCAGCACTCCCCGCACTCATGTGACGTTCACAACTGTCACTCCAGTCACACCCCCCCTCTTCTGGCCCTCAGGGAGGGCACTGTGTGCATGTGGCGTACACATACACATGAAGGCAAAACACTCATAAACATAAAATTTAAAAAAAAATACGGGTGGGAGGTGGGGCTGGAGAGATGGCTCGGCAATTAAAAGAGCACTGGGCACTCTTACAGAGGACCTGGATTCAGTTCCCAATACCCACATGGTGACTCACAATCACCTTTAACTCCAATTCCAGCGGCTCTGACACTGTCTTCTAGCCTCCGTGTGTACTGCACATATTTTATACAGATATACTTGCAGACACATAAAAAATACATATACAAAATAAATAGCTGAGTGTAGTGCTAACTCAGGGGATAGAAGCAGGTAGATCTCTGAGTTTGAGGTCAGTCTGGTCTACATAGGTGATCCAGGGCCAGCCAAACCTACATAAGCTACATAGTGAAACTCTGTCAAAAATAAAATAAGTAAAAATTTTATATATATATATATATATGTGTGTGTGTGTGTGTGTGTGTGTGTGTACATACACATGTGTATATATACATATATACAATTATATACACAATTATCTATTCTATATACAATTATATATATACATACATACATACACAAACACACATACATGTATGTGTTGGGCATGGTGATACTCACTTATGATCCCAGTACTCAGAGGCAGAAGCAGAAGCAGGAAGATTGCTTCAAGTTACAGTCCAGTCTGAGCTACATATTCAGGTCCTGAAGGCCAGGTTGGGCTACAGTGGGAGACAAAAACTGTACTCCCTCACACCCCCCAAAAATTTTTTTTTCTGAGATTTTTAGCAACTTCTATCATTTGTAATTGACAGTCACATCTGTAAGATTCTAATTTATTTCAAAGCTCTTCCTTTCAAAGGCATCTATCTTTCTTTGGACAATCAAACCAGAAGTGTTTTGCCCTTGGGGCAGAGAAAGATCTAGCTGTTCAGACTAGGCTCAGCGCTATGTCTCTAACCTTGGGGACGGGGGCTGTCAAGTTCATTTCCTGAACTCCGTGCTGTGTGGTGAGCTGGCTGTGTAGTGCTGCTTCCATGCCATGGTGGGAAGTACATCCAGGAACCCTCTGGTGACTCAGGCTCCCCCTCAGACACTACACAAACCCTTCAACTTCACTGCTTCACACTCAATCCTCACACTTCCCATTTCCCTTTTGGCCAACAGGGGGAGTCCAACCTCCATCAGATCACACCAGGCTGGTCAAAGTCACCCAGGGAGTCCCAGCCTACTTGGAATGTTCTAGAACTAGACCCTGGTGAGCCAGCTTACTTCCACCTCTCCTGGCTTTCTGCTTTGCCACAAGAGCAGTGTAGGCTCCTGTACTATGTGTAAGGGACAGTCACTGGTACAGACTGCACCAACAGCTGAGCAAGAGGATGTGCTGAGAACCTGTACTCATGGTTCTTCCTCCTGCCCTGAAGTCACTGGGCTGCCACTCTGATCAGCCTTTGGTCAGATCATTCACAGGAGACAGAGACAGATGACATGGGACCACACTAAATGGGGTCTTTTGGATGAACTTCCCACAGGGTACAAGCTGTTGTTAATGGGTGTGGGATGGCACAGACTTGCTTGACTGGAGTGATAAAAATCACTGTAATGTCAGTCCAAGACAGAGAAACTCAGTGTTGCTCTGCGAGTCTTCTTGCTAGCTGCTGGGCTTTTCAAAGTCAGGGAGTTCAGTACTCTGCCAACAATGGACACCTGCCACCTACCAACTAAAACCTGTGACGGAAGTTAACAGCCAGTGGGGCAGACGAGATACCCGTTAAAGGTGAGGGTCACAATCCAACCCAGCTCCTTCTCAGGCCCCTTGGCCAATTTCATGGGGTCTTCAGAAGGCTGCATTTTTACAATGTAAAGCACTCTGACATCCAAAAGTACACACAGAACCTTAAAATGACCTTGCTTAGAGAAACAGAGAAGCTACTGAGAGCTGTCCTGCCTGATATGGCCATCACCACTGGAGAGCAAACTGTGCCCCAGGTCTCGCTTCTGCCTACATGTCCCTGATGTCTTTTAGACTGGTGTGGGTATTTTGCCTACATGCCTGTGTACCACATGCATGCAGCCTATGGAGGCCAGAAGAGGGAGTCTGATTCCTTGGAAGTTAGAGATGATTGTGAGCCATGGATGCTGTTGCTGGGAACCCCCAGAATCCCCCTTTCACTTGGGACCAAAGGCTAAAAGTTGAGTTCCTCCTTTGTGGTCAGGTGGTGTGAGATGTGTGAACCATTTCAGCAGCCCCACTTCTGTTCTTAAAAAATACGTATGGGCTGAGTTCGAGGCCAGCCTGGTCTACAAGAGCTAGTTCTAGGACAGGCTCTAGAAACTACAGGGAAACCCTGTCTCGAAAAAGAAAAACAAACAAAAAAAAGTATGGGGGTTCAGAGGCTAAAAGCATTTGTAGACTCCACAGAGACCATTCTCATTCAAACTACCAAGGCATGCCCCCCCCTTTCTGCCTCTCCTCTAGCTGATGCAACCTCTGCCCAGGATCCCACATGGTAGTAGCAAAATGCACTGGTTACTGATGCATCGCTGAAGGATGGGTACCAAGGCCTATCTGCCCGACCTATTCTTCCCACAAGAGACTGAATGCACACCTGTTCATCATTATGATCAGGTAGAAGACATCTCTTTTAGCCCTGTGAAAAATATCTGAGAGAAGTTCAGGTTTAGTGCCTGTATGATCAGTGAGGGCAGAGCTAGGGACAAAGTCTGGAGAAACCTTGTCATAGTCCTGGGGCCCAGGAGCTGCCTCCCTCCCACCCCCTTCAGTGTTCATATGGCCAGACAGGCACAGAAAGGCAAATGTGGGCTGTTGCCATAGGGCCTGCTAGTCACCTACCTGAGATGAGAGAGAGAGCTGTCTTTTACCTATAAGTTGGTCTGGGGAGACTCATGAAAGCCGACAGGAGATGGAGTCCCGGGCCAAGACTGCCTCCCTCTTGGATCCCGACAGTGCAATGACTTGGAGATCGGCACAGCTCTGGTATACTAAGACCCAACTTGGTGTCATCTGCCCTCTCCTTTAGCACCCGTGTACTTCTTTCGCTTCTGTGTACCTGATAAGTACTTTTTCAGCAAACCACCTTTGTCTATCATTCCCTTTTAAAGACCCTACTCCCAAAGAACAAGATGTCAGACTGTAACACTTTAAATACCCACACAAGTGTTTGTTCTTTGTGTGACTCCACATAAGGTGTCTGGGACTTACACAGCATACATGTGCCACCACAGGTAACAAGAAGGGAGCACTTGGCACCGAGTGCACAAGCTGCAGTGTAAACATTAGGGAACTCTTGTCGCCTCAGATTGAGAAGGGGCTGGCATTTTGGAAGGGTCTTCAAATCCTACAACAGTTAGTGTTTATTTGTTCCCCAGCCCCACCCCCAAAGAAGCCACAGCAACCAGTGGACATTAAGCTGTGACAAGCCCCAGAGCCTTGCATATGTGGGGCCTTCTAACAAACTGCAGTGGACACAGGGCCATGGCCTGCTCACGGATCACCAACTGCAGCCCTGAGGGACCAAGCACCTTGAAAGAAGTTGGCCTTATTAAAATCTCTCTGCTTCTGCCCTCAGGCTGTGGGGACATATGTAGTTCTCCACCCACATCCACAAAGAAGCTATTCTGTCTCCTCAGAGATCAGCAAAAGTAATATAGCCAAGACCTCAGGGCAGACACAGCTTTGAACATCCCAAATAGCACAGCCCAGTTTGTGTTTATTCAACTTCTTGTTTGGAACTGTAGATTAAACTGAGTGCCTATAGTCTGTTCAGATGCAAATGTCTAGGCTTAGGACCACCACCTGCTCCTCCACAGCCAGGTTCCACAGGGTCCACTGCAGGTCTGTAGATCTACAGACACACAAGACTGCAGGTTAACTGGATACCCACCATGCTCTTTTCCTGAGTCTGACTACCATGGCAGATCACTCCCAAACTTGAACCTGGGCAGCTTGTTAATCCCAACAGACATGGGGGACAAGACAAGGAAAGGCCACTCATTCTGCTCAACACCTAGCAGACCCCCAGATGCCATCCTCTGGGAGCTATGGAGACATCAATGTAGTCACGGGGACTCCCAACACTGGCTGCTATCTCCAGGTGGATGTGCCACTCACTGAGTATGGCTGATCCTGAAGCCAGCCCCATTATGGTCTCTTTAGAATGATGGATGCTCTTACCAATCAGCAAGTCACAGAGGTTAAAATCAAACCCCAGGAGCTTTGAGACAGATCACACAGACCCTTTTCATCACACAGAGGTCCCTTGCAAGCTGCCATTCTTGTCTCACAGAGGGTGCTCCCTGGGTGGTCGATGGGCTAAAGAGGCCATAGGTACCTTGCCCAAAGCACACAGGGGAGGCAGAGCTCCTTCTTTCATGTAAATACAAAAGATCCTGTAAAGGAAACTTACTTTTTAAAAAATGACATGCTTTACTTGGGGTCAAGGGTTGCATATGCCCCAGTGGTGTGTAGGTCACTCATGCAAACTGGTTCTTTCCTTCATTCACGCCCACAGATCTCAGGCTTGGTAGCAAGCGCCTTCACCTGCTGAGCTCTCTCACCAGCCCTAGAAAGCCTACATTGGGACAGAAGGAGGTTAAGATGTCAGCACCCAGCTTCTCCTAAGATGTAAGCTGAGCTCTGCAGAACTACCTCCCCCTTAAAGCAAGAGCAAGGGGTACAGTGGGTGTTTTTCATTTCAAATCCTTTCCACCTGGAGTGTGAGAGGAAGAAATGTACGTGAACACAGTAGCTCCAGCGCTTGGCCAAGGGAACGAAAGGCTGAGCTGGCAGGAGCTTCTGTCACGAAATGAAACCTGTAGAGGGAGTCAAACTGAGGCAGAATATACGGAAAAATCACCCAGTAAGCTCTTGTTGTCATGTATGAGAAGCTTTTATAAAATTATACAAAACACAGCAACACAAAGAACAAACTCCAGGTACGTCAGTAACGATACAAAGGTGGCAACCAGCCCAACAGCTCCCAGGCTTTCCCACTCACCCCTGCTCCAGCCTCACCCACAGTCAGGTTCTAGGAGAGGATCTGCCTGGTGTGATTCCAGTCTTCTGCCAGCTGCTGTCTGGCTTCAGCAAGGACATGGTGTCCTCAGAATTACTAATGCACATTGGTAATTCAAGAACTTAGTCCCACTGACCTCAGTGTGGGATCTCAGCACTCAGGTGGCAGACAAGAGGCGGCCCCATGTCTGAAGCCAGCCTAGTCTAAAGAAGAAAGCTCCCCTACCTTGCCAACAAAACCTACTTGCAGATGAGTCTACGCTACTGACCCAAAGGCCTTGGCATCAGCAAGACCTGTGACAAGAATCTATGAATGGAGCAGTGCTCCTAGGGACCCTCACACCATCAACCAGTTTCACCTCTAAGGAGAATCCCCTACCCCTTGATGGAAGTGCTTGCTGAACTTAGAGGAGATGCTATGAGGAAGAGTAACAGTGTTTGTAAGGAATAAGGATGCCAGTAGCAGAACAGAGGCTGGCCAGGACTCAAACAGAGAAAGCATGGCAGGCTTAGGACTAACAGGGCCCTTCAGTGAGCCCACATTCTCAGCCCCATGCTTCTCCCCTGGCAGGCCCAGTGCACAGGAGACTGATCACAGTAAGGCACTCCCCACACTCATCTGGGCGGAGGGAGGGGGAAGCCAGTCCAGACGACAAGCAGGTTCAGAAGTTGTGTCACCAACGCTCCCTCAATGGGCCTGCTGGCAGTGCCCTGGCGGTTAGCAGGCAGTGAGGCCTTACAGTCTGCAGAACCTGTGAGCATGCTGGCTGGCTGCATCAGGTCCTTGTGCTGGCGGGCCCCCCATCCGCCCTGGCTCGCTGGCGGTCATACTTCACAGACACGATGAGGAAGAGCAGCAGTGTAGCTCCCTGGATGGCGGCCAGCAAGAAGAAGTAGTAATGCAGGTGGCAGCTGTTGATGTTCCCTAGGAGTGAGCAGACGCCTCCTGGTGAGTGCACTCTATGGACCGGGCACCTTCTCACTGGCTCTTGGCCACCTGAGAGAGTACTCTGCACTAGCCACCTCCCTTCCAGGGGCTCTCCCATTCAGGTGAAGGGAGGGAGGAAGGTAGCTGTCCTGGACCGCTAGCTCTGACACTGGGAAGATCCCCCACAGGGCTGAGAAAGACTTATAACTTCTCAGAGAAGGTTTATGATGGTAACTTGCATCTGTAACACAATCCTGGGAGGGAGTAGCATTCTGCTCCTGACTGGCATTCACTTCTACCTTTCTGAGGTGCTCTCTTGTCACTCCACTTAAAGTCACTCTCTACATTCAGGACAGAGCAACACTTCTGAGGATGGGCTAAGTCCCTACCTCATTTCTCTCACCGAACGCTGCAGGGTGTTGAGCATACCATGGTCACAGGGTATGGCCTTCCCACCTGACAGGCAGCAATGAGGACATAGCCTCCCACTAGAGCAAGACAGATGCTTTTTCCGGTCTTAATCTCTTCCAAGTTTCACACACTGCCCAGGTAGCCCTGACTGCTGTAATAGACACATCTTGGTCTCATTAAAGCATCGTTACAGCTTTTACATTGCCCAAATGCTAAACAAAGAGGACGGTGCAGGTCAGGGCCACAGACTACGGAGATGAACAGCCAGGCTGGAAGGTGCGAGCCTATGGTCTCCACTGACTGGGTGAAGCAGCGACAGCTGCAATGCTGCCCACCTGGCACAGTCGCTTCTGTAAACCACTGTTCCTCAAGGACTACTTAAAGATCCACACCACCACTACTCAGCACTGACCCAGGACAGAGTGGCAGAGTGACCGCCTGGCTCCCGTCCCCATGAGCCACAGGTATCATTCATGTCACCGGGGCCTGCCAGGGAGCATAGTCATACTCTAGATGACTTGTCCCACAGAAGGAACTAGCACACAGTTAATGCTGTGGCTGGAAGTTGCTGAGCTTTCTGACACTTCAAAAGCATGTTCCAGTGTTTATTCAGAAGGTGAGACTTCCTCTCCCTGACATCTTTGTATGCTGGGTTAGTCTACATGCCCTTTTACTACCTGAGCAGATGCTTATTGGCATCAAATATCTAGCAAACAACATGAGCAAGTACAACACATGTTACTACAAGAAACATAAATACATGCAAGATTCTGACCCAGAGGGAAGGACAAGATCCTAAATCTGCCCATAGTGGAAGAGCCCTATTACCCTGAACCTCAGAGTCCAAAGACTGACTCAGTCAGTAAATGGAACCCAGCTCTGCCTGCTCCCTCATGGTCAGTGACACACCCATCCTCCAAGACCTGTCTCCTCCGTGACTACAGGGGATGGACACTTGATCCAACTGTGACGAGGTACCAATGATGCAATTTTATGTGCAGTGTTGAAGCTGGCAGGCCTGGTGGACAGTGTCGTTATGTCCACACTGTCAACCCCAGAGCAGAAAACAGAACAGAGCCCAGTCTCATTTGGGAATGTGCAGAGAATTCAAACATGTACCCATCGCCCAAGAAGCAGCTGTCCTGGGCAGTCACAGAAAGAAGATCATAATGAGGGGTTAAAAAAAAGTTGTGTTTCATCAGACTCCTGGTCCTCAGAGAATGAAACGGAAGGCCTGAACAGCAATGCCCACCAAAGCTCCTTCATGAAGCCAACACTAGAAACACCAATGTCCATCAGGGCAGAATGAACAAATTCACTGCAACACAAGCCTGTAAGAGAGTGGCACTCGGGATCAACAGGGCGCCTCTCGGAACAGGAGGAACTCGATGCTGACTCTTTGGGAACAGAGTGTCCTGTGCAGGGTCAGGGTGGTTGGCAGAGACATGACGGGGTTCTGAGCTGACCTTAGACAGTGGTGAGACAGTGAAAGGAGTTAGAGAAAAAGAAACAGTGAACTGAAGCCTAGGGAGTCTTGAACCCTCACAAGGACTCCTTAGCCTGCTAGGGACACTACATAAGCTCTCATCACCCCCTCTTCTGCAAGAATGCTAACATAGGACAGGGGACAGTGAGGGAAGTGCCCAATGGTTGTGCACCTGGTGTGAGAAGGGGGTGCCGGCCTGGAGCTACCACCCCCTTTTGCAGGAGGCCTTCTTCTGGAAGGACCCACTCCATCTGATCTCTCTGTGACACCAGGGCCTCTGCACAGCACTGATCCCATTCCCTAGTGGAAAGTGAGGCTGCTGGGGACTGCCTAGCACTGCCTTGAGCACAGCAGTCGAGCTCTCCAAGGCTTAGGTACAGTCTACCAGAAACAAACAGTGGGGGGGGGGGGGGGGGGTTAAGACACTAAATTAGTAAATAAGCTAGGAAGGAGTGGACTCCAAGTGGGAACCAAAAGAAGTCAACTCTGCACACAAAGAATGAGTCTGAAGAACTAGAGTCTAAGACAAGCAAGGCAGTTTCCAGTTATAATCTAGAACTCGGGAGGCAAAGCCAGCATTACTGCAGATGAAGAGGTGGTCAGAGTGACGTGGTGTCCCTTGGTGGGCTTGGGAGGGGTCCCCTGTGAGACTGCACTGTTTCCTTCACCCCAGCCCCTTTGGACGCTATCTCACTACTGTCTAAGTAGGAGAGGTACTCCTGCACTTTGAGGTCACCCTGGGCTGCAGAGTGGGACCATATCTAAAACAAAGGATTGTGGACTAGCAGGATGGCTCAGCAAATAAAGACACTTGCCATGCAAGCCTGATGGCCTGAGACTGATCCCAGATCCCACAGGGGAAGGAGACAAATAGCTCCTGAAAGTTATCCTCCCTCCATGCACCACGACAGCCACCTGCCTGTGATATGTGCACATAGAATAGTAAATGTTTTTAAACCAAACAGTAACTAGAATCCTGGTCTCTTTGATGAACATTTGGGAAAGTCTACACCACGCAGGCTGACTCCATGGCACCCAGAACCAATGAGGCACTCCAGGGCTGTCACCCTCCCAGGGGGATGAGAGCAAAGGCAAGTCCCAGACCAGCTGACGGATTTTACAACTGACCTCACATGGCTAGAGTCAGTTACAGGCATCTAGGGGAGGGAGTTTCAGCCTTCTGAACATTACCCCAAGGCCTTTCAAGGAATCCAACCCAAGGCTCTGGAAATCACACAACTTCTAGAAAACAATTTCCTGACTTTCCCAGGAATGCAATAAAAGCGGGTAAGTAATATCAAGCAAGGAAATGCTGACATTATGGCCCTCCGGGAACATGTACTTGTTTAAAAGGCAAACAATGCTGTAGCTCCTGTTCACCCACAGCACTGCAGAGCTGCCCAGAGAAACATCCAGCAGACTGACTGAGAACAGTACTCACTGACAAAGCCACTGTCTGTCTTAACATCCAGAATCCAAAACTTCAGATCAGGTTGACACAGGAGCTGCCATGCAGGTCTACCTCACCCAACACTGCAGACTGTGCTGAGCTGGACACAAACTTAACAGAGGGTTTGGGCCAATGGCCTCTGGGGACAGATTGGATACTTCACACATTTTGTGGCAGCAGCAAGCACCCTGCTTTCAAACCCAGACATTAGAATCTTACCAAAATCTGTGTGGCTGCTCATCCACCCAATGGCCTTGAGAGACACCAGGGCTAACAGTCCCGAGCCCACAAAGGACCCGATGCCAGAAAAGAAGAAAAAGAGTCCCATGATGGCGCTCTGCATGGACTTGGGAGCAGCAGAGTAGGCAAACTCCAAACCTAGAGAAAAGGAAAAGGAGGCTACATTGAGAAGATCACCGTGGTCACCATGAGGTCACCCTCAGTCAGCTTCCCAGCAGCACACACAGGCTCCACTGAGGTTTGAGCACTCTCGGGCGGACTGTCTCCTGGTTGGAGAAGTCAGGACTAGGTGCTGGCCACTCATCCTCATGATGACTCTTAAAACACATCAAGGAAGAACACCATTCTCACTTAAGAAGTTTTGTTACAAGACAGACACATGTTGTCTCATACCTGAAGTCCTAGTATTCAACAGGCTGCAGCAGGAGGATGGTTGCAAGTTTCAAGTCAGTGGGGCTGCAGTGTTAGAGCCTTTCTCAAAGAGTCAAGAGTTCAGGGGCTGGAGAGATGGCTTGGTGGCTAAGAGCTCAGGCTGCTCATGCGAAGGACAGGGGTTCTATTTCCAGTACCCACATGGAGGCTCACAACCATCTGTGACTCCAGTTCCAGATCTGATGCCTTTTTCTGTCCTCCATGGGAACTACATACATGTGGTACACATGCATACATGCAGGCAACACACCATACATATGAAATGAATCTTTGAATAAAGTCAATGATATATCATTTGTATTTTAATAAAGCTTGCCTGAAGATCAGAGTAAAACAGCCCCACTGGTCAGCCTTACAGACCAGGCAGTGGTGACACACACCTTTAATCCCAGTAGCCACACTAGTTTGCCATAGAAACCGGGCAGTAGTGGTGCACGCCTTTAATCCCAGCCCTAGAGAGGAATATAAAGCGGGAGGAGACAGCTCACAGTCTCATGCCAAGATTCCTGGAGGCAGAATTGCCATTTTGGACTAAGTTAGAGATAAGAGCCAGTGGCTGGATGCTTTGCTTTTCTGAACTTCAAGTTGAACCCCAATACCTGTCTCTGGGTTTTTATTAATCATGCTATAAGTGAAGACTTGAATGTGTCTGGGGGCGGGGAGGGGGTTCTCTCCATACGGACCCTACTTCATAATCAACACAGCAGACTAGGTTCAAGCACTTAAAGACTGAGATTCCCAATGACCGGGTGGAGCAAAGACAAAGCAAAGCCCACTGTCACTAGTCAGAGAATTCTGCCAGGGTTTGAGAGGTTGAGGCACCAGCATGCTCCTCTTTCCCTCCCTCTTGAAACCTGAGCATCACCAGTTCCTCTCTTCACACTGCATTAGTAGCTGATCTGCACCAACGCCTTATCCTTGCAGAGTCTTACTAGTGACAGAGGCCCACGAGGACAAGCTCTAAGTCAGGTTTGCTCCTTCATGGAAGTCTGTGCCAGAAGCACAGCTGTGTTCTGCCTAGAAGCTGGGGACAGGCACAGGTCCAGAGGAAGCCACCCACAGCCACTTCCCCTTCCTTCCTAAGGCACACACAGGGCAGGTAATGGACTCATGAGACTATCTTAGGAAACACTGGTTTTGCACAGGGCAGCCTCAGCCTGAGGATTATTATTTACTAATTCATGCTGTAAGCTACAACCCCCACCCCACCCCCTCCAAGCACCATGGCTCTGCTCAGAAAACTGCAGGGTATAATACAGACAGACCCAAATGCCAACAGCATTCAGTCTCACCTGCTATACTTGCAAATATCTCACTGATGCCAATGAGCACATACTGTGGGATCTGCCACCAAATAGGCAGGTCAGCAGCATGGTATACCACACCACCAATGGTCTGGTTGATGGTCTTCTCCTTCACCAGGTCCAGCCTTTTACTCTCCAGGATCCCTAGAATTGAGAAGCAGGTTAGTGGAGCACTAAGGTTGTCACTGAGCTAAGTCTTCAGTGTATTACAGGCATTTATCAACAAGCCTGACAGGTGTGAGAAAGGAGGGTGACCATGACAGCTTTGTAGGCAGATCACAGCTGTTATCCACCTCTTCCTCACAGGGAAGTTCACTATGTTTAGTTTAACCCTCAAGTGTCTGAACTACTCTTTCTGGTCATCTTTTTAAAACTGGGAGGATACATGAGGATCTGCATGCAGCCAATGGTCACTGGGGGAGATAGATATATTTTGTTCATGGCACAGCCACTGTGAAGATACCCATGCTCCTATAAGCAACCCAAGTCTCCAAAGACACCACCACAGGCACAGAAACAAAAAGACAATCCTGAATTAATCAATGTGCAGTTCTTCAAATAAATGTGACCAATTGTCTAGATGAAGCTCAAAAACTTGCCTAGGTTCAAGAAAATAAAACAGACTGTAAGCAGAACCAAAATGAAGTACCCCACGTTAAAGGCCTGAGGTTCCAAGAGAAGAAACAACACAGCAGGAATATTGAAGGGAACACCTCAAAAACAATCACTTGGAACCTCAGTAACAAGTTGGTGCTATTTCATGACTGTGCCATGGTAATACCCCCTCAAACCCCCAACAGAGGACTCACGATCTCCCTCAGCTCTACAATATCAACTATCACTAGTGTGCTTTTGGCCAGAGCAAGGCACATACTAACCCGGAAGAAATATCCAGTAATTTCACCCAAACTGCTCAGCAAAAGCAGCATAAACATGGGGGGAGGGGGAGACAGGGGGGTTATCAGAAGACAAGGAGGAACTATTGTATTTAAAGCAATCCACCAAAGTCTACAGAATTTTTTTTTAAATCCCACATAAAAGGCACAATAGCCACCAAAATATGCAAGATAGTTAGGAACACACTTAACAAACACATACAAGATAAAAATGAAGAAAATTTAAGTAAATGCAAGACACTATAAATAAATAGAAAAATGACTCAGATCTGTTCCAACACTAGAGAAACTGTGCTCACAGGAACAGAGGTAGTAAGGAGCTGAAGTGGGGACTTAAGCATCAGTAAGGAGGTACAGTGATACACTGTATTTTAACCCTTCAGGTAAAAAGAGGAAGAAACAAAATATATAGCTGGGTGTGATAGCTGTACCTGTAAGGCCAGCATTCAAAGAATAAACCAGGAGGATGATCAGTCTCAGGCAAGTCTGGACTACATAACAAGCTGTCTAAAAACATAATCAGGGGCTGAAGAGGTAACATGGGTGTTGAGAACACTGATCTTGCAGGACCTGGATACCATGCCCAGCACCCACAGGTCAACTCACACCATCTGTAACTCCAGTTCCGGGGGACCCAACACCCTTTTCTGACCTTCATGAGTACAGTATGCACACAGTGCACAGACATACATTCACACAAAAACATCCACACACATAAAACAATCAAACTGTTTTGGGTTTTTTCTTTGGTGTGTTTCTTTTTTCAAGACAGGGTTTCTCTGTGTAGTCCTGAATGCTGAGATTAAAGGCATGTGCCACCACCACCCAGCTAATAACCAAACTCTTTTCTTCTTTCTTTTTTGTTTTTAATTTTTCAGGATAGGGTTTCTCTGTAGTTTTAGAAGTCCTGGAACTCACTCTGTAGACCAGGCTGGCCTTGGACTCACAGAGATCCACCTGCCTCTGACTCCTGAGTGCTGGAATTAAAGGTGTGTATCACCAATGCCCAGCTTTAAAAAAACACAAAATTTTTTAAGGGGAAAAGAGAAACCTAATACAGGGAACAACTTTCTTTTCCCTTAAGCCATCTTAGAAAGCCCATGGCCTACCCAATTTGCACCTGAGGGCCTTTAGAGCCAGTTGCCACTGACAGGCACAGTGTAAGTGAAGTTAAGTCCTGTGTACGGCAGGTACAAGGTGAACTGTTAGGTTTCTACTCAAGGTCTGCGGACACTACTCAGTCCTCCACCCTAAAACTGCCTGTGTGCAGCAGTAATGGCTGTCTCCAGTGAGCTTGCTAGACTGTGCCCCTCAATTCCTGACAGGATAGCTCCTTCCTAAGTCCTGCAAGGGCAATTTCTTGTGAAGACAGCTGCATACAAAATGGTCTCTACAGGCAGGTCGGAGCTGCCTAGATTCAGCTAGTGCTGGACCCTATGAAACACATACTTTCCGGTCACTTTTAAAAGACCTTAGAAAGGACAGAGTCTGAAAGAGAAACCTGTTTCCAACACTGATCTACCCAGAAACCAGAGGACAACCCACGTGGCTCTCTCCGAAGACAACCATTTAAGGAGCCTCAGCCATGCGTGAAACTGAAAGAAAAGAGGCTGTACAGAAACCTAGCACAGAGCTCTATGAGAAAATGCAAAACAAGGAAGGAAACAAAAGCTCTTCTGGCACCCAGCTGGCACAACTGCAGGATGCAGGGCCCCCACCCACGAAGAGAAGTTGAGAACAAAGACAAGCCATAGGCATTTGAGGCAGACAGAGATTCCTTCCAGTCCAGGATTCCCAAAGACTGCCGCGTCCTCAATTCCTGTGCTCTGCTTATTTCTTTACTAACTTACAAAGCAACGTGTCACTCAGATAAACCTCACTTTAATTATGTGTTTGATCAACAGAAAATGCACTAGTTCTCTTAATAACCCAGCACCTGAAAGATGAACTTCTTAAGCTGAGTGTTTTTTTTTTCCTCTTTTCTTCGTTTTTTTTTTTTTTTTTTTGGCTTTTCAAGACGCGGTTTCTTTGTGTAGCCCTGGCTGTCCTACAATTCCCTCTGTAGACCAGGCTAGCCTCAAACTCACAGAGATTCACCTGCCTTTGCCTCCTGAGTGCTGGGATTAGTTGTGCTCCACCATCAGCTGGTGGGACTGAGTTCTGTTAAGCCCGTGAGCACCGTATCAGCAGCGTGTTCTGTTGTGATGGCAGAGGCATGTTCTTAAACTCCCTTTAGTAGAGCTCGGTACCACGTTCCTCAGACCACAAGTGTGTGGAAAACGCTTTTTTCCCTGCCATTATATTGTTTTATGGTGCATCATTTTCAAATAGTAATGAAGGCAGGACACTCACATTGAAAAGGAGATTCTCCCAGTCTTATTCACAAACAGAAACAATGATGGAAACGGAAGTGTCTTCGGGCACTGCCCCTTGAAGTGTGATGTGAGACCTCAGCTGCTAAGACTTTTGGTGGGAGTTTCCTAGGAGCCTTAACAATCCCACAAACCTTTTTTTAGTTTTTGTTTTTTTGTTTTTGTTTTTTTCTTTTTTAATGCTGGGACCCCTGCAGGCTCCAACAACTGTGAGATTCAGAAGCTTCCACAGAATGTCCTCTCATTCCCATTGTCAGCCTGCAGCCTGGGGCAGCAGCACAGGGCAAGTCTACTCAGCCCTACAAGATGAAGGTTTGTCCTCAAATGACACATGTGAAACAAACATCTGAAGATGAAGAGTCACCGGCTGCTCAGTGTCTTCAGCACAATACACTAGCAGCTGCATGCTGCAGAAGCCATGCTGGAAGTGGAAAGAGAAGAAAAGAGGCGGGGGGGGGGGGGGGGGGAGCTCACCCGCAGCAAAGGCAGAGCACATGACGAAGAACATCCCCACAGCAATCCTCTTCAAGGAGGATGGGAGCAGGCCATGTCTTCTGAGCACTGGGTCAACTAGCTTGTCCTTCAGCGGGATGAGCAGGAGGATGAGCACCGCATCGAACATGGTGAGCCAGGCTGCAGGCAGCTGCACAGAGTACAGAGTACGGCATTAGCAGCATTACAGCAGCTCCTGAAACCATCCACACACGACCTCCAGGATGCTTTAACTAGAGATAATGACTGTGTCCTGAGCTGGGGGAAGGCTGGAATCTGACAGTACAAAATTTAATGGCACTGGTCAACCCAATCTCAGCAGGCTGTAACCAGTCAGGAACTAGTTCTAGTGGCTAGGTCTCAGCTACCTGTGGCAGCTGCAGAAAGGAGTCGTGTCATCTCCAGATCTCTTACCGTGTGATGAGTAGTGGTGATACTTGAGATTTCTGGAATCTTCAAATGAAGACTCTGTAAAACATATGTAGTCTGCATCTGGATAAAGAAATCAGATGGTACAAGTAAGCCGGCAGAGCCTCTCCAAGCCTGTGTACACGCCCTCCCTCTTCTAGATGACTCCACCCACCTCTCAAACTCAGACATGGCAATTACTGGGTCACCTTAGAGTCTCTTTGAGAAGAGCTGCCAGGAAACCAAATGGGAAGCTAGAGGGTCCAGACAATCTGATGTACCCCACTCTCAGCTGCCACTTGGGAAAGGTTTTCCAACACAAAGCAGCCAATCTGAGTCCATGGCTGCAAACTGTGGCAACTGGTGGCTAACCCCGAGTCCTGCACTGCAGCCCCTGCCATGCGGCTGGGGAGGCCAGACACCTGCAGCACTCACTTGAAAGTACACAGTCCAGTAAGGAATCAGAGCCAAGAACACAGGCACGATCTTAACCAGGGCTTTCACGTCTTCCACTTTGTCCTCTGTGAACGGCCCTCCACGCGACATCTTACATGAATCAAACAGACTGTGTTTAGAAGATTGCTGAAAGACTCCAAGGCCTTCACTTTGGGAGACAAAATGAAGGAATTAGTTTACTTCCACCCCCAGGGACATCGCTCTGGTAACAAATCACTTCTGGGGTGGGAAAGCAGCTCTCTGCACTGCCCTGCTTTAAGTCCTTCTGTGACTAACTGTGGACTGCCCACACAGCTCCTGTGGCTGACCACAGGGCCTTTGGACAGGGCAGCTCTGTCTAATGAACCCAAAGGGACGATGTATCAACTCTTACAGCTCCACGGGGCAGCAATGTGGCCTGGACTTCTATCCAGCTGACAGCAATCCATGTTTCTTGTGACTACACTGGTTTATCACACAAGCAGACACTTGAGGGACTCAAAGGTGCCTTGATGGCAGGGAAAGCAACATCTCTCTCAGGGTAAAAGGACAGTCTGAAGTAAAGAACCGTGAGAGATATAGCATGCCTATGGGGAACCAACAGAGCACTCACTCACTCTCCTTTATCACAAGCTTGGAAAGTCCTCCAAGGCCCTTACTGGCCCATTTCGAGGAGGAAGTTAGGACAGAGACCACAGACAAGAGCTGCATCAAGATTCTAATGCCTCAGAGTTGGGGTCAGGACAGGAGTGAGACCTTCCTGGATTACAGGGATATGCCTGGACACCAACAGCTGTGGGTCACGCCCCTGCCTCTCTGTTTGCAGTTTTTACAAAATAAGTGGGGCCCTGAAGATAACAACAAGATCTTTCCCAGCTACACAATACCAATATGGACTGTACAGAACTGTGCACTGTTGACCAAAAACAAGAGGAAACACTCAACCCCACCGAGAGCCTCCCAATTCCACCTTTTTGCACTGGAGTTTATAATCTTACACCCTATTTCACTAACTGTCACATTTAAATATTTTTTCTTATTTTATATCTGTAGTTTGCCTGTATGTTTTGTCTGTCTCCCTATGGATCCCTGGCTGTCCTGGAACTTGCTACATAGACCTAGCTGGCCTCAAGCTCAGAGATTTGCCAGTCTCTGCTATCACTAAAAGCATGTGCCAACACATCCAGCTTGCCTGCATATATGTGTGCTATATGAATGCCTGCTGCCTTCAGAGTCCAGAAGGGACAACGGGTCCTCAGGAACCAGAGTTATGGAAGACTAGGAGTAGTGGGAACCAAACCCAGGTCCTTGACAAAATCAGTAAGTACTCTTAACTGCTGAGCTGTCTCTCCAGCCCCTCATTTTTATCCTACAAAGCTTATGCACTTAATCTGTGGATTCCAAGCTGGGGAAGATTGATAAACTAAAGGCCATATCTTAGTATGTTAGCCAAATTCTGATGAAGTAAATACCTACTGCCTGCCCAGTACCACATGGACTAGGTGTGAGGGACAGCGAGTCACAGGTTCCTATATTTTGTCTTCATTTGAGGACATCTCTAACTCCTTCAAATTCCTATTTGTCTCTAGTTCCCATATACTTGATACAGGCAATACCTCTATTAGTTATGAGCACATCCCACTAATGATGTTTCTCTGAAATACATCGATGCCAAGAACCAAATCCCCTTGGCACCAGGCTCTCACAGGTCACTCAGAGCCTTTCAGTGTTGTGTATCATTACAATACTCTAAAGCTGATGAACCAGGGTCTGGCTAAAGCAGTGGTTCTCAACCTGTGGGTCACAACCCCCTTGGGTGCTGAAGGATCTTTTCACAGAGGTCACATATCAGATATCCTGCATAACAGGTATTTACATTATGATTCATAACAGTAGCAAAATTAGTTTTTAAATGAAATAGCAACAAAAATAATTTTATGACTGGGGGTCACTACAACATGAGGAATTATATTAAAGGGTTGCACTGTTGGGAAAGTTGAGAACCTATGGTCTAAAGTCTCCCAATCACCAAGTAAGGTGGCACACATGTAACCCCAACACTAGGGAGGCTGAGGCAGAATAATCACTTCTTTAGATATGAACCAAGCACAGAGCCAGCCTGGGCTACATGAGACCCTTTCTCAGAAAAAAAGCTCCTAATCCACTTGCATGGTTAGTGTTCTATGCTGTGACATAGAAGCCCCCACAGTCATAGACAAGAGCCCATTCCTCCCACAAAGACTGTGACTCAGTTTCCCTGTACCTGTGTAGCCTGTGTGTCCAGGATCTGAAAGGCTAGGTGTACAGTATGCCCTGCTTGCACCTGTCAGACACTCCAAACAAGCCCCTGCACCAGCTCTATTATAGTATGGTGATGATGATGTGAACTCAGACTGTCAGGTCTCATCTAAAATCAGCACCACTGCCCTCCAAACACATGGACCTAGACCACACACAGGGACAGGGCCAAGAGTCAGACCCATGGAGAACAGGTGTGTGGCACTTCCAGGGCTCTTCAATCCCACTCCAGATACCCCCAGTAGCACAGCAAAAGGTTCCATCAGGTACTAGGCTGCTAAGAGCCTTACATGCTTCACTGCATTGAGGCCTTACAACAATCCTAAGAGTTGTCCAATCCCCTGGGCAAACAAAGTCAGGCACTGTAATGTCTCTGAACTGCCAGGTTCCACAGCAAGCTCATACAATTTAGTTGACTTTCCAAACCTTTTTGTTTAGTTTTATCCCAAAAGATTTCCAAAGTTGAAGCTGAGAAAAAGGCAGACTGCTCAGTCTCCCCCTTCCTTTGTCATTTGTGCACTGAGATATCCCACAGGTCCTGGAGTAATGCTGGACCCTGGCTGAAAGGTTCTCATCAGGGCTATTTGCAAAGGGCTGTCCTGCCCATGGCTAGCAGTCTAGATTAGAAACAGCTAAAGTCTGCAACACTGCTCTGTCTGGCTAAAGTCAGGTCCTAGCAAACACCAGGATCAGCTGGAGCTGGGTGACATCCAGCTTTGCAAGCTCCTCAGTGCTAGTCCCCTTCTGGGCAGGGTCTGAAAGCTGCCAGATTAAACAGCTTTCTAGCAGATTCACAAAGGAGGTTGGACAGTCAGATTTCACACAGGGGGCTCATGTGCCATCAGCAGAGCCACAGAAGTCACTGTGTAGCTTCAGTTCTGCAGCACAGAGGCTTCCAGTGCAACAATAACAGACACAGACAAGCGTGGGCGAGACTATGCACCTTAGCCTGCAGAACATTTTCACAACCAGGGCCACCCCACAGGAAGCCCTGAGGACAAGGAATCCATCTCTGCTCAGTAACTCCTGGAAAGCCTTAGGCTCAGTAAATCACTGGGAGGGAGCTGACCACCAAGGTCCAGGAGCTTCCCTGAACCTCGGTTCTCTCTCTGCCTTGACTGCTCTGGTGACTCCAGTACTGCAGGCTGTCTAATGTCACAACCACCGTCAAGGGACCAGTTTACTCTACACAGCAGTCTGCAGAAAACATAGAAACATCTAAGCCCTCCTTAGGCTAATTTCTCAACTTCATTAATCTGTACAGAGCAGGACCACGGGTCACCATCAGCAGCAGAAGGGGACAGATCTCAGAATATGGCTGTTTCTAAAAGTCCCAGGCTTGGGACAATCAGCATTGAGGCTGTGCAAGTCCCATTAGAGTAAGGGTAAATGGTTCCCCTAGAGTATCTCAAGCTATGTTTGTGTTCCCCTCCATTAGACAGTAGCTGCCATAGCCCTGGATGAGGGACGCTATGCTGACCAAAAGAGACAGCAGCTTCCCTTAGAGATAAATACTGACAACATACACAGTCTAAGTTCTCATTAATACACTTCTGTGTCTAAAGCACATGATGTGTCTCCGTGGTACTCTCTGCAGATCCCTTCCTTCAAAATCTGCAACCCAAAAGCATCAAGGCATCCTTACCCATGCTGGCAGTGAGGAAGTTGGGCATAGAGTACTGAACTCAGGGTTCTGCTAGCTGAATGGCAAGGTTAACACCACACACTTTCTGAATGAAAGCCAGCTTGGGGATCAGACACACGAGCCGTACATCCCAGACTTCAGCTGGTATTTTATCTGCAGGGAGCGAAAAGTTGTGCAACTCACCCACTTCTCCGCTGCCCACCTCTCTGGGAGCAGCAGCTGTAGGTGAGAATCCTGAACATGTCAGTGAAGGCGCTGCCATCAGGAGGCTTGGTGATGAAGACACTCTGGCCACAGAGGAAGACCAGGAAAGCGATAGCCACGCAGACAGTGGGAATCAGGTAGCCTGTGAGAAAGCTTACGTTCTGCTGAATATAGGCAATGCCTCCTAATGACAGGATCGCTCCCAAATTAATGCTCCAGTAAAACCAATTGAAAAATCTCCGAGTGGCTTCTGGACCACGATCTTTGACCTAAAGTAATAGGGAAAAGAAACGTGTAAGAACATGTGATCCTCTACATTTTTCATCTGTTCTGTAAACACGACAAGCTTTAGTGTTTTTAATACTTAAATGACCACCCAGCCACCCACAGCAGCTACAAGCAATGCCACCACACCAAGTACCTAATCATCTCCATTATAAGAGCAGATACAAGGTGTCTCAAGTCTCTGCTCTCAGAAAACAGTAGGACAGAATCAAAATGCTATTTACAGATCCAGCCAGTCTCCCAACAAAAGACATCTTGTACTCAATCATTACAGGAGCTGAGGCCCACTCCAAATGCAAGGAAGTCCTAGTGTTCAAAGTAAGCTGACCGCCTACCTTGAAACCAGCAGGAATGATCCTTAAAACAGGTTCCAGAACCTACAGTAGAATCATCATCTTGGATTATCAGGAGCCTGCACCTGACCGCTCAGCGCTGTCATATGGAGCTCAGGGCCTCGCTGAACTTAGCACAAGTACTAGGACATTGCCAAGTAGGCTGTGGCTCCATGCACTTAAGTAAGGATTGCTCAGAGGCAAGGCATGGGGCCCAAACATCAGAGTCTTTGATAAGCCTACAACTAAGCTGTAGGCATAGTAAACAGTTCCAATCACAAAGTAGTTTTAGATTAAAAAGGTTATTCAGTGCCAGTGATGCACACCTGTAATCCCAGCATTTGAGAGACAGAAGCAGGGAAATCATGAGCTGGAGGCTGGCCTGAGCTACACAAAAGATCTCAGCAACACACTCAAGAAGTGCTCAAAATCGGCCCCAAGCTGACTCTCCCCTTCAGGTGAACCCCCCCCCCCCCCCCCCCCCGGTAAACCTTCTGCAGATCCCACCTGGCTGGTAGCTAGGTGAGTCAGGCCCAGCCTGGCTTCTTCCACCTGTGCTTTTTACACTACACAGACACTCTCAGGACGGGCCAGGTCCCAGTCAGCATCATTCTGCAGTTTCATTGCACACATTGCACAAACGGTCTTGAGCAAACCCACAGCCAAAGACTGACTTGAACACATACAGACACACCCTTAATGGACGGATAGGGTTAAAATTGGCTTCATAGCACCTCTTCTGATCCACAGAGCAATCTCCTCTCTAGTACCAGGGGCAAAGCTGCCACGTACAACATGCAATAAGGCTTCTGCTTGGCACTCACGGTTTCCTACAGAGTATTTAAGATTAAGGTGAGGGTACAAACTATACAGTCAAAACTGAGTATCCTTTGACAATTATTAAACTCCAAATGATAGCTACTGTGTTGGCAAGTCTTTTGCTTGAATTTAGTCAGATAGTTATAATCATGTCAAACTAAAAAATCCAAGTTGTTAGTTTGATCTTTCCTTTTTTCAGGGCCAGGGACTTAACACGGGTCCCTGCTGATATTAGATAAGACCTTTACCACTAAGTGCCATCACTAGCCCCCAAATCAAGCAAGCAAGCAACCGTAAGGATTTTGTTCTACACACGTCAGTTCTGAACAAAGGTTCCACTCTGAAGGCGGGCATCACTGCAATGGTTTATAGTCACAGTTTCTTACAGCGGAGGCACAGCTTTTAAATGTTACTCAACAGTGGACATCAATGTCCATAACACAGTGGAGGCAGGACAGAAGAAAGAAAAACACATGAGCAAAGAAACAGAGAAAATAAAACTCAAAGTACATACATATATACTTTCTGTTTTGTTTCGTTTTGTTTTTTGAGACAAGGTTTCTCTGTGTGGCCCTTGGCTGTCCTCAAACTCAGAGATCCACCTACCTCTGTGCTCCCCCACCCCTGCCCCAGTGCTGGGATTAAAGGTGCACCACCACTGCCTGGTTCTTTATTCTTTATATATACACTGTACTTTGTGTGTGTTAAATACCACATACACATAAACATGAAAGGGAAGGGGCCAGTTTAAAGAAAAAGAAAAGCAAAAGCACCTCTTTGGAAATGAGATCAGTTGTCCAGGCCAGCCTCAAACTCCTGGGCTTAGATGATCTCCCTGCTTCAACCTCTAGAACAGCTGGAAGTACAGACATGAACCACAATGCCCAGCACAAGACAGGGAACATTAGATACTAACTGAAATGTTCCAAGCCCTTCCCATTACACATCACAGGACCACATACATCTTCCCGCATTCACAGAAACAGTTCATCCTCCAAGACAGTAGGAAATACTTGTTCAACTGGCCTAGCAGAACCCTAACCTTTAGAGTCCTTATGCCCCTTGTAAACTCGGTGGTCAACTGACTTTACTGTTCAAGTTTCCAGCCACAGTTGCTTCATAAAAGGAGGCCTACTTTCAGGGCCTCAGTAGCCACACACCATCCATCAGCATACAAACAGAACTGCTGCTGACTGAGCTGTCTGTCACATGCCTCTCTTTCCCTTTGGCCAAAGGCCACAGCTTCCCAATATACCAGTCGCATGACATCATGACATCACCACATATCCTGCCAAGGCTGAACAAGCTCCCCATAACCCCTCTACACCCCATGAAAACATTGCAGTCAAAAGGAGAGGAAAGGTCAGCAGGCCAGAAAGGAGAACAGGTTTAACACTATCAGATTTGCAGGAGCCTAACCTCTCCCGACTGGAACAAACACCACCCTGGGTGTCCTGATGCCACGCTTCAGCACAATCTCAGCACTCAGAATCTTTGCTGAAGCAGAATGCCTACAGTCAGTAGAGGAGCCTGACTCAAAACTAAAGCAAACCACAAAGGCAGTACTGTCTACTCTACCTACATGGTAGCTTTTACCTCGTAGGATCTAAGTAACCCAGGGTGGGTTCCAACTCCTTACGTAGCTGAGGCTGGCTTTGACGTCCTAGGCCTCCTGCTCTGCCCTCCAAGCTCAGCTCACTATTTCGAGTATCACCAACCAAGAATGATTGACCTCTGGCAACTGGTAAGTACTAGGAAAGCCAAAGGGCAGAATTCTGCTTTCAAATGAACCACCTTTGAGAGTGACTTATAGATCTGCACTAACTTTGAAGTGACCTGGTACTTCTGCTCACAGCCACAGCCTGGTCCATCTCACATGAAATGGCACTCTGGCAGCACCAGTCAGAGAAGCAGAAGCACCTTAAAGACAGCAGCCCACTCCTCTAAACAGGAAAGGCCAGCAAGAACTGCCCCAGGCAGAAAACATTGGCACAGCACCCTTCCAACCATCAGGCTTCTCCTGCAAAATAGCTGACACATTAGGAACAAGGGAGGTCTTGAAATCTCCCTCAAAGAACAGTCATGAGGCAGCAGAGAGCAGTGCCTCCTTAAGGATCCCAGTTACTTGCTAAAGATGCAGCTTACACACAAGATGAACCTACGTGTGGTTCATGGTCTCTCGCACTCTCAGAGCTGTCAAACCACCACTGCCCTGGCCAGAAGCCCGTGTATCTGCTTACTCAGTGAATGTTCAGCATCCTTTACTTACTGAGGTGCTCCCAACACCCCTGGGAACCTAACCTCGTGCTGTGGGTGGGCAGCATGTTCACAGAAGACAGACTGTAGTAAGTCAACTGTTCATCAGTAGAAGGGCCACACCTTACTTTTCACTGAAACATCTCAAAGTTATAGAAAAGTTGAAAAAAAAGTAGGATGTATCCTTCTCTTACATTTTTAGCGCTTTAATTTCTGTTAAAAACAAAAAAATACTGGGCCAGCACAATGAGATGGCTAAGCAGGTAAAGGCATTTTCAGCAAGCTTGAAAACCTGACCCCCATCTCCAAAATCTGAATGACAGAAGAGAATCCACTCTTGCAGGTTGTTCTAACCTGAAATGCACATTACCATGAAAACACACACACACACACACACACACACACACACACACACACACACACGAATAAAGACAGAGGCAGGTAAATCTCTGTGAGTCCCAGGCCAACCTAGTCTACCTAGAGTTCCAGGCCAGCCAGGGATACACAGAAAGACCTTGTCTCAAAAACAAACAAGTAAACAAAAGAGCTCACTGACCCCCCCCCATAAACACACACACACACACACACACACACACACACACACACACACACACACACACCCCTTTGACTGAATCTCCTAAAACCAAACCACTCTTTTATGTAACAAAGGCACAACCAAACCTAAGAACATCCTAAGCACCCAAAACAAGGGTGGGGTACACACACCTGAAATCCCAGCACCCAGGAAGCAGAAGCTGGAGGATCAACATTATTTTGATACCAGTCTGTGCTATACATGGAATTCCAGGCCAGCCTGGTTACAGAGCAAGAAGAGAGATCAAAAAACAAAACAAAACAAAAATCAGTAGAAGCCCGGCATGGTGGCACACACTCCTCACACCACCATTCAGAGGCTAATACAGGTTGGAAGGCCCATCTGGGCTACTTAGTCAGTCTGAAGACAGCATGGACTATACAGAAAAACCCCAGGTCAAAAAAATAAAATGGCCAAGAATGGAGGGGGAAGGACATGACTTGGGCAGAGGCAGGAATATTAGTAGCTCAAGGTCATCTTCTACTAGTGAATTAGAGGCCAGCCTGAGCTACACTGAAACACTGTCTCAAAATATAACAAAATAAAACAAAACCCCACAAACAGAAAACAAAACCAAAACACCAGAGAGCCAATCACTGAGCACATCCAAGCGGCTGTGAACTTTCTCTAGGGTCCCAGATCCAGGTCTCTTCTCCAGATGCTGTTAAGTGTGGAGATTCTGGAGACAATTCCAATTACTCCGTGGAAGAGCACCTATTCTTAGCTACAATGACTTGTGCAGGCTGGGATCCACCCACAGTGACTCTCACAGGAGCCATTCAACAGGCCTGCTAGGGAGAGCTAATCAATGGTCTAGTATCTACTGGAGAACAGGGACTCTTAAGACATGGCATCCAATCTGCTCCCTTAGTGCTTGCGGAACAGCTGGGCCTGGATAGACAGTCACCCCAGGCATACTACAACCAAAGCTTCTCAAACTGTGTGTGTGAAACTTGGCAACAGTAACAGGTTTCTGAATGCACAAGGACCAAAAACAAACTCAGAATCAAATGTGCAATGGACAAGAGATGTTCCTGGCAGTGCTTGCCCACACTGCATCCAGTGACATCTGTGGCCTTGATTCCACACAAGGACCGCTTGCACTTTACACTGCACACACTGACATGCCTATGACTATAACAAATGCTGCCTGACACTCCCTGGCTAGATTTGACACAACTTCACACTATGAGCTGCACTGTCTCCACTGCACAGAGAACATTTTTCTGCTCTCACAGAAGCACAGTAGCTTAATTTCAAACAGCCAACACTTTGAATATGTCCCTACCAGTCATCACTTTCAAAAGCTATGGCTTTGGAATGTATCAAGTTGTGTAAATACCCATCTCATTTCTGTACAAATTGGACTTCATCTTTAATACATGCTAAGTTATTCATATAGCAAAGAACTGCTTTAAAACAAATTTATGACTTGGGTGATATCAGTTAATGTTTGATTTGAATGTCTATCTTAGACTCTGAGTCACATAAGTTCTTGGGTGAAAAGGGGCTGTGAGTGCAAAGTCTAAGGAGCTCTGTGTACACCATGAGACTCTAACCATGCCAATGTGGGGATGCACAGTAGAGGTACACTTTGCGTGGTATGGCCCAGTTTGCTGCTTACTTTCCTGTCGATGTGATAAACACTATGACCAAGGCAACTTATAGAAGGAAGGATTTTTTTCCAGAGGGCTAAGAGTCCATTATAGCAGCAAATAATATGTGGGCTAGGGCAACAGGTATTGATCTCAAATAAGGCCCAACCCCAGTAACATACTTCCTCTAGCAAGGTCACACCTAATCCTCCCCAGTCACCAACTAGGGACCAAGAATCCAAATATATATGAGACTTAGGAGGGTCATTTCATGCAAACTACCACACCTAGGCTTAAGACCTTCGGACAGAGCTAAAGTGCTTTGACCCCGTGTCTTCATATAGCACTAGAAGCTAAGCTCATTGGGACTGCCCCGTGTGAAAATTCTTAAGTGACAACTACTTCTTTTGCTTATATTTTACTTTTATGACCCACTGTCTTGCTTTGTAGCCCGTAACAGCCTAGAGCTATATAGTCTGAGCTGGCCTTAAGCTTGTGGCAATCCTTATGCTTCAAAATCTGAAGTACTGCAGTTACTACTCTGTCACAGTTGAGATGTGCCCTCACTGAATTGGTTAGCCTTGTGAACCATGTAAACAAGGCTTCTGAACATGGCCCAGTCCTATATTCACGGTGCTACTCTCTGAGCAAATGATTTTACCTTGGTAACTTAAATTTCAAAGATCAGTTTAGCGCCAAGACCCAGGGCTCCTTCCCTGCAGCTCACAAAGAACATTCTAGCACTCCCTACTGCACCCCTCCTACTTCTGAGTCCACCCCTTTCCTCCAGGCCACTGTCTCCACTCTAGGCCACTGCTCTCTCATGCGCCAGCTGCAGCCTGCCACTCACCCACCTGCCACATAACCCACTCTCTATGGCAGCCACTTGCAATCTCTTTGCAATGAGACAGCATGTGTCAGGTTTTAGGAGACATCTGGCCTCTATGACTACTCGATTCTACAAGTCTAGGGGAAGCAGGGGAGATGAGTAAGCAGGAAAGAGCAGGACCTTAAAGAGCTTTATCCACAGAGCCTGCCACTCCAACCCCACATAATTTCCACTGCTTACAAAATACTTGATTTGCATTTGACCACTGGATCCATTCTTAGCCTGTGAGAGCCCTAAAAGGGGAAGCTGAGCAGCTGAGGCACCCAGGCACTAGCAGATCACTTCTGCTCTCCAAAGCTTTGCTCCTCCATCTCTTGGTCTTGGTGTTCAGAGCGGCAGCATGGTTTTGGACTTTCCTGCCCAGCCTACCCCAAAACTTATTTAAAACAATGAAGATGAAAACAAAGTGCTTGCCCGTAAGTTTGTGAACGGAGAACTAGGGCAGTGGCGAGTCTTGGTACATGCACACAATCCACATCTCCACAACTTCAACTTTTCTTTCAGATTTTAACCCAAATGACTCCGCCATTAGAAAGAACCTTCTCTTGAAACCCACCCTGGCCATCACATCATGAATAATCAATCACCTCATTGGGTGAAGCCCTTCCTACCACCCAGATCACACCTGCTTTCTGTCCACTCAAGGGCTTCCACCCGCACTACAAGCAAGTTCCCCCAGAGCAGGGGTGGGTGTGGTTCCCGTCCCTCCTTCAGTGCTGTACCAGATGCAAGGGCAGATGTGGACACAGGGTCCTGCCGGAGAGTGTGAGGCTCTCTCTTTACCAGTCATGATACTTGTGCGAGGTGTGGAGTGCGTACTTGTGGGCGCCTTTCTCACCTGGATTAGAAGTAGCCTTGCTCTCCCTCCTACCCACTCAGTAGGTGCTGGAGCACTCTACGAGGAAGTGCCCCCCACTCCGACAGGTTTTCTTCCTCCCCTCCCTAACTAGAAGGAGGAGATCAGAGACACCACAAGAGAGATTCCCTGGCCAGGAAGTATCCCGCTCCATAGCCTTAATCTTTCTCAAGATGTGAGGTGCAGGTGGCCGGGTTGGGGAGCTTGGTGGGCAGCTCCTTGCTCTCCCATCAGTCGCTCAGTCAAGTGTGTAGGTTGAGGTATAGGGGTGGCTCCTATCAGTGGAGAACCTTGGGGCATGTGCAGGTACACAGAGTACCGGGACGGTCCCCGTATCTTCAGCGTAGCGCACCTAGTGCAAAGTCAGGCATCGGTTCAGGTAGGCGTGGTGCACGGTAGGTGCAAAAGCAAAACAGGGAGGACGGGGGCGGGTCCGGCTCACCTGGTCCGCGCCGAAGGGCGTTATGTTGGCCTTGACCGTGGCCACACCGAGTCCCACGAGCACCAGCCCCGCGAAGGTGGCCGGAGCGCAGCGGCGCGCGGCGACATCGGGACACACCGCCGTGCCGTTGGGGAAGGGAGCCGAGCAATTGCGGACGAGCTCGGGGCTCGGGTCCCCGCACAGCGCGGCGCGCGAGCGGGTCGCGGCCAGCAGCGGGAAGGCAAGCATGCCGAGCAAGTAGAGTGCCAGGCTGAGCAGGATGGCGCGCGCCCGGCCGAGCCTCGCGTCGGCGAGCCAGCCCCCGAACGGCGAGCCCAGGTAGGTGAGGCCCATGAAGAGCAGCAGCGCCTGGCTGGCCTGCGCGCCCTCCCAGTTGAACGGCGCGCCATTCAGGAACAGCACCAAGTTGGCCGTGATGCCGTAAAAGGCGGCGCGCTCCAGCAGCTCGGCCAACAGCACCGCCCCGCACGCCGCGCGCCGCCCCGCAAACGCCCCGGCCGCCGCCGCAGTCCGCCGCGAACCAAGCAGCGGCGCCCGCTCACCCTCCATGGCTAACTCCCTGAGTACCAGGTTGCCGAGCTCTCGCGAGAATGCGCTCCCCGCCGCCTCCCTATTGGGCAGGAGGAGAACTTCCGGTCCGGCCCCGGAAATGGGACAAAGCGTGGCGGCTACTTGTTGTTGAGATACCTGGAGGTATTGTGGTTCCCATTGCTGGAAGAGATCCACGGGGAAATTCGAACCCTATGCCCCGAGGTTCCGGAACCACGCTGATGTCCTAATCCAGGTCACCTGCGTTTAACTCTTTTCTCCTTCCATCTTCTCTGGTACCCGGGGTCAAGTCTAAGCCTTATTCCCCTGACAGTCTCGGCGTTCTCTCCCTATCCGCTAGCTTTTCTCTCTCTCTGTTAGGCTGGAATCTCTCCCTCACTCCTGATTGATCCGGCCATTCCTTCTCCGGACCTTGCCCTCTAAGAAAAACCTGCCAAAAAAAAAAAAAAAGGTCCAGTTCCGTGGTGGTGGCGGTGGCGGCTGCCCACCTGAAGCTGATAGCTGCTAAAGACCCCGCCTAAAAGCTACCATAGTTGGGTACCATCACCCCACCACCACCACCACCGCGTCTACAAGGTATTTAAGCCCCCTCCTTTAGACAGGCCGTGTGATTTTTTTTCTTTCCCCCACCCTCCACCTCATCTCTGGGGACTGGAGGGTCACCCTGGAGTGCTTTGCCCAAGTAAACCTGGTCCTTTACTTTTTAATTCAGCTTGATCTGGCTTACTACGTCGGCGGCAGAGAAACCTATCATCTTGGTGCCAGAAGCCCGGGAGGAGTTGAACCTTCCCTGTCTGACAGGCCCAGTTCCCTGACCACATGGGAAGCCACTCTTCATTTTATCTCCCTCTCTTTTTGACAGGACTGACTTTTGATACCGCTCCAGGCAATACCAATCTGCTTCGGAGCAAAGACCATCTATGATGGATGCATTGCTCTAGTCTTCAATCTCCAGCACAGGCTTGGAAACGCGCAATTTCTGGTCTAGACCCGATCCTCAGTCACCCATGGGGTGTCTACTGCACAATTTATTCCAATTGGGCTGTCTAACACCATACGTCCAGAAACACCTTATTTCCTTTTACTCTGTGACCTGGCCTCAATACACCCTTGATAACCAGTCAAGATGGCCACCAGAGGGAACTCTTCAACATCCTCCATGATCTTAAAATTTCTGCCCGTATAGACAAGTGGTCTGAGCTCCCTTACATCCAAGGATTTAAGGTTCTGCGCGCCTGCATCTCTCTCTGTAGCCCGTGCCCTACAGCACAGGTTTTGTTGGCTAGGGTTGAAGTGCCTCCAGACCCAGATTTATCTGGGGACTTGGACACTGACCACTCTGCCTTGACCTTGCGATCTGATTTACTAGCATCTCTACCCTTTCCCCAGAGCCTGCTTCCCCTTTCCCCTCTTACACTGCAATGTTTCTCCATGAGCATTGCACACAAACGGTGCACAGACCTACATTAAGATAAAACATCCTCACATAAAATAAAAATAAGTCTTTGGGGGCTGGAGAAATGACTCAGCAATTAAGAGCACTGTCTGCTCTTCCAGAGGCCTTGAGTTCAATTTCCAACAACCACATGGTGGCTCATAACCATCTGTAATGGGATCTGATGCCCTCTTCTGGCATAAAGTTAATAGACTGCATAGATAGATATAGATATATTACATAATTTTTCTTTTAAAAGGAAAGGAAAAGGTCTTTGGTGGTACACACCTTTAATCCCAGCTCTTGGGAGACAGGTAAGTGGTTTTGCATAGTGAGTTCCACTGAGGCTGCATAGTAAGACCCTGTCTCAAAAAGGAAACAAGGGGGAGCCCTGTACGATGGAGAGAGTAGACTCTCCAGCACATTTGTCCACAGATAACACACACTTTAAAAAAATAAAACGACTGTTAAATGTGACATGTGGGCAAAGACTGTAGTGGGATGACAGTCCATTTGGACTGACTGAGCTGGTGTCACGCTGCTTACTGTTTAGTTTGGATGGTACTAAACTCATCCAATGGGATTAAGCCGACTTCCTCAGGGAAATGCAGAACTAAGAGGAAGAGTAGATTGGAGGGCCTCAAAGTGTGTGTATGGGGGAATCATGGGCAGTGCTCTGAGGTCCCTGAATTAGAAACTTTGAGAACGGAGACAAAGCCAACACAGAATGTTCTAGTATGGTCACAGTGTTGGGGGTGATGGTGGTAAGGAGTGAGCCAGTGTCTTCATTAGCTTCAGTTGTCAGCTTGACAGATGGGAAGAGGAAACCTCAGTTGAGGAATTGCCTTCATCGGATTGGCCTTTGGGCAAGTCTGTGGGGCATTTTCTTGACTGGTGATTGATGTGGAAAGGCCCAGCCCATTGTGGGTGATGCTACCCCTGGGCAAGTGCTTCTGAGTTATGTAATGAAAGTAGCTGAGCAAGTAAGCAGCGGTCCTTCATGGCTTCTGCTTCAGTTCCTGCCTCCATCTTCCTGTCCGGAATTCCTACTCTGACTTCCCTTGATGATGGATTATAACCTGTAAGCTAAAATAAACACTTTTAGCTTGTTTTTGGTCAGTCACAACAACAGAAATCAAACTAGAACAAATTTCCTATTTCCTTGAAAAATATTTGGTTATCTTTGAATCGTATGTGTGTGTGTGTGTGTGCGCGCGCGCGCACGCGCGCGCGCGTGCTGTCCCATCAGAGGCTCCTTGGAACTGGAGTTACAGGTAATCATGAGCTATTTGATGTGGGTACTGGAAACAGTTTAGGTCTCTGAAAGAATAGCAGCAGATTTTAACAGGTGTGCCATCTCTGCAGCCCTTAGCAAGATCCTATTTCTCTGAAATGTCTGAAATAGGCAGATAACAGTACAGGTTAGTCAAGGGTTCCCAGACAATGTTAGGGGGACTTTACAACTAGAGAGTGACTGCTAGGATATAAGATTGGGGGCAGGCAGAGTCTTGTCTTAAAAAGAGGCGGGGGCTGGAGCCGTGGCTCAGAGGTTAAGAGCACTGACCGCTCTTCCAGAGGTCCTGAGTTCAATTCCCAGCAACCACATGGTGGCTCACAACCATCTGTAATGAGATCTGGTACCCTATATGGGCCTATAGGACATAAGTAGGCAGAATACTGTACATATAATAAATAAATCTTTTTTTAAAAAAAAAGAAAAAGAAGTAGGCAGATCTCTGTGAGTCTGAGACCAGCCTGGTCTACAAGAGCTAGTTCCAGGACAGGCTCCAAAACCACAGAGAAACCCTGTCTCAAAAAACCAAAAAAAAAAAAAAAAAAAAAATGGTTGTATGAATAAAATAAAAACTACTAAGTTTTTCATTCTGAGTAGATAAGTTGTATGATCTGTTGGCTATATCATGGTAGGGCTGTTACCAGCTGGAAGTGAACCATTAATTAAAAACAAAGAGGCTAATGTCGGAAAGATGAAGTTAGGAGTGCATACTGCTCTTGCAGAAGACCTGAATTAGGCTCCCAGCACCCATATCAGGTGACTCACCCACCACTTGTAACTCCAGTCCCAGGGCATCTAATGCTCTGTTCTGGATCCGAGGGCACCGCACTCAGGTGTACAAACCCACACTCAGACATATATACACAATTAAAAATATTTTTTAAGATGCAGAAGTTTCACATGTAAACCCAGTTGTCTTGCTGCACAGAGGCTCAGGCAATCTGAGCTCATTCTTCTGAACCAAGAGTCAGGCCATGGTAGCCTGGGTGTAGTCTTCCCGGGTACCATCGTCACAGGCCTGGACTTGCAACCTGCTTTGACTAAGACCGTAACAAGAGTGCTGGGCCAGGTCTGAGTCTTAAGACCTTAGAAGTTCTGGCAGCCTTCGCTCCCCATGCTTTGAGTCCCCGAGCTACACTGTTAGGAATGCAGCTGCCATGCTGGAAAGGCCAGCCTTTGACACAGTAGTCATAATTAAAAATTAATTTTTAAAAAAATGATAAAAAACAACAAAGAGGCCGTGAATGTGATTGGACCGGAGAGATGGCTCAGTAATTAGGAGCACTGACTGCTCTTTCGGAGTTCTCAGGCTCAATTTCTAGCACCCACATGGCCTATCACACCTGTCTGCAACTCCAGTTTCAGGGCTTCTGACACCCTCACACAGAAATACATGCAGGCAAAGCACCAACAGACATAAAAATAAATTAAAGGAAGCTATGAATTTGAAAGAGCAGGATTAGAGGGGAGCACATTGGACGGTTTGACTGTTGACATTTCCTCATATTTGGACTGGGTGGGGCGAGTCACTGAACTCTCCCCCTGAGATGCTAGCTGCTTCCCACAGCACCTCCCGGGTATTTGTGTGCACTTCTGACCTAGCTGCATGTGACTGTATGGTGTCAGCCGCTGCTAGAGTGTCCAGACAGTAGAAACCCCAGCAATGAAAAGTTGTCCATATTGAGATAAGACTTTCCATTGTAGCTGCTTTGGTCCACCCACACTCCTGTTGAAAACCCCTCACTCATGTTCTGTATGCTGTGGAATAATTCTTCTGTACACTGTAAAGACGTGTTTCATTGTTAATAAGCGGATTGGCCAGCGGCTAGGCAGGATTTTGGGGGCCGAGAGAATGCTGAGGAGAGGAAGGGCGAAGGTAGAGGAGACGCCATGAGATGCAGACTGAACAGCATGGGAAGTAAAAGGATGAGATAAACAAGCCTTGGAGCAGCACATAGCGCAAGAGAAACGGGTTAATTTCAGATATAAGGGCTAGCTAAAAACAAGCCTAAACTGTCAGCTGAGCATTTATAATTAAGATTAAGTCTCTGTGTGGTGATTTGGGAGCTGACTGGCAGGACAGAAAAGTCCACCTACATCTGTAAGCAAGCCCAATGTTCTCATTGGTTCCCCACGCTGGACTGTGATGGAGTCATTCTTTGACTTATATAAGGGAGAAGGCATTTAAGTCCCCCCAGGGAGTGTTTCAGAACCAGCGTGTCATGCTGCTCAGCCTTGGCACTCTGGCCACTTTTGCCTTTCTGGACCTGTCTGTTTCCTCAAGGAGTGATGCTGGCGTGGCTGCCCAGCTTCCTATACCAGCCATCTTGTGGTCATGGGCAGTGCTGTCTGACTTCTCTTAGATATGGACAGTTGTGAATTCTGTTTATTCCAAAGTAGCAGTAGCAACTAAGATTCCAGACAACCTGAACAGAAGCAAAAGGCATAAGAAAAAAAAAAAAAAAAGAAGCAGTCTGTGCTCTGATGTATTAATCTCAGGATGACTTTGAGTTTCTTTTAATAGAGGATGTGAGACCATCAGTTTAGAGAAATGAGCTGCTCAAGTTCTCATTTTATTTGACCGTCTAGGGAGAAATCCGTGCTTCTTCATGCCTTTTCTCTTGTGCTTTAAAACCCACAAGATGTCTGCGAACATCAATCATTCGTCATTAGAAGGGGAAAGGGCAAGAGGGAGAACAAGGGCTAAGTGAAAGAAGATCAACTTCTGCTTCTGTGCACCATGAGATGTTCCGGATATTAAGAGTGCAGTGATGTCTACCCGCCCACTGCTAACCATTGCTTTTTATCACCATGTAGGCCAGGCCGGCCTCATCACACAGAGATCCACCTGCCTCTGTCTCCCAGTGCCGGGATCAAAGGAGGTCTTTAATCGCACCACATCGAGTATCACATTTGTTCTGGGATTTTTTTTAATTTTTTATTTGTGTTTGTATGTGAGGTGCCCTTTCTTGGAGGCCAGAAGAGCGTCTTGTCTCTCCTAGAGCTGGAGTCAGAGGCAGCTGTAAACAGCTGGTCTGAACTTAGGATCTGAGTTCTGCTGGGATCCAAACTCAGGTAATCTGGAAGAGCAGCAAATGTTCCTATTACAGAATCATCTCTCCAGCCCCCTAATTATCACTTTGTAATTTCTTAAGTATAATCTTAGTCTTGAGTGGTGTGTTGGCACACACCAGTAAATCTAGCACTTGGAGGGTGGAGGGAGGAAAATCAAAGCCATTGTTGGCTTCAGAGAGGGTTTGAGGTCATGGTAGGATATATTAGATGTTGTCTCAAACTTTTTAAAATCTTATTTCTATATTGGAATATATATAAAAAAAACCCAGGTAATTTGCAGCTAAAATGTATGGCTATTTGGGGTTAGACTGATAGGAAAGGTTAATGGGGACAAAGACAATGAATGAGACTTGAAGCACTCATAAAAATGACTCAGCCTAGGGCTAGCAAGATAATTCACTGGGTAAAGCACTTGCCACCCAGCCTGCCCGCCTGAACTGGAATCCTGGGATCCACATGGAAGAGGGTGAGAACTGACTCCCACAAACTGTCCTCTGACTTGCATACTTGAACTGTGGCACATGCATGCCCACACACACAATAAACACACGAATGAATGATTGATTGAAATAAAAAACTGAGCCCACAATAAACAACCCAGGTGAAAAGGGGGCAGTTGTTCAATTAATTCTATTGCGAAAAACTACTGAATATGGGAGAGGCAGCTTCACATTCTGTGCTGACCAAATTCCAGATAGAAGAAATATTAAAATGAAAGGGCCAAAAATATATTGAAAAATTAAGAGAAGTTGGGAATATAGTCTCAGCGAGAGAATTATTATTATTACTATTATTATTAGGTTTTTCAAGATAGGGTTTCTCTGTGCCCTAACTTGCCTGGACCTACCTAGCTCTTGTAGACCAGGCTGGCCTCGAACTCACAGAGATCCTCCTGCTTCTGCCACCCTGAGTGCTGAGATTAAAGGCGTGCACCATCACCGCCTGACTGAGAGGATTATTTTTTAAGCTGATGCTGACAGAAGTCACACTGCACAATTTCTTCTGAGGAGACATAAATAGGTCACCCCAAATAAAAAATTCCAGTGGTGTTAGCCGGGCAGTAGTGGCACCACTGCCTTTAACAAGCAGGTGGACCTCTGTTAGTTCATAGCCAGCCTGGTCTACAGAGCAAGTTCCAGGACAGTCAGGACTGTTACACAGAGAAACTCTGTCTTGAAAAACCAAACCAACCAAACAAAAACAAAACAAATTCAGTCATGCTTGCTGGTCCACGACTCAAGGCAGAGGCAGGTGATTCTCTGTGAGTTCAAAGCCAGGCTGTTCTACATAATGAGACCTGGTTTTTAAAAACAAAAATGAAAATTTGTGAAGTGGCAGATAGCTCACCTGGAGCTCAGGGTGCCATATAGTTCCTTGAGGTCATGGGCTGAAGTTTCCCCTTCCACCCTTGTCTAGAAGTTGTGCCCCACCCCTACCCCAGTCCTAGGACCTGCTGGAGTTGCCCACCAAGTCAGGAATGCACTCCTTTTAAAGGGACAGGCACGAGTTGAGGCTCACTCTGTATAGTTCATACAGACAAAAAGGCCCAAAATAAAATGTCAAATACTGCAGTGTTTATTTAGCAAATAGTCTCTAAAGGCTGAAGCCTGACTTGTGTGACACTTATTCAAACAATTAGAATCTGAGTCCTAATAGTCCTTTGGTCCCAACCCAGAGGGGATGTCCTAATGATGGGGACATGTGACCTTATAAAATTTACTATCCCAAGATAGTGAGCTGCACTCTTAAACTCTGTCCAAACACAACCCCACAAATGCCCATGAGACAAAGTGAGCTTTCCTCTCCCCACTGCTACAGAAGGGCTCCATTCTCTTTCAGAAGACTCTCTCTCTTTCTCTTCTCCCCCACCCCCAGCTCAGAACTGCCCACTGTTTCAGTCCACCTTGTCTAATTTTTATTATAACTCTAAAGATTTATTTTTAATCGTGTGTATATGTCTGTGTGGTGTTGCGTACACATGAATGTAGTTGCCCGTGGAGCCCACAGGCATTGCATCTCTTGGAGCTGAAGTTGCTACTGGTTGTGAGCCGCCAGCATGGATGCTGGGAAGGGAACTCGGGTCTTCTGCAGAAGCAGCAAGTGCTCTTTCCTGCTGAGCTACCTCTCCAGCCTTTTATCACAACTTATTTTATCTTAATTCTAGTCTGATAAATACCTTCCTCCCAGCATTTGGCTTATTGTTCCCACCAGGACATTGTTTTCCTATTTTAAGGTGAAGAAACAATATAGCTATAATTCCTCCTCTTGGTAATTCACGGCACGGGATATGCCTGAGCCACCAGCAGAAGGCATGTGTCTATTGGGACCTGCTGTATAATTTTGCCTACCAAATTTATTGTTTTAAAATTTTAATTTCATTATTATTGCTGTTATTATTAGTCTATGTGTGTCTAAATTTGTACACATAAGTGCAAGTGCCTACAGAGACCAGAGGTGTCAGATCCCCTGCAGCTGGAGTTATAGGCAGTTGTGAGCCACCTGACATGGTTGCTGGGAACTGAACTCAGAAAAGTATATGTACTCTTAACTACTGAGCCAGCTCCTCAGACCTAAATTTAAAAAAAAATATTTAAATTGTAGTTAATTTTGTGCCTTTGTGTGCATATGTGCATGTGTACAGGTGCCCCTGGAGAGCAAAGGTATCACATCCCCTTAAGCTGGGTTTACAGGAAGCTGTGAGCCACCTAATGTGAGTGCCTGGAGCTAAACTTGGCTCCTCTGCAAGAGCAGCTAGTACTCGGAACCACTGAGCCATCTCTCCAGCTTCTAGGACATGCACAAGGAGGTCAGAAGACAACTCCTACGAGTCAGTCCTCTCACCATGTGGGTCTTGGGGATTGAATTCAGGTTATCAGGCTTGGTAGCCAGTGGTTTTACCCATTGAGACATCCCATCAGCTCACCTACCATGGTTACTAAATAAAATCAGAACATATTAGACATAAAAACATCTGTGGTTCCTCCTTCTGTTGTAGCAAGAACAAATGCAAACCAAAGCAGAACAAATGTCAACAACAAAACTGTTCTGTCCTTGGGGCTGGGGAAGTGGCTCAGTGGGTAGCCTACTTGCCTAGCATGCTGAAAGTCCCAGGTTCCATCCACAGCACCACAGAAAATCAGACATGGGAATACCTGTGGGGCATTTTCTTTCTTTCTTTTTTCTTTCTTTCTTTCTTTCTTTCTTTCTTTCTTTCTTTCTTTCTTTCTTTCTTTCTCTTTTTTTGTTTTTTCAAGACCAACCTTTTTGGCTGTAGAGCCTGTCCTCTGTCCTGGAACTCTCTCTGTAAACCAGGCTGGCCTCAAACTCACAGAGATCTGCCAGCCTCTGCCTCCGGAGTGCTGGGATTAAAGGCGTGCGCCACCCCCTACCCTCCACACACCCCCAGCTGTGGGGAATTTTCTTAATTAGTGGTTGATGTTGGAGACTCCAGCCCATCGTGGGTGGTCGTAAATTCTACAAGAAAACAAAAGGCTGAGAAACCTATGGGGAGGAATCCAATAAATAGCAACTCTCCCTTCCATAGCCTCTGCATCAGTTCCTACCTCCAGGTTCCTGCCCAGTTTGAGTTCTTATCCTGGCTTCCTTCAGTGGTGACTATAGAGTGGAAGTGTAAGGCAAATAAACCTTTGCCTACCCACCTTTCTTTTGGTCATGGTGTTTCACCATAGCAATAGAAACATGAACTCAGACATTTGCTTTCTACTGCTGTTTTTAACCACTGACTAAAACCAATTGAGGGAGGAAAGGGTTTATTTGACTTACTCTTCCGTGACACAGTTCATCCTGTAGGGAAGTCGGGGCAGGAGCCAGGAGGCAGGACCTGAAGCAGAGGCCTTGGAGGAACATGGCTTGCTCTGACTGTTTCTTCTGCCAGCCCAGGGTTACACCGCCTACAGTGGGCTGGACCCTGCATACATCACTCATCCATCAAGAAATGCCCTGCAGACTTGCCTGCAGTCCAGCCTGATGGAGGCATTTTCCCAGTTGAGGTTCCTCTTCCTAGATGACCCTAGCTTGTGTCAAACTGACAGAAAAACTGAATGGTATAGTGAGCCTGAAGTCGGCCTGGGTTACATGAACCCCCCTCTACAAAATACACAAATACATATTTTTATAATGAAGCCAAAGACAGAGCATATATGCGCACCTGATGTAATGGGAGGCTCCAGCCTTCCTGATTCACAGGGTCCCGTGTTGAGGGTATAAATAGTAGAACCTACACTGAGATCTGTGGGGAAATGGACAGAGTACAGCTCAGTACCTGTAACGAGGGTCACACAGTCATCACCTGTGAACACAGAGATTACTATGAACTCATTCTCAGATTTGGAAAACTTGAAAACATGAACAGAGTTCTGGTTAGTCACTGTTCTGGTCACTTCGATAAAAAAAAAATAATGGCCAAAACAAGCAACGTGAGGAAAGGAAGAAGCTATTCTGACCAGGAAGGTGTGGCAGGGGAGGCATGGCAGTGGGAGCCTGCTGACACATGGACAGGTCAGGGAGTACAGACTGACAGGAAACAGGATCCGGCTATAAACCTCAAGGCCCACCCACCTTCTCACCCTCAGCAACCCACTTCCTCCACTGATGCTCCATTTCCTAAATGTTCCATAATTGTACAAAACAGCAATAGCACCACTAGCCGAGGATCGCGCACTCACGATAGTCAGCCTGTGCAGGACCTTTCACCTTTTCTCAGGGCCATGGGATTCTGTGTGATTTTGACTCTTCTTTCATATGTGTTCAAAATGTGCCCCCTCTCTCCCCTATCCCTGTAGCATGAATAATGAAAAGCCAGAGATAGATATTGGGGTTCAACCTGAAAACCAGGTAAACAAAGCAGCCAATCCACTAGAGAAGTCTTAACCTCTACCAAGGCTGGGTGACTGCAAACTGAACAGACTAAGCCTCTCTCTCCTCCCATTTTATATTCCCTCTAGAGCTAGGATTAAGGGCCTGTGACTCCCTAGGACTGGGATTAAAGGTGTGAGCTACCACCACCTGAATTTGTTTCTGCATTGATCCTGTGTAGCTCAGGGTAGCCTTGAACTCGCAGAGTTTCATCTGACTCTGTCTCCCAAATCCTGGGATTAAAGGTGTGTGTCACCTTTCTCTGACCTTAGTGGCTTTAGCTTTGTCTCTGGTCTTTAGGAAAGATTTATCAAAATATAAGTAATATATCAATACACTTCCCCTCTCTTATCTTTTCTGTTTCTCTCTCCCCTTCCTTTTCTGTCATGCACTAATGCACACTCGCGCACACAGGCACACAGCAACCCACAGCCTGCAGCGTCATGGAGAAGTACAGGGGCTCAAAGCCTCGACTCTCTGATAGCAACAGAGACGTGGCTGCCTGGCCTATTATGAGCATAAAAGAAAAAGAAAAAGACTTCAAGTGTTGATTTTGACAAGAGCCATTTCTAAAGGCAGCAGGCCCTCAGAGCTCTTCTTAGAACATTCTAACTTTACAGAGTAGGTGATAAAAATTTTTGTTCTCTCTGGTGCTAGGAACTTGGAAACAATCTGAGCAAACACTATGATCAAAGAAAAAAGAACCAGATTTTTCTTTGCATATGTTTTAAGACCCTTGTGTTAGAAGCAGCTGGAGCAATCTCAGCAGTCTCCCTCCTCCCCAGTAATCATTTCTACATTTCCACGATAACATATTTGCCTGTGTGTCCTTTTCTATTACCTACTTGAGACCATCGTAAAAAGACTCCATGAGAATGAGAGAGTTGGCCATGATACTGTTCCTAGTTTCTCTCATTTTACAAAGGAATAAATTGAAGCAGTGGACTTGTCAAAGTTATGGGTCCCAAGAGATATATCAGCCTCTCCCACCTGATGGAACACTCATATTCTAGAAACATCCAGTGTGAGCTTCAGCCTAGCCAAATTTCCTATCAAAAATCAGGACACAAGGGCTGGGCAGATGGCTCAGCAGTTAAGAGCACCAGCCGCTCTTGGAGAAGACCAGAGTTTGATCCCCAGCACTCCTGCCCCTCACAACTGCCTGTAACTCCAGCTCCAGAGGATCTGACATCTTCTTCTAGTCTCCATGGATACTGCATACACATGGCACACACATACATGCAAGCAAAACACTCATATATACAAAATCTTTTTTTAAAGATTTATTTATTATGTATACAATGCTCCTTCTGCATGTACAGCTCTATGCCAGAAGAGGGCACCAGACCTCATTACAGATGGTTGTGAGCCACCATGTGGTTGCTGGGAATTGAACTCAGGACCCCTGGAAGAACAGTCAGTGCTCTTAACCTCTGAGCCATTTCTTCAGCCCCCTACAAAATCTTTAAAAAAAAGAATTGGGACATGGTACCACACATTCAATGCTTCATCAGAATGATGTGTTTGTTGAATATCGCCTATGGTGTTCATGTTGCTGCCCCAGCACACAGAGGTTGGGAGGAGAGTGGCAACAGCTCAGTCTTGATACATTTGAGACAAGGACTGATTCCTCCATGTTATGGTTAGAAAGCAGAGTAGGGCCATGGAGGGGGAGAGGGGACAATATACTCAAGAGTGAGAACGACCGGGGGAATATTTTTGCATAAGTAGGATGTCTTGCGAATGCAGTCATTTCTAAAACTGGGGTTTTGTCAGGTTTGTGTGATGTTGTGGTTTGTGAGAATGTCCCCACTGGTTCAAATATTTGGATACTTGTTTCCCAGTAGGTGATGCACTTTTGGGGAAGGTTATGGAATCTTGGGGGGAGGGCAGTTACAGCCTTGATAGAAGATACATGTCCTGGGGGTTCATAATCTCACCCCACATCGAATTTTCTCTTTCTGCCTCATTCATGTTAAAGATGTGAGCTCGCAGCTTCCTGCTCCTGTTACCATGAGTATCACCTGTCGCCGAGCTCCCCAGCCATGATGGCCTTTATCCCTCTGGGATCATAAGTCATAATAAACTCTTCCACCCATAATTGATTTGTCATTGTTTTATCACAGCCACGAAAAGTAACTGAATCTATAACAAAACACCAGAGTCTGGATAATTTATGCAGACACAATAGAAAATTCACAGTCATAGAGGCAAGGAGTTGGAGATGAAGGGACCAGCAGATTTGGTGTTAAATGAGGGTTGTTGTCTGCTTGTGTCTTGTTTTTTTCCCCCCTCAAGACCTTTCCCTACCCACTGGTGCAGAGCCTCTGGCTTGCTCTTGTTCAGAGAGCCCATGCTATACCTCAGTCTCATGTAGATGGAGCGGCGGGGCTGTGTCCTGCCACCCGGCTAGCTTTACACCCGAAAAATTACATGGAAACTGTATTCATTTAAGCACTGCTTGGCCCATTAGTTTCAGCCTCTTATTGACTAATTCTCACATCTTGACTAACCCATATTTAGTAATCTGTGTAGTACCACGAGTGGTGGCTTACCAGGAGAGATCTTAACCTGCGTCCGACTCAGAGAGGAGAGGCATGGCGACTGCCTATGGCGACTGCCTGAAGCGTCTGCCTGACTCTGCTTTCTTTCTCCCACAATTCTGTTCTGTCTACTCTGTCTACCTATGCTCTGACCTATCAGGCCAAGCAGTTTTCTTTATTAATTAACCAATGAAACAACAGATATACAGATGACCCTCCTCCATCAGTCTCACCACAGATTTTTCAGGGGACATGTGCATTCTGACCACCACAGTGTTATTTGGAAAGGAGCTCTTTGCTGTAGCTAAGACAAGCATTTTGACAAGAGGCCATCTATGGAGGGAGGACCAAAGGACAGCCAGCAGAGACAGTGGTCCCACACCAGGTGGAGCCTGGGGAGGTGCAACTCCAGAAGAGGGAATGTTGACAGCCACCAGCAGCAAGGAACCAATATAGGGATGCCCAGAGCAGTGCTTCTCAACCTGTGAGATGCAACCCCCACAGGGGTTGCATTTCGGATCTTTACATTACAACTCTTAACAGTAGCAAAATTACAGCTATAAAGTAGCAACAAAATAATTTTATGGTTGGGGGTCACCACAACATGAAATGTATTAAAGGGTCACAGATTCAGGAAGGCTGAGAATCACTGTGCTACAGTGTCCGGATGGGACTATGCCCAGATAACACTCTGACTTCTGAAGTTTATTCTCTAGAAGGCTTCTCTTTTGCTGAAAGGCTCCAAGGCAAGCCTATGGGTAGAAAAAGGCTCAGACTTTAGGTTTGTTTGTGCTAGGATTAAAGGTGCATATCATTACACCCAGCTTCAACCACCTTTTCAAAACACAGCTTTAAAGCAGGTGGTGGTGGTGCTTGCTTTTAATCCCAGAACTCGGGGGGCAGAGAGGCAGGTGGATCTCTGTGAGTTTGAGGCCAGCCTGGTCTACAGAGCAAGTTCCAGGGCAGACTCCAAAGCTACCTGTAGAAACCCTGTCTCAATAAACAAACAAACAAACAAACAAATAAATAAATAAACAATAAAAAGCAACCAAACAAACAAAAAACTAGAAAGAAATGCAGTATTTTGAAGGCATCATTTCCCCCCTTCCTCCTGCTGCCTGGAATATGAATGTGATGATTTTTTTTTTTTTTTTTTTTTTTGGTTTTTCGAGACAGGGTTTCTCTGCAGCTTTTTTAGAGCCTGTCCTGGAACTAACTCTTGTAGACCAGGCTGGCCTCGAACTCACAGAGATCCACCTGCCTCTGCCTCCCGAGTGCTGGGATTAAAGGTGTGCGCCACCACCGCCGGGCTTGAATGTGATGATTGATCTCCAGATTCAAAGATAAAGTCTGGGAGTCTATGAACCTGAGTTTGAGTCCCAGAACCCACATCAGACAGTTCATAACAACTTGTAACTACAGCTTAAAAAATTTTGATACACACACACACAATATTTTTTTAAAGAAAAGTTAAAAAGAATGAAAAAGCAAGTCCCAGAAGCCTTTACTGAGGAGAGGGAAGAAACAGGTAACTTCATAAAAAATAAATACAAAAACCTTCCGTTGCTCCCTCCCTGTGGAAAAGCAGGACAGTGGGTCCCAGTGTCACCCTGTACGGCAGGCTTTGTCCATTGGAAAATCAGAGGTCAGCGTGTTGCAGAGCTGGACTGGCAGAATTCCACACTTAACGCCTAGGCACCTACCCTTTCCCCTTTGAAGCTATTAAGGGGTTTTGGAAGGTGGGAAGAAATTAATTAATTAAGTTTAAAATATTGGTTCTATAATATTGCTCAGCTTTAAATACTGCACACATCTTTGTGAAACACCATGAATTCACCCAGAAGTTATATTGTCAGAGGGCTCTATCTCGTCCCACCCTTCCTGCCTCCTGCTCAGGTCAACTTAGTGAAAGAGACTCTTAGCTGGGCTCCCCACATCCTAGCTTCACACCATGGTCCCCTAAAAGCTGCCTTTCTGGGCCTGGGGTTGTGACTCAGTGTGCAGAATAACAGACTAGCAAACAAGAAATCCTGGACTACCGGAGGTCGCCTTTCCCTTCCGTTCCTCAGAATCTTGTGGCAGCAATCCTCCTGCCTCAGTCTCGGTATTGCTGGAACTGCAAACTGCACCCCTGAAACCTGGCTCCATAAGCTGTCCTCCAGTCTCTTCTTCTGGAAGTTCACTGAACTTAGTTCAGGGATGCCAGGGTCTAAAATAGGATGAACTGCCTGGCCTAAGGCTTCAGAGTCCAGGGTCCCCTCAAAGAGTGAGTCTCGAACCCCATCTCCGCATTTGGGCTTGCACCCCACATCTCACCTGGCCCTGGTGTGGTGGGGAGGGCAGTCTCAGTCTCCTAGCCATCATGTTGCATGTGGGAACCCACTCATGGACACCATGGGAGGAGACACAGGCTACCTGTGTGTGGGTCCCGGAACAGTGGACACCCCTCACCTTCCTAAGCTCGTGGATGCCTGACACCTGGGCTCGTGACCCCTCCCCACCCGCTAGTCTCCTCAGGTCCCCTCAGGTCCCCAGCCCTCCCTTCTCCCTCCACTCCTCCCTTCCCTTCCTGACCCCTCCCCCCTCCCCTTTCCTCTCCTCCCCTCCCTATCTTTCCCCTTTTCCTTCTCCCTTTCCCTTTCTCCTTTCTGCTCCTGAACCTGCAGCTCCGCCTGAAAGCGGCGGGCCGGACCGAGTCCACCCGGACCCCGCTGAGGCCCGGGGCCTGGTGGCTCAGTCCTTGGCGGTAGCGACATGCGGCTCCTGTTCCTGGCGGTGCTGCGGCCACACACCGGCAACGCGATCACCGCCGAGCGCCTGCGGTATGTTGCGGGGCCTGAGCATCCCTCGCCTGGGGATACCGGGCTGGGCCGGGCGCCGGAGCTGCGCGTGCACAAACGGCTGGGCCATGGGCGCAGGTGCCGCGCGGGGGCTGCCGCTTTTAACCCAGCTGCCGCTACCCTGTCTGGCTATTGTGAGTGCCCTAGGGTGCGGAAAAAGGCAGCCTGGGCCAGCGCTGGCGGGGTTGGGGGAAGATTCAAAGGCTCCGCAAAGGCCTCGGTGCAGAGATGGGGTTTGGGCAGGCTGGCCTGGGATGCGAAGGGGGCACCCACGTGGCTGGAGAAAAGCAGAGTCCCGGTGAAAGGTAGACTCACATGGCTGGAGAAGGCCCAGAGACCTGGTGAATGGTCCAGCACGTGCAGGGCTTCAGGGTCCCTATTTTGTTGCAGCTGTTCCCCGCCCGCACCTCCCATTTGGTTCTCTTCCGAATGCTCAGCTTGTTAGGTCCTTTTGCTTTGTTTGTTTACCTGGGGTGGAAGCCTGGAGCCAGGACTAGGTAGGGAAGGAGGGTCCATTCTCCTCTGGCCATCGGATTGCCTGGATCAAGCAGGGCTGGCCTGTATCAGTGGGAGATGCTTACATGCTCACTTGGCCTAGAAGCTAGCTTGCTCCCACCTCCTTTATCTCCCTCTCTCCCTCCACCTGCTTCATGGAATTTCCCAATGGCTTCCCCCTCTGTGGGTCTGTTTCGTCATCACGGAGCAAGAGCCGTTGAGGCTACTTCAGCCCTCACAGACCACTTTCAGCCAGAAAATGTTACAGTTCCTCTCAAGATCGCAGTGAACAACCAATGGAGGGTGGATGCTTTCCTGAAGTTTCCTGGAGAAGAGTCAGGGTTTGGATTGTGTGCGTCTCCCCTCCATCTAGTTCAGTCGCTCATTGGGCTCTCTGTGGGCGGGTTTTAGACAGAGCTCTTTGCAGTGGAAGAGACACAAGAAGAACAAACAGAGAAGTCAATCATTCCAGAGGGTGATTGGTGTTATCAGGCAACTAAAACCAGGCTGGGAGTGTGGCCAAGTTGGTAGAAGGTTTGCCAAGCAAGCATACTTGAACCTCTGGGTTCTATTTCCAGCACCATATAAACCAGGTATTGTGGTACATGCCTATAATCCCAGCACTTGGAAGGTGAGGGCAGGAGGATTAGAAAGTCAAGGCCATCTTCTGCCACTACCGAGTTTCAGGTCAGACTGCTACTTAAGATCCTATCTCAAAACCAAAACAGTATGACCTTTGTGTTGGAGGGGATCCTTCATGCAACAGGGTCCAGGCTATGCTCTTTGTAGAAGGAGCATGCAATGTAAGACCAGCGGGGAGGCTTTCACCCAGATCTGGGAAGCTAGGTCTCGAAGGACTAACAATAACACAGGCCCTAAGGTCAGTGCAAACTTGAGCTGTTCAAGATATAGAAAGTTGGTAAAAGCCATTCAGCTGCCTTGTGCACATGGTGGGAAGAACAGATTGTGTTTAAGACTAGCATTTAAACATTAAGCACATGTTAGCTAACATTTGACTCTGTGGGTGGGAAAAGGTCCAAGGTTCTCCGGAACAAACTGATCATCGATAAATGAATTATTATGTGCAAGGAGGCTGTCACAAAGCATAATTGCTCGTTAACCCAGAAGTGTGTATGCCCCTTTCTCTAGGGGATTCGTAAATGATTTGGGGGAGGCTTTGGTGGGCTTAGAGAAGCTCACATTGCCCTGGGATGAAGGCGTAGACTCACAGAACTGTGATTGACTGTAAATGATTCTTAGTAATATTGGACGGTACCAAAGTCAGGCACAATGGGATATGACAAAGGCCTGTTCATCCATCATAATGTTATGAGACTTGAGGACCACAGTGTGAGCCCTCAATAAGCAACAACCTGTTCTCAATAAGCCAATTAAAGGAGTCATTAGAAACTTTAACATGAGGCCGGGCGGTGGTGGCGCACGCCTTTAATCCCAGCGCTCGGGAGGCAGAGGCAGGTGGATCTTTGTGAGTTCGAGGCCAGCCTGGTCTACAAGAGCTAGTTCCAGGACAGGCTCCAAAGCTACAGAGAAACCCTGTCTCAAAAAGCAAAAAAAAAAAAAAAAAGAAACTTTAACATATTACATACTTAAACACACACACACAGGTATATAATTTTGTTTTGTTTGTTTTTTAAGACAGGGTTTCTCTGTATAGGCCTAACTATCCTGGAACTTGCTTTGTAGACCACGATGGTCTCAAACTCAGAGATCCACCTGCCTCTGCCTCCCAAGTGCTGGAATTAAAGGTGTGTGCCTCTGTACCTGGCTAAAAAAATATATTTTAATATTTTTAATTGTGTGTACTTATATGTGTCTGTAGGGATATGTGAGTATAGAGTCACAAAGAGGCCAGAAGCAGGTCACTGGTTCCCCTGGATCTGTTTACTGGTGGCTGTGAGCCTCTAGTCATAGGTGTTACAGAAAGTTTGTGCTTTTCACCTTTGAACCTTTAATCTACACCTGAACCCCTCTTTTTAACATGGGTGCTGTGGTTGTGAACTTGGGTTCATATGTTTATGCAACAAATAGTCTTAATCCAGATCCACCGAGCTAGACCCCGAGGTGTGACTTTTGTCTTGGAACTGAAGAAGCTTAACTTGACATCAGTGCAGCCATGTCAGGCTGCAGAGTAACAATACTGGGACTAGGCCTCACCCTTACAATAACCAGGAAAAGCTGCAAACTGTACCCTGCGGGGACCAATCAGAATTGAGACATACAAGTACTAGATGCTCCAGAACATTAAGAATAGCTTTTATAGCTTGTATATAGGTTGCCAGTTTCCTTACAGCAAAGCCAGTACCAATTGCTGTTTGACAAGACTTCTGTTACCTCACTCCTGCTCAGTCAGGAGTCCAGCCTCTATCAGAATCCAAAATTTCCCTACCCCCCATCCTTTATTCCTTAAAAGCCCTGCCATAGCTGAGCTCAATGCATTTTCTGATCCAACTGCTGTGTTGAAATGAACAGACAGTACAAGCTTGCTTTTGCATATGAACTCAAACTCCTGGTGGTCTCTGGGGGGCTCATGAGGTGGGCATAACAGGAACTTTAGTATATATACTGTAGGCAGAGGGTTTTTTATGGCTAGTTTCAGGAGCATGGGGTGGAATTTTCAGGTTTCGTGATTGGTTTGGGGTGGGGTGGGAGGCTCAGATTTTTCTGACCACCCTGGGAAAGAAATTCTCTCATTATTTTGTTGCCCTTTGCTTGTTTTGCATGAGAAACGGAACAGGAGGCAGGAGCATAGACGGTCAGCTTCAGAGGACTGACATGGGGCTGTCATTTTTCTGTGTCTCCAACATCAAGGTGTCAGTAGTGCCAAGGCAACTAACCTGTTGTCGTCAGGGCTGGGGATAAGGCAGGAGGTGTGGGAAGGACTCTTGTCACAAAAGGCCAAGAATAGTCAAGAAAGGAAGGTAGTGACAGCTGTATGATGGCAGGTAAGAGAGATTGAATCTGTGGGTCTTTTGTGTTTAAGCAATGGGAGCTGCTGATGTGGCTCAGTTGGTAGAATGCCCGTAGCTCCTATGGGAGAGCGCTTGTGCCTCAGTTGGTAGAAAGCTTGTGACTCAGAAGAGTACTCGTGGCTCGGTTGGTAGCAGGCTTGTGGTTCAGTTCACAGAATGCTTGCTTGCTTAAGCAGGCATTAGGGCTTGGGTTCTGTCCTCAGCATTGTACCAAATGGACATGGGGGTCCTCGTCTGTGAGCTCAGCGCTTTGAATACGGAAACCTAAGAGCAAGAAGTTTAGGGTAATTCTCTGCTTTATAATGAGCTCAAGGCCAGTCGAGGCTACTGGAGACCCTGCCTATAAACAAACAACAAACAAATAAACTGGGTGTGGGAGGAGGCAGATCTCTGAAGGTTCAAGACCAGCTGGTTTACTTAAGTGAGTTTCAGACCAGCCAGGGTTACATAATGAGACTCTGAAGAAAAAGAAAAGATGAAGTTGGAGAGATGGCTCCGCAGCTAGCAACACTTGTTCCTGTTCCAGAGGACTGAGGTTCGGCTCCCAACACCCACAGCAGGAAGCTCACAATCAACTGTAACTCCAGCTCCCCCACCCCACAGTGGGAGTAGGTCTGGCCCATGCTAGGCAAGACCTTGAACTTCTGATCCTTTTGCGTCTACATCTTGAGTGATTGGCTTGTAGGTGTGTGCCCTCACATCCCACCACTAAAAGTTTCCTGACCTTTGTTTGAAATCATCCCATCCAGTTCCCCGAGGAGCACAGTGTTTGTGGTTCTCCTGAGGGCTTCTGGGAAATACTACCAAGTGCCGAGTCCACTCAGCTCTCAGGAACACACACTGTTAGGGTCAGGTTGGCATAGGGCGGAGAATGTTGCCCCAGAATTGTCACAGGGAGAGCTGGACTTTGTGCGGTGGGTGGCAGCTGCTCTTACCTCACCTGGGGCAAGCTAGTGAGCAAAACATGTTTGTTTTTTTTTTTGCTAAACCTTGTGATGGGGTACCTTAGGGAAAGGGAGCAATCTGAAGCCTTCTGGGGAAGATGTCCCCTGCAGCCAGGAGTCACTTTTCCTTCCCTCAGACAGCTCTGTCGCTTCCCTCCGGAGTTCTGCTGCAAATGCCAGGCCTTTGGGTAGAAAAATTTTTTGAAGAATCCAGAAAGGAAAGTTTTCACGTTCTCTCTCTCTCTCTCTCTCTCTCTCTCTCTCTCTCTCTCTCTCGCTCTCTCACTCGCTCTCTCTCTCTCTCTCTCTCTCTCGCTCTCTCACTCGCTCTCTCTCTCGCTCTCTCTCGCTCTCTCGCTCGATCTCTCACTCGCTCTCTCGCTCTCTCTCTCTCTCTCTCTCTCTCTCTCTCGCTCTCTCGCTCTCTCGCTCGCTCTCTCGCTCTCTCTCTCTCTCTCTCGCTCTCTCTCTTGCTCTCTCTCTCTCTCTCTCTCTCTCTCTCGCTCGCTCTCTCGCTCGCTCTCTCTCTCGCTCTCTCTCGCTCTCGCTCTAGAGGAATACACTAAAATAACTGAGACAAAATACCTGAGGGAGGTCAGAGGAGGAAAGCAGAATTTTGGATGAAGGTTATGAAGGTTTCAGACCTGAGTGTGGAGGGCTTGGCCCTCCGCTAAATCCATTAAGCTAGGATCCATAGATTGGTCCATCAGTAACATCAGTGCCTTCATGAGTCATTCCCCACCCACACGCTGTAACACACACACACACAAACACACACGTGCACACCTTCAACACATGACCTTCTGGGGGAATATCTCACACCCAAACCACAGTACAGACTCAGGAAATCATGGGTGCCTGGGAAGCGTGGGGAAAGAGACTATTTTTATCTTTCTGCCCTAAGTAACACTTGTTGGCAGTTAGTCAGTATTTAGGCATTTGGCAAACGGGTATCAAAGACAAGGTGGGTTCTCATATAGCAGCACTGGCCCCTGCACCCCTTGTACTCCTGAAGCCAGCAGCCAAGCAACCAGAGCTGTGCATAGCTGTCAGAACCAAGCCTGGCCATTTGGAAGAAGGTTCTGGCATGTAGATGCACAAAGCATTACCTAGTTATATGTGAGCCTCTGATTGAGGAATGCAGGTGATGACAACCTGCGAAAGGGACTTGGCCTGTGCTCCAGCAGCGTCTGGGAAGGCTTCCTGCAGAAATGCTCCTTCCTTTCCTATCTGAGACACCCTTGTCACACCACAAAATCCACCCTTTAAGAGTGTGTAATCCCTGGGCTGGAGAGCTAGCTCAGAGGCAAAGAGCACGGGTTGCTCTAGCAGAGGACCCAGGTTCAGTTCCCAGCACCTACATGGTGACTCAGAACCATCTATAATTCCAGTTCCAGAGGACCCAATGGTCTCTTCTGACCTCTGAAAGCATTGCATGCATATGGTGTTTATACATGCAGGCAAAACACTCATACACGTGAAATCAATCTAAAATATAAAAAAAAGGAAGTGCATAATTCAGGGGATGGATTCCAGGGCCATGGATGCATGTTAGGCAAGTGCTCTTCTGCTGAGATATATCCCCAGTCCTTTATTTTTGTCATTGTTTTGTGCCATGGTCACCTCTGTCCAGATGGGTCTCAAACTCACAGAGACCCCCTTGCCTCAGCCTCATTGGTTCTGCGATATCAGGCATGCAGTACCATGCTTGGCTTTAATTTCTTTATGCTGCTTTCATTTTCTGTAAACACGGGCATCGTTGATTACGGAAATTCTCCCCTGTGACGCACAGAGGCGATTAAGCTTTACTATTCACAGGAAGAAGAGGGCTGTAGAGACTGTGCAGATGGCTCAGCAGTTAAGAGTGCTTAATGCTCTTGCAGAGGACATGAGTTCAGTTCCCAGCATCCACGTGGTGGCTCACATCCACCTGTAGCTGCAGTTCTAGTGAGTCTGATACCCTCTTCTGGCCTCTGTGGCTACTGCATGTACATGGTGCACATGCACACGCATAGGCATAATTAAAAATCATACAAATAAATCTTTTAAAGGTACTGGGCTATTGTTGGAGGTGGATGGAGTGATTTCTAATCTTCAGTCATGAATATGCAAATTGGTTCCCTCTCTTCACAGAGATGATGAACCATTTATTAAAGTTTCTTTATATATATATAGTAGCTCCTTTTTTTTTTTAAAAAAAAAAAACCTTTTGCTAGGAAAGAAAACCACAATTCCTTAGGTATAATAGGCACTTTGTGAATTTATTATTGAATCGAGTTATTATTTGACAGAAGGAATAAGGACAAAGTAATTTAAAAGTATTATAAGTCAGCAAGCCACCAGGGCAAAATTTCAGTCCTCAGAGTATTAAGATTAAACATTTTTTTATTTAGAACGTTTATGAGCTCATGCAGCGAACGCCACAAGGCAGTTTAAAGGACGTTTAGGAGACGGAGAACGACTTGTTATCATGACTCTCGTTACCTGTGACAAGGCCCCCTTCCCCTTTCTTCCATGTGGATTCCGCAGAGCTCATCGATCTCTCAGGCACACATTCTCCAGTAGATTTTAGACTCGTTGCCATTTGCCAACGGCTTCTCACTTTCTACAGCTTTCGGGAGATGGAAGAGTAGTTCCTCACTTCTGCTCCGAGCACGTGGGACGCCAACTCTTAGGCTAAGGTGAGCAGTAGCTGCAGAAATATTCCTTCAAGGGCTGGAGAGATGGCTCAGAGGTTAAGAGCACTCACTGACTGCTCTTCCAGAGGTCCTGAGTTCAATTCCCAGCAACCACATGGTGGCTCACAGTCATCTGTAATGAGATCTGGTGCCCTTTTCTGGCTAGCAAGCATACAGACGGAACACTGTATACATAATAAATAAATAAATAAATAAATAAATAAATAAATAAATAAATCTTTTTTAAAAAGTAAGAAATATTCCTTCAAAAAATGAGTGACAGGGCCTGGAGAGAAGGCTCCGTGGTTAAGAGCATTGGTGGCTCCTGCAGAGGACCTGGATTTGGCTCCCGGTACCCACATGGCAGCTCGCCGTCATCTAGAACTCCAGTTCTGGTGGATCGGATGCCTTCTGACCTCCAAAGGCACCAGTATTTTATGTGGTGCACAGACACACCAAGTAGGCAAAACCCTCATGTGCATAAAATGAAAACAGAAAGAAATCTAAAAGAGATGAGTGGCAGCAGCTACAAGATGCATTTCAGGCACCATCTCGAGTGAAGGGGCGGTGAACAAGGAACCGGTGGAATTAGAGAGTGCAGACAGAGCTTTGAGGTAGTCCTGTGCCACTGAATGTGGTGAGAGGCTCACCGTGTCTCAGAGTTGTGACCGCGTTGGCCTTGATCCCCCATAGTCTGAGGTCTTGCAGGCTAGGGAATGGATGGCTGCTGTCACCATCTCCAGCTTCCATCTGTGTTTCAGTACAGACTGACTCTAAAGCCGTAACCAGCTTTTTCCTCTCTCTGTTTCTTCATTAAGGGACCACCTAGAAGCTGCAGGCCACATGTGCATTCTGAGAGATGCCTTTGACTTTGAAAGCCCATCTGACATTGCCGCTCTCATCGCGGCCGAGAACCTGGAAGCAGCCCTAGCCCTTCACCTCTACCGAGGAGGCAGACTTCTGCAAGGTACAGCTCTCATGCTCCCAAGGCTGCACAGGGGGGAAATGCTGACAAACCAGATGCCAAGAACAGTGCCCTGTTACCCAACTGAAGGATTATACAAGGTTTCCATTTTTTTTCTATTAAGCAATTTTCTAAATTTGGTGACCTTGCCACTTTCAAACAGATAGGTATTGATGATATCTTTGCTGTTTAAATATGTGTTTAAATATGAGACCAGCCGTGATGGTACATGCCTGTCTTTATAGCTCAGGTTCTCTTACAAAGCTGTGATGGCCCTGGGTCAGAGCATCTGTGTGTCTGTCAGCTCACTCTACTGTGGCCAGGAGGCCTCTCCTCCCTACCTGCATTTTACCATGGGTGGTGTGTTTGAGTTTGTTTCCCTGTTGCTATGATAAACCACCCTGATAAGTGTAACTTTAAGAGAGACAGGGTTTGCTGGGTTTTTTGGCTTAGTTTCAGGTCACAGTCCATCATCGGGGGAAGTCAAGGCAGGAACTTGAAGCAGCCAGTCACATCATAGCCAAAGTCAAGAGAAACGAAGGCAGGCACACTTCCTACAAATGCCCCTTTTCTGTATTTCTATACAGTTCAGGGTTCCCTGCCTAGGGAATGGTAATACCTACAGTGGGCTGGGTCTTCCCACATCAATTCAATCAAGGCCATCTCCACACAGATACGCCCAGAGGCCAACCTGACCTAGACAAACCTTCACTGAGGCTCTCTTCCCAGGTCATTCAAGGCTGTGACAAGTGGACAGTTTAAAATGAACCATCGCAGGTAGTTTAAATAGCTTGAGACATAGCGGCGCTTCTTTTCTGAAATGTCTACAGCAGAAGGGCTTTTATTTAAAATTTTTAAATTTGTGTGTGTGTGTGTGTGTGTGTGTGTGTGTGTGTGTGATGTGCCAGCACGCCATGGCATTCACATGGAGAGCAAAGGATGAACTGGTGGAATAGATCCTCTCCTCTATAAGTGAATTCCAGAGGTTGAATGTAAGTCATCAGATTTGTGGGCAAGTGCTGTTAGCCATTCAAACTATCTCACCAGCCCCTCATCTTAGATTTTTTTTTTTAAATGTGTATCTTCACATAGGGAGTAAGATATTTGGAGGATAGCTAGGCTAGATTATGAAGTTCATTTGTGTTTCTCATTCCCTTGGAACCCCACATCCTAGGGTCATTTAGGTTTGTTTGTTGTTTGAAGTAGTCTCATGTAGCCCAGGCTGGAACTTACTACGTAGTAGAGGATGACCTTGACTTTCTCAGCTTCCTGGCTTCGCTTTCCAAGTGCTGGGATTCAAGGCATGTGCTACCATGTCTAGTGATGTGGTGCTGGGAAAGGAACACAGGGCCTCATACATGGTGGCAAGCACTCAACCAGCCAAGATGCATTCTCAGCCCCGGAAGTGATTTCAGACAGTGTTTTCAATAGTGACAAATGAAGGGGCGTGGTCGATCAGCAATTATGATTAACCAGACTAGCTTTAATATATAATATTCAGCTTTAATAAAGGAAAGAAAAGGGAACTTAAAAAAGCCAAGATTCCAGCGAGGAGAGCAGGAAATAAAGAGAGCAAAAACAAAAGCACACGGATGTTTTAAAGGTATTTGGGGCCCCAGAGGGGGCACGCCCCTCAGACAAAGGGATTGGTCAGCTCCCCCATCAGACAATGACCTGCTCTGAGAGGTTAGGAGTATCATTTTTTTTTAAGATTTATTTATTTATTATGTATACAGTGTTCTGTTTGTATGCTTGCTTGCCAGAAGAGGGCACCAGATCTCATTACAGATGGCTGTGAGCCACCATGTGGTTGCTGGGAATTGAACTCAGGACCTCTGGAAGAGCAGTCAGTGCTCTTAACCTCTGAGCCATCTCTCCAGCCCCTAGGAGTGTCATATGTGGCCTCGCTTCAGTTTAGACTCTCCAGTTTGGGACCACCCCACATTTTGGATTAAGCAGGCTCCCCCTGTGTCACACTGTGGGGATCCTCTGTGTTCACAGCTTTAACTTTAGACCCTAAGGCATGCCACCACATCTTGGATCATATCCTTTCGTTGTTGTTGTTTTGAGACAGGGTCTCACTAGGTAGCCTTGGCTGGTGTGAAACTCACCGTGTAGACCAGACTGACCTCACAGAGATCCTCCTGCTTCTACCTCGCAAGCGCTGGGATTAAAGGCGTGCACCACCACACCAGGATGATTATATGTTCTTGAAGTTGATATGGAATGCCCCTCTGTATGCTGTGAATATGTTTTTATTACCATTGGTTAGTAAAGAAGCTGATTTGACCTATGGCAGGGCAGAATATAGATAGGCAGGAAATCCAAAACCAAAACAAAAAAGAATATGGCTTAGACTGGAACCTAATAAGGAAACAGATAAATAAGGTTAGGTGGCTGAGAACAAGATTAACCCGTCTGTGATGGCATCCCATGACTCAGTATGGATCCAGTTCAGGTGCCCCACCCCATAGGATTGCTCTTTACTTTGTGTTGTTTTTAAAATCAAAATCATGGACTATAGTTCGGTAGTCTTTGGGTTGTAAATTATATTGCTCTATTTCATAGGGTGTGTGTGCCCCACCACATGCATGTTGGGGTCAGAGGTCAGCTGCGTGGCGTCCGTTCCCTCCTACCATGCTCACCCTTGCACCATGAGCCGTCTCACTGGCCCGCAGTTGTCTGCCATTTTTGTTGTTATTTGGGGATTTTTGAAGCAGGGTCTCATGTAGCTCAGGCTATCCTTGAACACACAATTTAGGTAAGGTTGACCTTAACCTGCTTTCCTCCTCTTGTCAAATGCTGGGGTTACAAGGCACCAACACACTCAGGCCTTTGAGACAGGCTTTTACATTTTACAGCCCAGGCTAGCCTAGAACTCACTATGTAGCCCAGGCTGGGGTCGAAGTCCTGACAGTTCTCCTGCCTTGGCTCACAAGTTTGAGCCAGTCCATCTCTAGCTTTAGTTTTCTGCTCTTACCTGAAATAAGATTTTTTTTTTTTAAAAAAACATCCTCTATCTTTGCCAGGTCTCTCAGCAATCAGTTATGAGTGATGGCATATTTTTTTTCAAAAACATGATGTTTCTTTTAATTAAAAATTTTCACATGTACGGATGCTTTGCCTGCGTGTATGCATTGCACCACATGTATTCCAGGTGCCCACAGAATCTACGAGGTGTTAGATCAGGACCTGGAGTTCCAAACAGCTGTGAGGAGCTGTCATGTGGGTGCTCGAATCAAAGCTGGGTCCTCTGCAAGAGCAGCAGCGCTGTTTACTGCTGAACCATTTCCAGCCCCATTATTATTATTTTTTTTAAATATTTATTTATTTATTATGTATACAATATTCTGTCTGTCTGTATGTTTGCAGGCCAGAAGAGGGCACCAGACCTCATCACAGATGGTTGTGAGCCACCATGTGGTTGCTGGGAATTGAACTCAGGACCTTTGGAAGAGCAGGCAATGCTCTTAACCGCTGAGCCATCTCTCCAACCCCCATTATTATTTTTATGTGTGTATGTGGTGGTTTCACCCACATGTCTGTGCACCATGAGGATGCTGTGCCTCTGGGTGCCAGAAGAGGGCGTTGGAGCTACAGACTGCTGAGTTACAAACAGGTGCTGGGAATCCTGGGTCCTCTGGAAGAATGACTGATGCCCTTAACCACTGACCCACTTCTCCAGGCCTGAATGATGATAACTTATTTCCATGTTTTGTCTCAGACACTGTATAGGATGAACTGTGTCTGTTTTTGAGACAGGGTCTCGGCATGTAGCCTTGGCTGACCTGGAACTCAGGGGCTAGGTAGACCAATCTGACCAGGGACTCACAGAGAGTGCTGGGATTACAGGCATGTGCTACCACACCCCATATGTGATGAACTGAATTCAAAGTTACTTTTAGACTGGACATGATGGGGCAGTCTGGAAGCAGAGGCAGGCAGATCTCTGAGCTCTAGGCCAGCCAAGTCTACGTGGCAAGTTCAGTTCAGAATGTTGTGTTTGCTTCCAAGGGCCAGGGATACCACTCAGATACCGTTCAGAGTCCCACTGTTTCAATGCCTGGCTTTAGAAGCTGGTGACCATGAGGGAGGGGCCATGCCTGGTGACCACCAGGTCCCAGTGTCTACATGGTGCTGCCCATTCCTCGAGACTTCCGGAGCTGCTGGCTGAGGATGCTAAGCAGGACCTTCTCCTGTCACCAGTTTCACTTGAGCTCTTTGATTTCTTCCCAGGATTGGTGAGCTTGGCTTTGATGGATGGTGGGGAATTATATTTTTCCGTGGTTAAAATGGAAAGCAAATTAATTTGAAAACTAATCCTAACAACCACGGGTGAGATTTGGCATGATTAATCTCAGTGTGAATTTTTCTTTGTACATATATTTATGTGTGTGTGTGTGTGTGTGTGTGTGTGTGTGTGTGTGTGTGTAGTGTTGGTGGGCGTGGTCACGGTGATGGTGGGCGTGGTCATGGTGATGGTGGTAACGCTGGGGAGGACACTTAAAAGGAGTCAATTCTCTCCTTTTACCATGTGGGTCCCAGAGATGGAACTCAGAGTGTCAGGTGTGGTGGCTTTTGCCTAATGCAGAACTATCTCGCTGGTCCCTCAGAACAGTTCTTTCTTTCTTTCTTTCTTTCTTTCTTTCTTTCTCTCTCTCTCTCTTTCTCTCTCTTTCTTTCTTTTCCTTTTCTCTTTTTCGAGACAGGGTTTCTCTGTGTAGCCCTAGCTGTCCTGGAACTAGCTCTTGCTGGCCTCGCACTCACAGAGATCCACCTGCCTCTGCCTCCCAAGTGCTGGGATTAAAGATGTGTACCACCACTGCCCGGCCCAGTGCAGGTTTCTAATAGTGATATCTGCTATTCCTCTAGAGAGTTGAACAGAATGAAACAGACACCAAACACACCGCACTTAGGGAATGGGGCTAAAGCTCAGCTGGCAGAGTGTTTGTCAAGCCTGCACAAAGCCTCGGTTTCCATCTCTAGAGGGACATGAATTGGGTGTGGCAGTGCTTGTGGGAAATCTCAGCCCTTTGGCCCAGCCTAGGTAGAAGCTTGAGGATTAGGAGTTCAAGGTCATCTTCAGGGAAATAAATTCAAGGCCAATTTGCCTCAAAAAGAAAACGACTCCGGACCAGTGAAATGATTCACTAGAGTTCAATTCATAGAACACACGTAAAGGTAGAAAGAGAGTACTGACTCCACGAAGATGTCCTCTGACGTCCACACTAGCACTGTGGCAAGCACATGCCACCCACATATCACACACACACACACACACACACACACACACGCACACACGCACGCACGCACGCACACACGCACATCTGGGAATGGTGGTGCACACCTGGAGTTCTAGCCCTGGGTTTGCTGAGGGAGGAAAGTTGAGAGTTCCAGGCCAGCAGCCTGGGCTCTAGAGCTCTCTTTCAAAATAGATGAGAGAAAAGCCATGCAGCCCTGGATTACGGGAACTTCCACTTTTGCTTCATGGCTGCAGACCAGTTGTCAAGGGGCACCCCCTGATGCCCCATGTATTCCACTTGTCATCATTTTGCAGGGCACGGCATTCCTTTTGGGGTTATCTTTGGTGGAACTGATTTAAATGAAGATGCCAATCATAAAGAAAAAAATGAAGTCATGGGGAAGGTTCTGGAAGAAGCCAGGTAAGACCATCCATCTGTGCTCTGCTTTGGGAGGGCTTGGTGCATCCTAGCCAGGAAAACAAAATCTCACCACCAATAACAAGGCCCTTGCCAGGCATGGTGGCTCATGCCTTTAGTTCCAGAACTTGGGAGACAGACGCAGGTGGCTAGCTGAGAGTTAAGGCTAACCTGGTCTACATAGCAAGTTCCCAGACTGTCAAGGCCACATAGAGAGAGACCCTCTCTCAAAACAAGCCCACAAAACAAAACTGTCCTTCAGTATAGTTTTATTTTGCTACAAATTCTCCTTGTAACCAAGTGAGTCATTATATCTGGCCTAATGCTAATATCACATGAGCATTTTAGAAGGTTCTGTGTGGTAGGAAGACAGCTTGTGTGTGTGTGTGTGTGTACTGAAATAGGGTCTTTTGTAGCCTAGGCTAACTTTGACCACAGTGGTTAGCTGAGGATGACATTGAACTCTGCTCCTACCTTCACCTCCCAAGTTCTGGGACTGCATGAATGCACCACAGTGCAGGGCTGAGCAGATGATGCTAAGCAGGCCTATGCTAGGTTTCCCAGCCTAAGGCTCATCCTCGTCACTAACTAATCTTTAGTAAGGCTATTCACTATTCAGTATGTATGGCTCCTGTCTGTGTCGCCTTGCGAGTTTTATAAACCATTGTGGAGAGCAGTCACCAGTGGGATTCTGTACCCTGGCTTAGTCCTCCATTTACACATTACTCCCTGCCATCCGGGAGCAGAGAGCCCCCAAGAGCATGGTTCTGTCGCCTGGAGGTGGTGCTTCTCCAAGACATCTATTAGTTTTGTGGGAATAGTGTGGGGACCCCTACCCCAGACACTAGCTGTGGCCAGCACCTTCTGACCTGCATGGGCAATCTGTGAACGTGGTATACATACATATACACAGGAAAGGCACTCATACACAGAAAATCAAAATAAATAAATCTTAAAAAACAAAAACACACAGAAAAAAACCTGTCTCAAAAAATACTCAAAAACAAAAACCCAAAACAAACAAAATCCCCTAAAATATACCACAACAACACCAACAACACAAAAGCATTAGCTCCCTTTACAGAAGACCTAAGTTCCCTTCCTTGTACCCACATCAGGTGGCTCCTGATATAGCTGGAGTATATATATAACTCCAGCTCCAGGGTGTAAGCACCCTCTTCTGGCCTCCATAGGTACTGCACTCACATAGTGCAAACACACACACACACACACACACACACACACGCATGTGCACTCATGAACATACACAAATAAATCTTAAGAAAAGTGACCCATTAGTGAATATTCCTTATTTCTTGCACATTTTAAAAATATATTATCTTTCTATTTGCAGGGTTCATGCTGCACAGCCCTAAGGAAGAAAAGTAATCCTGTTTACTAGAAACATTATTGAACAAATCTATCTTGCAGTATTATCTTTAGGGTTATTTATCTCTTTGTTATTAAAACAAATATTGATTTTTTTATTTGGGGGTAATTGATTAAGGCCAGTGGGCAAGAGAGACACATGAATCATGGATTTTTTGTTTGACATCACACAGCTCATGTTTCTGTAAACGAGGTATTGAGCTTGCCTGGCTTCTTAATGAACATTTCATTTTTAATTAAACACTTTTTAAGTTGGTGTATTTTTTTTCTATGGGGTTGTGTGATTTTTTTCAGTATCTTAAACCTTTATTCCATGCAGTATAGTATTCTATTTTAATTTTGGATTAGGTTATCAGCTTCTAAGAATTATAGTAAGTATTTGGTAATTATATTATGAATATCAAAATTAAATGAAGTATATCTGAAAATTAGAATCGTTTTGTTTCTGAGTACACTTGAAAAAGAATACTTGCCACTTGTTATTGTTCACTTAAAAATTTTTTTCCTTTATTTTTATTTTCTGTGTATGAGTATTTTTCTGCATATGTGTCTGTGGACTCTGTGTGCAGTGTTCTTAAAGGGCAGAAGAGGCTATCGGGTCTGGGACTGGAGTTACAGATGGTTGTAAACCACCATGTGGGTGCTGGGATTGAACTCAGGTCGTCTGGAAGGGCAGCCAGTGCTCGTAGCCACTGAGCCATCTCTCCAGCCAGCCCCTAGCATTATCACATCTTCTCAGATATATCCTGGGTAGGAGAATAGGAACCCTTTCAACTTATGGAACCCCTTCTCTGCCATTGCGTTAAACTCTTAGATGTGTTTGAGTTTGCTCCTGGCCTCATGTTCACTTTTGAGCTCCTGTTCTTTTTCTCGTTGCCAATACAGTTTTTTTTTGTTTTTTGTTTGTTTATTAATTTTTATTGAGTTCTACATTTTTCTCTGCTCCCCTCCCTGCCTCTCCCTTCCCCTTCAACCCTCTCCCAAGGTCCCTATGCTCCCAATTTACTCAGGAGATCTTGTCTTTTTTATACGTCCCATGTAGATTAGATCCATGTATGTCTCTCTTAGAGTCCTCATTGTTGTCTAGGTTCTCTGGGATTGTGATTTGTGGGCTGGTTTTCTTTGCTTTATGTTTAAAAACCACTTATGAGTGAGTACATGTGATAATTGTCTTTCTGGGTCTGGGTTACCTCACTCAAAATAATGTTTTCTAGCTCCATCCATTTTCCTGCAAAATTCAAGCTGTCATTATTTTTTTTCTGCTGTGTAGTACTCCATTGTATAAATGTACCACATTTTCCTTATCCATTCTTTGATTGAGGGACATTTAGGTTGTTTCCAGGTTCTGGATATGACAAACAAAGCTGCTATGGTTGAGCACATGTCCTTGTGGCACGATTGAGAATGTTTTGGATATATACCCAAAAGTGGTATTACTGGGTCTTGAGGAAGGTTGTTTCCTAATTTTCTGAGAAATTGCCACACTGACATCAAAGGGGTTCCACCAGCAATGCAGAAGTGTTCCCTTTTCCCCACCACCTCTCCAGCATAAGTTGTCATTAGTGTTTTTGATCTTGGCCATTCTTACACGTGTAAGATGGAATCTCAGAGTTGTTTTGATTTGCATTTCTCTGATGACTAAAGAAAATCTTTCTGTGTAATGGTCATAGACTTATGTGTATGGTTAATCCTTAAAACTACCATCTGAAAAAAAATTACTGTCAGATGCTATTATAATTCAGTTGTGGGTTTTTCTCACCTGGACTGGTCAAAAAGGGATATCTTTATGTAATTCCTATGCAAGAAATGTCCTATACAACTCAGTTAAAATGTATCCGTTGCAGCCTTTTCACGGCAAAGGCAATCTTTTAAAATACATTTATTTAGTGTGTGAGTGCACGCATGCACATGTGTGAGCATGCTACAGCTCTCATGGGGGGGGGGGGTCAGGGAACAACTTGTGGGAGCTGGTTCTTTCTTTCCACCATGTAGAATCCCAGGGGATCAAACTCCAGTGATAAGACTTGACAGTAAGCCTCTTCCTGTTGAGTGATCTTTAGTGGCCTGGTAAACAGCCTTAAATAGAGGTCCCCCATTTTCTTAGCGCTGGAGCCTCTTAGGTATAGCGGCATTTCATTTGTATTTTAGTAAAGAAAGCTTGCCTGAAGATCAGAAAAGTAAAAGAGCCACACTGACCAGACTTAAAGACCAGGCAGCAATGACACACGCCTTTAATCCCAGTAGCCACAATGACACACATCTTTAATTCCAGTGGCCACACTAGTTTGTCATAGAAACCAGGCAGTAGTGGTGCACGCTCTTAATCCCAGAGCTAGAGAGGAATATAAGACAGGAGGAGACAGCTCTCACACACAGTCTCATTCTGAGGTTTCCTGGAGGCAGGATCACCATTTTTGGACCGAGGTTGAGGTTAAGCCAGTGGCTTGTTGCTTTGCTTTTTTGGTCTTCAGGTTGAAGCCCAATATCTGTTTCTGAGATTTTATTAATTGTGCTTCACTTAGGACTGGCTTTTTCTTCTATTGCTTTTAAAAATTTATTTGTATATATAAACCTGAATGTATGTGTGTGTGTGTGTGTGTGTGTGTGTGTGTGTGTGTGTTTGTGTGTGTGTGTGTGTGTTACATGGCTTTAAGATGTAGGTATTCCCACTATCATACAGGCGTCTTGGGCAGATATGGGCCCTATAGCACACACAGAATTCCCTGGTCACACACCCATGTCATGTGTCCCTTCCCCTGGTGTGCTGCTCATAACATATTAAATACGTCACCTACTGAATTTGTTTTTCTGGCTTTTGATGTTTTTTTAAAAAAACATAAATGTACGTTAGTGTGCATACTGCATGCACGCAGGTGTCAAAGAGGGTGTCAGGTACCCAGGAGTGAGTTAGTAACAGGTGTTTGTGAGCCGCCCCACATGGTTGCTGAAAACTGAATCCAGGTCCTCTGGAAGAGCAGTAAATATTCTTAACTACTCAGTCATCACCCCAGCTCTGGCCTTTGATTTTTTTTTTGGGGGGGGGGGTTTTCGAGACAGGTTTTCTCTGTGGCTTTGGAGCCTGTCCTGGAACTAGCTCTTGTAGACCAGGCTGGTCTCGAACTCACAGAGATCCGCCTGCCTCTGCCTCCCGAGTGCTGGGATTAAAGGCGTGTGCCACCACCGCCCGGCTTGGCCTTTGATTTTTAATCTCTGCTTTTTCTAGCATTATTAGAAAGGAACAAGAGAAATAAGAGGTTTCGAGCATCGTTGAGTTTATCTCCCTCCCACAACTTTTTCTGGTGTGGGTGGAGACGGGGCCTAAGGGGCAGTGACCAGGAGTAATGACAACGGCTGGAACTGTGCCCTGTCCGTCTCTCATGAGTTGTTGGGAAGTGCTGCCTCAGAGTTGTGTTAATTGAATTCCAGCCTAATTGACTGTTATCTCTATCCATTGACTAGGTTTGCCGTGGCTTTCACAGAGGCAATGAAGGACACAGCGCAGATGCAGTGGGTACGTCTTCTTCTGGTGTCTTTCCGGTAGGGCTTGGGGACAGGGAGGCTGTCTAGACCGTGGTGGGATGGCACAGTTGTGTGCTGCTGTTTCCAGTGTGGATACCCTTAAAAAGTTTAGGGATGTTTCAAAGTTTTCTTTAATTAAGTCTTTGAGAGTTTCATACAATGTAGGAATTTTTTTTAAATACTTAAAATATTTATACATATATATACATATATATATATAAATTTTAATGTATGGCAGTTGTGAGCTGCCATGTGGGTGCTGGGAATTAAATTTTAATTTTTATATATTAATATATATATAAATATATAATATACATTATATGTATAATGTATATATTTCTTCATTCTATCTGTGTTCCACATGCTTGTCTGGTGCCTGAGCCTCCTGGGGCTGGAATTACAGAAAGTTGTAAGCTATCATGTCCGTACTGGGAATCGAACCCAGGTCCTCTGCAGGAACTGTCTGTGTTCTCAGCTAGTGAACCATCTCTCCAGCCCCATACAGAGTTATTGAGCATGTTCATCTCCCCCATTCCTCCTCCTCCCAGATCTGTCTTCCTTCCATACCCACACAACTTTGTGTTCTCTTTTGTTTTGTAAAACCCTTGAGTCCAGTTGCCTCTACATATGTTCTTTCATATGGGACATACCCTGAAGTGTGGTCAACCACCTAGGGGCCACATGCATAAAAAAAGCTGTCTCTTCCTCTCCCAGGAGCCACCAGTGGCCAAAAGCTCCTCAGCTAAGGGTGAGACTTTGTGTCTTCTTCCCCTCCCCCCATTCTGAGATTTATTTTTAACTTATTTATCCTTATTTTACGTGCATTGAGTTTTGCTTGCATGTACGTTTATGCGAGGTTATCAGATCCCCTAGAACTGGAGTTACAGACAGTTGTGAGCTGCCATGTGGGTGCTGGGAATTAAACCTGGGCCCTCTGGAAGAGCAGCCAGTGCTCTTAACCACTGAGCCATCTCTCCAGCTCCCATGCTGAGATCTTGTCTGGCTTTAGCTTGCCTGGGTCTTACTCACACTGTCTCAGCTCTGTGAGCTAATAAAGGCAACTGCCCTGTTGCGTAAGAAAGCATTGTTTTCCCGCAATCACCCACTGCCTCTGGCTCTTCCGGCCTTCCCACCCCCTTTCCTGCAGTGATGCCTGAGCCTTGGGAAGAGGGAATGGGATCTAGCTATGCCATTCAGGGTTGAGTATGCCACAGTCTCTCATTCTCTGCACCATGACCAGTTGCGGGTCTCCGTGTTAATCACCATCTACAGCAAAAAGATGTTTCTTTCATGAGAACTGAGAGATGCACTAATGTATGGGTAGAACAATGCTCCACTATGTATACTAAGCCGGCCTGGAACTTACAAAGAGCGCTTGCCTCTGCCTCCCAAGTGCTGGGATTAAAAGCATGTACAATCACACCTGCCTCAGATATGTATAAGCTACAGAATATATATATATATATGTATATGAATATATATGAATATAGGTATGTATATGTATATATACACACACATATGCTACCAAATATATATATAAACACTACCCTGGGGCAGCCAGATCTAAGCTTGGACAGTCCTGTGCCAAGATTAATAGGCATTTAAACAAACAAACAAACATCGAGGGGCTAGAGAGATAGCTCAGTGGTTAAGAGCACTTACTCCACCTCCCGAAAACCCAGGTTTTGTTTTTGTTCCCAGAACCCACATGGCAGCTCACAACTATCTTTAACTTTAGTTCCAGATGATCTAATGCCCTCTTTTGACAGGCTTCAAGCATGCTTGTACTACAAATATACACACACAGGCAAAACATTTATGCACATAAAATACAATAAAAAGTGTAAAGCAAATCTTTTTAAATTAAAAAAAATGAGGACTGCAAAGATGGCTCAGCAATTAAGAGCATGTATTGCTCTCACAGAGGACCTGAGGTCAGGTCTAACACCAAGCAGCTCCCAACTGCCTGTACGTCCAGTTCTAGGAGATCTGATGCCCTCTTCTGGCCTCCATGGGCACCTAAACTCATGTGCACACACACACTTTAATATGTACATATAATTAAAAATAAATTTTAAAAATTAAAAAAAATTAAGGAAGGAAAACACTGTGAGGTAGCTTAGATGGCTTTGTTCTGGATGTGGATGTAGGAGGTACTAAGATAAGCCTAATAAAAGATGATATTAACTTATTTTCATAGCTATGAGGCTGGGATAGTTATTAAATTTGAAAGTGAAGTTGTTTTTAATACACATTTTGTACAGGATTGGTTGGGTGGGTTTTCCAATAAAGTTCAACCTGGTACCTTTATTTGATTTGAATTTTTTTTCAAATACAAATATGTATAACTAATATAAAGGTTTTTTTACTCAGCTGTGTTTATGGAATTCTTTTTGATTTGGAGGAGAGACTTTGATTCATGTACCATGAATGGTGATAATGTGTTTTGAGCAGCACCGTCTTAATCTTCCCAGAGGAAAAACCAGCTTTGGTTTTTAATTTTATGTTTTCTGTTTTGGAAGCGGGCTTGACTCAGGCTGTAGCCTTGTTAATCTTGCCTAATTATTACCAAAGTGTGATCAAATATCAGTAATCCTAGATTAGAAAGATTATAGGACCTCCTCTAGGGCTCTTGTGGTTTTTGTCCTCATCTTCCTCCTTTTCCTCTTCCTTTTTCCCCCTCTTCTTTCCTGAAGTATGCTCTCACCATGTAGCTCTGGGTAGCCTGGAACTTACTGCATAGAAAAGACTGACCTTGACTCAAAGAGCTGGGCCTCCCTCTGCCTCTTGAGTGCTGGGATTAGAAGTTTCGAAGCCACTACCACACCACCATGCCTGGTACTTTCTGGCTTCAAAAGAGAGAATATAGAGGCAATAGATGGCTCAGTGGTGAAGAGCACTGGCTGCTCTTGCAGAGGACACAGGTTCAATTCCCATGTGGCAGTTTACAACATCTACCTCCAGTCCCAGGAGCTCTGATGCCCTCTTCTGGCCTCTTGGAGCACTGCAGGCACATGGTTTTTCTCCCCATCCCCCTCCTCACACTTTTAAGAAGGAGATAATATGTATGTGCACAGAAATAACGTATTTAAATGTGGTTTTAGGCAAAGAAGTCAGTTCAAAGCTTAGACATGCATTCTCTCCACCTTTATTTCTAGAAAGGTAATTAAGTTGGGTGTAGTGACTTGCTGATCCCAGCACAATCTTGCTGCGATTCTCATGAGAAATACACTTTCTGATACAAACACGAAAAGTCAAGATGACCCTTTCAGTTCCCCTTTCTACCCAAAATTAATTAATCTGGCAACTGAACTCTGTGACGGGAAGAAATGGCCGTGCCTAGAGACTTGTGAGTGTGTCTGTTCACTCACCTTCCAGGGCTATTTCTCTGGGATTTAATAGACGCCTGAACGGTTGAGAGCCGAGGCTGCTTTGTGTGATAGTTTAAGAGGACTGGGGAAGAGTATTAAAATTCCACTTTAATAAATGGGAGAACTTAATACTTGATTTGACTAATTATTTGATAGGAAAAGGCAGCGTCCTTTTAAGTACACGCTCTGAAATAAGTGAGTCTCTGTGAGGGACCCATTTCATAGACTAAAACGGAAAAGAGAGCTGAGAGGGGATGAGGAGGGTGGGGCTGGGCTCAGCTGTAGAGCACCTGCCTAGAATCCACCAAGGAGGAGCCGCCGCTTAGCTTGGTGTTGCCATAGCACTTGCTGAGGGGGTGGAGGCGGGGCTCAGTGGTGCAGCGCTTGTCTCTGAGGGGGAGCGCCACAAGATGAGGGAAAAGACAAAGGAAAAGAAAGACCAGACCACAGCTATAAGAAGACCTCCCGTTCTTTGGCTAATATAATAAAAAGGCTAATCTTCGTAACACTCAACTTTTTGCCAGTGGAAACTACATTAAAAGTTCTTGTAGTAGATGCAGAATCTAAGGCTCAACATTCGTTTTGAAATCACAGAAATGACTCCTGACTGTAGCTTTCTTAAGAGACTGGATCTAATAGTTACGGCTTGCTTAGAGAAAATCGCCACCCATGCACACAGTGTTCACACGCTGTATCAGTGCAGGTCACACAGAGATCGGCACTTCTCAGGAGGTTATTTACCCTTCTCCTACGCCTTTTCACATAAAATCTCTTGCCAAGCAGAAAATACACTGCATAATATACTGTAACTATAGGAGATAACCCTGTAAAACAAGGCGGGGTCTCACCGTGAAAACATCCATGGGTGAGACTCGGAAGGCATTTATAACCGGGCTTTGATGCAGGTCAGTAGGGAGCATGCTCCTTAGCACACGCACATCCCGGAGTTCCATCCCCAGCCCCTTAAAACCTTAGTGGCGTGCCTCGGCTCCAGGAGGTCCCATCTTATGCAAACAAACAAAAAGGCCGAGATGGGAATATGCGCCTGCATATGGATTCCAATATGGAGAGGCCCCGAGCCAGAAGATGAGAGGCCTGGAATCCTGGCAAAAGCTGGGCTCAGGGTGTGGCACAATGTCTAGGGAGACAAGTCTGGCTCTGGGGCCATGGGCAGGAAAGTCAGTTCTGAGGAAGTTGCTGCTCTGAAGCACAAAGTCCCCCAATACCACAGCCCATGCTGTGGGTTTACCTAGCACATCTTTGAGCTTGTTATTATTTTTGCATTTACGTGCTAGCGAGGGCTAGGGTGCCACCGGGTAACTTGCCCGTGTCCCCTCCTCACTTAATTTATTTATTTTTGCTTTGTTTTATGAAAAGTACCATCTTCTTTAAATAGGAGATTTTCATTTTGTTTTGCTTTGTTTTGAGACAGGGTCTCGCTGTAGCCCAGGCTGCCCTTGAACTCGAGGCCGTCCTCCTGTTTTTAGTCTCTGAAGTGACGAAATTATAGACAACACCACTGTGCCTAACTGAGAAGTGATTTTTTTTTTGTTTAAATTTTGAAATACTTCCTCTTTAAAGACTTGGGATTTCAAGGGATTCCCTCAGGGACACCCGCACCCGCCATACAGCATCTCGAGTAGGACAGCGGAGGTTTTGCTGGACCAATGGTTCAAAGAGCTAAATGTAAACGGTGGTGCTGAGGCCGAAGCCAAACTGAAGGGAACCTCAGTGTTCTGGATGGAAGCTGCTCGTCCTCAGACCTGCGGCTGACTCTCCATCATTCCGTGGGATGTCTGCCTGACGGGAGGGGCTTTATCCCCACGGCTTGTTCTCCAAACTGACAAATTAGTTTGAGGACCGTTGTGCATACCCCTTATAATGTCAGGACCTTGCTCTGTTAGCGATGGCGCCATGCCCCCTCCCCCATATATGTATGTGTGCACCTGTGTGTGTGTGTGTGTGTGTGTGTGTGTGTGTGTGTGCGTACACATGACAGGAATGATGACCTCTGGCTTCTGGTATCCCTTCCTGCCTTCATCAGAATATTTAGGTTACTCTGGGCTGTGGTGGCGCACTTCTTTAATCCCAACACTTGGGAGGCAGAGGCAGGTGGATCTCTGTGAGTTTGAAGCCAGCCTGGTCTGCAGAGCAAGTTCCGGGAAAGCTACAGCTGTTACACAGAGAAACCCTGTCTCAAACAATAACAACAAAACAACAGTAACAACAAGAGAATATTAGGTTACAAAATAAAACGTTACACAGTATTGGTCCCCACAGCTCACCTCCACAAGAGCTGTATTTCAACCATAGCCGATGTCATCTTCGAATCCCCTCTGCCATGGGGCAGAGGATTTCCTGCCCCTCTCCAGCTCCCACCTTTGTTTATTTAATGATTATTAGTCCCCCATGTCTCCAGGACCTAGAGAAATGAACTCTTTGCCCTCTAGTGGCTTTGTGACCTTTCACCAGGGAACGCCACAAAGAATAAGAAGTTGGCATCTTGTCACAAAAGGGAAGAAAGAGAAGGAAGAAGAGAAAAGATATGAGAGAAGGAAGGGAAAGGACAGAAGAAGGGAGAGGGAGAGAAGGAAGGAGGGAGCAGAAGAGGGACCGCTGCTTCTGCCTGAATCCTGGAGACACCGAGGGCTCTGCCTGTCCTCCCTGGCCACCACTTGTGCTCTTTGGGTCTCTCCCCACCACCACCTCCTTCTCCCCCTTTTTTTCCTCTCCCCACCCTCTTTTCTTTTATCCCTTTTCTTCCTCTTCTTCCTTCATCCCAAGGGATGGGAGATACCTTTCTCAAGTCAGGGACAAAGTACCATCGCTGAATGGCACTGCCCCGCCCTCCCCTGCTTCAGCAGCAGGTGCCCTCCTGGACCTCAGGGACTCTCCTGCTGACAGCCCCCATGAGGCTGCAGTATGAGGCATTTCTTTCTTCATTCTTCTTAGAGATGCAAAACCCATTAGGGTGGAAGGACCTCTGTACTCCTAAGAAGCCAATGTGGGTGACTTAGAGATGTTTCCAAAAGGGTATTTAATTATCTTGATTCCTAAAAAGCATAGAATGGTTGGATCATCCAATTAACTTTCCCCCCATTCTTTCCCTTTCAAAAGCCACATGCTACTGGGAAGATCTTTGTCCAGAGTCAAGGTAAGAATATATGTGTGTGTGTGTGTGTGTGTGTGTGTGTGTGTGTGATTTATTAAAATGTATTTATAATACATATACAGCTTATTGCATTTATTTTACCTATTTGTGTTCATATTCATACCACTGCACACATGTGAAAGAGGACAACTTTTGGGACTTGGTTCTCCTCTCTTTTCTTCCTTTTTTCCCCTCTTTTTCTGTTGGTTTTTCAAGACAGGGTTTCTCTGTGTAGCCCTGGCTGTCCTAGAGCTCACTCTGTAGACCAGGCCGCCCTCCAACTCAGAGATTCCCCTGCCTCAGCCTGAGTGCTGGGATTAAAGGCGCGTGTCACCACCTGACTTTGTTCTTTCTTTTTACCATGTGGATCCCAAGGATTGAACTCAGGCTCGGTGGCAAGCATCTTCTTCTACTGAGTCATCTCCCTCCGCCCCAATTTGTTCTATATTTTGAAACAATGTTGGGTGATGAGATACTATAGTTTCTGAAACATACTTAGAATAATTAGCAGAGAGGATAACTTTCTGTTGCTTTCTAACATTAGAATAAAAGACGGGGAAATTATAAAATATAGAGAGGAATGCATATGACCACGTTTTCCACCAGTGGAGACAGACTCCACTCCACTGTCCAGGTGTATTTTCTTTCTTTCTTTCTTCCTTCCTTCCTTTCTTTCTTTCCTTTCTTTCTTTCTTTCTTTCTTTCTTTCTTTCTTTTTTCTTTCTTCCTTCCTTCCTTTCTTTTTCCTTCCTTCCTTCCTTCCTCCTTCCTTCTTCTTCTTCTTCTTCTTCTTCTTCTTCTTCTTATTCTTCTTTCTTTCTTTCTTTCTTTCTTTCTTTCTTTCTTTCTTTCTTTCTTTCTTTCTCTTGTTTGTTTCTCAAGATAGATTTTCCTCTGTGTAGTCTTGGCTATCTTGAAACTGGCTCTGTAGACCAGGCTGGCTTCAAACTCACCAAGATCCCCCTGCCTCTGTTTCCTGGGGGCTGAGATTAACAAGCCCCATGTTTGTTTTTTCTTTTTAGAGACTCTCTGACCCAGGTTGACCTTGATCTCCGGGTCATCCTACCTCTATCTTTAGCTGTAATTATAGGAGCTTGTATAACACCTAAGTGAGACAAGAGTTGCCTTGTCCTGGGTGAACTCTTCTGCACCAAGCCATCCTCCCTCTCTCCCAGGACCCCCAACAGTGGCACATGACTTTCTTAGCCAGCTACAGTGACCCTTACAAGGCACTACCCTAGAGGGCAGGGGATGGACAGAGGGTTCCAAAGACTGATTTGGGAGTGATTTTTGAGTCAGGTGGATACAGGTATAGTGGCCGAGGCAGGGAACACTGACATGTGTCGGCTCCGCAGACCCCCTTTTGGCTTCATCGTGTCACCCAGGATCTAGTGGGCCTCTGAGACCATAGCACTTGGTGAACTCAGAAAGGAGGTCAAAGCTGAGTGAGTGGCCAGCATGGGTTACAGGAGAGCTTGGAACTGGATGCAATCCTCCTGCTTCCCAGCCTTCCGGGTTAGAGGCATGAGCCATCACTCTTGGCCGAGAGTACAAATGTGTATTTGTCGATTTTTGAATTTAGGAGTTGTAAATGAAGGTGAGCTTGTCCATTCTGGGTTTCATGGTCTAAGTTGATGAGGATGACTGACCAGGTTTCTTCCTCAAGAGGGCACAAGATCTCGTTACAGATGGTTGTGAGCCACCATGTGGTTGCTGGGAATTGAACTCGGGACCTTTGGAAGAGCAGGCAGTGCTCTAAACCGCTGAGCCATCTCTCTAACCACCATATACGAGCTGCCCATGCATGCTTCAGAAAAAAAAAATGAAGGTGAACCTTTACCCAGTTTTTTGTTTGCTTGTTTATAGTAAGAAGTCACTAGTTAGTTCCCGGTTGCTCAGCCCCGAAATAATCACACAGACACCATATTATTTGCAATACTGTTCGGCCAATAGTTTAAGCGTATTTCTGGCTAACTCATATCTTAAATTAACCCATCTCCATTAATCTGTGTATTTCCAGGAGGTTGTGGTTCACTGGGTAAAGTTCTGGTGTCTGTCTCCGGCAGGGCTATATGGCTTCTCTCTGATTCTGCCTTCTTTCTCCCAGCATTCAGTTTAGTTTTCCCCGTCTAGCTCTGCTCTACCCTATCACAGGCCCCAAACAGCTTCTTTATTAATCAATGGTATTCACAGCATACAGAGGGGGAATCCCACATCAATTTTTAGTCTTGGTTTTGGGGTTTTCAAGACAGGGTTTCCCTGTATTACAGCCCTAGCTGTCCTGGAACTTGCTTTGTAGGCCAGGCTGACTCGAACTCACAGAGATCCACCTGCCTCTTCTTCCTGAGTGCTGGGATTAAAGGCGTGCACTACCACCCACTAAGTGCTAATGTTTTAAAAGATTTTTCTGAGTCTCTTTAAAGAGCTCAAGGTCTGTACCACCCAGAGGGGGAAGAATGGTGTGGCCCTGGCATCCACAGGTGCACCCAATTTCTGCGCCAAGGGGCTCATGAAACTCCATTGTAGTGCTCGGGAAGTTGAATGGAGTTATAAGAACCAACACTTCACATCTTTTTCTTTTATATTCCTTCCACCAGGAATTGCAACGATACCAAATGTCAACTTTAACTGGAACACCTTCCTCCAACAATCAGGTAAGGCATGGCTCCCTTTCTGGGACTTTGCCAGAAGCATCCCTTGCCATCTGCCCTTAGGGCAGTTCGAACTATCTTGCTGGACCCCCTGCTTTTCTCTTTCTATAATGCTTAAATCTTCAGTAACGGGGGTGGTGTGACCTCCTTTCTTTATGCATTCACCTGGATGTTTTCTTAGGAGGCATTCCTAACAGCTGGCTTCTGTGTGAGATGGTACACTTAATCGGAGCTCCATGCATCTTGCAAGACTGTCACCTGGCAGGATGGCATCAGGACACAGCCTGATGGTGGTGTGTGTGTGGGGTTTCTAGCCTATTGTGGAATTCAGAAAAACATAACCACTTTGGCTCCTACTTGTGGTATGAAATGAGTTTAGCCATGATGTGTGAACAAAAGTTAATTGTGCCAAGTCTTTTAAATACTGACTGTCCATACTTGAGGCCTGCTGTATATAATTTTTTTAAGGATCAAAACTTCCAATTAGATTAGATTATTCTGGGTCCTAAGGGATAGAAAAGTAAAGCTGTCTCTTGACATGAGATTCGAAGACAAGAATTCCTCTGTTTTTAGCTAAGATCTTTTTCCAGAAATGACCATGCTGTGTAGTGATGCTTGACGGTGCGGTCATTCAGATGTGTGCACTTGGATATGTGTGACGATCATTCAGATGTGTGTACTTGGATATGTGTGATGGTCACTCAGATGTGTGCACATGGGTATGTGAGATGGTCATTCAGATGTGTGCACTTGAATATGTGTGATGATCATTCAGATGTGTGTGTACTTGGATATGTGTGATGATCATTCAGATATGTGCACTTGGATATGTGTGATGATCATTCAGATGTGTGCACTTGGATATGTGTGATGATCATTCAAATGTGTGCACTTGGATATGTGTGATGATCATTCAGATGTGTGCACTTGGATATGTGTGATGATCATTCAGATGTGTGCACTTGGGTATGTGAGATGGTCACTCAGATGTGTGCACTTGGGTATGTGTGAAGGCCAGAGCGCAAGCTCAGGTCATCCTTAGGAGCCATCCACCTCGTTAGAGACAGTATCTCTCACTGACCTGGAGCTCATCCAGTAGTGCAGGATGACTGGCCAGTGAGTCCCAGGAATCCTCCTGCCTCTATCTCCCCAGCACTGGGATTAAAAGTGCACATCCATATGCCTGGCACCTTGGTTTTTTTTTTTTTTTTAAAAAAGCTTTCTGGGGATTGAACACAGGTAGGTCCTCATTTGCAAGTCCATTCTTTACTGACTGAACCATATCCCCAGCCCTATATTTAGTAGTGTTTACAGGGTTGTTCAGGGTTTAAGCTGTGGGGTCCTAGAGGGGAAAGCTGAAGTTATAGGCTTTACTACAAACTCCCAAGACTCAAAATTTGAAACCAGCTCCCCATCCGCAGCTGATGTAAGGACACTCCAATCCCATTTCCTCTCCAAAAGCCTCACCTAAAACCACCACAGATTGCACGTCAGCTTTAGTTTCACTTGAAAAGAAAAATCCCAAGCATTTTATTCGAAAAAATTTCTGTAGCACGTTCATCAATCCCCATGACAGCAGTGTGGCTGTTCTCGGCATTACAAATGAACCCCTGAGACCCCATTGCTTCTTCATGTCAGCATGTGGGTACAATTCTTCAGGATGGGGGGGCAGGCTTTAAATTGCCTGCCTTAAGGTTATTTCAGTTTCAATATATTATAGGACACGACGGGGGCATAACTGAGACCCATAATTCCCGACCTCCAAATGGGCATTTCATCAAACCCCCCAGTCTCAGGGCTGATGGCTGGGCTTGCAGTTGAGTGAGCAACAGAACAGGCAGGAGTTTTAAAACACTCCACTGAAGGCATTTTCCCCATAGGCTGACTTGGCTACTGTCCCATCTCAATGTGAACAGTTAGAAATCCTGTCTGCTTGGCATCAGTGGGTTCAAGGAAACTCTGGCTGTGGCTGGGGTAGCTGATTGCAGGAGGAATACAGTAAATCAGAGGAGCCATTAGAATTCTTCTGTGGGTTTTACAGTCAGGTGTGAGTCCCCATTTGTACAATTGACTGTCTCTGTTGAGTTCATTCTTGGGGGATGACTGGCCTATTAGCCCTGCTCTGTCTCACTGGAATTCTGGAGTTTTTGTGACCCGAGATCGTGCCCTACCCCTTCTTTGTGCCTCAGACGATGAGGACAGAAGACGTAAAGGATTTGGATGGGCTCTTAGTGACCAAATGCCCTCTACGTTCTTCTAGTTGTTTGGGTATGGAGGGTGGGCAGGTAGAGCAGAACCTCACACGACCATCTAAGTCGGTGAGTTACCAAAGTTTATAGCTTGCTCCTTAGACATCTGATGCTAGTTTTTGTTTGTTTGTTCTTTGAGACAGAGTTTCTCTGTGTAACAGCCCTGGTTGTCCTGGAAGTCATTCTGTAGACTAGGCTGGCCTTAACCTCACAGAGATCCACCTGTCTCTGCATCCTAAGTGCCGGAATCAAAGGCATGTACCACCTGTACATCTGATGCCTTTTTTTGTTTGTTTTGTTTTGTTTTGTTTTGTTTGAGACAGGGTTTCTCTGTGTAACAATCCTAGCTGTCCTGGAACTAGCTCTTGTAGCCAGGCTGGCCTCGAACTCACAGAGATTCACCTGTCTCTGCCTCTCGAGTGCTGGGAGTAAAGGCATGTGCCACCACCGCCTGTGTACCACCATGGCTCACCTTCCTCCCACCATCCCTCCAACCCTATTTGTTTTTCTATGCGATGGAGACCCAAATATCCTAAAGCCCACTCCCTGTCCATTTCCAAGAAAACCCACTTGGTTTTGCTATGGGATGATGGATCTCCATTCTTTATGCATCCGTGAATCAAGATACTTTTTCTAAAATCTTCCGTCAGCACACCGCCCTTCTCACACTTACAGTTGAGGGATAGGAGAGGTGCCAAGGCAGGGTACTGTGGCTCGCACCCATAATCTCACCCCTCCAGAAGCAAGGGCAGGAGGTTCCTCAAAAAACTCAAGCCTAGCCTGGGCTAGACAGCTAGTTCCAGGCCGGCTAGGGCTACGCCAGACCCTGCCTTGCAAAACAAAGCCAATGATGGAAGAAGTGTTGACATGGGGGGCGGGGCAGGAAGCCGCAGCAACTGGCATTGGCTCTCTCCCAGCTGTTCTCACGCGAGATCAGACAGCCCCGGCTTTCGTCTGTCGCTGGAAGTGGATGGATGCTAGACCACCGAGAAGAAGAAAAAAAAAAGGCGTATTTTGTTTCAAAGCTAAAAATACCATCCCGCTGGCCCCTGAGCTATGTTAAATACACGCACACCTGCGTACATGCCAGGGCTGGGTTCACACCTGCCCTCCGCCTAACTCAGTGTGGGAGGACGTGAGCAGGCTGTAGCCACAGCTCTGACTTAAACAACGAACAAAAGTCACTGGAGCTTTAGGTAGCATCTGCTTTCCCCAAGCCTCGGCAGGCCCATCTCTTTCTGTTTCCTTTAAAGGCTAAGGACAAAGCACAACACTTTCCCTTAAAGTTACCTAGGGCCGGAGGGTGCCTGCCAGGTCACTCACTAGACCAGTGGCTCCCAACCTTCCTAATGCTGCAAACTTTTAAGATAATTCCTCATGCTGTGGTGATCCCCCAACCTTAAAATTGTTTCTGTTCATACTTTATAACTGTCATTTTTGCTACTGTTATGAGTTGTAATGTAAATACTTTTAGAGATAGAGGTTTGCCAAAGGGGTCGTGACCCACAAGTTGAGAACCTCTACACTAGACAGAGTTCACTTCCAACAGTGCTGGACTCCAGTCCTTGGTTCTGTGGTTCTGTTTTTTTTTTTTTTGAGTGTTCATTTGTCTGAAAATGAGCTTTCTCTCTGTGGGCAGGACATGCCAGGTTCTTCTCTGAATTTTCTTTCTTTCTTCCTCTCCTCTCCTCCCCCCTTTTTTATTTCCAGAAGAAGAGCAGGCATGGAATGCCCTCGTCTGTCATTCTCTAATTTAGTTTCCTGAATTCTCATTACATTTAATCTCCAGCCCAGGAAAAAGATTTGAGAGGCGCAACGGATATAGGATTAACTCCGGCTCCCTCCAGGGTCTTCTGGGGCAGGAGGCTCAAAATCAATTTAGAGAGTTGGGGGGTGTGCACTTTGCTGAATAGCAAACGTCAAGGCACCTTGCCAGTAGTCAGTCTGAAGTACACATTTTTATTTTATTTATTTTCATTTAAATAACTTATTTTTGAGACAGGATCTTATATAGCCCAGGATGGCCTTACATTTGGTGGGTAGCTGAGGATGACCTTGAGTTTCTAATCCCCCTGCCTCCACCTGAGTAATAGCATTGTGGGTAAGCATTGTCATACCTGGTTTATACCCTGCCAGTGAGTGGGTGCAGGGCTTCCTTCAAGCTAGACAAGCCCCCTACTAATTGTTCTGTAGTCCCATCTATTAGATTGCTGAGATAGCTGAAAGAGACAGGAGCCCGAAGGAGACAGGATTCTAATCTTTCAATAGACAGGACTGTGTTTATTGGTGCACACAGTTGGGGGCAGACTCCTTCCGGAAGGGGACAAAGGGCAGAAAGAATTGCATGGCATAGCTCACATTTCCCTCCTGAAGTCCCTGCCTCCCAGACTTGCCTGCTCAGGTGACACCGGCTCTCCCAACAGATGGTCAAACAAGGTCCAGCAAGATGATCTGTGGCCTTGTAGGAACCCTGTTTCAAGGTTGAGGAATTCTATCATCACCCACCTGAAGTCTGAAGTGTGTGTGTGTGTGTGTGTGTGTGCATGTGTGTACTTTCAAGTTTTCTAAAATTGATTTTTATTTATCTGTGGATATGGTACCATGTGCATGCCCAGTGCCCACAGAAGCCAGAGGAGAGCATCAGATCCACTGGAACTGGAGTGGTTGTCAGCTGCTATACGGGTGGTGGGAACTGACCCCGTGTCCTCTGTAGGAGCATCCATTTCCCTAAACCACTGGGGTCTCTCCGGCCCCCGCAGTATGTTCGTCATTGTGAGTAAGCACTGTACGTGACGCACAGGCAGCATGGGTTCTCAGCTGCAATGCGGTTCATATCTTCCTATAACTTACAGGCAGCATCCTGTGGAAATCAGGGATGAGGTTCATGGATCAGCTTCTTCCCAGGGCTGTCCTTCCAAGCCATCCAGGTCCCAGACGGTACAAGGCTAGGTTTCCCCACGACCTCTCAGCTGGGCCAAGGGGTGTTCAAGCAGTTCTTCTGAGCAGGTGACCCTTGTGAGTGTCCTCAGCACCTAAGTCACATAGGTGTTTACAAGGTACCAGGTCTCCCCAAGCAATTATGTGAGCTCCCAGAATGTCATCTTGGTGCAGCATTTGGCCTATTTATAATTTTCTCCTAATTCAATGAGACCACTTTCCCGTCCTGGGGGTCCCATGGCTCTCCCACTGGCTGCCTTTCCTTCTTCTTCCTCCCGTGGATTTGAACACATCTCTACATCAAGGGTGTGAGCAGATTGGGGTCATGTTTCATTCTGTAGCTAGATGGCTTGTCCTGTTGACCGTGTATACTCCTATGTATGTACGCATGTTCAACATGCCTCTATGTGGCAGTGTGTGTATGTAGGTCATGTGTGTGAATACATAGGTCCTGTGTGTTGGACTGAGAGACCGCTCCTTTAGCTAAGGAGCCTCCCCCTTATTTTCCCCATGTACAGAATTATGTTTGCTTTGAAATTAATAAGCACATTTTTGGAAGGCACTTTTGATCTCTGGCTGCAAGCAGACTTTCAGTCTGAGGCTCAGGCACGCATTAGCAGCTCTTCCCTGGGAATCAAGGCTTGGGTTGCCTTTCCATCCTGACCCTTCCTCCCCTTAGATTTTATTAAAGAGAATAGCTTATCATTTATTAAAGACAATCGCTTGACTCCTGACCTTGGATTCCGGTGCCTGAATGCCAATTCTCCGACCTTGCGTCCACACTCCCTCCATAGCTTCTGGCACTCACTAAGGTTTATCTGCTAAGATTAGTTAGGAAATTCAGAGTATGGGAGGGGGACATAAAACCCTCAACATAACTTAGTGATATTGAATTGAAATTCAATTCAGAGAGCGTAGTAACTTTTTAAACAATATATTAATTATGCACAAAATGTATGTATGTATATGACATTATACATTATGATATTTTGATACATAGAAAATGTTTTATTATTTATTTATTTTGGTTTTTCAAGACAGTGTAACAGCTCTGGCTGTCCTGGAACTCGCTTTGTAGACCAGGCTGGCCTCAAACTCACGGAGCTCCACCTGCCTCTGCCTCTCCAATGGTAGGATTAAAGGCATGAGCCACCGCTCTCTGGCCATGTTTTATTTTTTTAAGATTTTATTTTGTTTTTATTTATGCATGTAAATCTGTGTGGATACAGGCAGTTGGGTGGAATGCTTGAGAAGGCCAGCAGGGGGCGTCGGCTCCTCTGGAGCTGGAGCTGCAGGCCCTTAGAAGTGGCCTCAAGAGTGCTAAACTAAACTTGGGTCCTCTGCAAGAGCAATAAACAGTCTTAACCATCACGCCATCTCTCTGGCCCCAACATATGACGTTTCTTGATCATATTCCTTCTTTCTGAATTTTCCTTCTTTCGTATGTTCATTCTCTCTCTCTCTCTCTCTTTCTCTCTTTCTCTCTTTTGTTCTGTAGCCCATGCTGGTTCTTGAACTCAATGCATAGCCTACACTGACCTCAAACTTGGCATTATCCTTCTGGTTTAGGCTACTTCTTCCTAGGATTGAAGGCATGTGCCATCTCACCTGGCCTAGAATGTGTGTGTGTGTGTGTGTGTGTGTGTGTGTGTGTATGCACACACAGGCATGTATGCGTGTGTATGTATGTGTGTGTGTGTGTAAGTGTGGGGTGAGTGTGAGTGTAGTGCTGTTATCAAAAGGTGCTCAGGCGTGCAAGGCAAGCATACTACCACTGAGCTGCCTGCCCAGCGGCCAGAATCTCATTTCACACTTTTCTAAGACAGGGCTCGGAGTCTTCCCTGTCAGTGTGATTCTGTCCAGAGTCATTCTTGTTATTCTCTTTGCCGACTGTGTCCCTCCTGCACTGAGCTACATGTATGACACAGACACAATTTTCGTTCTCAGGACTTAGGTAAGTTCAGAAAATGGTTTGCATGAAACAGAAATCGCCAAATGCCCATCCTCGGGAAGACAGCCTTGCTCGTGCGTGGTTTTATGGCCAATTACAAAGGCTACAAACGCTGATCTTTTAGACCAGCTTTTTCTGCTGAGTCTATTAATAGTTGCCATTAACTCAGTTATCTACCAGTTGCCATAAAACACCTCAACATCTCCTGGTCTCAAACAACTATGGCCCTTCCTCATGATTTTTGTGGATGTGACTGTTGTGGTTTGTGTCTCAGCTGGGCAGCCTCTGTCTGCTCCGGGCCTGCCAGTGCTGTCCCCTCCTTGCTCACATGTGTCTGACACCCAGTGTCACCTCTAATCTGGGACATCACTCTGCCAAAATGAGTCTCTTTATCAAATCTTTTTTCCCCCATAAAAGTGGTATGGCCAGATGACCAGGGAGTGATAAGGCCTCTCACAGCCAAGGTTCAAAGGTCACATATGGACATATTCCTGCGTTTTGTTGGCCAGGAAGGCTCATACCCCATCTAGAGGTCAGGGGTGAGGAAGTCAGCTTCACTTGTCATGAGAAGAGGCACCAAGAGTAGTGCTCACTGCTGGTTCTACATCATAGATTTGGCACTCCTAGGCCTTCTTTGTATTATTATTATTATTATTATTGCTGTTGTTGTTATTCATATGAGTGGCTCTTTTGCCCTTTTTTATGGCTATGCACTACATTCATGCAGTACCTATGGAGGCCAGAAGGGGGCACCAGAGCACCACATCCCCTTGAACTGAAGTTACTGATGGTTGTGAGCTTTGTGAGCTACCATGTGGGTGCTGGGAACTGCTGAGTCATCTCTCCAGCCCCTTTCCCTCTCTGTTTCTTTCAAAGCTATACAGACAGCTCCATTGGTAGAGTGCTCGTCTAACATGCAGGAAGACCTGGGGTTGATCCCAGCATAAACTGGGCATGGTGGTATATGGCTGTAGTCCTAAACTTAAGAGGTGGAGTCAGGAGGATCAGAAGTTCAAGGTCCTCCTCAGCTACATAACAAGCGGCCTGTCGGGATTATTGTAGGAGATACTATCTCATACTCTACACACGAGAAACAAAACAGAAACAAATGAGAGAGAGAAAAAAAAAACCCTTCTCTACAAAAATACGTCTGCTTTTAGAACGGTTGCAGTTTTCTGAGGTATAGTTGACAAATCCAACTGGCACATACAGAAAAAACAACAGGACAACAAGACGGATGTGTGTGTTTCCTATCCCCAGGGACATATGCTCATACCTAGCGTGCATCTGTGAATTCGTGAGTATGCTGCATCAAGGAACTCACACTTTTCTCAACTGCGACTGTGCCCACGTCCTTCCTGGGACTGCTCACTCCTATCACTCGTGGCTGGGGCAGCTCTCCCAGGCCCCATCCCTCCCTCTCAATGGCAGAGACCTTGCATTTCACAGGCAGAGTGAAACTCGGGTTTATCTATGCTTGGAGAAGCTCATGTGTGGCGAGGCAGTCAGAGGACGCACAAGGGGTCAGAAGGACAATGTGGGGACCTCTGGTCTGCAGGCCACAGTGATGTCACTACTGCTGCGTAGCTGTATCCCCCACCCCCACTGAAGTGGCCACCGCTCTTACGTTGCAGAGATTGACCAAAATGCAGACAACCTGTACGTGTTCCTGGTAATATGTGGACTCAGGCCCGTGAAGGACCCGCTGTACTTGGTAGACGCGTTCTCAGGTATGTGGTCCAGTGTCTCCCTTCCTTGTCGTGTGGATTTGTAGATAGAGATATGCCTTGCTTGGTCTTGTGTTCTTTCTGGATGGCCCCAGCTGGCCATGAATGCCCAGTCCTCCTGCTTGAGATTCCTAAGTGAAGCGCTGGCATTACACCGCGAGCCATCTTGCCTGGTGGGACCACTTTTCTTTCTTTCTTTCCCTTTTATTTTCTCTTTGCACATAAGCAGACTATTTCTAGATCATCACTTTGGAAACAGCCAGAAGGGTAATTTATTGGATAACTATCTCTGTGTAGACTTGCAACTTCAGGTATGAAGGATGGCGGAAAAATTGGAAATAATTATAAAGCTAAAAGATTTGTTTAAAATTCTACCACTATTTTAAAAATAAAGATCCCCTTATTTTTTTCTCTCTGTGTGTGCATATGTGTGCAGTGCCTGTGGATACCAGAAGAGGGCCGTGGGACTGCCCCACCCCAGAACTGGAGTTACAGGCAGTTGTGAGCTGCCATGTGGGTGTTGGGAACCAAATGTGGATCCTCTGCAAGAGTAGCAAATGTTTTTAACCGCTGAGCCATTGCTTCAGCTCCCAATGAAACAAATCTTTGCGTAAAAGCATACAATACTACACGTGGGCATCCAAAATAAGTGAAATCAATCCTGGTTAGCATGGGTGAATGCTTAATGACCTAAGAGCACAAAGCATGCTGTGGAGAAATTTGTATTTAAGCTGAATTGTTTTCTCAGCTGTGACTTGAAGCCACGTTAGGTCCTTTATTTAAAGTCTTTTCTTTCTTTCTTTTTCTTCCCAAGAATGGCATCAAGAAGAGCCCAATGTTTACATGATGATCGTAGGTCCTGAGGTGAGTCCATGTGCTATGAATTTCTAGCTGGTGGATGCTTTTTCCTACTGATTTTGTTTTCTTATTTGTGTGTGTGCTTGTGCACATGCGTGTGCATGCATGCGTGTGAGTTTAGTTCCTACTGGGGCCAACAGAGGGCATTGTATCCCCTAGACCTAGATTCAAAAGCAGTTGCTTGTCAGGTGCCCAGTGTGGGTGCTCAGAATGGAACTCAGGTTCTCCATAAGAGCAGTGCACACTCTAACTGCGGAGTCAGCTCTCCAGTCTCTCTTCTACTGACTTATAATACGTATAAAACTAGTGTATATTCCTCTTATATATACCCAGGCATTTTTTTTCTCTTTAGGTAACTTTTCTCTTTAAGTTTGCCTTTTTATCATGTTTTACTGTTTAATATGGCAAGTGCAGGGGTGGCCATGCATCTACAGCACACATGTAGAGGCCAGAGAGCAGCCTTAGGGAGTCTTTCTATCGTGTGGGTCCCAGGGATTGAACTCAGGTGTCAGGCTTGGTGGTAAGCACCTCTATTGCTGACCCATCTCCTTGGCCCATAATTTGCATTAAAAAAATGAAAACCATGGGGTGGAATGATGACTCAGCCATTAAAAGCACTGGCTGCTATTCCAGAGGACCTGGGTTCAGTTCCTTGCACCCACAAAGTGGCTAACGACCATCTGTAACTTCAGTTCCAAGGGGTCCAACACCCTCACTCGGCTCTTCAGGCTTTGCATGCATGCATGTGAAACATGCATATATGTAAGAATATTTAAGAAATGAAAATCACCTGAGTCATATCTCAGTGGTAGAACACTTGTCAAACTAGTATATGCAAGGCCCTGGATTCAGTTCCCAGAACCGTGTGTGTGTGTGTGTCAGAGAGAGAGAAAGGGGGAAGAAAGAGGGAGAGAGAGAGAGAGAGAGAGAGAGAGAGAGAGAGAGAGAGAGAGAGAGATCAGTTAAAGATTATAGCTGCTATTCACCTTTATGGCCGACTTACTGTAAAGATTGCAATTACTTCAAACTAATTTACTGTTGCAAAGACTAATTAGATAATTCTTATGGGAAAACTGGTGGTTCATATAAAGAGAAACTTATTTAAAAATATATAGGCCAAACTCTATGTATAGTCCGAAGTATTTTGGAACCCTTTAAACTGCTCAAACTGTGACTGCAGAACTGCTCTGGAACCCAGCTTCAGATCAAGCCACTGGTCTCTATGGACTTTCATTTGCCCCAAGCACTTTGGAAAACAACATATACTCCATGCTCCTACCCCGATGGGATCTGCCTGGCCATTACCACTCTGTCTTCATGTGGCTTCTGTTCCTGGCTTCCCACTGTGTACCTTTCCCTCCAGATTCCTCTGCTGAAATCCTGTCTTGCAATGTGCTAAGATGAAGTCTCTGGGGAGGTGACAATATTAAAGGGGATAAGGGAGCCCTCGCCAATGTGATCAGTGCCCTTATAGAAGAAGCCCCGGGAGAGTTGCCCTGACTTTTTCATTGCGCGTGGACGCAGCAAGAGGCCACTCCCTACGAACCAGCAAGCGCAGCTCATGAAATGCTCAGCCTGCTGATGCCGTGATCCTGGCTTCTAGCCTCTGAGACTCTCTGCTGCGTGTGTAGGTCCACTCAAGTTATAGTACGGCACAGCAGCAGCCTATCCGAGCTACAGCACCAATCCTCTGTGCTGCTGAGTGGAATTCTCATCTGTGCAGCGTGAGCCACCGCTTCCATCTCCTTGTTTTGTTAGGCCAGGTGGTGAGAGGCCAGCTGGGAGTGTTTGCTAACTGACACCGACAGAAAGAATGTCCACAAGCCTAGGAAACCAACGTACACCAGTCCATCTTGATGAATCACGGAAATTATTGGTGTTACTGGCAGGACCATGGGTGACTCAAAGGCAGCTAGTGATAACACCAAAAACCCCACCCAGCCTGGGTGATGATGCATCCCTGGGGCTTCCTGCCCAGCTTGCAGACAGTTCCCCTGAAGAGTCTCCTCTTCCCTGGCTACCACTTCCCTGCTTCAGGGACCTCAGGGGGCCGGCTCAGTGAGCCCTGTGACTTTGTTGTGTCTTTCCTAAGCCTCCCACCTCCGTCCAGGAGGAAACAGATTCTCCATGGCATCAATCGGCCGGTCTCTCTTTCGCTCACTAGTTTGGAAACGCTCCCCCCAGAGCCTAGCGACCACTTTCTACAACTTCTCAGAGCCTCGTCCATTTGTCTTATTTATCCCTGCGCCCCGTGGACCTTCCCAGTATGCACAAGTGTTCTCTGTTTTCTTACAGCCTTCGGGAAGAATTGTGTTTACCCAGAATGAGGGCAGAGATAACCAAGATGGGGAGGGGGCTGGTAAAATGGCTCTGTGGGTGAAGTGGGTGAGGGTGCTTGCTGCTGATTTCAGTCACAGGGATCCACTTAATGGGAGAGAAACAATTTCCAGATGTTGTCCAGTGCTACATGTGCAGCCAAGTTTAAAATATACATACATACATACATGCACAGTCAAGGGCTTGAATCTGTGCAGCCGTGTCAGAGCCCACGGTGAGAAGAGACCTCTTGTTAGTCTAGTGACATAATACACCGTATAGCATGAGAGGTCCCACAGTCTTCAGAAATATCCTAACACTTTAAAAGTTCAGTGCCTCTTAATGGTGGCTTCCTATAAAACCCAAAATATGTTACACACTTCTTATTTCAAGAGGGGAGAACCAGGTTATAGTTAGAATCAGACCAAAGCAAAACCAAACTCCTAACAGTATAAGCCGTTCAGAGTCTGGGACTCGGTCATGAATCAGGCTCCAAAGGGCTTAGACAGTCCCAGCCCCCTGGTTCTGCCACCGCAGCACACACTGCCTGTCCTGCAATGCTCAGGGTAGCTTCACCCCACACTTGTCACTGTCCCCAGTGGTCACTCCATCATCCGGCATCTCCAATATTCTGGCGTCACCCCTGAAACTAAAGCTTCACCCTCACCAGTGATCTCTCCCATTTTGCCAATGCTTAGCTTCTCTCCATGAGCCCCTAGTCCTGGGGTTACCCATGCAATCGAGGCTGCACCTTGACCAGTCATCTTCTTCCTGGGCTCCCTTCAGGGACTCTACCTCTGCTCCCATGGCATCAAGCCTTGGATTCTTTCCACAACCCCTTCAAGCCTGAAGCCTCCGCTACAGCTGCAACTATCACCCCACCAATGACCTCCTGATCTTTCTGAAGGGACTCCAGCCCTACCTGCCACAGGGTCCTCTCACCCTCTACACCCTCAAACCAGGTCCATGTAGGGGATTTCCACACCTTACTAAGTTTTTTTTTAATTTTATGTATGTAATATTTCGCCCACGTGTATGCCTGCAGGCCAGAAGAGGGCACCAGATCTCATTACAGATGTTTGTGAGCCACCATGTGGTTGCTGGGAATTGAACTCGACCTTTGGAAGAGCAGTCAGTGCTCTTAACCTCTGAGCCATCTCTCCAGCCCCATACACCTTACTTAGTTTGACTGCCAGCTTGACGTGCAGCCTTCTGAACCACTGCTTCTGTGTGCCAGCCCCAAGGAAATACCTTCTAGAAGATTCCTCCTGAATGGTGCTGGTCTCTCATTAACCACAGCTTAATTTTCAGTCCCAGCAAACCAGAAACCAGGCTTGCAGTTTAAAACATCACATGAAGGAACTGCCTTGATAGGGCCTCTGAGAGACTCCCAAACTCCCCTCAGATACCTGTAAGCCAGGTCTGTGCTGCTCTCAGCATTATCCTCCCGCCTTATACAACAGCTGCCCACCAAGGCCTGAGGACTCCAATGCCCCTTCAGCCCAAAGCTCCCAAATCCTTTCATGATCCTTCCCCAAAACAACACTGTCAGTTCCACCACGGCAATATGCCACTCTTTAATACTAGCTGCTCCCCTAGTTTGTTTTCTGTTCCTGTGATAAACAGTACAAGGAAAATCAACTTAGACGGGGAAAGGGTTCATTTGGCTTACAGCTCACTGTCCATCATGAAGGGGAGCCAGGGCAGGAACTCAAACGGTACAGGAACCGGAAGGCAGGAACTGAAGTAGCGGCCATGGAGGAACGCTGCTTATTGGCTTGCTCCTCCAGGCTTGCTAATTTGCTTTTTTATATGACCCAGGCCCACCTGTCCAGGGGTGATACCACCCACAATGGGCTGAATCCTGCCTACATCAATTACCAATCAAGAAAATACCCCTCAGACTTATTCACAGGCCAATCTGATGGGGGCAGGTCAGTGGCACTCCCTCCCGAAGCCTGCACAGTGGCTTCTCCTGAGATGAAATTCCCCAGGGTGGGGCTGGCTCAGGTCGGGTCCTTCTCAGATGTTCTTTTCTGACCTCTCTCTAACAAACTCATTCTTTACCATTTCAAAACCTCCATACGTCTAGAATGGTCATAGTCAAGTGCTCAATTTATCATCTCTCTGAGTCTGGAACAGGATAAGATTTAAGACATTTTGTACTTGACTTTGAGTATTTGCTGTTGTGTTAGGGGCTCACAGGCTGATGAGATGAGTTTGCCAAGTGGCCAAGTGTCAGGACACATTAAATGTCCTGTTTCAATGGCTACAGCATACATTAATACCACCCCACCCCACCCCCAAGCCTCCTGGATCTTCCTGCCTGGACCCTGATATGAGCGCACTTTCTTTTGGCCCATTTCTGCCTTTGCTCTCTGCAGAGCTGGCGTCTCAATAAGCACTTGTGGTGTAAGGGAGATGCTTGGCGGGCTTATTTAGCTTTCCTAGGTCATGTCCCCTGCCTCTCTGCAAAGTTGCGTCAACTTGGCTACATCATGGTCCATGAAGCAGACCCCGACTATTACTGGGGAATCACTGTGTAGTTTGGCAATGACTACCTCTGCCTTGTAGCCCCAATCATTCAGAAGACTCTGGTGAAGATACCGAGTAGGCTCATTCACGTGCCTCTGCCACAAGTACCCAAAAAGGTTCCCAGCTCAAAGCGTGCCAGAGGACATCTTACGAGCTCAATGGAGAAATCACGGGGGATGCTGAAGAGCCTTGAAATGAGCACAGTACACTCCATGGTGATAAATGTCACTTCAAGGGGAGAAAAGAGGCCTTCCCACCTTGCCTCTTAGACCTGGATAGTGTTCCAGGCTCAAGGCTCAGGACTCAGGAGAGTGTCAGGCTGTTATTTCATTGGGACTGGGCCACCAGGTGAGAGGCCACTCATCAGACCCTATTCAGTGGGGGAGAAGTGAGGATGAGTCACGGGCAGGCGGGATGAGATGGGGGCTGAACAGGACAGCTACAACAACATCCAAAACTGTTTATGCATATACACACATTTTACTTTCAAGATTTATGTCACTTGTTATGCATATGGATGTTTGGCCTGCATTATGTATGTGTAGCAGGTGGGTGCCGGGTGCCTGTGGAGGTTTCATGTGGCTGTATGATGAAGGATGTCATGGCCCTCATTGACTTCGGGGACAGCTACCTAGCTGCTCTTGAGTTAACCACGTGCCTCAGTTTCCCCATCTGCAAAGCAGGAATGGCTGAGACGGCAGTCCCTGCTTCTCAGTTCGCTAGGAGCGAAAACTTGAGCAGTTCTTGTCCTTGGGGTAGTGTCCTGTGGCTACAGGGATGGAAGGGACGTTGTCGCCAATGGTCCCTTCCTGCTCTGACTGCTGGGATCCTGTTCTAGCTGCAGGGTGTTCTGAGCTCGGCTTGGGGTTTCTATGATGCTCCTTTGATCTCTCAGTTTCCCCATTTGAGAGAAGCACGTGTTCCTGCTCGCAGGGCATCACCTACGGGACCTTTCCGGGCTCTTTGATGAGCGCCCCGGAGGCCAGAACGTTTGCTTTGGGCATGACAGCTTAATGACTTTGCCCGGTAACTTCTCCAGTGAAGATTATTTCCTCTAAGCCCGAGAGAGTTGAAACAATATATTTTGTTAGGAAATAAACAAGCTTAGAAGGAGGAAATGAGAATTTTTCTCTGCCGCTTTCAATGTTTTTTTTTCCCCCTTTAAGAATTTCATTACGTTACAGCATCCCCTCTTCCTTTGCTCTTTATCTCGTGTTTTGTTCCACTCGGCTTCACTAAGAGATTTGAAAATGAACTGGCGTGGAAAGTAAACCCAGCGAAAGCCAGCGCCGACTGTAGTTTCATCTTAGGGCTCGCTCTTCGCTCCTTAGCTACGCACCAGCTCTGCATCTCTGCCGTCTCAGAACACGGGCTTGTTTGCTTGACAAATCATCTCCCCCCCCCCCCCCCGAATCGTTCATTGTGAGAGCCAAAGCATGCTCATAAAGATGAAAAGATGACCCGGCTGAAGTACCCAACCCCACATACGACGTTAACATGGGATGAAAGGCTTGCAGCGTTTTGTTGACTTTTATTTGTGTGTACGTATGTACATGACATGGTGCGTGTGTCTAGAGGTCGAAGGACAGCTTTCTGGGGGTGGGGAGGATGGGACTGTCCCGGGGATCAAACTTAAGTCATTGTGCTTGGTGGCAAGCACAGTCGTCCACTGAGCCATCTGGCCAGCCCAGAAGGAGGGTTTCATTCGAGGGTCGTAGCAAGATCTAGTTGCTTAGGATAATTGGAGCCTGAGGCCTCGAGAATGGGAAGTGGAAAGGGAGTTCTCATGCATGGAATGTTCCAGTCATGGCATGGGATCCAGGGAAAGAGACGGAGGTGCAGAGGAAAGAGGCAGAGCTATCGTAGATGGAGATCCTCCGTGGCAGGTAGCAGGATAGTTGGGGAGGAGGTGGTGCTTCTAGTCTGGGTAGTAACGGGGATTAAAAGCATTTCAGAGATGTGGCATTTCAGAGATACTGCGTCCTGGAGGTACTCCTGGAGGATGGGACACTGGTTGGCCAGAGGGGAAATGGTGAGGAAGGTGGCAGGAATTTCATGGGTCTTTACTCTGTGTGTGTGCCCACCCACACGTGTGCTTGAATTAGTGCACATTCCTATGGAGGGCCATCCACCTTTTGTTTTGAGACAGAATCTTTCATGGTTCTGGGGCTCACAGATCTGGCTAAGCAGACTCTTCAGGAAGGGCCAGGTATCTTCTACTCCCTATCCCCCAAGCTAGAATTATGAGCATACACTATAATACCTTAATTTTTAAGGTTTAAATTATTATACATACATACATGCATACATACATACACATATAAATATCTCTCTCTCTCTCTGTATGTGTGTGTGTGTGTGTGTGTGTGTGTGTATGTGTGTGTGTGCAGATACATAATCACCGCTTGAGTGTAGGGGCTCATGGAGGCCAGAAGACAGTGTCCAGATCCCATGGAACTGGAGTTACAGATGATGGTTTTGAGTGTTACCCAGCATGAATGCTGGGAACCCATTCTTCTGTAAAGGCAACAAGTACTGTTAGCCACTAAAGCCATCTCTCCAGCCCTGACACCTGGCTTTTTAAAATGTGGGTTCTGGGGATTGAACTGAGGTCTTCATGGTTACAAGGCAATCATTTACCAATGGAGCCATCTCTCCAGCCTCTGTCCTTCAAACTTTTTAGGATGAAATCAAGCAGAACCAAGGGAGCTTGACTTGCAGTCTGCCCAGATGGAAACACTGGTCCAATAGCTTTCCTGCTCTGGGACCCTGGTGAAGTTACACAAGCTCTCTCAGTCTTCCTGTGTGGAATGTTTGGTAGTAACATTGTTGCTAGAACCAATTTAACAACTGTAAAGGACTTGGCACATGTTCTTCTAGCTTAAGTGGCTACAGAGTATTAATTATTAAGAGCAGAAATAGCAGCGATTTGCTGTTCATAACTATGAGCCCCTCTCTGCACAGATCTTCCTGGGAATAATTACAAATTCGTACGCATTCATGTTTGATATGATGTAGCTCTTCATGTTCCCAGGCATGTAGCGGCTCCAGGGACATCAGCAATCCTAACAGGGACAACCCTTTGGGATCTTGGGCAGGCATCTGAGCAGTCGCAAGGATCCAAGGCGCACTGTACAGCACTTCTCTCAGGAGAAAGTGAAACCGAGTTCCTGGGAGAAGGCAGTCTATCACCTGCCATTAAAAGTGGCCGTCCCGGCGTTTGCTTGCAGCTAGCCAGCATGCTTGTAATTCACGATGGCTATTGGCAACGTGTAAATGAGAACAGAATGAGAACAGAATGAGAACAGGAATTGGATCTGCTTTCTTCACAGTCCGGCTGGAGCCAGTGTCGGGAGGGGCTGCTGGCACCCTGCGTTCCTGAGCTGGGTTCACACCCTTGCTGTGTCTTTGAAGCAATGTCTAGGATTTTTTTTAAAAAAAAAAGTTAAAGGATGTCTTTTTATTTTTATTTATGTGTTGCATGCAGATGTCATTGAGCCATCTCGCCACCTAAAATAAGTCTTTTTTTTTTTATTTTTCCTCTTTCCTTTTTTTCTTCCTTTTTTTTTTCTTTTCTGAGTCTGGATCTCATTCTGTAGCTCCAGATGACTCACTGTGTAGACCAGGCTTGCCTCGCTCTCACGAGAGACCCACCTGACTTTGCCTCCCAAGTACTGGAATTAAAGGCGAGTGTCACCATTCCTGACCTCTAATTTTTTTTAAAAAAATACATTTATTTACATATTTATTTTGGAGGAGGCGCATGTGCCACGGTGCACATGGATCCTGGAGATCCAATTCAGGTCTGGTTTGATGGCAAGCGTCTTGACCCAATGAGCCATCTTCATCTTGCTGACTCTAGAATTTTGTGCTGAAGAAAGCTTTTTCTATTGTTTCAAAAGCGTTTTAGCAGTCAGGCGGGAGACACCGAGGGGCCAGTCTGCCTGATGTAGTTTGTCAGATGTCTCAGTGTGGGGTTTGTGGCGAGCATCAGCAAGTTGGACAACTGACTCTACAGCAAACTGACCTTGAACTCTGGAGCCAAGTCTGACCTTGAACTTCTGTCCTCCCGCCTCCACCCCTGAGGGCTGTAACACAGGTGTGCGCTGCCACGCCTGCGCTAGCTCCTGCTTTCTGGATTCGTTTCTGTTGCTACCTAATTTAGTCCTTTCTCGTTGTGTCTGAAATTATACTCGTGTGGGTAAACAAATTTTCGTTATTCATTGGTGGAGGGGGCGCGTCCCTGATTTGCAAGCCACATTTCTGAGACGGCTCCTAGGTAAAAACAAACTTTGATTCCATGAACTACTTTGTCAGGGGCTTACTGAGGTTTCCCCTGCATCCTCTTGATTGCTTTTATGACAGATTCCATCTGCATCATTTAAGAAAGCAAGCCTTCCTCTGAAGGATTGGGCACTTAAATTGTCCTGTCTGTAGGAATGCTCCACTGTCCTTTTACGTCCTGAGGTGTCCCTGGACTCAACCCTCACAGGTGACATACACAGTCCAGGTGCTCCCTGCTCCTTCCTGTTCTTGTCCTCCTTGTGTAACTGCTAGACTTGGACTCTTCCTCGCTTTTTTCCTATATTCACCCTTTCTGAACTACTGAGTGGGCTTTGAGCCCGTTACAATTTATACTCTGTAGACTTGGATTTAGATCAGGCTCACCCCAGCCTCAGGCAGGGTCTATCTCAGGCTGGCCTGGAATTTGCCACGTAACAGAAGATGAACTCCTGATCCATTTGCCTCTTTCCAAGTGTGAAGATTACGGGTTTTCATCAACATCCCTGGTTTACTCAGTGTTGGGAATTGATTGAACCCGGAGCTTTATGCATGCTAGCTAGTTGCTCCACCAACTGGTGTCTACCTATAGGGTCAGAATGTAAAAATCCCCCCCCCCCCCCGTGTGTGTGTGTGTGTGTGTGTGTGTGTATGTATACATGCCATGGTGCATGTGTGGAAGTGAGAGGACACCTTTGGGGAGTCAATTTTCTCCTTCAACCATGTGAGTTTCTGGATCCAGGTCCTCAGGCTTTTGCAGCAAGGGCCTTGATCCGCTGAGCCATGTGCCAGCCCGAGGCTCAGAGGTTTTAAGTGTTTCTTGTCCCTCTCTTTTTCCAGGTGGATCCAGCGTTTACAAGGGAAGTGAAAGACCGGGTGAGGAGGTAGGCATGGCAGGCAGGTGCATCTTGCACACCAGGAATAGTGAATGGCAGAGTGGTTCACGAGTCCCACCTTGCCCATGGCAGACTCTGCAGGTTGTCAGTACTGCATCCTTTAATGCTCCCTATGATCTCTAAGGTCATGCTTTGGGCCTCAAGGTACAGGCAAATAAATGGATGCACTCGAAGTGTAAGATGCCCTACTTCCCTAGTCATCTGCGGAAAGGCCAGAGCAAACCATTTTGTCTCACTGCATATCCCAGGCTGGACTGGGATCAGAAGCTTCCTACATGGTGGGGTTCTAGGTATGTGCCTCCATGCCTGAAGACCGCTTGATACTGATGACACGGGGGGGGGGGATTTACAAAATAACAAATATTTAGGGACAGATGAAGGCTCAGTTGGTTCAGAGCACTGGCTGCTCGTGTAGAGGACCCAGGTTCAGTTGCCAACATCCATAGTGTGACTCACAATCGCCTATAATTCCAGTTCCAGAGGATCTGATGCCCTCTTCTGGCCTCTGCGAGCACTGCAGTCACATGGTTCACATGCATAATGGCAGGCAAACACTGATGTTTATAAGTCAGCTGGGCAGTGGTGGCGCACGCCTTTAATCCCAGCACTTGGGAGACAGAAGAAGGCAAATCTCTGAGAGTTTGAGACCAGACTGGTCTATAAGAGCTGGTTCCAGGACAGGCCGCAAAGCTACAGAGAAACCCTGTCTTAAAAAACCAAATCAGTCAATCAGTTAATCAATCAATCAATCAATCAGCCGGGCTGTGGTAGCACCTGTCTTTAATCCCAGCACTCAGGAGGCAGAGGCAGGTGGATCTCTGTGAGTTCAAGGCCAGCCTGGTCTACAGAACAAGTGCCAGGACAGACTCCAAAGCTACAGAAAAACCTTGTCTCAAAAAATTAAAAAAAAATCTTAACAAAGATTTGGAAGAATTTAAGGAGCTGACTTGTGTTCGGCTGATGTCTATAGACTCTTTGGAGTCTAGGAACAAGGGACCCAGCTTCACTAACTGTACAAGTTGAGTCTCAATTGTTCACATAAAATATGAGCGAGACAGTGAGCCATGCTGAAACAACATGCCATCCCTGCTCTGTTCTTTCAGGGCTGCAGGGGTGCGGCTGATCCGGGAGATGTGTCAGGAAGACCTGCACGCGGTGGTGAAGAGCTGCTTTGCGCTGGTCAACAGCTCAGTCTCCGAGGGCATGTCAGCCGCCATCCTGGAGGTAGGTGCGGCCCAAATGCTGAGGATGGGGTACTGGATTATTCTTCTTTCTCTTCTTTGATTTTTTTTTTTTAAAAGATTTACTTAAGAATTTCGAGTTATGAGTGTGTACATGTGTCTGTGTGGGCTCATGTGCAAGTGAATGCAGTGGCTGGAGAAGACCAGAAGGGGGCGTCCAGATACTCTGGTGCTGGAATTGCAAGTGGCTGTAAGCCACCCAAGGTGGGTATGAATTTGCATCCACTATGTGACACGGCTTTGTGTCATCTTTGTGTCTGGCCTGTGATAAGTGTCAGCCTCAGCAGTCTGTCCCCTCAGTGACTACCTTTGAAACCAGTGGAGAGCAGGTGCCAGTTGCTCTTCTGTATGTAAATACACGTTTTCCCCCTTCCAATTTCTTAAGAAGAGGCCATGAGCCTGGAGTCTGTTGAGTGGTTTTCTAAGCTGCATACCAGCTTTTCCTGCAGAGGAATTGCTCTCAGGCTCCGCTTAACTCACAGAAAAGACAGCTGTTAGCAATCCTGATGGCCTGGAAATGTTGAAGCGGCCGGCGTTCCTTTGAGAAGTCAAAATAACCTTTGGGTTATTTGGGCTCTCAATGAGGTTGATTTTAGGGGGAGGGATAAGCGTGTCTTTCTTGTCAGAATCACTTCAGATGGCCAGGGCAGTTGATCACAGAGCACACACCCATCAACTGGTTAGGGAGGTGACCTTTTGACCTTTCTGAATCTGCTTTCCTGTGCCAGCAATACAAATGCCCCTTGGTTAAAAACAGGCCTCTTACTGAAAACTCAAAAAACCAATCTCGGCCGGATGCACCGTGACTGGATGGTTATTGCTAAAAACCTGCCAGGCATTTCCCATTTAAGCAGATTGTGGATTTGAGCCCCACATAGAATTACCTAAAAGGAAGGGGACGGGGAAACGGTTCAGTCAATAAAGTATTTGCTCTCTCTGTCCCTTTCTCCTTCCCTCCTCCTCTCACACACTGTGACATCAAAATGGCACATGCGTTTTGAAACGCTCTTACAGGGTCCTTTCAAGGTCCTCTAATCACTAAAGCTGGCACTACCCACTAAGGTCAATCCCCGGGACACACAGGAAAAGCCAGCATGGTTGCTTGTAAGTGTTATCCCAGGGCTAGGGACGGGGGAGAGTGGAGACAGGCAATCCCCCCCACCCCCGACTCGCTGGGAAGTCAGCCTGATAGAATCTGTGAGCTCCAGGCCAGTAAGAGATGCTGTCTCTAAACAACAAGGGATATAGTTCCTAAGGAAGGCCACTTCACGCTTCCCTCTGGCTTCTACACATCCATATGTACCCCTCCACACACAAAGGATGTGAAAGATGGTCTTCATTTCCCAGTGTTCCTGTTTGGAGCACCAACATAGATACAGTCGCACACAGACGTACACCATACCTTCTGGGTCAGGTTTTGCCCCCTGGGTGAAAGGAGGGGTGTGCTCAAAAGCTAAGAGCGAGGAGGGGAATACTTGACCTTAGTGGGTAGGGCCAGCTCTGGTGATTGGAGAACCTTGAAGGACCCTGGAAGAGCGTTTCAAGACGCTTGTTCCATTTTGTGTCACAGTGTGTGAGAGGAGGAGGGAGGGAGGGAGGAAGAGAGAGAGAGAGAGAGAGAGAGAGAGAGAGAGAGAGAGAGAGAGAGAGAATTTTATGTGGTACATGGGGCACCGCATATTCTTTTGAAACCCCCAAAGCTGCTTTCCAGTGTCAGAACTGGAAAGATGTGCTGAGGGCATTTATTTGGGAAGTGGATGCTGCAGGAGATGAGGACTTTTGGAAGGGGCTGTATATAGTCTTTGTTGTAGAAGAGCCATATTACCAGCCACTGGCCAAAACCCACCAGAAACGCCCTCTGCTCGGTTCTGTGCGTCTGTGTGGCCTATGTCTTCAGATCATTTCCCCATGCTACTGGTGATCACTCTGGACGGTCACGCATGTCACCAGAATCCAAGCAAAGCAAACCCCTCTTCGAGAACACATAGAGAGGGCAGTGTTTAACCTCAGGTGTGACCCAGGATTGACGAGCAAGCTCCCTCCCACCCCCCAGACACACACAGGTGAGCTGTCTGTTCCCAGAGTTTGGGTGTTTCTCATGACTTCTCAGCCATGAAACATAAAGACTGTTTCTATAAAACCCCAGGTAGCCCTGATAAGGGTGGGGGGCTGGCTGCAGAGATTTTTAAAGAGCCATTCAGGGGGTTCTGTCCACTCCATAAGAGGAGGTTGAGCTAGTTTAGGGACGCCAGGTGAGCCTCTTTCTGGAGGGAGGCTGTGGGTCTTGTGTTCTGACATTTGTGTATCTATCCCAAGCGCGAGCGCCAAGCTCACCCCCTCCTCTGTCTTTCCCTGCTCATTCTGTGGATTTGCTCTGGATGGGAGGAGAATACCCATTTCCAAACACCGTCTAGCGCAGGGCTTTGCCAGCTGCAGTGCTACTGGGACCAGCTTCTCAGTGTGTTCATATTCTCGGAGCTTGTCTGTGCTTAGAATTTGCCTTTTTTTTAAAAAAAATTATTTTTATTTTTAATTATGTATACTCATGTGTGTTTATGTGGGGATATGTGTACATGTATGGGAGTGGCCGTGGTGACCTGAAGAGGGTGTTGTATCCTCAGATCTAGAGGCCAGCTTGGGTGCTGGGAACTGAATTCCAATCTTCTGCAAAAGCAGCAAGCACATTTAACCCCTGAATCATCTCTTCAGATGCATCCACTTTAATTTTTCTGAGCTAGAATCTTTTATAACCTGGAGTCTAACAATTAGGCTAGACTAGCTAGCCAGTAAGCTCCAGGTATCCCCCTGTCTTGCAGGCCCCCAGCTCCACACCCAGGATTGAGATTATAGATATGCACTACCATGCCTGGTTATGTTTTTAACACGACTCTTCGGGGATTGAACTGGGGTCCTAATGCTTGCAGGGCAAACACTTTACCACCTTAGCCATCTTCCAGCTCCCTTGTCTGACTCTTCAGTGACAACCCCCATCTTCTGTCCTCCCACCTTCCCAGGCAATGGATTTGGAAGTTCCCGTGCTGGCTAGGAACATCCCTGGGAACTCGGCTGTGGTAGAGCACGAAGTCACAGGACTGCTGTTCACGACCCCTCAGGTAAAGAGAGTCCTTTCACCGCACTGGCCTCATTGGTGAGATTTCTGTCTGTCTGTATGAAGGATGGCTGTAAATTTGGGTTCCTTGTGAGCCTCTCAGCTCCTGCTGTACACCAAGGTGCCCGGCAAGCTCTGTGGTTTCTGTTCTCACCCCAGAGGGACACGCAGCATTTAGAAATCCAGGGTACCTCTGACCTGACTGTTTCAGCTCAGTGGCTGAGTGACTTGCTTGGCATGTATAAGCCATGCACACCTGTCACAGAACATTCAGAAGGTAGAAGCAGGAGGATCAGAAGTTCAAGGTCAACTAGTTCAAGACCAGCCTGAGCTACAGGACACCTTGCCTAAAAAAGCAAAATATAGCTAACCTCACATAAACAAACAAACAGACAAACAAACAAAACCAGATGCACAGGTGTTCTTTAAGTGGTTGTCTGGGGCAGGGTGGAGCAGAAGAGAAGAGACTAGCTTCCTGGTGCCTTGTGACACCCTGTGCATCCTGGGGCCTGGAGGCACAGCTCCCTGCCTCTCTGGTGTTCAGGTCCTCTCGGGTCAGCACAAGCCCCCACCCCCGCACCCCGACTACAGAACTTTCTTGCACATGTGTTTCAACTCGGCGTCTTCACGTTGGCTTTAGCGAGGATGTTTAGAACAGCAGGCCTTCCTGGTTCTAGGCGTGGGGTGGGGGGGAGAGCTGCGATTCTTCACACTCTGAAACGGTGTGCGAGACACGGATGTTGCCCATACTTTGTTGCCCTTGTCATCTCCACCAGACATTACCCGGTACGTGGCGAGATAGGATGCTTTAAAAACAAATAATGCAAATTTTAAGGAACTTCAGGCTGGCGCTGTATTCATCTCAACCGCCGTGGAACTCAGACTTTAGCCACTCGCTGGTTGGCTGTAGGGAGGGTAAATGTAATTTCAAATATGCATTCAAATATGTATGAGAATCAGCATTTCATTTATTAAGAAGAACTGTTCTGTCAGACCACCAGCTCTGGGCGTTAAAATATGTATATGAAATGCATAGGACATAAGTAATGCATAAGCATAAATGCTCTTTGAATCCAGGCTAAATATAGTTACTCATTCTGCGTTAGCTGTTATTCCTTAATTGAGAACATAAAGAAACTTGATCTCTCCATGTAGGGCTGGAGATAAAGGGCTGAAGAGTTCAAAGAGATTGGGAAGGTAGGGCCTGTGTAAGGAAGGGGGTGGGGTACATGGCCAGGGAACCTTGGGTAGAGTCTGGGAGCTCAGAGTAGCTCCAGTGGACAGGCAGCAGAAGAAAGGAGCCTTGGTTTGTGGAGCATAAAAATTGAATTTGGCCAGGCACCATATAAACTTGAGGGAGGAGGAGGGCAAGGGCAACCCATGGACCATGCAGCATAGCTGGGTGGGTGGCTGTATTGACCTCTAGAAAGAGGATCATTTTAGATGCTGGGATGCGGTTCAGTTAGTAGATTGGCAGCCTAGCACGCATGAAGTTGTGGATTTAGGTGCTGGACATGGTGGTGTGTGTCTACAAATCCAGCATTTGGGAGGATCGGAAGTTCATCCTTGGTGACAGCTGTGTGGAACAGGGCGCTCAGTCATTGGTTTTGTGTCTGCCTTTCTGTCTCCAACCTTCTTCCCCACCCCCTTTAGAGTGCCCAGCCTTCCGGGGTGATTTCTGCCGTCGAGAAATGGAGATGGTTGGATGCCCACTTTTGGGATTTGGGCCTCTGCAGTATGTGGTTCTCTAGCACCTGAGACAGTACCTGCCCCTAAGCCCTTGTTCCTTGATAAGAATGGGAAAACCCAGAACCTATACCCCTGCCCCCGCCACATCCTTATCCCTGTGACAGCTACTTGTGGGAGCAGAGAGAGGAATCTGGAAGGAAAGGACTGTATTAGTTTGTTTTCGATTGCCGTGGTAAATGCCACGGCCAAAATCGACCTGGGGAGGAAAAGGTTTTACGTGGCTTACACATCCCAGTAACAGCCCATCATCGATGGAATTCAGAGCAGTAACTCACTCACGCAGAGCAGAAACAGGAACCATAGAGGAGCACTGCTTATTGGTTTGTCCCCATGGTTTGCTCTGTCTGCTTTCCTTCCTTCCTTTTCCTTCCTTCCTTTTTCTTCCTTCCTTCCTTCCCCCCTTCCTTCCTTCCTTCCTTCCTTCCTTCCTTCCCCTCCCCCCCCCTTCCTTCCCTCCCTCCCCCCCTCCCTCCCTCCCTCCCTCCCACCCTCCCTCCCTCTCTCCCTCTCTCCTTCCTTCCTTTTTCTTCCTTTTCCTTCCTTCCTTTTCCTTCCTTCTTTTTCCCTTCCTTCCTTTTCCCTCCCTCCCTCCCTCCCTCCCTCCCTCCCTCCCTCCCTCCCTCCCTCCCTCCTTTCTTCTTTTCCGAGACAGGGTTTCTCTGTGTATCCTTGGTTGTCCTGGAACTCACTCTGTAGACCAGGCTGGCTTTGAACTCAGAGATCCCTTTACCTCTGCCTCCCAAGTGCTGGGATTAAAGGTGTGCACCACCACCACCTGGCCTGCAGTCTGCTTTCTTATACAACCCAGTATCACCTTGCCCAGGAGTGGCACCACCCACAGTGGGCTGCACCCTCCCATATCAGTCAACAATCAAGAAAATCTGATGGCCAATCTGATGGAGAGAATTCCTCAGTTGAGGTTCCCTCTTCCCAGGTGACACTAGTTTGGGTCCAGGTGACAAAAACTGTAGCAGCACAGGATGTTTGCTTTGGGAACCTTACAAGGAGAGCCTACTGGATCATCTATATCTATTTATCTCTGTCTATGTCTGTATCTTCAACTATCTATGTCTATCTAATATCTAATATCTCTCTATATCTAATGTATATGCATATCCATGTATGTGTAAATCTATATATGTTTATGCATGCCTATATATCTATATCTAATATCTATATCCATTGATCTCTATCTAATATCTACCTATATCTCTATATCTTTCTTTTTCATCTGAAAGGTTGATGACTAAGCATATTTCATGGTTGTAGGCACAGAATAATCTCTGTTTTTGTATACTTCACCTCTGGAAAGTTTCAATTAAACGAAGCTCTCCAAACCCACTCAGCATTGATTTCTCATTACCTCAACAATCTGGTTATTTCTCCATTGAAGAAGAAACGAGTCCAGTGACTTTCCTGGGTGTTTTTATAGCTTAGTTTTATAGCTTCAAAATTAAGATCCATATGACATTTAATAGAAGCAGTGAATTCATATTCTGCCAGGGTTGCGTTCTTCAAAAGAGGCTCACGCTTATTCTCTAGCAGGTTTTCTATTTGCTCTTTAGACAACTGTAGAGAAATAAACTTTGGGATATTAGTGGGGGCAGTGGCTAATGCTTATAAAGGGCTTGTTATATTCTATCTCCTGTCCTTATTGGTCAACATGACTTCTTTTCTTTTCTCTTTTCTTCCTTTCTTTCTTTCCTTCTTTCCTTCTTTCCTTCCTTCCTTCCTTCCTTCCTTCCTTCCTTCCTTCCTTTCTTTCTTTCTTTCAAGACAGAGGTTTCTTTGTGTATCCCTGGCTGTCCTAGTACTCACTCTGTAAACTAGGCTGGTCTCAAACTCAGAGACCCACCTGCCGCTGCCTCCTGAGTGCTGGGATTAAAGGTATGCACCACCACTGCCTGGCTAACTCATGTTTTCTTAATATATATATATATATATATACATACATACATACATATATACATATATATACATATACATATGTGTGTGTGTGGTGTGTATGTATGCACACACATACATTCTTTTTAAGACAATGTCCATGTAGCTCAGGCTGCTCTCCAGCTCTTTACTTAGCCTTTGTGACCTTGAATACCTATGATAAGAGGGTTGAGAGTGAGTCTGTGCCCCAGGCACTATGGTATTGCAAAGAGCCCAGCCCAGGGGAGAGATGCAGAAATGGACATATACATGCACGCGCGCGTGCGCACACACACACACACACACACACACACACACACGTAGACATGTACTCATGCATGCATGCATGTAAGCACATGCATCCCACCCCAAACAAATGCTGATCATTGCTCTCACCTCCCTTTACTTCTATGACTCTATCCTCCCTTCCTTCCTCCATCCCTTCATCCTCTGCTCTCTCCTTTACCCCCTTGCTTCTGCGTTCCTTTCAGAAGGAATTCTGGCACTTCCCCACCTAGCAGTCCCCCACAGTAGATTCTCTCAGCCCCTACTTATCCAGTTTCATCAAGAGTAGGGACCTTTCTTGTCTGAGGCTCACCCAACCCTGCCCTTTGCTGGAGACATCTGGTCACCCCTAGTGACCCCTGGAGCCTGGGCTTGATGAGTGTGGCTGGATGGGAAGAACCACCAGATGGGGCTCATGCCTCAGGAAAACAGAAGCTGTACCTGGGGTTAGCACAGGCCTGAACCCATCACCTGGGCTCAGCGTGGGCCTAACGCTCAGGGGATCAGGGGCAATATCAGGAGAATCCTTCTAGTCAAGAATTGTCGCAAAATATGAGGGAAAGAGGGTGCGTGTTTTCTCCAGTGAGCTCCATGGTGTCCCGACCATCCCAGCTTCTGCACAGTCACCTGCCAACAAGAAAAGCTAGTCTCTGTGTTGTTGCCAAGACAAAAGATGAGTTAGACACAGACCTGCAACCTGGGAAAGGGGCCAGTTGTGTGCTCCAGAGGGATGGTTCCTTCCCTTACTCTTTCAGTTTGCCTGTGCCCTGTGAGGGCTCAACCGATCCCACTGCGGTATCCCTCACCAGGCACAGAGGTCGGTGGACAGCTTTGGTACCCAGGTGTGTGACAGATACAATGGCATCCCTGAATCAGAGCAGAACAGGGCCGCTCTATGGGAGCAGGTGCTCGCTGGTGAGTACCCTGGAAGTCAGCAGGTGTCTGAAGTGTCTCTTGGAGGATGCCCTTGGGCTGTCATGGGCAGGATAGTGCTAGAATGGAAGGTGGGAGCTGCAAGCAGGCTCAGTCACCCGCCTGGTGCCTCTGCTTGTGTTTCCTATGAGCTTTGTCTCCAAGACAAAACCAAACCCAGTATCCACTGTGTCCCCTCTCTGGCAGGCAGCCCTTGGTCCTACCTGGGCTATTTATTTCAGCAGCCACCTCCATTGCAGCACCTTTCCTGGCCCTGGGCAGCCAAAGGAACCTGTTTGAAACATTGAAATTTCAGTTCTACCCAGCACATCTGAGAACCCTCTATGCTTCCCATCACATACAGGGAGTGATGCACATCTAGACCAGGCTGGGGCCCCTGCCTAGTGTCCACCATGCCCTCCTCTGCCCAGACCCACTGGTTGTGGCCCACAGGGGCTGCTCTCTGCACAGAAGGCCATTCCCATGCTAGCTCCTTCGTTGGAGAGCTCTCCTTGGTCCAGGTAACGGCTGGGTTCCCACCATAGCACCCCAGATCTGCAGTTTGAATTTCTTCTTTTAATCATCTTTAAAGGAGCCAGCTGCCGCTCATCAGCCCCAGGCTCCTGGGAGGGCAGGGCCATTGGCTAAGGAGGAGGGCTGTGGAACGCTGTCTGCCGGGCAGGACAGTGTTGTTCCACCCGTGGTCTCGCCGGGGTGTGTGTCTTAGTTTTCTGTTGCTATGGTAAAACATCATGGCCAAGGCAACTTAGAGAAGAAAGAGGTTGTTTTATTCCATGTTTGACTCAGCTCTCAACGGCTAGAGTCCATAATGGTGTGGACAGCGTGGTGCACAGGGCAGGTGCGGGAAGTGGAGAGCTCACAGCCTTGGCTGTAATCGAGAAGCAGAGAGCAAATTAGTGGTTGTGAGTTTTTTTTTTTTTTAAGTCTCAAAGCCTGCCCCTCCCCCCCCCAGTAATCTACTTTCTCCAGCAAGGCTGCATCAGCTAAACCTCCCCAAACAGCATCACCAACCAGAGAGCAAGTGTTCAAATGCCTAAGATGATGCAGAAGACATTTTGCGTTCAAGCTACAGCACCTGCATAAGATCTGCACAGGATCAAAGTCAATCAAAACTCCAGCACAAGTGGAGTAGGGGGTTCCCGGGGCTGCCTCCCTAGCTCAGAATCTATAGGCAGATTGTGGCTGTGGAAGAAGGAGAGTCATTCTTGGCAGTATGGGGCTATTGGAAGGTTGCTCAAAGCTCAAAGCTCAAAGTTCAAAACCATGTGCAACTAATTTTAGTGAGTTCTTCTCTAAAGGGAGAGGACGAGTTGCGGACAATGAGAGAGCTGAGGGTGAGAGAGTAGATAGGATTGAGATACTTTGTATACATATATGACGCCTTCAAAGAATTGAAAGTGTGTGTGTGTGTGTGTGTGTGTGTGTGTGTGTGTTTTAAAGAAAGGATACAGTCTCTACCAGCATGAAGTGGAAAGAAAGTTAACTTCAAGCAGTCAGTTACTTATCTGAAGATAAACAATGCTTGTTTGTATCACATAAAAAACAAGCAAGCAAACAATCAACTTTTTGCAGTTGTCCGAGCCAGGCTCTGCACACCTGCAACTCTGGAGGCAGCTCTGATCTACACCTTCATTGTATTTAGTTGGCTGTGTCCTTTGTGTTTCTGAGTGACTTACTGCGTGTGTCACTACTGGCTACTCACTGCGGATGGGCGGCATATGGTTTTCCCAAGGCTGATTTGTAAGCATCCATAGTGCCTCTCAGCTCACTTCTGAGCTCTCTGAAGCACTGGGTTTTTGTATATGGTTTTTATTTGAATTGTCTCAGTGCGTGCAGCTTCTCTGCCTCTTCCTGATCTCTGCTAGTGGCTTTCAAGCGTGCAATATAGGTCCAAGAGAGAGCACCTCTCTCAAAAGTCACTTGACCTGTTTAAGTTTGCGCTTGGGTGTGCTCTGGGGTGACAGCTGTGTGGGACCTGTGACTGCTCCAGGCTGAATGACTCTGCCCCGATTTAGTGTGCCCACTCCACAGATGTTTTTTTCTGGGGTCCTTGCTTTATAGTTCTTCGGTCTGTTTGGTGTGGTGGCTCCTGGTAGGTTTCAGATATGCAGTCTGATATCGCACACATAGTCTGGACTTACGGGAGGCCACGGAGTGTGGACTAGTCAAAGGCATTCTCGCTCCTGACCTTTGCCGTGGCTCCTGCTGGTTGGGAGTGACTCTCGGGATTATTTTCTCCTTGAGTCAAGGGAATGGGTTGGGCTGTGGCTTGCCATAGCACCATAGTCAGTGTGGACGGATAGGGCCATCCAAGGGTGCTGGGCTCAATTCGTCTCCCTGGACCACATAACACTAAAAGGTGGTCATTTCATCAGAGAGGAAGGAAAAAGTAAGTGCTGGGCTGCAGGCTGGGGTGTTTGCGGCTGATTAAGCAGCTGGGTCCCATGGAGACACTCTGCTAGTCCAGTTGGGGTCAACTGCCAGACCCGTGAGTCAACTTGTGCCATAGTTGTGTAGGGGCTGGGTAACCACCCAGCACTTACTTACAAGATAGTGTTCCTCTTGCATTGGCCTTGATTCTGTCCTTGGTGTCTCATCCTGAGTGAGGCTGCCCCAAGCATCTTTCTGCATCATTTTTCCAAGGAGACTTGAGAGAGCAGAGCAGAAACTAAAGCTAGATTTTACTTCTAAAATCTACTAAAGTTATCTTTCTTCAAAGCTTTGCCTGCAAGTCAAAACCAGCATCATTTCTGACACACCATGCTGATGAAAGCAAGATCCCAGGCTTGTCCACTTGCAGTTATAGGGAGGGGAAATAGGCCTTGACTCCAACAGGGAGGAGTGACACAAACTACAACGCAAAGACCCCTGCATGAGGGATGGAGGGCCCGTGGCAGCTGACTTTGCAGACAGTCCTTGACCAAGATCAAATGAATGAGTGGCAGGTAGCTCATCTGCACACAGGGACAATATCCTGGCTCAGTAGATGGTCACTGCTCAACCAGGGGTAAGACTAAGGTTCTCTTCTCTTCTCTTCTCTTCTCTTCTCTTCTCTTCTCTTCTCTTCTCTTCTCTTCTCTTCTCTTCTCTTCTCTTCTCTTCTCTTCTCTCCTCTCCTCTCCTCTCCTCTCCTCTCCTCTCCTCTCCTCTCCTCTCCTCTCCTCTCCTCTCCTCTCCTCTCCTCTCCTCTCCTCTCCCCTCCCCTCCCCTCCCCCCCCCCCCCCCCCCTCCCCCCCCTCCCCTCCCCTCCCCCCTCTTCCTCTCTCTCTCTCTCTCTCTCTCTCTCTCTCTCTCTCTCTCTCTCTCTCTCTCTCTCTCTCTCTCTCTCTCTCTCCCTTCCTTCTTGGTCTGGCTATTTCTCTTCTTTCTTTCCATCTCTTCATGTTCTCATTAAGGCAGTTGTAAGGTCCATCTGATCTAGCTCTGATCTTTCTTGCTTCAAGCCCTCTTTTCCCAGATGTCATTGCTGAGTGAGTAAATAAATAAATAAATAAATAAGTAGATGGGTGTTTTATCAGAGCCTATTCCCCCATCATTCAGGATTTTGCTCTAAAATTGCCCTGCATTTTGCAGCGATAGTAAGCAAAAGTCCTGGCTTCAGCCCAATCCTCTACATCAGATAAATCACAGATATGGCCAGCATCGTAAAGTAATATTCTCGAGTGCTAAGCCCCTCAAATTATTTTAATAAGAATGCTGTTCTGCCACGCGGTGAAAATAAATATGTTATGCTTTTATGGTGAAAAGAGCACCAATTTACTAGAAAATGTGTACATAGTACATAAAAATAAAATCCCACCCACATAAATGTTGCTATTTATATTGCCAGCTATAAAAGGCATTCAACATTTAATTAACAATAATTTTGAGAATATGTGGACGTTCCTACTTGACAGTAAAGTCTCGGGCACTGTCTTCTGGTTGGGATTTACCTGAGCTGAGGGAGTAAGAGAATTAATAGTAATTAAGTGTATATGGCTTTCTGCATGAGAGGCTGAGTGTGTGCGTGTGTGTGCGTGTGTGTGTGTGTGTGTGTGTGTGTGTGTGTGTGTCTTGTGGGCACAAGTATGCATGCGGTGCTGGGGTGCATGTGGAAGCCAGAGGATAACCTTCCCTGCTGTTCCCCAGACACTGCACCCCACTGTACCTGACTGCTTGTTTTTTGTTATGCCAGGCTTAGAATTCACAAGTAGGCTAGGCTGGCTGGCCCTTGAGCCCCAGAGATCCACCCGTCTCTGCCTCTCTAGCACAGAGACTACAAGAGTGTGCTACCACATGGAAGTCCTTTGCTATGGATGCTGGGAATAGAACTCAGGTCCTCATGTTTACAAGGCAAGCACTTTCCTGACTGAGCCATTGCCCCAGCCCTGTCAGCGTGACATTCTGTAGCAACTGTTGTCTCTGTGGCTGACAGTTGAGCCCCTTGTGCAAGCCTCCGTATCTACTTCGGGAAGGGGAGTTTGGGAACTTAAGCCAGGTTCCTGCTTCAACCCTCCTGAGAATTCTAGGCAAGCATAATAAATAATGTGTGCTCCCCTCTTCTCCCTAAACAAGCTTTGATATCAGGATACATCTTACTGTCCTAATTATGAAATGAAGGCTTGGTCAACAGGAGCCTCTCAATGCATTGGTTAATAATACACATATGGAAGCTCCAGGAGCCGAGGTGAGAAAAAACCCAGGACCTTCCCATGCTCGGCACTCAGCCTGCAGGGACAGTGGCCTTTGCTCCTTCACAGGTGATGGGGTGAACTCAGAGATGGTAACTAGCATGTTGGAAGGCAGACACTGAGTGAAGCAATGCAGAACTCAAGCACAGATTTGACCCTGAGTCCCAGAGCTCCCTTCTAGAAGCGCCAGGTGGTACCCGAGCATGAGGCTCTCTGTGCCCAGTGTGAGGCAATGGTCTCCGTCAGTGACTGCAAGAAGAGCGAAGCAATCACAGCTCCTATCACTGCAAAGAAAGGGGATGGGGTTTTTAAAAAAGTTCTTTCATTAGCATATATTAATTATATATATTTAAAGCATCTAGAGCATACTCCCCACTTCCCCCCCCCCTTGTCCCTCCCTCACTCCCATTGATTCTCTTTCTGGTGAATCCCCTTTCTTCCCCTCTCCCTCCTGCCCTTCCTCTCCGCGTTTTAGTGGTTCTTCTCATGAGCCTGGGTTCCTTACAAGTGGCCACTCTCTTACCAGTGGGGACAGTCTCTCCCTTACTTGCATTAGCTTTTACTGCTGTGATATAACTCCATAAACAGAAAGCAGCTTGGGGAAGAAAGGATTCACGTGGCCTCTAAATCCTGGTCACAGCACATCATTGGGGGAAGCCGGGGACTCAAGCGGGGCAGGGACCTGGAAGTGAGACTGAAACAGACTGGGGATGAAAGCTGCTTACAGGCTTGCTCCGCATAGCTGTCTAGTCTGCGTTCTTACAACACCCAAGATCACCTGTCCAGGGGTGGCACCACCCAGAATGTGCATTGCACAACACTGTACGCCTTCCTCCAGTTCTTACAGTCTTAACCCCCAGCACTGTGTTACCCGAGCAGCCTGGAGGGTGTGATAAACACATCCCGTCTAAGTCTGAGCCACTTATCCTCAGCATTTTTGACCGCGTATGAGTCTCTGTGTAAGCACCGCCCACTGCAGAAATAGGCTCAAGGGATGATTCTTATTGGATTAAGGAAGACTGGAAAGAGGCATGATTGACAGCTCTAGAGTTTTCCCTGGGTGTTCCCAGCAGGTGTTTATGGGCACAAATTTGTGTGTGTGTGTGTGTGTGTGTTTGTGTGCATGCTGCTTCTTATAGTTATTCACTGCAAAACCGCAAGAAGAACAGTGTGAGCACATGGTTGTAGGTATGGCATATGCACGTGTGTGCGTGCGCTCACATATTTATGTGTCCACATACACATAGACACTAACATTTTTTATTTGTGTGTGTGTGGGAGTGTGAGCATGAACATGCCACAGCGCACACGTGGAGGTCAAGTGACAACATATGGGAGTCAGTTCTCTCTTTCCACCAGGTGGGTCCTGGGGATTGAACTCAGGTCGTTAATCTTGGTGGCAGGTACCATCTCACCAGCCTGACATTTACAGCGTTTCTTAATCTCAGTGCTTGTGCTACTCTGATAACCCACTGAAAGCACTGTTTCTTGAGACTGTGAGGCAGATGGGGGGGTGGATGGTAGTGATGGGGGGTGGGATGGAAGAATGACCGGGAACTGGTGCAGATACAGGCTTTCAGACAGCTCCTCTCAGGTTCCCTTCCGCTCATCACTCAGGCGTGTTACTCATCCACTTCCTGTCTTCCAGGAGTTCATTCAGTTGGCAAAGAGACTGGTCAGTGATCCTGTGCTGGAGAAGGAAATTGTGACCAACGGAAGGGAGTACGTGAGGACATACCACTCCTGGCAAGTGGAGAGAGACACTTACCAGCGCCTCGTCGGGAAGCTGGAGGCGAGCTTGGAGGATTAAACTGTTGAAGTCTGTGCTTCCCACATCTGTCCCAATAACTGCTGGGTACTCTGCTCTGGGTAGATGCTGAAAGACGGGACCTAGTCCTGGACCGCTGAAATCCCCGAGTCCCCAGGAACATCTCCACCCCCAACTCTCATGTGTGGTGGACACAGTTCCAAAAGTGTTGACAGCTCCGTTCTGGATGGGCTTGTAGCTCCCTCCTGAAAGCACTTAGGGTTCAGCCCCAGATGTGTTTACAGCTCAGTGCAGGTGTTGGAGGTGCATCTCAGGGGCCTCTGGGCGAGTCTTCCAAGAACTGCTTTTACAACTTGTGGAGGCTAATTTTTAAGCATCCACAGGGCAGACCCTTTGCCTGCCTTCAGAGTGATCTTGGCTTGTCGTTGCCTGTTCACAAAGAAGAAACAGAAAAGCCAGGGCTGTCAACTGAGTGGGACTGGCAGCATTTTTGATAAGATCTTGATCTGTAACCCATCTCGGGGTCCTGATGGACATGTGGGGGCCCAGGATGTGACTGGCATGCTAATAAGCCCTAGAGAGGCAGTGAATGAGTTTTATCAGAACATGTTGCTCCTCACGGGTGCAGCTGAGAGACACTTGCCAAAAGAGGCCCGCAGGTCCCGCCCACCTGTATCACATCACAGGGAGCCTGGAAGATGATTGGATGGCCCCCAGGATGGAGGCCGGGACCTTGAATTCGGTATGGGCCTTCTTCCCTCTTGCTGCTAGGAAACTGAGGGCAAGTGGGGACTAAGTCACAAGACTCCAGACAATGGTGGGACCCCAGACTGTGACAGGAGGTCCCTGGGGTGTGGGAAGGTCAGCCTGGGGCCTTTCAGTGGGATCTCCCCACATCAACACGCCGTGTTTCCAGTGCCCTCTTGCTGAATCCCAGCCGGGCTGCACTACCAAAAGCAGGATTTGGAATGACCGCCTGTGCTAAAGCGAGCAGCTAGGAGGAGGAGGGAGGAACAATGCAGCCAAGAGCCACACATGCAAACAAAGTGCCAGACCCTGGAGGGCATGGTGTGTGTGTGTTGGGGGCGGGGGGTGGAGGGAGTACGGCACCTGTACTGTCCTCGTTCCAACTTTGAAGGCACATCCTGGGCCTTTTGCTTTTCTACAGGAAAAGAAAAAAATAAAAAGGAAAGAAAAAAAGAAAAAAAGAAAGAAAGAAAGAAAGAAAGAAAGAAAGAAAGAAAGAAAGAAAGAAAGAGAGAAAGGCAGGAAGAAAGAAAGAAAAAAAGAAAGAAAGAAATGCTAGCAGTCACATTTCATTCTGGGAGAAGTGGACTAGAAGGAAGCAAACTTTGTTAGCCAGTTCTTTGGGGATGAGACCAGAGCCCCGTTCCATAGGGAATAATCCGGCTCCCCATTTCCGTACCTCAGACCAAGCACAGTCACTTTTATGAAGGCTCCCGCAGAGGCAGCGGCAATTCTGTAGTCCCTGAGTGCCTAGCGTCTGGAGGCCAGCTGAGCAATGTGCCCATTTCCTTGGCCCCTGACTTGAGTTGGGGTCCTACCTCTCTGGGCACAAGGAGAGGGAGGGAGTAAAGAAGCCTGAATCCTGCGGGCAGTTCTTCTGAGCCCAGAGTTCCCACCCACCTCAGGAGAGGTACACAGAGGTCCTCAGGTGTCATTGTTTACAAAGTGGGATGCTCTGGAATGCAGGCCTCTCCTTTGCCCGGTGTCAATGTCACTGCCTGACCTCCATCATGCCAGCATCACTGAGTTACATCTGCGATGTGCACTTTGGGGAAGGGAAGGGTCTTAATTAATAAAGCGTGTCACCCTCAGGCATACAAAAGCAGGCACCGTTTATTTGTCCCAGGAGTGCCTCTTGTGGTTCCCAGGAAAACAAATGGGACACTCAAGTGTCTGATTGGAGGGGTTTGATATGAGCTTATACTAAAGTGTGATAGTTTTCCCTTTCAGGAACAGACACTGCAGTGACTGATAGAAAGAGGTTTATACAGGCTCTCGGGTTGGAGTTTCTAATCTGCACCAGGTTGGCCCTATTGCTCTGGGCCTGTGCCAAAGAAGCATCTTGACAGGAATGATTGGCAGAGCAAATCTGCTTCCTTCACACCTGGAAAAAGAAAGAGAAGAGGCCGTGGTCCTAGAACCCCAGTCAAGGCTGATAATGACCTCAAGACCACACAGGAGGCCCTCCTCAGACGGGCACATGGCAGCTGTGCTTTCAAGTGAGCATGTGGGGTGGACTGCTGCAGGCCTCTGGATGGGAGACACTCTGACAACGCGGGAGGTTTGCAAATGTTGGCGTGCTCAGCAGGCACCTTGAACGGCCTGGCTCTTGCCAGTCTTATTACTGCTTCCCTTCGCTCTTGACCGTTTCATTATATCAGCCCCTCACAGACCGGGGTGCCGTTAACTTCCCATATCCGTTCTCTTTCTAGTCACCATGACAGAATCCCTCACAGAAGCAACCTTCGGCCCAACTGCCAGGGCATTTGGTCCACCCTGGAGGCTGTGGTGACTCTGTGTGGCAGGGAAGGTTTTGGCCTAGCTGGTTCGAATTTTGGTTGATCAGAGAGCTGGGGTAGGAGGCTATGTCAGACCAATGTCTTTAAAGGCAATGCCCCAGTGACCCTCTCCACAAGGTTTCACAGCCGCTCGAGAAAGCACCACCAGCTGGGTTGCGCAACGTAAGCGCCCATGTGGATGGTTCTCATTTAATCACAGTATTCCCCTCCCTCCATTTTGTCAAGCTCAGCACTTCCTGCCTCTTTCCCAACATTTGCAATTCTGCTGTACGGTCCAAGCAACATATTATCCACTTATTTAGGTTTGCTTTTATTTGTGTGTTTATGTATAAACCTACATAGGTTCATGTATGTTCAGAAGCCCACAGAGGCCAGTAGGGGGCATCAGAGTCCTTGGAGTTGGAGTTTCTGACGCCTGTGAGCTGTCTAATGTGGGTGCCGGGAAGGTGCTGGGAACTGAACCCTGGTCCTCTACAAGAGCAGTAAGTATCCTTAACTGCTGAACCCATTCTCCAGCCCCCGTGGTGGTATTTAAAAAGTTTTAAACATTTTTAACACTCAGCAGAGGGACAAACTTAACAGGGACATGGAGGAGGACTCTAGGGACATTGTGTTTGACAGCAAGAAAATAAAATACAGGGCCTGGAAAGATGGCTCAGTAGTAAATAGTATTGACTACTCTTCTATAGGTGCTGGGTTCAGTTCCCAGCACACACATACAGGTACATACATAACACACACACACACACACACACACACACACACACCACCACCACCACCACCACCACCACCACCACCACCACCAGAAAATCCCCAAATGAGTAGTGGTTTAAACAATATAGAAATTAATTCTTTCCCTCTAAAATAGCAAGACTCACTCGGAAGAGTGAGTTCTATGGGGTGAGAGACCTACACCTTTTCCATCTTGCTTTTCCTCCCCCTTTACAAGGGGGAGGTGGGCATTACTAACTCATAATATAAGGAGCTGCCTACATTCTTCCATTATGCCTGGAGTCCAGACAAGAACAAAGATACCTATCCTTCTCGTCAAGGTAATTCTTACCTTGGGTCATATCCCATAGCCACATATAGCTGCAAGGGAAGCTGGGATCTACAAACTCCTGGGTCCAGTGGAAGAGTTGGAATCTGTAACTGGGGAAGAAAAGGTGGCGCCTGCATAGGGTGGCCCTGCTGCTGTAGCTGCAGCCATTGGGTTATACTGAACTGAGATTCTGGTTGTGGCTATAGGCAGCCTGCTTTGTATAATTGCTGAATAACTTTTAATGTCAAGAGCAGTGTTTTCCTGGACTTTAATTTAGCCTTTAAAGTCACCCCTCACCTTTACTCTGCCAGATGATCATTTATATTGCAGGTTCTCTGCCAGTGCATCCTATTGATCAGCACCTCAAACTTTGCCACTCCTAAATTAAAAACTCCCAGTGTAAGAGAGAACGTGACTTTTCGTGGCATGAAATGTCCCTTTGCTTCAGGTGAAGCACAGCCAAGGGAAACAGTAAAATAAGTGTATTGATTGCACACAGACCCAGGCTCCCTCTGAATGTCCTCACGGCAGTCTGGAGTGAGTCAGCACTTTGTTGTATGTGTTGGAGGGTTCTGGGACATTGAGATCTTTTCCAAAGAGAACTACCAGTCAGTGTTTACTAAAATCACTCTTATACATTAAAAAATGAAATGCATGGGGCTGGAGAGATAGCTCAGCAGTTTAGGGCACTGGCTACTCTTGTAGAGGACTCAGATTTGATTCCCAGCATCTACATGGTGGCTCAGAATTATCTGCAACTATAGTGCTAGGAGATCTGACATCTTCTGACCTCCTAGGGCACAGACATACATGCAGGGAAAATACCCATGCATACAATATAAATAAATCTAAAACAGTTTTTAAAATGACATTCATGGCGCTGGTGATACGGCTTGGTGGTGAAGATCATGTACTGTTCTTACAGAGGAGCTGAGTTCAGTTCCCCACACCCATATCCAGCAGCTTACAACCACTTACTTCAGCTTTAGGGGATCTGATGACCTCTTCTGGCCCCTGGGGACCACACACACACACACACACACCCACCCACACACACACACACACTAGCCTGTTGACAATATCAGGGCATGGATTTTAACAAGTGAGTGTTAAATATAGACTAGAATTCTACTCTAGACAGACCTCATAGGCTATCCTAATGAGTTACTGGGTTAGTCCAAACAAAGGCTTACTTTTGAGTGTAGGATAATATATCATCATTATTAACGTGGGTACATTCTCCATGTGTGTACGCTCACACTTGAGTGTGGTTTACTGTGAAAAAGTCAAACTCACAGGCTTGCAGCAGTTGAGAGCTGAAGCAGGCAGTGCCCATTCTGATAACAGAGTCAATTTCTATTTTTTTTTAAGATTTGTTTTTTTATTATTTTCATTTATGTGTATGTGCATTGCCCATTGTGTCCAGAAGAGGGCATTAGATTCACTGGAGCTGGCGTTCCAATGTGGGTTCTAAGAACTGAACTCGGGTCTCTCACAAAAGCAGCATGTGTTCTTAATCACTGAACTGAGCTGTCTCTCCTGCAGCTCAGGAGTCAGGATCTTGTCTTTGGACTTGATAAGGGGCTTTTGAGTGTCAGCAGAAAGAGTAGCTATTCTGAACACCAAAGTCTGAATCACAAAGTAGGGCTTTGAGGAAGAAAGGTTTTGGCTTTCAAATGCAAGGTCTAGATGTGTCTGGCTGTAAGGCCTCAGGCATATCTGTGTTTGAATTGTCAGCCTGGAGAAAAGAGAAACTGTGTGTGTGTGTGTGTGTGTGTGTGTGTGTGTGTGTGTGTGTGTGTGTGTATAAATTGGTGGAGGTCATTCATTCCGGGCTTCCCATACTTGAAATAACTACATAGAAACTGTATTAATTAAATCATTGCTTGGCCTATTAGCTCTAGCTTCTTATTGGCCAGCTCTTACATCCTAAACTAACCCATCTCCATTAATCTGTGCATCACCACAAGATTGTGGCCTACCGGTAGATAAAGTTTGAGTGGGCTTCAAGAGAGGTGTCTGTATCCTGTGGCATTTACATGGCTTCTCCCTGACTCCACCTATTCTCTCTCTGTATCTCTTTCAGTCTGGATATATTTTGTTAAGCCATTGGCTGAAAGCAGCTTCCTTATTAACCACTGGCAATAAAACATTCATAGCATACAGAAAGGAATCCCATATCATGTCTTTCTCTCTCTCTCTCTCTCTCTCTCTCTCTCTCTCTCTCTCTCTCTGTGTGTGTGTGTGTGTGTGTATTACAAGACAGAGGGTTTTCTCTTTTTCACACATGAAAAGGTGGCTGAGAAAATTCACTCGCACACACCACCTGCAAATTGTTCTTGCTTGAGGTAATTTACAAATAACAACTTTGTAAATGGGAAAAAAACTCTGAATTTTTATTAGAGAAAAATTTTACAGCAAAAGCAGATTCTTGCCCCCTGGCCCCCCCCCCCCATATACATGTAAGAGGCAGGATGCCATGTTCCTGACCTGCTTTTCTTCATCATCTTCACACAGGGTCATTGTCACACACAGGCTGTGCATGATGCAGCCTCTGGACCAGTTGACCCACTGCCATGCTGGGCTATGTGTCCCACCCTCCATCCCCAGTCCAAAGACTGAACAGTTTGCCACACATAAAATTCCAAATGCTGGGGCTGGAGGAAACAGCTCAGTGGTTAAGAATGTGTGCTCTTCCTGCAGAGAGCCCCCGTTTGGTTGCCAGTAGTCACATCAGGTGGTTCACGACCTCCTTTAACTCCAGCTCCAGAGTATTTGGTGTCCTCCTCTGGCCTCCGGGGACACTTGTACTCATACACACACACAGAAACACATAAATAAAACATAAATCCTTACATTCTGAGTGCTGTCAACATCATTATGCAAATGAAATTACTCGAGTTTTCACCTCACACATGAACGAGGAAGCCAGTTGCAAACTCAACAAATTCAAATACAGGTTCAAGACACGAAAGTTCTGTCTTAGTCATTCTTCTATTGCTGTGAGGACACCAACGAATATAGAAAGGTTATTGGAGCTACAGTTTCCGAGGGTTGGTCCATAACCTTCATGGCATGGAGCATGGTGCTGAAGCAGTAGCTGAGAGCTCACATCTGATCCACAAATAGTCCGCAGAGGAAGGAGGAAGAGAGAGGAGAGGAGAAGAGAGGAGGGAGGGAAGGAAGGGGGAAGGGAGGGTGAGAGGGAGGGAAGGAGGGAGGTAGAAAGGGAGAGAGGGAGGGAGGGAGGGAAGGAGGGAGGGAGGAAGGGAGAGAGGGAGGGTGAGAGGGAGGGAGGAAGGGAGAGAGGGAGGGTGAGAGGGAGGGAGAGATTGAAAACTTACTTAGGGCAAGGAGTTGGGTCTATATACTTTTCATCCCAGTACTTAAGGGGCAGAGACAGCAAATGGCTGAAAAAAACGTAAGGAAACTCAACATCCTTAGCCATCAGAAAAATGCAAATCCTAACAACTCTGAGATTCCATCTTACACTTGTCAAAATGGCCAAGATCAAAAACACTGACGAATGGATGGATCCAGAAAAAAAAAAAAAAAACATGTTGATTGAGGTTCCCAGACCCAGAAAGACAAATATAATATGTACTCACTTGTAAGTAGCCTTTAGACATGAGGCAAAGAAAAACTAGCCAACAGTTCACAACCCCAGAGAACCTAGACAACAAAGAGGATCCTAAGAGAGACACACATGGATCTATATAGGAAAGAGAAAAAGACAAGATCTCCTGAGTAAATTGGGAGCTTGGGGGTCACAGGAGAGGTGAAAAGGGGTGAGGGGAGGAAGGAAGGGGAGTGGACAGAAAATATATAGCGCAGTAAAAACAGTACAAAAAAAGAGACAGAGACAGGCCAGTCTGGTCTATACACAATGAATTCCAGGACAGCCAGGGCTACAGAATAAGCATGCTGAGACCCTATCTCAAGATAGAGAGATAGATAGATAGATAGATAGATAGATAGATAGATAGATAGAGGTTTCCCATTCTTAGATCTGGCAATTCCTTTCAGACTTATGCCTTGGTTCCACCCTACACCACCATCTCTAAAATAATTTGTCTTTCTTGTGTATGCCAGTTTGGGCTGGACTGTGGTCAGAGGGGCTAGCAAGTATGCCTAACCTCTGGGCTGCACAGAACCAAAGATGGCTACCAGTGCAGCAGAACCCAACATCACAAAGTTACTTAAAATCTCTTGATATTTTTTTTCCTGTTACTTGTTTGTGCAGTTCTTGAGTTTGAATTTTGTAGATGGCAATGTGATGTGGAAATGTCAAAGGTTGGACACACTTGGCAGTAACTCAGCTGGGACAAGCTAGGCCATGAGAGTTGTGAATTGCACTAGTATGGCACAAGCAGGTCATAGGTGACAGCTCTCCACTTGAGTTCCATCAAGCCTGAAGCTTGATGAGCCACCCCACGTCTCTAGGCTGTGTTCGGGCCAGCAATTCAATAACCTCATACACTTTTCTCAGCCTTGGTTAGACCTTTGTGCTTTAGGCCTCACATGGTCCAAGAGTTGCAAGAATAAGTTCTTGGTCATGGTGAGGAGTGCTAATTGTGCTTGGATATCAAGTACCTGCTCTCTCCTTTGTTAACAGAAGTGTGGCTTTGCTCAGGGATGCAATGTCCCTGAATGACAACGCTGTGGAGTCTAGTCTTAGTTTGTGGGGCATGACCTAGAGGTTTCCAAACGAACCACCAAGAATGACACTAGGAAGAGACAGGAGTCATTCCTTCTTGCTGCGTAGAATTCAGGAATGATGGCTGGTACTCCAGCAGCCATCTTGCAGTCATTAGGGCAGCATGAGGCAACAGCTGTTATGTTCTCATAGATGGGTGCTTTAGTGGTATATTTCCATGGCTGCTATAACCTTTCTGTTTCGAGGGAAAAGAAATCTGCTCTCATGTAATTTTTTTTAGCTCTTTGTCACAGAGACATTTGAGCATACCTAATAGCAAATGGAATAATACAACACTGTCCATGTAACTGTCACTCATCATCAACTGCCTGTCAGTCAAACTCCCATGGAAATGAGTGTCCCATCAACATTAAGGAGGGTGTTGTAAAAACATTTCTTACATAGATATGGCTGCATATAGGAAAGTTACAGCCAGTTGCATGTGCCTGGGGCTAGTGTGGGGGAAGCATTTACCTTCCACAGACCTGAAGACATGGCAGGGATGTGGATTACCTGGAGGGGAACTATGTTCAGGGGGCCCTTCATAGGAACTGTAGGGGTTTTTTTTTTGTATGTGTGTGTGCAGGTCCATAGAAAGACTCCCTCTCCTTCCTCCTCCTGTTCTCCTGGGCTACTAACAGTGAGACCTGCTCAGAAGGTACAGGGAAGCCAGGAAGTTTCATCTTTACCAGGAGCTCTTATGGGCAGATTGTAGGGTAGGAAAGAGGGCCATGTAAGTCCTGGGTGGAAGGAAGTCTTTCAACTTAATTCATCCCCAAGACTTCTATGATAGGTGACTATATTTCTGGTGACTTCAAACAACAGACACTATATACTCACAGTCCTGGCAACCAAGGCCTGGGATTATAACATGAGAGCCTTCTGCTTGTTGGGGTTTCTGTCCTGCTCAGTTCCCACAGCCGTTTAACACCAAAGAATCACACAGAAGTCTACATTAGATATAAACTGATTGGCCCATTAGCTCAGGCTTCTTATTAGCTCTTATCACTTATATTAACCCATTATTCTTATCTGTGTTAGCCACATGGCTTGGTAACTTTTTCAGCAGGGTAGGTCACATCTTGTTTCTTAGGTGGTTGAGACAGGACTGGGAGAAATGGGCTTCCTTCTTCCCAGAATTCTGTTCTCATTGCCCACCTCTACTTCTTGTCTGATTGACCTGCCTATACTTCCTGCCTGGCCAATCAGCATTTATTTAAAACATGATTGACAGAATACAGACAATTATCCTGCACCATGGGATGAAGCTTCAGGCAGAGCTGTGTTGCATCCTAGGCTCTTGGGGAGGATACTCCAGCCTCAGTCAGGTCCTAGTGGCACGGGGCAATCCCTGGTTTGTGGCCTCCTTGCTCTACATTGCCCTGTTATCTATCCCTGTCATCTTTCTCTCTGTGTCCCTGACTTGCCCATCCCTCTATCTGACAAGGACTTTTAGGCATTTTATTTCTAACCATCACTGTGCAATGAAGTTTGGGGCATGCAGTTCAGTTCAGCTCACATAATTTCTTAGCTGAGTTAATATTATCTTTTCATGTGTCAATCAGACCTGGATCCTTTCAGTTCAGATGAACACATGATTCAGATATTTTTTTGCCATTTTGTAAGTATGGAACACTGAATAAAATCCCAGGGGGTCGTGGGGACAGGGACATGTGAGCAGCAGGCAACATGTCATCCTTAATCCTATCAGATTAAGCTAAAACATTTACTTTCTGCTCTATGGGACCAAGAGGGACATCCCAGATGGATTTGTCTCCACGGCTTTCACGACAGATGGCCAGGACTCTGGAGACTCCAAACAATACTAAGGGTGTGAACGTGTTAACATTACCAGTCCCACGGCTTCATGGGCTGTAATTATGAAATTTTGGTAAAACCACGCTTCAGAGCACAAGGCAGTGACTCTCTGAAGTAACACTGTACCATCGACATGTTCCCACTGCCAGAAGTATAATGCACATGTACTGTATAGATAGAAAATAGACAAACATTTAAATATTTATCTGTGTATAAATTCATGTTTAATGAATATACCAGATCTTATAACAACTGAATTTATCACAGCTTCCAAACTCATGACTATCTTACTGATATTTATAAAGTTATAAAATGATGGTTTTAAATGCATTAGCATAAATAGCAAAATAAATAATGAAGGTAATAAAAATTTAAGCATATATATGTACAACCCAATACGCCCATCCTCAGAAGCCTTAAAGCTATGAATTGTCTTCTGCCTAAGCATTTTGCTTACAGGGATTTACCCTAAGGACGCAATCAGAGAAGATTAAAGAGATTTATGTGGAAGATGGCGCCATCATGACATTGACTACAATGGTAGGAGATTTCAAACGGTGCATGTGGTCAGAACTAGCAGGTTCCTTAATTAAGCAATTGTGTGGTTATAAAAATGGATTGTGTGCAGCCTTTTTACTGTATTATAAATGGCATTACCCTAAAAGGAGGGACAATACCAGGGCATGTATGTGTGTGTGGTGGGACTGTCTTACTGTAAATGACAATTCCTGCCCACAAGCTGGAACTCCCAGGGGCACCCTTGTTAATTACGTGATGAGGCGTGGATAGGATCTGAATTTTTTATATACAGGTCTTTTGAAATGAAGATCTATCAAGGCCAGCTCTGGATTTGATTAGTAGATTTTGACTCAAAAAATTAGATGGAAGAACCAAGAAGCGAAATTTCTGGCATCAACTTTAGGCCTTCACATGCATATGCATATACATTCCAACATGCATACACGGGAATGCATGCACAGATTCCGACATGCATATATGGGAATGCACGCACAGATTCCAACACACATATATGGGAATGCATGCACAGATTCCAACACACATATATGGAAATGCATGCACATATTCTAACACACATATATGGGAATGCATGCATAGATTCCAACACACATATATGGTAATGCATGCACAGATTCCAACAGGCATATACATGGCAGGGATACCATACACACAACAAAAAACCCAAATTATATTTAAAAAAATAAGGAACTAGCTGAGTGTGGTGGTGCATGCCTGCTGTCCTAGCATGTAGGAAGGTAAATCAGGAGGACTGTAAGCTCCTGGCCAGCCTGGGCAAAGAATAAAGACTCTGTCTCAAAAACAGATCAAAAACTGGGTGGAATGGTGTGCACCTTTAATCCTAGCACTGGAGAGGCAGAAGCAGGAGAATTTCTGTGAGTCCAAGGCCAGCCTGGTCTACAAATCAAGTTCCAGTACAGCCAGGGCTACACAGAGAAACACTGTCTTGAAAACCCAAAACAAAACAAAACCAACCCAAAAAACAAGAACAAACAGAAAACAACAAATAAGACAAAACCAGAAGAATAGTCATTAGCTCCCTACTGCCTTTTTCCTCCGTGACTTGGAGCCAAATCCATGTGCCATTTATGGAATGAAGAAGTAGCAGACATGGAATATGATGCCTATTTCCTAGGATTCTTGCTGGAGACGATCTCGTCCATGAGGCCTTGAGATCTCCGTGGGAAGTTGGAATTGAGTTTCCTTTGAGAATTTTATGGGTGGAGCTAGGATGTAGCTCAGTTTCTGGAGTGTTTGCCTGGCATGCACATGGGTTTAATTCAAGCCGAAGCCTGGGCCCTCATTTCATAATAAGAGCACTGGAGACTCGGAGACTTGAGGGCAGTTTATTTTACATCCTTACAAAGTCTAGCATGAGCTCTGGGGTAGACTGAGGCCAAGAACAGTCTTCATAGTCCTAAGGTGGGCTGCTTCCTCTCTATCCTCTTTATAGTTGAGTAATAAGAAAGCTGCAGCTTGGCATCACCTGAGTCTTTCTCTTCTCCTCTCTTTCTTATCGATCCTTTTCTCTCATTAACAAAAGCCCTGGTCTCTCCACCTCTCTCTTACACCCTGTTTGTTTTAAGACATTACAGGTGTCCTGGTGCTGAGAGGGGGATGTGGACCCAAGTCCCCAACCCTAACCTGTAGTGAGCAGGTCTACTTTTCATCCCGCCCGGCCCCTGCATGGCTAGCTTAGCCCCGGAAATAACAACACACAAACTGTATTCATTTAAACACTATTTGGCCCATTAGCTCAACCTCTTACTGGCTAACTCTCACATCTTGCGTTAACCCATATTTAATAATCTGTGTAGCACCATGAGGTGGTGGCTTACTGGAAAAGATTCAGCATGGCTGACCTGGCGGCTGGCTCCATGGCTTCTGCCTGAGGGGTCTGCTTCACTGCCCTCTTCCCAGCATTCTGTTTGGTCTACTCCACCTACCTATGTTCTGACCTATCAGGCCAAGCAGTTTTCTTTATTAATTAACCAATGAAGTGAACAGATAGATAGAAGACCCTCCTCCATCACTAACCCATAAGCTATACCTGACTGACAATCCTTTGCAAAAGAAAATGTAGTTTCTCCAATGGAGTCTCACTGGGCATATAAACTACACTTTAGGATAGGCCACGTGGCCTGCAGTAAATAGCTGACACATAATGAACTCAATGGTATTTTTGCAGACTTTTTGTCTCACACTGCTTTGTTTGGACCATTTTTGTCTTACTGGTCTTTTACTTGTAGTTTGTGTGTGTATAGGAGGTTAGGGGTGTAGACTAATAGAGGTTGGGTTAGGTATCTGGCTTCCCAGAATACCAGTGGTTTGTTTATTTGTAGCTAGACTAAGATGACTCACGGTATATTTATTTGTAAATGAACCTTTAGATTTTATTTTTCACAGACTCTCCAACACCACATAAAATCAGATATTGTGGCACACAACTGCAATCCTAGCACTGACTAGGTAGAGGCAGGAGGATCATGAGTTTCAGTGAGTTCCAGGTCAGCCTGAGCTATGTGAGACTCTACCTCAAACAGTAACAACAATGACAAGAATAGCAACAAAATTCCAGAAGCTTCTGGCTAAAGCTGGACTTTGGGCTTCTAGGATGTCCTTAACAAGATGGTAACAATGCAGTTGAGCCTAAAAGCTGGGCAGACATCAGATACAGCCACCCGAGATATCAACCCACTCATTTCATGCCATATGAGCACACAAGTTTAACCTTGGAGGGTGCTAACAGGTAAATATTGAACAAATTCCCATTCAAACATGGTGTGAGCCATTCTTAGTCCGGTTGACATCAGTGTCTCCATGACTGATCAGCATGTGAAATCATGCATGAAATTTTGACATACCAAGCATGTTGAATAGGTTAACTGCAGACATTTGAGGTCTCAGCTTCCATCTGATGTTGACCAGAGTCTTGGTGGGCAGCCTAGAAGTTACTATCGACATGTAGGTTATTTTCAGTCTCTGGGAGCTAATGTTGCCTTTTTCTTACCTTGAGTTAGCCATAAGGATATAAAACTCTCTAAGAGGAGGCTTCAACGCTCCTGCTGGAAGGTGGACTGTGGGGAACTCAGCTGGAAAGAGAAAAATAGCTCTCTTTCTGTATGAGTGGTTTATAATCCAAGCGAATGCCAAGCTGTGTAATTAATAGCTCATTATAATTGGAAGTGAGAGTGCAATCCATCTTGCACATTCTTGTCTCTCCACCCATAGCTGCGTCCCCACTGGTGAGTGGCCAAGCTCAAAGACAAGGCTGTATTTGAGGGGAAAACTCTTTGGCTAATCTTTGTCATCCTTCACATCTCTATGAAAAAGAAGAAATAGTTTATAATGGGGTTGTCACAGCTGAAGGGGGTTTCCATGTGGAAATCAACTGTTTAATGTCTCAGCACGAGTTGGGGAGTTTTCATTAAGTTGTCTGGTACAATTTCATCATGGTGGAAGCAGCTCTGGTTCTTAGATTCTTTAGGGTTGGCCAGAAAGTCGCTAGAATGTCAACAGCTCTGTGTGCTTGGGGTGTGTGTCTGGGAAGATGTTCTCACAACCCACTCTCTATGAATTTGCACCTAACTGGTTCCTGGGTTTGTCTTTCTTGCGGTTTTCTTCTTCTCAGAGAATGGTTGGTGGTATCTTAGTTATTTTCTATTTCTGTGAGGAGACACCATGACCATGGCAACTCTTCTAAGGGGAAGCATTTAATTGGGGCTGGCTTACAGTTACAGAGGTTAGTGCATTATCATCCATTATCGTCATGGTGGGGAGTGCGGCAGCACACAGGCAGGCAGGCAGGCCTAGCATGAGAGCCTGACTGTTATACTTGCTATTGCCATTTCACTCATCCCATTTATGAACTCATAGCTGCCATGGTTACCCGTGCAGAATCAAGCCAGTCAAAATTCTGGCTGGCATAGACGGAGGTGGGGTAGGGGTGTTTTCCAAGGCACGCCCTTCATTGGTGGGACCTATTGGCAGTTGGTAGTTACTAGGAGAGAGAGAATCACTCTTTATCAAGGGTGTGGCCACTAGCAGACATTTCACTCTTCAGTGGGCGAGGGCATACACACATGTACATATGTGAAACACCAATTGGACTTAGTAGGTTATCAAAAAACAATATGTTTTAATTTGAGAAGAAATGCTTTTGGGGAAGGAACATGGGGAGAGTAAGGGGGAAATTTAGAGGTGAATATGTATATGTGTATGTATATGTTATACTTGTATGAAACTCACAAGTGGCTAAAATTTTTAAATAATTTTTTAAAGGCAGCAGCTGTCTTTGTTGGACTGGGTTCTAGTGAGTAGAGTCTAACTGTTCAGCAGCCAACAAGTACACCAGACAATTTCCACAGTGGTTTAGTGTGGCAGAGAAGATGCATAGGGCTGAGGGATGCCTGGAGATGGGCATGAAGAGACTGACACTCAGATACTGTGTGATGGGAGGCATTTGTGAGGAAGGACATCTACACTGAGACAGAACTCTCTAGAATGATACAGCTCACAAATGTCAGGGGTTCATGGAGCCCAAACTGAGGAAAGTGTGAATGCAGAGGCCCTGTGGTGGTAAGGGGTTAGGGTGTGGAAGGACTGGCAGTCAGCTGCCACTGAGGTTCAGAGGTAGGGCATGTGTTCAGATGTCATGGGGTCTCAACTCAGGCATGCGCTGAGCTCAGGTCTTCACTCCCAGTGTATGGGACTGCTGCTGGGTCTTATCAAGCAGGAGAGTGGCAGAATCATGTTCCTCCACTGTGGAGGGAGTGGTGGAGGACCAATGGGGCACAGTGGTGAGTTGTCTAGAGTTGAGGAGAATTCAGAGAAGACAGACAGATTCTGGATGCATTTGGAGTTAAAGCAGGTAGGACATGTTAAGTCAGATATGAAACGCAATGTAGAAAATGAGCCTTGGGGTTTTGTAAGATAAGCAGCTGAGTGGGAGCAGGGTAGCACTGTTGTTAAAGATTGAGATGTGAGAAGCATTACTGGTGTTTTTTCTTCCTTCATTCTCAAGCACAGAAAGAATAAAATAATTAACATTGATTATTAACTTATTAGGAGGTAAAATCACTAAGGAGACAAATATCTGGGCATGTCTATGAGGAGTTTCTAGATTGGGTTGAGGAAGAAATACTTACCCTAAATGTGGGCAGCACCATCCCATTAGGTGGGGTCTTGGACTGAATGAAAAGAAGAAAGAAAGGGAGCAGAGCACCAGCACACAGTAATTTTTAAATTTCTGACGACAGACATAATGTGACCAGCTGCCTCATGCTCCTGCTGCCATACTTTCCCACTTTTGAACTGTAAGATGAAATAAGCCCATCTCACCTTAAGTTGCTTCTTGTTAAGTATTTTGTCACAATACTGGGAAAAGTAACTAATACAGATGGCAATTGCTCAGGTCTGCTTTGATGTATTCCCTTGCAGCTAGGTGTGAGCAGGTGATCAAGTTTTGGCCAGATCAGGTTAAGACCTCTTTGGATGAGCTTCCAGGAAGGTCTGACTCAATCCAGAGAGGCTGAGTTCCTTTCTTTGCCTTCTCCTTGTTGCTTGGAATTACCATGTGATCGGGGATGCTTCAGAGGTCATCCTGTGACTTGAGTGAGAAGTGGCTTAGGTTTCTGGAGACTATTATTAAGTCTTGATGTTAGAACAAAGTTCATTTTGTTCATGTGACTGTCATTCTGAGCTTTATGTTCTATACAGTTGACCTTCTTCTGGAGGTGAGAAATGACAGTAGGAAAGTGGCCAATCATCTCTGTGCCTAAGGAAGACTCAGACAGCCTTCTAAATGTCACCTTAGCATTGTCAAATGGATCTCTCCACAGACATATAGAGCTCATTAATGAATTATTAATCTCTGTGCTGCATATAAGAAATAAGTCTTTCCTATGCCCTGCAAGAAAATCAATTTCCTTATTAGCTTTCTGAAATTGGAGAAGAGAAACTGGACACAATGCTCTAAGCAAACATGTTTTACCATCCTGGCTGTTATAAATCAGCCAAGTACCTCCTCTGACTATGCCCAGGGACTAGGCAATCTCTTCCAGGCAGAACTGAGCACAATGCAGGTCGGAACACAAGAGCAAAGGACCCAGTGGAAAATAAGAGGACTCCTAGAGAGCCCTTGCAGGTTTCAAAAAATGCTTCCACTTCGCTAGAGACACAGGTGAGCATCAATTAAGTGTGAGGGTGTGTGTGTTCACTTGTAACTAGATTTTCAAGGGCTTTAGGGAGAAGAAAAACAGAACAGTATCCAGAGTGTCATGTGACAATCTTTTACTTGTGCAATATCCTCTCTAGACCAAAGGATGTTTGCTGCTCAAACTTAATCCATTCAAACCTTAGCAGACATTCAGTGGGAGGTCTGAACCCTCTCTAAACACTCATACCACACACAGAGAGGTCCCTGCTACTGCTGAAGTCTAGGGAAGAATAAAGCAAGATACAATAACTACTCTAACATAAGAGATCTGCTGAAGCGTGTGTACACAAGCTGGCTCATGTGCATACACACTTCCTGGAATCTCTAAGGCTTTGTAGCAAGACTGCACATGGGCTTATGCAAGCCACTACTGCTTTCTTAAATTCACTTGACAATGGAAATAAAATGGGGATGTTAATCTTTAGATTATGACTCATAAAAATACTGTGAAGGACTCTGGAGGTTCAGAGTACACATTTCCTATATATGTATTACTTAGTCTTGTATAGCATGGGGAATGAAAAGCACAGCTCCACCTTTGAATTCACTTGATCCTTCTGTGAACACTGGAAGGCCTGAGCTATGAGCATGCTCAGGTAGGTTACTGAGGTGTATGCTAGAAGTGTGTCTTTTTTTTCTTGCCCCTTCCTGTGTCTGTGATTCCTGGCTGTCATGAATGGAGCAGCTTTGTTTTACCGCATGTTACCTGCATGATGCTCTCTCTCCCTTACTATGTCCCAGGAGCAACGAAGTCAGTAACACACACTGATTTTGCTGGAACCATAGGCCATTTTTCGTTGGTTCTGGGTACTGGCCTCCAATCAGTAGCCATTCAAGTACCATGGTTCTACATGTTCCTGGAGGATGTGTGGCAAGCCTTAACAGATGGTCTATGGTGTTCATGAAGGCTGAACAATTTTTTGAGTTTCCTTCTCTTCCTCTATCCCATGTAGGTTATGCAGTCCATGCATTCAACTTCATGGTGGCATTGGAATCAAAAGCCCAGCTTCCTTAGGTCATTGGGGCACAGGTGAGCAGTGATGTTGGTGACTGAGTTCACTGACCTGTTCTTTTAAGAGTCCCTTTGTTTTCTTCCATATTTGGGGCTTCAGGGCTGCAGTCAGCAATGTCTGAAGCATGGAGTCCAGGCAGAAAGGTGGAATAGCTGCAATGGAAAGCCAAAGAGGCAAAGAATGTAGCCTTGTACCCTCCTCAACTTGGGCATTACTCTTGGTACTTGATCCATCTGGAGCTGGTGTTGGGGGTCCTTCTGTATATGTGTTTCTTTTGTTGGTTAATGAATAAAGAATCTTCTTTTGGCCAATGGCTTGACAGAGTGGAGTTAGGCAGGTAAAACTAAACTGAATGCTGGGAGAAAGAAGGCAGAGTCAAGGAGAATCCATGGAACCGCCAGAGGGGAAAGACGTGAGCTGCTAGCCGGAACCTTGCCAGTAGGCCATGAGCCTCGTGGTAAAATATAATACAATGAAAATGGGTTAATTCTAGATGTAAGAGCTAGCTATCAATATGCTCAAGCTATTGGCCAAGCAGTGATTTAATTAATACAGTTCCTGTGTGGTTATTTTGAGTCTGGGCAGCAAACAAGCGGCCTCCTACTACATGGAGTAAGAAAAGCTATATGGCCTCTAGACTTGCCTCGGAGAATGGGATGTAGTGAGGACAATATCCTAGTTTTTGTATTAAAATACTCAGACCAAATGCAAAAAGTGGAAAGAAAGGGTACATTTCAGCTTGTAAGTAGTCAGGGCAAGAACTCAAGCAGGAACTGAAGCAAAAATCATACAGGATGCTTCTTGCTGGCTCGCTCACGTGCTCATGCATAGTTAGCTTTCTTATATAACTGAGGGCCTTTTGCCTAAGGAATGTGGCCACCCACAGTGGGCTGGGTCCTCCTACATCAGTTAGCAACCAAGACAATCCTCAACAGGCATGCACATGGGCCGATATGATCTGTGAAATCCCTTAATTGGGTCTCCTTCTCACAACTTGGCTGCGTCCAGTTTACAATCAAAGCTAAGTAGGACAAGCAGTGTCCCCAAGTGCCAGAATGCACCTGTGCTTCATTTGTAGAGGAGTCCAGGATGGCTTGATGGAGGATAAGAATCCAGGACACAGGTTCCTCCAGCTGAGGACAACCTAGGCCAGGTAGCTGACAGATCTCTGAGTCGAACTAGGTACCATCACCTAAGCCTGATTCAGATGATGGAAATGCAAACCCGTGAGCTATAATTATCATAAGCTACTACAATAAATTATAATTAGTCAACTCCATTATACAATCACAAATAACTTACAATAATAAATGATAATTTTAAGTCTTTGTTACCTGTTTCTAAGACAAAATATCCAAACAAAAGCAACTTAAAAAAGGAAGGAAGGAAGGGTGTATTTTAACTCATTGTTTTAGGGCATAGTCCCATCATTATGAGAAAGGCATTGAAGGGAGCAGGCAAAAGCACCTTGGCTTGAGTACTGCCATTTTGACTTTAGACTCCATTTTATCTATAGGTGAAACAAAACTCAGGTTCCCAAGCCCTAGAGGAGCGGAGAACCATCCAATGGCCGATCAGCCTCCTCCCTAGACCACAGAAATAGTCTTTATGCATCTTTAGTTCTCTAGAGCATTATGGCTGTTCTTTACAACAGAAGGAACAAATGAATCTGGTTGGACTGAAAGGCTTGCATTGTGTGTTGATTAACAATGATGGAAATTGCCTAATCTTTGACTTCTGATTGGTGAAAATTGTAACTAACTTGGCATGGATGTTCATGCTTTTTGCACTTAGAAACCCTGCTTCTGCCCCTGCTCGGGTCTGTCAGGAGAAACAAGGCTCCCGAGTCCTTGTCCTGCAGCCCTGATCATCAGCGACCTGTTTATGTGGTGATTCATTAAGACTTTGGAACCCGTTAGTGTCGTCTCTCTCCTTCCTCAGGCACATAACCAACATGGGTATAACAGGCATGAGGCAGCAGGTCACATGGCATCCACAGTCAGGATCATGAAGAGATGGACGCTGGTGCTCAGCTCACTTTCTCCTTTAGATTCAGTTGGTAACTCCAGCTCACCAGTTGGTGCCCCCACATTCAGGTTGGGGCCTCCCTTCTCAGTTACCTCTGTTTGGGAATGTCCTTACAGACACATCTCATGTGTCTTCTAGATGACTCTAAATCCTGGGAAGGTGACAGTGAAGATTAGCTGTCACAGTAAGTGAAGCAGTTCAGTCCAGGTCTCTAGGACAGTGGTTCCCAACCCGTGGGTTGTGACCCCTCCATAGGGGTCACCTAAACCATCAGAAAACACTGATAGTTACATTACGATTTACAACATATCAAAATTACAGTCGTGAGGTAGCAATGAAAATAATTTTATAGTTTTAGGGGGTGGTCACCGGAACTTGAGGAACCGTGTTAAAGAGCTGCAGCATTGGGAAGGTTGAGAACCACTGCTCTAGGACTATAGGATGTTGGATGGTTTGTTGTGTAATAACACATGAGAGAAAGAGGGTTTCTTCCCACACTTCAGCCAGATTCTGAAAAAAAATCACACACCACACCACTGTGGACATTTTCAAATGTAGTCACTCTGCCGACTTGTAATGTGGAGGTTGAGCTAGGATCTCTACACTTATAAGAAACAAGCTGAGTCGATATTTTAAAATTGAGACATTTCACATAAGAAATCCCACTTTCAACCTCTTTCAAGAAATGAAAGATCTGTCAATGTATTCCCTGAGGGCAGCCGTGTGCAGCATTGAGAGCTGGCTGTGGAGTTTGTGCGGTACCAACTCTGATCCTCGTCTCTGGAGTCAGGTGCAGGGCCACGGGACTATTGCAGGTATATTGCAGATGGCTTTTAATTCTCCCCTGAATATGTGAGCCCAGGTCTGCGTTAGATTCCTCTGAGACCAGATGAACCATGACACAAAGAGTTGCCTGACCCATGCCTGGCACTTGGAACCCTCTCCGCTGTTATTACCATGACTGCGGTCTTTGGAACACACTGGGCCCTGTAGGCATTCTACTCGTTTATTCCTGTGCTGAGAGTCCTTCCTCTTCCCATGCCACCCCTCCCCCACTGTGAATATGAGTCCATAAAACAGAGAGCAGCTGGTTAGAACTGAGGCTGGAGTAGTCATGAAACTGGTATAGTCCTATATTTCTAGCACGGAGGCAGAGAGAAGAGGATCAGGAATTCAAGGTCATCCTTGCCTACAGAGCAAGTGTGAGGCCAGTGTAGACTACAGGAGACCCTGTTTAAAATAATAACAAGTAAAACTGGGTGCGGTGGTTCATACCAGTAATCCCAGCATTTGGGGAGGCCAAGGCAAGAGGACTGCTCAGAGTTGGAGGCCAGCCTGTACTAATTTAGTGAGTTTCAGATTCAGGAATACCTGGGCGATAATGAGACCTTGTCTCAGCAAAACAATTTAAGGTATTAAGACTGGAGAGATGGCTCAGCAGTTAAGAGCACTGTCTGCTCTTGCAGAGGATCCGGGTTCAATTCCCACTACCTACATGGCAGTTCACAGCTGTCTGCATCAGCAGGTCTGGTGATACAATGTCCTTTGGTCTCTGTGGGCACCTACATGCATTTGGTACACCTAATGCATGGAGGAATAATGGTTCAGTAGTTGTGCTCTTCCAGGGGACCTGTGTTTAGCTCACAGCACCTATGTCTGATGACTCGCAATGGCTGTAACTCCAGGTCCAGGGAATCCAACATCCTCTTCTATCTTCTGTGTATTCCCAACCTCACCCTAACACACACACCACACACAGTAGAAGGTAATATCAAACAACACCTTTTACTCACTCTCTCCAGGTTTAGTTTTATGGACATGCCATATACATGCTAACTTGCATTGTGATCGGGATTCCAGAAACTTCTATGCACTGTCCTTTGTCACTGTTCCTTTCCTCTGGCATTGTTTTAAAAATTATAAACTGGTTGGCCTATTAGCCCAGGCTTCTTAATAACTCTTATAACTTATATTAGCCCATAATTCTTGTCTGTGTTAGCCACATGGCTTGGTACCTTATTTGGCGAGGCAGTCACATCTTGTCTGCTCTGTGTCTAGCTTCCTCTGTCTCTGGAAGATGACTGCTTCCTCTGGCATTCTTCACCCATTCTCTCTTAGTATAGATTGCGAGGCTTTTATTTTTAAAGGCTGATATAGATATGAATAATTTACATTGATATGGATTTTGCTTTAGTGATTTAAATTTAAGGTCAATTTTGTTTTATGTATATGTATTTCTGATACTGATTAAGGTATTGTGATTGTGTAGTTCATTTTAAAAATGTAATGTATATAGGTTGTTAATGGATAGTCAATAATAGTAAAGCTTATAGTCATGTTAGTTAGATTTTCTAGATATATAGAGATATATTTCAGTTAGATAGGCATTCTTCATATCTTCCAAAGACTACAGAATATAGCATTTAAATGTTTTAATAACTTAGGGCTTTTCATGACAATGAGACTTGTCTGCTCCTGGCAGCACCATCTATTTCAAGAAGATGATGGGCATCAAAGAGGCTCCTTATGGAGTTTGATAGCCATTGGGCAAGAAACTGCTCTTGCTTGGACTGTTGCATAAACTGGACACAGAGAACCCACAGAGAGGACTGCTGAACTTGCCTAAATGTGAGATGATTCTTTGGGGTTCCTGACTCATGAAAGAGTCTGTGAGACATTCTGCAGGACACAGTAGATACTGACTGAACTGCCTTTGAAATTTCCTGCTTCATGGAAATGTCTCTGGATACTATGGGCCTGAAGGCTGAAGATGGATGCCCCAACAGTACAAAGGAACTTTGGGTGACTGTCCAGGCAGCGAGATGTCTCTGTCATTTCTAGAGTTTTGTAAGTTGCTTAGTTCTTATTTACTTAGGTAATATTATATCCTTCTGGAGTCTTTGATGGAGTTGAAGAATGGATAGATAGTTAAAGTTTTCCTTTGTTATGATAAAAGATAAAATGGATATAATATTGTAACTAATTCTTACTTGATAACTATTTTGTTATATGTAATTTTACTATGTTAAAGTTAAAGCCTTTCTTTTATTTAAACAGAAAAAGGGGAAATGATGTGGGAGAGTCTTCTGTTTGAGTTGATTTCATTGACTAATAAAGAAACTGCCTGGCCCATTTGATAGACCGCCCCTTAGGTGGGTGGAGTAGACAGAACAGGAAGAGGAAGTGAGGTAGAAGGATCAGTAAGATGCCACGCCTCTCCTAAGTTAGGCAGATGCCTCAAGCAGATGCCATGCCTCTCCTCAGGGAGACAGACGCAATGAAGCTCCAGCCCAAGATGGACGTAAGCTAGAAACTTCCCGGTAAGGCACCACTTCGTGGTGTTACACAGATTATTAGATATGGGTTAGTCAAGATGTGAGTAAGAGGCTGGAAGTAATGGGCCAGGCAGTATTTAAAAGAATACAATTTGTGTGATGTTATTTCGGGGCATAAGCTAGTCAGGAGGCCGAAAGCAGGGCGGCGGGAATGCAGCCCACAGCTCATCACTACAAAAGGCTGTTACAGAAATGGAATCATGTGGTCTGCAAGCTTCGAGATTGGCTATGATTATTACTAATAGCGCAAAATTGGATCTAACTTAAAAGCACAGCAGTAGAAAAATTCTTAATAAATAGTTATTGGCACTCTGTGACCTGGCATGCAGACGCAGAAACACAACATATGTTAGAGCTGTCTGTGCTGGCAAAGGCAGAATCTAGATATAGGAAGATGCAGGCAGATAGAATTTCTGAGTCCACTGTCACTCATGTTCCCTCCCCCATCTATAGGTTCTGTGCAGATACAAAGAAGAGGATTGAGGGATGCATACGAGACAGATTTCAATGGATACCCCTAAGGCCTGTGTTCATTCCCACTCTGCACCCTTCCTCCCTACTCCCTACCCCATCTCCAGGTTGAGGCTGCATTGAACCTCCAGTCAGCTACAGATGTTGCAATGAAGTCCCCAATAAGGTACCTAATGCTCTCAGTGTCAGTGCCCACTCTATCAGCTGTGCCCTGCTGTATAGAATATCCCCAGCTGTGTCACCAATGTGTAATCATGAAAATGACAGCGTGAAACGCTCAAGTTCACACCAAGGTGTTCTCTTGGGTCATTTGTTCTGGGAGAAGTCAGCCATCATATTGACAGGAGCCCAGGCCACCTCAAGGAACTGCTGCACTAGACGGAGGGTGGCCATTGATTTGAACCGTCAAATATGTGCTAGTTATCAAACCTGGGTCCTCTGAAACAGCAACAAGTACTCTTAACTGCTGAGTCATCTCTTTGGTCCTGGCTTTTCATGTAATAATGATAGGAGTTTATTATATAGTTATATTTAGGGCTTCTTCCACTTATGAATCTTGGAGGATACCCAATCACATATGTAATGCTACCTAATAGTTCACCTTTTTTATAACCTAATATGGAAATAATACCCCATCACTTCTGCTGCATTTAATTGCAGCTCCCATCCAAAGAGTGATGGCTCTCAGTGTAGGCGGCGGGAAGCAGGGGCCAGAGAGAGCATCCTAGAGGCTGACTGCACAGCACGGACACATCAGTATGAAACAGCTTTGGTGGCCAACCCAGCCCACTTCCTCAGGAGCATCAGCACATCCTGCCACTTACAGACAAGCCATTCTTTAAATTAATCCCTTGAGTGAGCAACACGCCTGCACACGACCCACTTCTTTCAATTCTGAGCCAGTCATGGCTTTTGATTCATTTCTTATAGGTTGGAGAGTGTCTTCGTTCAGACAGTATCAGATACAAAACATATTCTTATTGCCTCTACTCTTCTTTACACACAGTTGTCTGCGGTCTATACTGTCTTGCAATCCACTTCCCACTCGGAATCACTTCTTTTTCTCCATCAGTTCGTGATCTTTTCACTCCCCCCACTCTTTATCTAGATATGCAGGATGCTATTATATATTCCAGCGGATGGTTCGATGCACTTTATCCAAACGGTCTCTTATGGATGAGCATATGGTCTTTCTCCATCACTTGCTATTACAAGAAGATGCGGCAAAATTAAATCTTCTCATCCACGCGCCACACATGTGCAGGTCTGCAGGTGAAGGAAACTCGCAGGTGCAGGTGGAGGGTCACAGGTATGTACATCTGCAAGCTGATGGCTGCTGCCAAGTCTGTCCATATGGAGCTGGTATCGGTTTGTGTTTCCAACAGCGACGTGTGAGGCCTTGCTTCCCATAGCTTCTCCAACACAGCGTGTTCCCGTGTGTTGGGATGTGTGCCAATCTGCTGGGGTGAAAACTCGCTGCTGTTGCCTACTTTTTAATTTACACTCGGGACGTTATGGAGTCTGCTTCAACCTCTTTTCATGTGTTTTGGGAATTTCCTCTTTTTTTCCTTTCTTCCTTCCTTTCTTTCTTCCTTCCTTCCTTCCTTCCTTCCTTCCTTCCTTCCTTCCTTCCTTCCTTCCTTCCTTCCTTCCTTCCTTCCTGAAAATGACATTTCCAATCCTCTGTTTTTCCATAGCAGGTGTTTTTCTATCTTACCTGGAATGCTCCATACTTATCCTACCCAGAATGCCCCAGTGCTCATCATACCCAGAATGCCCTGGTCTTTATCTTAGAAAGAATGTCCTGATCCTCTCCTTACCCAGAATACTCCAGTTTTCACCTTACCCAGAATACCTTGGTTCTAACCTTTACCTGCAATCCTCAAGACTACCCTGAGAAGCAGTGTGCCACTAGGAAGATTCCCAGAATTCAGCAAGACTTTATACTAGTGGTTGTAGTTTACTACTGTGGGAGGGTCAGATCAAAGGCAGCAGATGGGAGAGATGCTTTGGCAGGTCCAAGAGAGTCAAGTGGACACCACAGCCAGCACATGAAGACTGTTGCCCAGTGTCTTACCCAGAAAAAAAATCCAAAAGTATCCCAAAGCCCAGCCTTGTTACATGGAGATTTCATTGGCTATCATTAGTCCTGCAGATGCTAGATGGTCACACTGACAGATGCTTACCACTGGCAGTGATCACCACAGACCATGCTCCCAGTTGCCGATGCCCACCACTGACCACACTCATGGATGACCACATTCACCAACGACCAAGCTTATAGATGACAAATCTCATGTCTGACCAAGTGCATGGCTGACCATGTTTACGTCCAATCACTCACTATTGACCACATAGCTAGCCATGCTTATGGCTGATGCTCACGGCTGATCTTACAGCTCACTATGGTCATGGTTGACCACATTCATATTCAATCACACTCATGACTGACCGTATGTATCATTTGCTCCTCTTTAGACTGAGCTGATAACTGACTTATGAAGGCCTGGGACTAGACCAGGGCTCTGGGAGTACTTGGCAAATGCTCTCCCACCTGCACAACACCCCCAGCCTTCCAGTTATCCTCTGACACTACCTTCTACTAAGTCCTTGATGTCAGTCTACACCCTTGTGGAGAGGGCGGTGGATTTTCAGTTTTTTCTTTCCTTTCCCTGCTTTAACGCCATGGCCCCTAGCAGCCCTCCACACCCTCAGCTGTCTCTCCATATGAGGGGCACAGACCACAGGCCACCCCAATTATTCATCTGCCTCACACCTGCATCCAGGTGCCGACAGACGCACACAACTTGCCCACACGTCTTAGCTATATTTCTGTGCGTTCTCTTTGATGGGTCCTCAGTGCAGCCCAGAAGTCCCTTTGTGGCTCCCAGAGCCACCTGCGTCCTGCTCACGGAGAAACTTAGAAGCAGTGAGAAAAGGACTCTTTAAGCTCTGAGCACCACATCTACATCCCCTAGATGGAAGGAGGTTCTCAGCTCTGATTGACAGCTACCCTTCCCCTCCATCAACTACAGGAGGACATTCATCCCACAGGCTGCCCCTTTTCCTCTTGCTATTTTTTCTCCTTGGCTGGCTGAGCCTTGCAAACTTTGGGGGAAGAGCTGGCTTTTGAGGTATCCAGGCTACTTCTTTTCTTTGCTCTCCTCTGCTTTGTCCTTCAAAAAAGTGTCCCCAATGTGTCCCTTTTCTATCCCTTAACGGTACCTCTCTTTTGATGGCAGCAGTTAGAACAGACTGCCGATGATGTCCATGCTGCTGACTGTCATGTTCAACTCCCAATCCTCCTTGTAGTCTTCCTTAACAAACAAGGAGACAAACTGGTTATTTCTTCTTTCCCCTCTATTCCTTTTATGTGTATGTGTGTGCACATTGTGCATGTGTGTGTGTGTTGGTGTGCATACATGCAATAATGATGAGGTCAAAGGTTGATGTTGGGTACATTCTTCAACTGGTCTCAAACTTATTTTTTTTTTAGACAGGGTCCCTCACTAAACCCAGAGTTCATGGGTTTAGTTAGATTGGTTAGCCAACGAGTCCCTGTGATTCTTCTGTCTCTGCCTCTTCAATGCCAGGATTAAAGTGAGCACCAGCAACTGGTGCAGAGTGTGCTCAGGAATATTCCTCCCTTCCTTGTAAAAGTAAATAAAGTCCAGATGCGTGGAAGACATTTTCCCACATGGTGGCTTGAGGACCAGTTTGTCCATTTTCCCTCCTCTCCTCTTCTCAGCTGTTGGGGGCAGGGAGAGATCGCGGCTGGCAGATTTCTTGGCAACTACACTTCTGCAGCCCACCAGCCGGGTCTCGGCCTCCAAAACACTGGGAGCTTAAGTTGAACTGCGTTCCCAAGAGAAGCCCATAGGTTTGAACCGCCACTCAGGTCATGAAACTCACAAGTTTCTGCTCCTTGCTATTCTCTCCTGCCGGGAAGGGCCAGTACCAGGCTCAGCTGTGAGACTGAGCACGGACTATGACGAATGAAGATGCACCAAGAGGGCTGTGGCCAGGCAGCCCCCCCGGTTCCCACACACACTTGCAGCCTCTAGCTCGAGTCTTTACCAGATCATGTCTAAGCACCTCCCTTGCCTCAAACTGTTGCTCAGTATTTTTAGCAAGGCCGAAAGTTCCCTTAAGCATCGTAATTATCTCCACTGGAGCTGTCAGGAGCGTTTACAGTTAAAGAGGAAGGCGGCCTGCCGGCCGTTGTGATAATAGGGCGCAGCTGCAGAGCGGAGCTTCCAAGGCTGCTTTACATATGGACTGGGGCCGCGATTGTCCTTCGGGGAGCCGTCTAGGCATAATTTCTCTTCAGTAGAATGGAGTAAGTTATTCTGACCCATACGGTTTGCACCCCGGGAGGGAAGAAAATAAATCCACTCAGTAGAAAGAGTCTTCCCTTAGTGAGTTCTGATGAGACTGGGAGGCCGGGCTGGTCTGAAGATGGCAGTAGTGGCCACAGAAGACATTCACAAGCTCTGAAGTGTTGGAGTGCTTTCAGAACCTGGAGGCTGTGGGACAGGAAGGAGCCAGAGTCTCTCTCCTCAGGATGCAAGATGTCTTTTAGGAAGAAGCTGGTGGTGCTGAGGAAGGTGGGCTAATGTGATGGTCAAAACAGCAAGATCTCCTCAGTCTGAGGTCAGAGTCCCCTGGCACCCAGTTTTGTGACCCCAGTCAAGTTTCTGACCTTCTCTGTGTTTTAGGGACCATAGGTATGAAATGGAGGCCAGGGCGCCTCAGCAGAGGTCTTTGGAATCAAGTGGGTTCTCTGTCCACTTACTTACACTACAGAAGCCAAGGGCACTGATCTCAGCGACTGACAGCTTGGAGGCTTACCTCAGCTCGTGTGTTCAGTGTATCAAGATGTCATGTCCCCCTGTCCTTCTGAGGACTATGTGAACCGGCAACTCTAGTCTGGATGGTGCTGGTCTTGAGCTGAAGGAAAAGAAGGGCCAGGGTGTGCCAAGCAATGGAATTTTTTTCTTTAATAAAAGGCTTACTTAGTCGTTTTATTTTGTGTGTCTGTATGTGTATCTGATTGCATGTATGTGCAGCATGTGTGTGCAGTTCCCACAGAAGCCAGAAAAAGGTGTCAGAACACCTAGAATTGCTGTTCAAAGGTGTGAGTTGCCTTGTGGGTACTGGGACTCGGACCTGAGTCCTCTGCCAGAGAAACAAGTGTTCTTAACCACTGAGCTATCTGATTAGCTCTCACACAAAGGCTTTTAGAACCTCTGAGGAACATCAGATGTCATCTCTGCTCACATTGTGTGTGGGACGTAGGTCTCATGTGGTGTCCATGTTCATGGCAGGAAGGAGGGATTTCTCTCAGGGCCTGTTCCTTCAGGATAGAGGAGGAGGGGTGCTTCATCTGTCTCTGCCATTTTCCACAGGCCAGTGGCGTTCATCAACACACTTCGGTGTTAAATCGAACTGTAAGATGTAGACAACTTCAATTTGTGTATGTGTGTGCTTGCAGGTACTTGTTTGTGTGTTCATATGCATGCACATGTATACATACACTGTGGAGGACAGAGGTCAGTCTTAGGTTCTGAAGAATCTTGAGGCACTGTTCACTTGATTTTTGAGCCACAGTAGGGGCAGGGAATTCTTAGCTGGGGTCTGGGATTTTCATTGATTAGTTTGAGGGGGGACAGGTCCTGGCTGCAGATGCTGGAGAGCCACAGCTTCCAAGAGCTTCACGGGGTTCTCCTACCCAGCTCTCACTTAACTGCCCACCTCCTTCTCCATCCTCACTGTGGAGCATGGGATGCTAGGCTACCAGTGAAGATTCCACTTCAGTATCTGAGAGCTGGAAGTGTTGACCAAGGTTTCTGTCCAGTCTGGTCTCCCAGCCGTTCAGTCTCAAAGAAACACACAGAGGTCTACATTAATTACAAACTGGTTGGCCTATTAGCTCAGGCTTCTTATTAACCTTTATATCTTACATTAACCCATAATTCTTGTCTGTGTTAGCCACGTGGCTTGGTACCTTTATCTGGGTGATGACTGCAGACTGAGCCTTTCCTCTTCCCAGAATTCTCCTGTTCTGGTTGCCCCACCTATTCTTCCTGCCTGGCTACTGGCCAATTAGCATTTTATTAAACCAATACAAATGACAAATCTTTGCAGGGTACAAGACTATTGTCCCACACCATGAAAAGAGGCAGGGCCTTCCAGGAAGAGCAAGAGTCATCTTTATCATAGCCAGGGCAGATGGCTGGCCAGCTTGCTGGAGGGTAGATGTCCCTGCCAGCATCACCACAAATGTGTTAGCCATGCCCCCCGGCCCATGACTGACTTTAGCCAAAGGGAAACCAACTAGAGCTCTACTCTAGTTGGTAAAATTTAGGGGAAGAGAGTTCAGGATCATTGTGCTTCCTCCCCATAGCTGTCTTAAGAATCAAAGTCCCACTGCAATCACCCTGTGCCCACCCTTGCATACTCAAATGTTCACTGTGGCTCTGGAGTACAGAGCTTACTCAGCCTAAAAGGGGTACTGGGTGCACCTCTAGTGCATGCATATGTGTGTGTACGCGCACACACGCGCACACATGCGCGCGCGCACACACACACACACACACACACACACACACACACACACACTTGAAGTGCTCACACCATCAGCTGTGAAGGAACCATAACAGGAATCTGCAAAGATGGCTCAGTGGTTAATAATACATACTGCTCTTGCAGAGGATCTGGGTTTGGCCCTCAGCATCCCTGTTAACCAGCACACAGCTGCCTATCATCCCAGTTCCAGAGGATCTGATGCCCTCTTCTGGCCTTTGCAGGCACTCATACACATCACTTAAAGTAAAAATAAATCTTAAAAAGAAACCCCTGGGACTGGAGAGGTGGCACTTGCTCCTTTCCTGGAAGACTTGGGTTTGATTCTCAGCCCTCACATGGTAGCTCACAACCATCAGTAACTCCAGTTCCAGGGGATCCAATGCCTGTTTCTGATTGCTGAGGTACACAAATAGTCTATATTCATATATTCAGGCAAAACATGCACACATAAAATAAAAATGAATATGTCTAATACAAAATTTAAAAAAGGAACTACTTTGGTATGAACAATGGTGGGGCCATGACAAGCTGCAAACAGAGACACAAACCTGCCAGGAGAATGAGCCAATTGCTGCCTTGCGCAGATGGGACTGGTGATAATGGATTTTCTGACTTGAATGTTTACGAAAACACAGAATGTAGTCATTGACCCTAAAATCATCACAGATTCTTGCCCTTATTCAGGAAATCCCAGACATCAGAATGGCATACTCCCCCATTCTGTGTTCTCATAGAACCTCCATGCCCATCATTTACCTCTCAGCCCACAGCCCCAGCCTCTCACTGGGGGATTCTAACTCTACCCCCTGAGTCACACCCACAAATCTCCCCTGAGGGCCTAGCAGGAAACACAGACCTTCCAGGACCTAGGGCAGGTATCCAAAGGACAGGGGGATCTGACAGGGGCAAAGGAGGTGGTGCTGGGAGATGAGGACCCTAGGCAGACCATGTGACCAGGGCCTTATAGCTGTGGCAGGGGCTAGAACTTCATTGCAATGCAACGATCAGCTCCAGGTTTGGCCAGGGTTTTCTCTATGGCCTTTACAGATCTCTGAGTGCATTGTGGAGCATGGATCACACAGGAGTGAATTTAGAGAGCTCAGCCAGGAGACCGGGGCTTCCTTCCCAGTGCTGGAAAGTACTGGTGCCCAGAGAAGGAAACATAAGAGAACGTTCTAGTAGAAAATCAACACTGGCTCAATCCATGACACTTTGTGCCCTGACCAAAGGGCTGATTGACACCCCAGGGCCATGACTCCTGGAGGTGGTCTAGGGCTGAGCATGCTAAATGTCAAGTCCCATTCTGTAAGGGTCTGAAACCCAAACAACAGTCACATGTACCCAGCAACTGAACACCACAGACCCACGTGTATCAGTTCCCTATTAACTGATCAAAAAAAGTCTGTCTTCTCAAACAAAGGTCATGTCTGAGTCGATTTTTCTCGTTGTTCACGGGGTAGTGAACTGTGAGTGAATGAACTCCGCTCCCTGGATTCTGAGGGCAAAGAACTAGAAGCCACTGACCAGAGCAAGGGGAGCAAGGTTCACCTTTGCTTCAACCAATTTTTGAAAATAACATGTCTCAAAGGAATCTTTGAGGCAGACAATTCTTCCCCTGGCGGATGCTTCCCGACAGCATAGAGACGTGCTCATCTCATAGATAACCCACCCTTGCCTGGCTCTATTTCCAGAAACATTTGGAGAAGCATTTCTACACATGACTGATTCCTTCTGCACCGTGGCTTGGTGTTAATATCCTGGGTTGACATATCATTTCTAGAAGATTAGGGGGACTCATATTTTGAGGTTATCCAAAGTCCCTTGGATGCCAGGGATTTCGACTAACCAAAAGGGAATGGATGCTATTAGAGGCTGCTGGGTATCTTACAAAATAGAAAAGTTCGCTGAAAACTGGACAAAAAGTGGGCAGGAAATATCATGGCCTCAGAGCAGGGCGCATGACAAAAACTGATGGCTGGACCCTCAGGTCACTGATGTAGGATCCCCACCTCTCCCCGAGTGGAAGAGGTGAAAATATCACCCCATTAGTTAAACCCCAAGAAAAGGAGCATCCTCCCTTCCCTGAGTAGATTTGGGACGTTGCTGTTAAGCAAAGGTGAAAGAGTTACAGATGGCCCACAGTGGACAGTGGCTGTGTCCTCTGATGGATCCTCTCTTAACTGGCAGAGATTACGCTCAAAGCGCTTAGTAAGTAGTGTGAAGACTGAAACATCAGAATGGAACTTTAAGGTCTCCATGTGAGGTGCCATGGGGACACTGAGCTGCATTATTAGGGGTAAGTTTATTAGAAGGTCGGTTAGTGCAATGGACAGAGAGACAGACAACAACAGAGGGGACTCTGAGGAGAGCTTAGCCCACAGTGCCACAGACAGCGTGGTGGTGTTGGGGTAGGGTACTGAAGAGGAATCAGATCCCTGAGAGGGGAGCACCAATCCCTTCTAAAAGGTATCTGAGGAAGGAGGATGGTTTCATAGCAGGAGTCAAACCCAAGGCCAGGTTCTCTAGGAGAGAGGGGAGGGCGTGGGGGGAGGGAGTGATGGTTGGTTCCATCAGCCACTGGCAATCCTTTTTTGTCTTAGAACCTGCAAACCCAATCCTCCAAGTGAGAAATCCAGACACGCGAGAGTCTGGTGCTAGAAATTCATAGACAGCACTCTCAGCAGGGAACCTGACAGTGTCTGAGAGGGGAAGGGCTCCAAGTGGTGTGGCCTGAGCATCCCTCTGGTCTGTGTTGCAACAGAGCTAGCTATGAGTCCCTGGGTGGACTCTGTAGGATCCTAACCAAGAACTGAGCAAGTAAAAACAAAATAAAGACCTTCACACTAGTGTTTTATTTCTTACCCCACCCCCAAGAATGTTCATCTCTGTCTTTGGAATCTTTGTGAACACCGGGAAAGAGCACTGACTAGGAACTAGGACTCTGCCATTTCCACCAGTCTTCTCAGACTGCTTCCTGTTGTGTTATCTTGGTTGGCTTTTTTTCATTGCCAACCTGGGGCCTTGAACCTCTGAACTCAACTGAACTTGATGGATGCTGGTTGAGTTCTTTGTGCCCATTCTTTCAGTGGTAATGAGTGATAAGTTCAAGCAAAGGATGGTGGGACCATCCCTGATTATGACAGCCACTCATCCTGTGGCTGTTTCCATTTGTGTGGGGGTGGGGTGGAATACATGTTTTGTGTATTCCTATGTGTATGTAGGTGTCATTCTCAAGTCAACACCAAGTTGGCTAGACCAGCTGACCAGCAAACTTTAACCACCCATCTGTCTCTAGCTCCCCAGTGCTGGGATTATATTATACTACATCTGGACTTTTTTTTTTTAAAAAAAAAAAAAAAAACAAAAAAACGTGTATTCTGGGAATTGAAGTCTGGTTCTATTGTTTCAAGGGAGACTACTGACTCAGCTATTTCTCCAATGTCTTAGGGTTTTATTGTGAAGAGACGCCATGACCATGGCAACTCTTACAAAGGGAGACATTTAATTGGGGTTATCTTAGAGTTCAGAGGTTTAGTCCATTATCATTATGGCAGGAAGCATGGTGGCCCAGAGGCAGACATGGAGAAGGAACTGGAAGAGAGAGAGAGAGAGAGAGAGAGAGAGAGAGGCGCCTGACTTAAGCCTTGAAACTTCAAAGCTCACCCCATTGACACATTTCCTCCAACAAGGCCATACCTCCTAATTGTGGCACTCCCTGGTGAGCAAGCATTCAGAAATAAGAGCTTATGTAGGCCGTTCCTATTCAAACCATCACATGCAGTCCTGGTTGTTTTTCCTAAGGTGGAAAAACAAAACCCCTGGAACTTGAAGACTTCATTTAAACATAGTCAAAAGCCCATGGTCAGGAGACCCTGGGTGGAACTAGCTAGTATTATTTTGCTCAATGGTCCTGCTGCCAATGACATCCTAAACATATACATTTACAGTCACAGATGGGGCTGCTCTGCACCCTGCTCAGAGAAGCTGTTTTGTGCAATGCGCAGTGGTTGAGGCAAAGACTCAACTGGTCCAAGTGTGGAGAAGAGAGTGCATGCTGGTTCTAAATGGGAGCTCCACATGGTTGTACACATGGAATCAAACCCCGGATCTCTGCAAGAGCAGCCAGTGTTCTTAACCACTGAGCCATCTCTCCAGTCCGACAATCATTTTGTAATTTATGCACTGAAATGTCCACTAATGAAATGGAGAGAGGGGAGAGAGAGAGAGAGAGAGAGAGAGAGAGAGAGAGAGAGAGCTCAATTTATAAATCATGAATAATTTCAATTTCCTTCAACAGGAAATATGCTGTGGTATATTATCTGTGTGAAACAGATGCTGGCTGACTTTAAAAAAAAAGACAGCGTGTTTTACACAAATCTAATGAAGCAGTTTCAACGGTTGTAGCTGAGGTGAATTCTGCGAGCAGTCATCCCGCACCCTGTTACAACATCAGCTCCTCTGTGACTTGCAGAGCAGACGTTCAGGCGGTGGCTGGGCTTGAGGATGCCGGGGGCCGTTTATTTCAACCCAGGAAACGACAGGCGGCCACGATGGCTGTGTTTAGTTTCAGTGAATCTTTGAGTCTGGAAACTGAGAAGGAATGGGAGAAGACGGAAAAAGGGAAAGCTACCACCTGTCAGGTTCAAGGTTTGCTTAAAATTCCACAGCAGCGGCGGGCAGGTCTAGGACGGCAACTCGTGCAGGTCGGCCAGTGGCTCTGGTGAAAGACAATGCCCCCTGCTTTCTCGCCTTTGTGGACATTAGCTCTGGCACAGAAGTCAGGGAATTAGTAAGGGGCCTGAGGGATGGGTCTCAAAGGACGGCAGACACAACACAGTGGTATAAAGGGTTAAAGGGGAATAGTGGAACAGGAAGGGTTAAATGGTACAGGAGTGGGGTAGAAGTGGGACTACCCGGAGGGATAAATAACATGAAAGGCCCTCTGAAACAGTCCTGTGGGAAATGTCTATAGGAGAACATTGTTGGGAAGTCACATGTCCCTTCATGATGGTCAAGGCCAGGGATCTCATCAGGAAAGCCATCGCTGTAGGCAGCTGTCTGCTGAGGAAGTTGAAGACCAGGACTCTTCCTCTCACAGATGGGTGTCAGCGCATAGCTTGGGCGTGTCCGTCTTGAGGCTTTCTCTGGGAATTCTTATTCTTGAATATGATGTATAGGGAGAAGATGGGAGATGGCACAGTCGACCAAAATAATGGCCTTGCAAGCGTGAGGACCTGAATTTGATCCCCATAACCCACAAGCAAAAACTGGGCATGCTCACACACAGGGTTTGTAGGAGGAGCGGGGTCACATCTGTGGGAAGGGCAGAGGTGGCTCCAGCTGTGCCATCCAGTATCTTGCTCTCTGTGGTCCTCCTGGTTTCTGTTCACTTCCTTTACACTCGGCCCCAGTTGTTTCGCAGAGACCCCGATCCTCTGATAAGGGGGAATCCCTACTGATTGCAGCCAGGGACACTGACCCCTTCCAACAAGCTTTATGTTATCAAATGCTGTTTACTTTGTCTGGGCAAAAAGAGGAAGTGTGCTTTGCAAACACACAGGGTCTGAAGATAAGAAGGCACTGTTCATCCAGTCCCCAGGGCTCCTCAGGCCTCCTCCTAAGTGCTAAGCACTGAAGGATTTCTATCTGTGAATCCAATCTTCATCATCATATTTTATTCCCAGATTAGAAAGCGAAGACAGAAGTTTGGTAAATAATTTCTTGTTATGTAGACACCTAGAAAGTGGGAGGGCCTGGAATCGAACTCAGGGAGTTGGATTGTAGCTTTTAATCCCTTAAGCCCTGAGGCTTGTCAAGTTCTTGTCCCAAGCAAACCAACTTAAAATTCTCACAAAGCACCTGCAGATGGGGCCATCCCTTTCTGTGTGGCTGCAGCATCCTGATTGGTTGGATAAAGGTACTTGTTTGCTGCCGGAGCTCTTGAGGAATCTTCTCCCACACCGAGTACCCGAGAGCAATTCCATTTTCCTGTTGCCCGCTGCGTCTACACCCTGTGTTATCTTATTACTTAGACAGCAATGTAGGCGAGGCATACTGTTTATCTGGTGCATAATGGGGAAAGTGTTGCCAGGATGCCTACCTGCTCTCAAGTCGTGAAGAATTTGGATTCTTTCTGCTAGAGACATCGCTTAATAGCTGAAGTGTGACTATGTGCGGCTTTGTTTTGTGATTTTCCTGTCATCCGTGGACCACGTGGGGGGAAAAGATGGGGTTGTTTACTGAAGATGACGTGTGAGAGTTAGGAGCTGAACATACTACAATTTACTGTCAAGGGATGGAGAGATGGCTCAGGAGTTAAGAGCGCTGGCTGATCTTGCGGAGGGCCTGAGTTTAGTTTCCTGAATCCTAAGTCAGACAGACAGCTCACAACAGCTTTTAACTCCAGACGCAGGGGCCCCAGCACCCTCTTTTGACCTCTGTAGGCATCTGCATCTGTGTTTACATTTCTATCTCCCTCCTCATAAATACAGTGTGGTGGTTTGAATAGGAAGGGCCCCTATAGGCTTATATATTTAAATATGTGGTCACGAGGGAGTGGAACTACTTGAGAGGTGTGGCCTTGTAGCCTGAGGCTTCTGACCAGGTCCCATGGCTCTCTCTTCCTGGTGCCCGTGGATCCAGATGTGCATCTCTCAGCTACCATGACTGCCTGTGTGCATGCCATGCTTCTCACCATGATGATAACAGACTAAACCTCTGAATCTGTAAGCAAGCCCCTGTTAAATGCTTTCCTTTGTAAGATTTGCCAGGGTCATGGTGTCTCTTCACAGCAATAGAACACTGACTAAGATATACATAAGAAAAATAATCTTTAAGCAGTCTTTATTGAAACCAGGAAAAGCGAATGTGATGATTATATTGATTGTCACCCTGATGGGAGTTAAAATCACCCAGGAGACATATCTCTGGGCATGTCTGTAAGGGAGTTCTAGACTGAGCTAATTAATGTGAGAAGACCTACGGTGAATTTGGGCAGCACCATCCCATAGGGTCGGGACTTGAACTCAATACAAAGGAGAAAGAGAACTGAGTACCAGCGTCCATTTTTCTTTGCTTCGACTGCAGATGCAATATGACCAGCTTCCTCATGCTCCCACCCCCACGCCTTCCCCACCATGATGGACAGTGCCTTTGAACTGTGAGCAGAAATAAACCCTTGTTCTTCCATTGCTTTGGTCAGGTATTTTGTTGTAGCAGCAGCAAGTAGCTGATACAGAGGGCAAGGAGCAGAAATTTAACCACCCAATCGTTATTTCAGAATAAGAGAGCTAGGAGTGGGTGTCCTACCTTTCTTGGTGTTTCTCAGTGTTGTTCTGATAGATACCATGACACAAAGCAACTTGGGGAGGAAAGAGCTTCTTTCAGCTCACAGGTCAGAGTCCATCATTAAAGGAAGTCAGGGCAGGAACTCAGACAAGAACTTGAAGCAGAAGCCATGGAGGAACAGTGCCAGCAGGCTCATTCACAGGCTTACCTTCAGCTAGCCTAGGACCACCTGCCCAAGGATGGCACCCCCTACCCCAATGTTTTGAGTCCTCCTACATCAATTAGCAATTAAGAAAACGCTGCCCACATATCCCCACAGGTTAATCTGATGAAGGTAATTTAATTGAAATTCCTTCTCCCGAGGGTGTCAACCTGACAACCCAAATTAGCCACCACAATTTTGCCCCTTGTCAAACTAGAAACCCATCACTGTTCCACTTTGACCTTACCCACAGATATTGCCAGTGGAACTCAGTCATCAGGCATGGCAGCAGGTGCTTTTACCCACTGAGCCACTTCGTTGGGTTTGCAACCAGAGTTTTGATCTTTATCATTATAGGACATCTCTGCCTGTTTTTGACTCATATAAACCCAGCACACCTGGCTTCTATCTCCTCCCCTTCCTTTGTTTTTTTTTTAAACATTGTGCTCATCAACACCCAATTAATTTATTTTTTAAAAAATGATATATTTTTATTTTAGGTGTATGAGTGTTGCCTGCACATATGTCTGTGCACCATGTGCGTGCCTGGTATACTCAGAGGCCTGAAGAAGGCATCCATCAGATCTCCTGACACTGCATGTATAGACAATTGTGCACCACCATGTGGGTACTGGGAATTGGACCCAGGTCATCTGCAAGAGCAGCCAGTGCTCTTAACCACTGAGCCATCTCTCCAGCCCCTCCTTTTGCTTTTTACTTCCCGATATCTCAACATCTTTTATATGTGAGTCTGAGACTAAGATATTTCACTAAACCATGAAATTTAACTCCCATCTTCATTTACTTTGTGCTAGGGAATATTTCCCAACTTTAAAAAATGTCCCCTTAGTCCCTATCCTTCCCAGCACCGAGCCTGGCAATCTGTACTGTAATAGACTGGGAGGCATGTATTCCTGTGCTCCTTGCAGAAGGATCTGGAGGAATCTAGCAAGTTTTGTGTTTCAGGAAGCATGGAAGTGAGGGTCATTCTCTATACCTAACTACCCCGAACATCTGTCTGATATGCAAATGAACTGCATCAATGCAGAAGGAGAGGCAGCCAAGCACGGTGGCTCACACATTTCATTAAGTGTCTGATTCACTTGAGTTTCTATGCCATTGATGGTGTGGAGAGAGCAGAGCCAGCCAGAATCTAGCCCCGGTTGCCACATAAAACCGCCAGTACAACCTGAAGACAGGGACTTTGACAACCCCAGTGAAAACCGCGAGGAGACAGTTACAGTACAACCTGTTCTGGGATGGAATCAATTGCTTATGTCATTTAACTTGGATGCTGTGACCATGCCACTGTGTAAGGGTGCCAGTTGAAATGAGCATCTTACGTGTACTGTGTCGTGTACTGTGGTCCAGGTGAGTCCCTCAGGGGCAATATCATCACCCCAGCATTCACATGGGACTCCATGTCTCCCAGGCACTTGTCATTAAATTGAGTTTCCCGCCAATGCCCCATTCAGGTGAATACTACTTTTTCATGTTTCCTATATGAAGAAACAGACAGGTGTGAGGAGGTTAGTGTTTTATATGTCGAAGCTGCAGAGTGAGAACTCAGGCTGAGGCAGTGGTGTTCCGTGGCTGTATCTTCACCTACAATACCATCACCCTCCCATAGAGTGCCAATCAACCACAAGGCAGGCCAAGTAGACACATCCAGGCCATTTGGACCCCACCTTTGGTCCTTTGGTAATCCCCAGAGTATAATTATTAGTGGTTAGTGTGTTATCCCAGCACATAGATTTTGACTGAGAAAGTCTGATCTCTTATGTATCTACTCACATTTATCGGTCAGAGTGTGTCCCAAACCATGTGTCCGTGTGGTCTGTTCCTTTCTATACACTCTCCTGTTGGGTGGAACTGATCCTGGAGCGAGACTTGGGGAGGGCCCTTCTGCTAGATTGGTGTCATGCCTCTGGATTTCTGCAAGAGGTGCGCAGCTCAGCTGATACCCATATTGATTTTTTTCCCCAAAGCTAAGTACAGCACTGACTGCTAGATGCCTCTGGTGGTGTTAGCTGTCTATGCTTTCTACCCTAGAGTCCATCACACAGCTGCATGGATGATGGCCAAGCCTGTATCTTCTGCTCCTTGAGTGTTCCTTGAAATCAATGACTTTATACATATGGAGACAACCTCAAGGACACCATAAAGCCAAAGAGCTTGTAGGAGTCTGTGGCGATGACAAGAAGCCACACTGACTCTGAGAGATGCAAGCCCTTCCCATAATGGCACAAAGCCCAGCAGCTAAATCTGACTAGTCTTCACCTCTTAGACATGCACCTTAGCTGAACTGGACTGGACAGCTGTCCAGATCTGTCAGGACTCATGGTTGTATCCATGAGGAGTTGCCGTATTCATGATCAGGTTGTGTTGATGACTCTGACCAGGCCTTTCCATGGGGCCTTCAACAGAAATACCCATTCCATGTGACTAACTTATCAGCAAGCTGGCCTGGGCTTGTGATTTGGAGGCAGGATGTCCTAAGGATGGGCATGGCCAGGCAAACACTCTTGGGTCTTGGAACTGTCACAAGTGACTCCCACCATGCTCTGAGGACTAGATCAAGGGACAAGGCCATTTCAGCAGATTCAAAGCCTGAGGGGAATACTTTCCACCCCAAGAGAGGAAAAATGCAAAGTTATAAACCAAACATGTCATACATATACATCACCACATCAAATGCTCATAAATCAATTCATCACATTGTCTGCTCGCACATAGACAAGCTTTATTTGTCAGTGAAATATTCTGAGCTAAACAAAGAAAACAGTGTACACAGGAGGAGGTGGAGGATTGAATATATTTTCTGTGACCCGTCAGTCTCCCCTGTGGATCCTGGAGTCCGCCCTGACCCAGACACTTGAACACCTAGAAGGCCCAAGAAGGGCCCACAGAGCCCAGGTAGCTTTCAAGAGCCTTGTGCACCTGTGCTGAGGAGCTAAACCCGGCCTGGTTGTTTCTGGCACCTTGATTGTGCCTCAGTTTCTGTGCAGGCAGCCTTATGTTGTGATCATGATTACGTTGTGATCTGCACAAACGTGCAGTTACACCGATGGAGTGAACCACCTACTGTGCTCTGGAGAAGAAATCACCTTTGCTTCTCTGTGGGTTACTTGACTAAGCACCTCAGCAACCGTCTAAAGGCTCCATGAAGGAGCTGAGCTTTGCAAAGATTGCCCAGGAAACAGTCAACCATCAGTGGCGGTAGTGTCCTGGACACTGGGGTCCTTTGTCCTGGGACCTTTGGCTCACTGCTCCTGGACAGCCGTCGTCAGTCTTCCTCACAGAATTTCTCTGAGACTGGTTCCTACATGACGCTTCTCCACACAAAACAAAGTGTGCGTCAACTAGCCATGGAGGGATGGCCCAGTAAGGCAGGACCATCGATGCTAAGAGAAGAACCTTGTCCACTTTCCAGCCCCTGGAACCCACTCAGTATACACAGAAAAGCCAAGAACTAAGAGGAGAGGTATGGATCAGATCTGCTGAGAGCCATACATGCTTCCTAAAGTCCTGCTGGAGAAAGGGGTGAGGCTGGCATGGCTAAGAGAAGACAAAAGGACCGATTGAAAAGGGAGAAAACTGGGATATAGCATCTGAGATGCTGGAGGCCACTGCTCAACACTGCATCCCTTTGAAACCAACCAGGTAAGGCTTCAAAAGCACAAATGCCTGCCTTGTCCCACATCTGTCTACTCAGGATTTCTCAGAGGTGAGCCTTTCTCCCTCTTCCCTTCTCTTTCCTTTCGTCTCCATCTCTCTTTCTCTCCCTCACTCCTCTACCTCCCTTCCTCCCTCTCTCCTCTCTGCCCCCACCCCCTTTGAGACAGGGTCTCACTATGTAGCTCAGGCTGTCCTTTGACTCAGAGAGACCCACCAGTCTCTGTTTCTCAAGTGCTAGGATTAAAGGCATGTTCTACAACACCCAAGCTGCTTTTCTTTAAAGGTATCCTCTCACTACGTAGCCTGATTTATCTTGAGCTTACAGCCATTGTCCTGTCTCAACCTCCTGGCTGCTTGGTTTATAAGTGTGAAATTGGTGATTATCTCTTTGTTTGTTTGTTTGGGAGACGGACCTTTCACTCTTGACTTTGGGAATGTTCTCTTGAGTGCACCATTAGAGCCTGTGGTATCCAGGATGTATGCATTTTCATCATTGCCATTGTCTTATTTTGCATATAAAGGAACTGAGAATTATTGAGTAAATCACCAAAGCCATGGACTGGGAGCAGCCAAGCATAGATTAAAACCATAGGCTGACCACCAAACCTCCACCATGAAACCCACACTGGCCTGAAACTCCTGGTCCCCCAGCTTCAGTTTCCTGAGTGCTGGCATAACAAGCTCGCACTGTCACGTTCATGAGCCTCTGTTTATTTCTTCTGTATAATGGGTTCAACAGTGTCTCCTAGCTCAAATGCCAATCCCTGTGACCCAGACTTGAAACAGCCCTGAAGAGCACTCTTCTGCCACTAAAATCAGTACCCTTGACTTTTTCTACACCCTCTGTCTGCTCCAGGTGTCCATCCCTGGGAACCACCATTAACACTATATATCTACATACATCATGATAAAATAGGGTATATATGGATGTGCATATATGCTGCATAGTGTTATATGTCATGTATACTGCACGTGTACACACACAATCACACAGTTGTCACCATACATTCTACTTCAGTGACTGGAACCCACACCTCTTTCTGCTCTGTTTTGCTCCTAGTAACCCTCCTGTAGTGTTTTGCTAAGGAAGGAGGCAGAGACTGCCCTGGTCCCCAGAATCAATTCTTCCCATCTCCTTCCACTAAAGGAACCTCTAAGCATCAGCCAGGAACATGGACACCCAGGTGGAGACGCTGCCCAGCCTCCCTGACAGCAGAGGGTAGGTCAAGGTCAAGTTTGTGCTGATGGTCTGTGAGTGGAAGGAAGCTGCCCAGTATCAGGGTCACCCCCTTCTGTATGGAAACTCCCCGGGAGGGCTTTCATCACTTCCCTTGCACACAGTGGGTTAAAATGAGGAGTCAGTGCACCAGAGGGGTTTTCTATGGCAGCTAGTGGTCAGAGGTCTGGGGCACTGCTACAAGCCATACGAAGCAAAGTATGGCCCTTCCCAACAAAGAATTACCTAGCCCCAAAATGTTAGTAGTGCCAAAGCTGAGCAGGGTTACAGATGAGGACAGCACTCCAGAAGAAAACTGAGGTCAAAGGAGCCATCCTAGGAGACCTCAAGAGCCAGAAACAAAAGCCACCAACTAACCCTGAGCCATCAGCCTCTGAACTATTGTTTCAGAATGAAATAAACACTTCTATTTTTTTCCCTCCTTCGATGCTTAGTTTGTGTGCCATTTGATATGGGGCCATATCAGAAGCACAGCCCCAGAGACCTCCAGGTGAGCACAGGCTATGTATGACAGGAGAATAGGAATGCTCTTTCATTCTTGGGAAGCATGTTCTAGAAGACTGGCTTGATCTTGATAAGGTGTTTTACTTGCAAGCATGAAATCGATTGACGGCTACTTGAAGATATAATTTACTAGGAGCCCAGTGGATGGGAAATTTGGAGATGGACAGGGTAGCTTTGGAGACTGGAAGCAGAAAGCCTAGCAGGATGGTCCACTTTATTTGCTTCTTTGACCCTGGGCCATGTGCTTCATAGTTACTACCTTAAGCGAGAGCTTCTGTCTAGATATGGAGGTCTAGGCTGTGTGCCCACATGCTGGCCAGGTACACAGGTGCACTAGGAAGGTTATGAGCAAAGATTCTCCAGGTGTTCCCTTCCTTTCTGTGATAACAGTTCCCCTCCTTGCTTCTACTGTCCCACCAGGACATACAATGGGATGAGGTGACTCTCTGAAAAATTCCAGGCCTTATTTCCGGCTGGCTACCATTGTGGTCTTAGCCAGTGATCAAGGCTAAGACCATGCCACTTGCTATGCATGGGACGCTGAGAAAATCCCTTGGACTTGAAGACCTGAAGATCAAGACTGGACTCTGTGCAGGCATTGGGAGGCCAGAGGTCCAAGATGGGGTGTCTTCTTTGATTGCTTTCCACCTTTTAATTTATTTTTGTTGAAACAGGATCTTACGCTGAGCCTGGAGCTTATCGATGCACCAGCTAGCCCCATGTATCTTTCAGTCCTTACTTCTCCAGGCCTGGGATTACACATATGCATGCTGTGCCCGGCTTTAGAAAGCAGATGCTGGGTGACACCTGTCCTCATGCTCGCCCACAAGCACTTTATTGTCTGAACTATCACCCCAGCTCTCAAGAACAGATTTGTTAACGGCCCATCCCCTTCCTTGGAAAGTGACTGTGATCCAGATGTACTCAAGCAGGTTTATAATTTGATCAACACTGCCAGTAACATTATCCTTCTTCCAGGATCCATATATTGGCACGTGGCTCTTCGTCCGCCCAATTTCACATCAGCAAATGGGAATTATTAATTGATTTTGTCTCAGTTATTTGGGATGAAGGGGTTGTTTGCAGACACTTTCATATACTTTGAAATATCTCAAAAGTTGGGAAGAGGTCCAGTGAGATGACGCAGCAGGTAGAGGCGCCTGCTGCCAAGTCTGACAATCTGAGTTCGATTCCCAAAACCCACATAATAGAAAGAGAGAGCTGACTCCCCTCTGACCTCTACACTAATACTGTAGTACACAAATACTCCTCCCCATACACACTCACACACACCCACACACACACGAGAGAGAGAGAGAGAGAGAGAGAGAGAGAGAGAGAGAGAGAGAGAGAGAGAGAGAGGGGGGGTAATTTAAAATATTTGAGAAGAAACAGAACCTACCATGTCATGATAGCCCATTTGGCCCTAAAGAGATGCTGATGGACTCTCACAATGTGGTTCAGCCCAACCCACACCCTCTGAGCTTTCTCCGTGAAAAACAGCCCATCAGTCTGATATCCAGATAATGGTGCCAAGAGGGCATGGGCTGACTTACCTCAGCTATTCTCTGAGGGATCTCACATCTAACTTCCGGGAAGACCTGCAGGCCAACAGCTTAAGGCAGGCTCTGTTGCCCAGCTGAGTTTTCCCTCCCTGTGTAAAGACTAGGGCACTATGGGAGTTACCAGAGTCTGTGGCTGCTGTTGGCTGATCTTTCCTGCTTTCCCTCTCCCTTTTCTGTGGAAAAAGGAAACTCTAGGCTCCTCACAGGAGAGGTCTTCTAACTTCAGCCTATGTTAGGTGAGGATTTTACCCCGTGCTGGAGAACTGAGCAGCGGAACACCTTGCTGAGAACACAGTGGAAGCCGGCGTGTTTCCTGACTCCATTTGGAACAGCGGGATTCAATTTCTTGATTTTTTATTAGAAACACTTACAGAGCTACTGTTTCTTTGACAGTTTACTGAGCTCTTTAATATCAGTGTGTCATCTGGGAAAGGTCATCAGAGAGTCATGGCGTCCACCCTCAGAGTGGTTCCCGTGATCCCTTCCGCACTTTCAGGGTCTTCTGCGGTTCCCTCCCACAGTGATTAAGACTAACTTGTGCAAACAGTAGAATGTAGCGGAAATTAGAATGTGTGAACTCTGAGGTTGGATCCTTAGAGCCATGGCCACATGTTCTTTGTCCCTTCTTGGGTCACTCATGCTGGGAGAGGCTGACAGCTATGTCAGGAGGACATGCCACGCCAGCAGATCCCGCTGAGATGCAGGTGGCAAGGTTTCCTTTGAACGAATTCTTACTTTTCCTTTCCAGACTGGCCAGTGAGCTACCTCAGAGACACATTTTAGTTCTAATTAAACTTTCAGATGATCATAGTCCCAGCCCTATGGGAGACCCTGAGTGGAGACTGTCCAGCAGAATCACTCCCGGGTTCTGATGTAAGGAAGGCTGGCAGGAAATAGCCGCATCAGTGGATAGCTAGCAAGCAGCTTCACCGGTCTTGCCCACACAGCAGAGGGTTGCCTGAGAATCATGTGGGATTAAAACATCGATCTAAAATTCAATCCAGCCATTAAGTTCTCCCCTAGACAGCCCTGCCCAGTTGGGTCTCCATCTCTACCTTTATGGAGGAGAGAGAGAGAGAGAGAGAGAGAGAGAGAGAGAGAGAGAGAGAGAGAGAGACAGAGAGAGAGAGACAGAGACACAGAGAGAGAGAGACAGAGAGAGAAAGAAAGAGAGACAGACACACACACACACACACACAGAGAGAGAGAGAGAGAGAGAGAGAGAGAGAGAGAGAGAGAGAGAGAGAACTTTGCTGTTCAAAAGCAGGATTAAGAGTTTATTTTGAGAAAAAGCCTAATTTGGGAAGTTTCTCACTCATGGTGTGTGAGCTGTACCTTGGGACCCCTCCAGGTTCCACAACTGTCTTCCCTGCAGGAAATCAGAACCAAAGGTGGTTGTCTTGGCTAACAAAATAACTCTTGGAAACAGAGAGAAGCAACCCCGGGAAAGAGCTGTTGGGTTTGCCTCTTATGGTGTCTGAAAAAGAGACTTATGGCAGGGCCTGTGGAGAAGGTGGATAGGAAGCTGCCAGCCTGTCCCAAGGATCTGAGGAAACCTTCTCGATAGGTTCTTGATGGTCAATGGGAATTGTGGATCATGGAGTCACTCAATGGGCTGTCTATCTTTATCCCGCAATGATATTCTTGGGTTTCTTCTTAGAAGCTGGGAGCAAAGAATAGATAGTGATATCCACTCTGGGGCTTCTGCCTACCAGCAGGGCAAGGATAAGAGATGTTTGCCTTGCTGCTTACCATCTCTCCTGAGGTGTAGTGGTTACCATCATTTCTAAGGCTGAGAGACCATCTATGGCAGAAGTGATGGGGTTCAAATTGGTTCCTGGCTAGTGGTCATGAGATATAGTTTCACTATTGACTTTTTTTTTTAAACTAGAGCGGTGGTCAAAGATGGGACAAGGCTGAGCCAGGCTCAGACGAACATGGAGTCTGACATAAAGACCCCAAAGGGTCCTCCAGGTAAAGGCCTGTGGGTGACTGATTTTTCTCACCTTGAAAGTTCTTCTTGCATCTGTCCCAGGAAGAGACTCTGCCTAGTGACTGTGCCTTGTGTGGCTGCTAGTCATTTCAGTGAGATGGCCCGCTTTGCTTGGGGGACAAGGTTCACCTGATCTCTTAATTCTTGACACACTGGAGCAGAGGCACAGATTCAAATCTGGTGGGGGGCTTAGTTGAAGTCAAGAAGGTGGGAAGAGGGAGGACAGAAGAGAAGGAGGAAAGGGAGAAGGATAAGAAGGGAGGGAAAGGAGGAGGGGGAGGAAGGAGAAGGGAGGAGGGAGAAAGAGGGAGAAGAAGGGAATAGGAAGAGGACACTTGAGACACACAGATGAGAAGTCTATTAATGAGCAGCAAGAACTGCCAATCAAAATGTAGAGGTGGGATGTGGGGAGAACCTTTCAGCAGAGTGCTGTTAGTCTGCCAAAAACATGGTACATGCTGGCATTTTCTATTTACTGATACGTTCTAAGGTTGCTCAGGCCAAGAGAGACACTTACATTACACAAAGGACAAACTTACAGCTCAGGAGGATTCAATGGCTTGCACTGTTTCCCCTAGCATGACTGCAGAAACAAGCCTGGGCATCAGAAAGCATTTTCAGAGGAGCAGGGAGCCCACTGGGGCTTCGCTAACCATAGCTCTCCTCTGAGCAGCTGAAACCCCATCCAGGCTGGAGCCTGGATGGCTGCCCAGCTCTGCCACTCTGAGACGGGTGGCATTGAGGTGGGCTTCAGTGCTGTGGTTTCTGTTTCCAGACCTTAAGCTGTGTGGAACGTCTAAAGTGGCTGGGTAGGTGCAGAGCTATGACCCTCTCCATCACGACTAAATACATTCTCCAGGGGGCAGGTAGGGATGAAGGCTATCGGGAAGCTGGAGAAGCCAGGCAGCCAGAGGTCTTTGGGGGGAAAGCCAGGCTCTCGGGCAGCGCTGGCACATACTGCCAAGTCCCAGCTGGCTAATGAGCCCTCTTGAGCCAGCAGAGAAGGGCAGTCAAATCCCATCATTCCTCATAATAAGAGTCACAATTAAGCCTCTGGGGATCTCTTCACTCTCAAGACGGTCTGCGTGTTGTTCTCCTTCAGGCCAGGCCTGCACTGGCAGCTGGGTCAGGCCGATCCTTAAAGGGAAAAATAATAGATGGTGGCATGAATCTGGCTCCTGGCTGCACACCTTACTTCCCACTCTGACATGAGGATGGGCTCGGGGGAATCCAACTGCCTAATGAGCCAGCAGAGTGTGATCAATAACTATGGTAATTGGGCCATGGTGGGTGCTGCCACGATAATAACCCAAAGCGCCAGTGGTGAGCAAGAACCACTGCGGTCTGCGTTGTCAAGAAGAGGTCTATGGGAGGGTCTTATGGAGACCAGGCCCCTCCATACGGTGACTCAGGGATCCGTGTGTCAACACTCACATAGACGTTCCACAAACTCGACTGTCCTCATAGGAAGTGACACCTGTCACCACTGTCCATAGCTGATGCCCGGAGCTAGTTAGGAAGCTGTATCTGTGCAGAAACCAGGAAAGTAAAAAGGGACCATGTGTTGGGGGAGTAGGAGCTTGGAGAGGGGGATAGAAGGACATAGTTGCTGCAAAGGAGGACATAGCAAAGGCCCCCACCTTTATCCGGGGAAGGGGAGGGAGGATGTATAATATTAAGGATGTAAGGACGATTGAAAAAGCCATAGGGAAACATTATTTTATGTTTACTTAAAATACGTATTTAATATATATATGTAAGTATGAGTGTATATAACATACATAATTTAAATTAAATTACGCCACTTGAGGTGGTGTACCACTTGCTCCTGCAAAGGCCCAGAGTTCAGTTCCCAGCACCCATGTTGACTGGCTCACAACTACCTGGAACTCCATTTCCCAGGGGGATCTTAAGCCTCTGCAGGTGCCTGCCATCGTGTGCATTTCCAGAAAGCAATTTAACCTCTGAGCTATCTCTTCACCTCCTATGTATTGTTTGAAATCACTTGCATTAGAAGCATTTTGTTTCTCTTCACTCTGAGACAGGGTCTCCCTTTGTAGCCCTGACTGTCGCCATGTAGACTTGGCTGCTTTTGAACTCACAGAGATCCTCCTGTTTCTGCCTCTAGAGTGCTGAGATTAATGACTATCTGCCACCATGCCTTGTGGAAAGATTAAAAAGAAAAGCCCAGTAATATGGGATTTCTTCCTTCCCAAGAGGCATCTTTCTCTATGGTGTGGCTAGAATTGTGTCCTCCTCAAGGGCCATCAACACCCTAAGCCCCAAAGCCCGTGGAGACAGGGCTTTTACAGATGTAAAGATGTAATGCAGATATGATGAGGTCATACCGGAGTGGGGCAGGTCTGCATCCTTATGAGAAGATAAAAAATCCAGACTCAGTAGGAGGCCAGGCCTGGCCAGGAGCCATCAGAGACCTCAGGAGGGACCTGGAGATGCCCTCATTTCAGACTCAGAAACCGACAGGGAACAAATTCCTGTTGTTCTAGGTCATTCGGTCAGTGGTGGTTTGATATGTACCCTGCCCTCCCCCCCACACACCGAAGTGTAAGCCTTTCACTTCCCTGTCCACAGCGTTCTGCGAGAGCCTCACATTTCTTTTCCATAGACGTGTGTCCACTGGGCTCAACAAGGTCTTCTCAAGGGACTCCACCGGATCAAGTCAATCTGGTGTCCGGATCTTTTGTTCCTTCTAATCACCCAGAATGCTCCTTTGATGTCAAGTGGCTGCTGGCCCAGAGACCATGCCTCTCCTGGGACAGCATCCCTGGTCCACACACTCCTTTTGCTGAGTGTTTTGCTGTTTCAAAGGCAGAAGCAAGTGGAAAGGCGCTAATGAGGGCTCTTTGGGAGGTGTCAAACGGGCGGGGAAGCTCACAGTTTGGAGCTTCCCCAGAGGGAAACACACACCTATTTACTGGTTTGCACTCCCAGCCCCCCCCCCACAGCCTTATTTGTAAAGTGGGTGTGAAAGGAAAAAATGGGGGTGAAGAAAAGCTTTGGGGGCTGAGACATTCCTGGAAACCCCAAATGGACTGCCTGGGCCTGAGCCCTAAACCTAAGCCAGTCTATTAACAGGGAAAGGAGGATGCTATAGAATGATGTTCTGGGGATGAAATTCAGGGCCTTGTACATGCTAGGCAAGTGTTCTACCAACGAGCCACACTCCAGCTCCAAGGCACTGTTTCTAAGAGCAAGGGACACCAAAAACTGCCAGCAAGCCACAGAAGCCAATGAATAGGCCCGACTTGAAACTCAGTCTGAGTGATGTCCAACAGCACTTTGACCTCAGTGCTTTGTCCTCCAGAGATGAGAGGCAGCGTAGTGTTCAGGGCTCCTCTTTTACAAAATCTTTATGGCTGGACAGCTAGAAGAGACTTGGGAGGCAAAGAGCTGGTGCATCCTTCTGGACGTGATGCTGAGGAGACGGTAATGGCAGCTGCAGGAATGGCATTCCCAACATGTAGGAAGCTCTTTGCTCCCAGGCACATATGGGTAGTATAATGAGCATACGGGTCAGGTTTGCAAGATAAGGCATTAGCTTTCTTTACACTTGAAAGAAACCTGTCTGGGTTTTTTGTTTATTCAGACTTTGGGTTGTTGTCCAAACTCTAGGCACGTGGATCATGTCAGACTATGTATTTAACTTGTTGTGTTCTTTGTAGGTGCATGTTTGTATGGGTGCACCTGTTTGTATAGGTGCATTATGTCTATGGACAGGAGGTCAGAGTTCAATGGTGAATGTCATTACCCATGTGCTGTTTACCTTGTTACTTTTTAATTACTTATTTTGTTTTCTGTATGAGTGTTTTGCCTGCATATATGTGCAGCAAGTCCATGCCTTGAGGGTGCAGAGGCCAGAAGAAGGTATTGGATACCTCGGAGCTAGAGTTACGGGATGTTGTGAGTCACCTTTTGGGTGCTGGGAACAAAACTTGAATCATTTGCAAGAACAGCAAGCTCTCTTAGCCACTGAGCCATTGCTCCAGCCCCAACTGCATAATTTAAAAAAATTGTTATTATTATTATTATTATTATTATTATTACTGGTAGTAGCAGTGTGTGTGTGTGTGTGTGTGTGTGTGTGTGTATTCACACATGCACATGTATGTCATGGAATGTGTATGGCGGTCAGAGGACAACTTCATGAAGTCTCTTCTCTCCTTCCACCTTCACGCAGGTTCCAAGATTGAACTCAGGTCATCTGGCTTGTACAGCAAGCTCTCCCTACTGCTGAACCATCTTTCTGGCCCACACCCTGTTTTCTGAGACAGAGTCCCTCCCTGTGACTTGGAGCTCACTGAGTAGGCCAGGCTGGCTGGTCAATGAGTCCCAAGATCTGTCTATTTCCACATGCCCCACACAGGGATCCCATGCCAAGCTTTTCCATGTGGGCATCGAGGAACGAATTCAGGCCCTCTTTCTCGCAAGGCAAGTACGTTACCACTGAGCCATCTTCTCCATAGACTGTGCATTGTATTCTTTAGGCGCTGTGTATTTGCCTGGGAGATTCAGAAGAGAATGGTCTTCCTCGCAGTAACATATCCTTTACTAATTAATTGTCTTAAAAATAGTTTCTTTGTCATTTTCCTCACCTGGGGAGGAGATGGCTTCAAGAAATCATTCCTCTTGTAGGAAAATGTGGACAGGTGGAATTGATGCTCTGTTCCAAGTACACCCTAGGGGTCAGGGGTTTCCGTACTTTCCTCTATTCATACTGACAATGCCCTTTCTCACGTGTATGTGTTTGTAAGGAATAGTAGAACCTGGATATTTTTTTAGGCAAAACGGACAGGGCTTTAAGTATTGTTCAACCCTTTCTTCTGCTACTTTTTTGCATTTCTTTTTGTGAAACTTATGGCTATCCCCCAAATTATTTTATCTTTGTTAATCCCTGTCCCCAAACATAAGTAAGGCCTGTGAGAGTGTGGCATGTGTCTCTCCAGTGCCATCCTACTGGCAGAGCACTTGCTCCGTATATGGTTGAATGACCAGCACTCATGAGTGTGTGTGCATCCCAGGGCTCTGCCGTCTTTTATCTATGAAGAACCATGTTGGGGACACAGTGAATAAAATCTTAATCTCCAGGTCAGCGTGTTTGTGTGTTCCTGCATTGGGAACAATGGACATTATTCTAAGTTGCTCTCCATGTTAATTTTTGAGACAAGGTCTCTTGGTAAACCCGGGGCTCACAGGATCAGTTAGGCTGGCCGGTTAGTGAATCCCAGGGATTCCCCATCTCTGTCTCCACAACACTGGGTTTGTAGATACATACCGCTGTGTTTAGCTTTTCATACGGGTTCTGGAGATCTGAACCACCTCTCTCAAGGTCAATTTTTGAATCCAGCTGTGTGTAAATACCTAGGAGATCCAAGGAGAGGACAGAGTGCCCTCGTTGCTCCAGCACGCAGGGAGGCTGGGCCAAGTGCCTGTCTCTGAGGCTCCCATCTACCATCTGTCATCAGGCTTTTAGGAGAGCATTACATGTGTGATTTATTTTCAAATCCTTTCAGGTCCTGAAGGAGAGACACTCAGCACACGGCATACTCTGTCATCGTGTGTCAACATCCCCTCGATGCCGGGAGCAGCATTACAGGATGTCAGGGTGTAATTGGATTGCACTGGATCCTTAATCTACATTTTCATTTACCAAAAGCCATAGCATTGGGAGAGCCATTTACAACTGATCCTGGGGCCCTGGGAGCAGAGGATAGGAGTGGAGGGGGGGAGGGTTTCAGCGTATAGAAAGACAAAGGCCAGCCATAAAGCCACGGAGTGCATGTTTTATATTTACAGTCAGTGAGTTTATAAATATATATTACATTCTTACAATCTACAATACATTCTACACATGGAGGGAGTTGAGAACAGGCATCTGCTGCAGTAGTCCAGGAAATGTCACACGGGTCAGAATAGGAAGAAACCAGAAAGGGGGCAACTGAAAGCAAAGGATTTCGGTGGTCGAGGGGTAAGAGTTTCATCACCCACCCAAACAAGGGGAGTCTATGGGGGACAGGAGCTGGGTGGCTTGCTGGCTGTCAGAACAAAAGGATTAGCACCACAATCAGAGGGGAGTGGGCCTGAGGGGTAGGGGAAGTGGGACAATGGGGAGATTCTCTTAGTGGGGATAAGAAGAAGAATAAGGGGAGGGTGATAAAGAAAGAGACAAGAGGATAAAGACAGAAAGTAATGGGAAAGAAAATTGAGAAATAGGTTCAGGGCAGACAGAAATGCCCAGTGAGAGAGGAGAGGAGAAAAATGTTGAAGAGAGGTCCGAAGAGCAGGAGAAGGGAACTGACCGCGGTAGAAATAGACAGAGAGACCAGCCTCCTTCACCCTTCAAGGTCACGGCTACTTTTCAGCCCTCCTCACTTCACAGTGAGACCGGGATTGGATTAGGGATCCCCTGATCATGCCACCCCCTCCATCTTCAGGGGCATCAGCATCTGAGGGATCTTAGAGAAAAATACCAGATCATTTTGATTTTAAGCAATGGTAATCCTTTCAGAGCTGACTTTGGGTCCAAGTGTTTGCAAAAGTATGTACCTACACACATGCACCCACAGACGACACATGCATACCCTCAACATACATGCACGCACCTCCTATACACACGTACACAGACACACACACACCCGACACATACCCTTCATCTCTCTCATGCTCTCCAAGTGTTCACAAGCCCACCTCTCTCACAGCTGGGGATAGCCTATCCTCTCTGAACAGAGGGATTTGTGTCGTATGAGATGCAGACGGACCTCCTACACCAGATTTGTTGTAATACCCCTGGTGACAAATTCTTGGACAGGACACCCAACACGAGTGACAACAGATCCACTCCCAAAACAAACCTCTATGGTTTCTAGGAAAGCAGGGAGTGGGTGTGGAGTTCACTCTAGTCCTGCTTACACTCTGGAGCCCAGCCACTTCAGAGGGATGTATGTCCCCGGGACCTTCTCCATGGAATGTCACCCAAAGTTGACACAAGGTCCAAAGAAAGAGGGGCAGGGAGAAAATTCTAGAAAATTTACCCTGCTCTCTTCACTCACGGATAACCAACAGCTACAGTAAGGGTGTCAGTGGAGTGGAGAGATCAAGTTCAAATGTGATGAACTTGCTAAAGGAGCCGTGTGGTTTATGCCCAGTGCCTGACAGGGCAGGAGGCTTCTCTGAGTTGCTCTAATGTTTTGTGTGTGTGTGTGTGTGTAGTTATATTTGTGGGTCACACTCATCTATCCATTTCCTTTTTGCCCTGCTAATCTCTGCCTTGGCCTGTCAATCATCCCACGCCGACTTTGGCCATCTTTGGGAAATACCATTCCACTACCCGGCTTTCTGCAGCTAGTTTCAGCATTAGGCTCCACCCACAGGCACCCTCCCAGCCAGCCCTGCTGCTCCATTCAGATAGCATGCTTCTGCCCGCTGATCCATGCATGCTCAATCCGAGTCTTGCTTTTTTTTATTATCATGGTTTGAAATATTGACTCCCAAAGCAGCGTGGATCTCACCAGAAAACCAAATTGCTTAGATTAAAGGGAGAGAGTTCTTCCCTGAGAACCCTCAAATGCACATCTTTGTTCCAGGTTTGAAAACGCTTTCCCATGCACAATGAACCTCGTAAGTCGAACCAGAACATTGTGCGCAATGGCGTATGCATGGGTACCAACTCTGGGCCTCCTCAGCTAAGAGGGGATCATTTCCCAAGGATCCATGGAGAGTGTCACCCTTATGGTGTCCTCTTGTCTCATGTTTCCCTTGGCTGCATGTCTACTCCCCATACCCGGGTGGGTTCAAGGCTGAAAGGTAAGAACAACATTGGTGTCCGCGTTACACGTGCTCATGTAGCCTCTCCATGCAACTGTGAGGTTCTGGGCATTCCCCGGGGTCCAGGGCCTGGCAGACCCACTTAATGTCATCCTCATTACTCAACACCATGGTGTTCCCAGCAGAACACCCATCATCCGAGGAGATGGCAGAGAACGTGGAGAACGTCACTCTTTTCCTTTTGGAGGTAGGGGATGTGGGGGGTTCGCTTTTCTGTTCATCCCCATCCGTGAGCATGGCTCCCGTGGACCTGAACAGCTGTCCGTTGATGCTGCTCTGGGAATTTGAGCTGAGAAGCAGTTTGCTCTCCTCAAAGTCCAGACCCCTGTCAATGGCAGTGATCTGTTCCTCTTGGGAGGAGGCGAAGTTCATGGGGTTCCCCAAGAGCTCTGTCCGGTTGCTCAGCCCAACCCAGTCATGAGAGTGACTCAGACCTTCTTGCTCCTCAAAGGGAACCTGTTTGTGCCTGTACTTCAGGGCGAAGGTCACACAGTTAATTAAGAACACCAAGATAGCCAGGCAGAAGACACCCAGCAAAGCATACATCCCGATTTCTAGGTCACTCAAGCCCTTGGCTGCTTGGTCGGGGTCGTGCTCCTCAGAGCCCGTGTTGCTCCTGGGGAGATCCACCTGGTCGGGGAAGCTGGTGAAGTCTGTGGCCATGGTCTGTGAGAGGATGATGTCATCTAACAAGCTTTCCTGGCCTTCCTTCTTCTGGAAGGTTGGCCTTTTGGTTGTACTGCCCCATCCCTCCATGAGCCCCATGGAGGAGCTGCTGTAATACGGCCCTTCGGGGCTCCCCCATTCCTGCAAAGGCTTTTTGGACCGCCTCTCATTGATATTCTCCACATGAAGGCCGGCCCCAAGGTGTCCACTCTCACTGCTGTTGGGGTTCCCGTCATTTTGCCCAAATTTAACCTTGATGTTGGCTGTTCCCACAGCCAGCACGCTCTTCCGCTTAGATTTCTGGCAAGATTCACTGATCAGCATCTCCACCTTTACCAGAGCCCCCTGTCCTTCATTTTCTGCAGCGATGATGGGCCACTTGAATTTGGGGTCCTGGAGAATGGAGACAACCTTCTCATCCAAGGATGTGGCCAGCAGGGAGAAATCCTTTTCGTCGTAAATGTCCAAGGGTGTGACAGAGCCATCACTGAACTGCACCCAGCAGCTGATGGCTGCTTCCTGTGGAGCAAGAGAAGTGGGTCAGCATGCATCCAGAGGCTCAGCAAACAGGCACACACAGTGAAAATTTCCCGTGGCTTCTCAAGGAGAAGCCAGTTAGACAATGTAGGGGAAGCCGTGAGAAGCCCTACCCTAGAACATGGAGGGATGTGAGTGAAGCCCTGGGCTCTATCCCCAGCACCATGTTAACCCAGGGACAGTGGAACACAACTCTGATCCCAGCACTTGGGAAACGAGGCAATATAACAGGAATTCAAGGCTATCTCTGACTATGTAATGAGGTCTGGGGTATCCTCATCTCAAAAAAAAAATTAGTAAGATTGACTTATTTTCTGATCCGTTAGAAGACAACAGGTTCAGAGACTTCCCAGGAGCTACTTCCACACAATTTTAAATGCCTTGTTGAACAGTATGGCTAGTCAGCGGGCGCCTTCATTTGGGTCACAGGCGTAAATTAAACACGATACCATGCCATCTGACACCATCTTAGTAGCCAGTCACCTTATCACACATAACACAGATTGAGGACACTGATCTAGACAGGAAGAGAAGCCCCTCAGGGTCACTGAAGGGCATGGTTTCACTGGCTCTGCCTTCTCTGGGATACAACTGTTTGGTGCTCGCCTGGAGACCAAGCCTTGACTAAGGTAGGCGTGAAAACAGCTAGAGATAGTAGGAGACTTTGCCTCAGTTTCCCCCACCACACTTCATTTAGACCAATGAAAAGAAACTTGGGGACACAAAGGTAGCCAACAACCCCGGTCCCTGTGTGTCTCCATCTCTTGCCTTCTGCACTTTGTGTTTAGATGTCTTCATTCATTCATAACATGAGACGTGACTTCATTGATGTCTTCATTTTAAGTGACGCCTTCTATCTTGGATATGTCAGTGAATGGGCACTTACTGGGAAGTAAGGTAAGCCCCACCCCCTTTGGGGGGCTACCATGCTAGCTTACAAACAAGCAAAGTTATGAGGTGGTCATTATACACAGTAAGATTTTTTAAAATGACAAGATCTCAGGGAAGAGAGAGTGGGAACCAGATGACCTGGTCTCCCAGTCAGGGTCTGAGAGTTCCCCAGGGCTCTACCCCATTCCCCACTGTTGATTGTGCTTTCTCCCCACCCCCATCCTAACATCCCTCACTAATGATTAACGTAAATGTTTTATGGGTGGTGTTTCACTGCTAAGAAACAAAGCAAGACCCTCAGAGGTGGTTGGTGGCTTCCATACCTTCCTTTTGTTAGATGTTGGCTTAAGCCAGGCATCACAGGGGAAACAGGGCCAGGATGCGGTGCAAACACCACAGGACCCAGCACTGATCTGCCAGTTTGATTTGTTGCGCCAGGAAATCTCAGCAGGATATGCATATGGATGACTGGCTTTTTGAAGTTGTCAGGTCAGAACCAAGCTGCACAAGAAAACTGAGGGCCATGTAACCCTACCCCAGCACTACACTTAGGGGAGCAGGTGACACTCTGCATGTCAGGGATGCATTATTCCATTCTGGTTGGGCCTTATCACTTTTTAATTCTTAACTGGCTGTGGTCTGATTTTATCATCCACTGAGCTAAGAAGAAAGCTCATGGCTCGCCTTTCCTATCGGTACTTTGCAGGCTGCTGTCCGTCTTTCTAGACAAAAGGCTTGGTTTTTGCCAAGAATTCATATCTGTTACTAGGAGCATCAACACGCCAGTGTTTTCTAATCCCCAAATCCCCCACATAAGACTGTGCTATCAGGGCTCAATGATTGGCTAGCACCTGAGAGGGGCACTTGAGGTGCAGGTCCAGCTGGGAGACAGAAGGTTGGAGGTGGTGAGTTGGGCTCTATCTTCTTCCTACTGTGAGCATGCTCAGTCTCTGCTGCTGCCCAGTGCTGTGAGGGAGGCTGAGTCTGGCAACTCTCCCTGCTGTGGTGGAAGAAGGGTTTCTGGTGGGAAGGGAAGCTTCCAGAGAAGTCTCGGGTGTGGGTTGGATGAATACGATCCCATGCAGAGAGAAATGATTGCTGTCCTTTGCTGTAAAGTTCACCTCTTTCTCTGTCCAGCTCCAAAGAGGAAGACAGACATATTCTAATCTATCTGTAGACCTAGTGTACACAAACCACCGAGTCTCTCTCTCTCTCTCTCTCTCTCTCTCTCTCTCTCTCTCACTCCCTTTCTCTCTCTCTCCCCCACACACCATACAACTGCACACATTAGAGTATATTCACACCCACAATGCCCACACAACACAAGTACATACACATACATATGCAAAGTACACAGTACACATGCAGACACATACACAAACATACACACAACACAGGATGCCTAAACAAGATCCATACATACATACACCCAGCACATAGTATGCTTACACAGGCACATAGACATACACATAGGCACATGTATGTACATAACAGACAATATAATACACAAAGCACAGATGTACCCACATGCAGACACATACACGAGAACATATAAGATACACAGATTGGAGCATCACCAAACATATGTCCTATGTGGGTTGATCTTTTGTCAACCTGACATAAGCTAGAGTCATCTGGGAAGAAGGAACTGAAATTGAGAAAATGACTTCATCAGATACATTTGTAGGCCAGTCGAAGGGGCATTTTCTTGGTTAATGGTTGATGTGAGCCTAGCTCACTGTGGGTAGCGCCACTTCTGGGAAGGTGGTACTCAGTGGGATAAGAAAGAAGGTTGAACAAGCCATGAAAAGCAAGCCAGTAAGCAGAATTCCTTCATGGCCTCTGCTTTAGTTCCTGCTTTGAATTCCTGCCCTAATTTTCTTCAGTGATGGACTGTGAGCTATCAGTCAAATGAACCCTTCCCTCTGCAAATTGCTTTTAGACATAGTGATTATCACAGCAAAGGAGACCCAAGACACATCCATACACACAACACAAATGCACAATGCAGCCTGTTAGCACACTGGCTTCAAATAACAAGAAAAGGATGACATGATCTCATATTAGTTCTCTTCTTCTGCCTGAACAATAAGGAGAGGCGGTATATTATCTATATCAGCCTCCAAGCCTGCTGGAACCTGGCTGTAGGTTGTGGTAATTCTCAGTCTGCCCATGCCTCCACCTCATGACCACTGCTAGATGAGGCCAGCATGCCAGTCCGGGAGGGCTATTTAGACAGTAGGAGAGTGTGACCCATCCAGGTCCCCACCCCAGCATACTTGCGTGTGGAGGACAGGGGAGCATCTTTTCAGTGCTTCTGACATGAGTGGCCGATGGTCACCTACTGCAATGTTAACCCATCTACTTCAAGGAACTAGGAGGCAAGAGGCTTTGCAATCTCATGTTAGCAGCTCCTTTGCAGTCAAGAAACATGGGTCATGTAATGACTGTTTGGAGTACATGAATCTCCTGGAAAAATCATCTGCCATGGGGTTCTCACTATGGGACATTCACTTGGTGTGAAGTCTCCTTAATGTGTGAGCACTCTGGTGTTTGCTGACCTCGGTTGACGCATGTTGGCCTTAGCTGGTGTATGGTGACCTCACCTACTGTGTGCTGACCTCACTTGGGGTAAGACTTGGCTGATGCGTGTCTTAGGCTCCACCTCCTTACCTGTTTGGGCCTCTGCAGAAGTTCCTGAGCCACTGCAGTGGCGAAAATGGCTCTGTTGCTTCCGGGGCTGAGCTGCAGGGACAGTGAAAGCCCCGTTACCAGCTGGACCCCGAGGTCTGTGATGGTCACCTTCTCATCCAGCACAGTGATGGTCTTCTCGGCAAGGATGGCATCTGACAGAGGGGACAGGATCTGAAGGGCAGAACCAACATGACAAGGGGAGGCTCTCTGTGGTTACAGCACTTCATCCAACACATGCCATGTGTGAGGGCATGCAGGGACAATGAGAGAGAAGGAACCCGCATGAGCCCGCTGGAGCAGAAGCAGACTTCCGCTAACACTAAGCCTTGATCATGGAAATGCGGTGATGCAGTGTGCTTCCACATACAACAGCACGGAACAGAGGGATACCCATTGGCGTGTGGAGGGATACCTATAGGTGTGCAGAGGGATACCCATAGGCCAACGCTGGCTGCCACTGTGAGCCACTCTTCATCTTAGCGAGAGGAATTAATGTCATTGTTCTTCTGAGCCTGTTGATTCTTATACATACTGTGGGCCATTTCTGCCACTACCAGTACAATTTTATCTGAAATCATTCAACTTCTAAAGGCTTTCACATCCCTGAGAGAACCATGACCTGACACTCTAACTGTATATTTATTTCTGTCTCACATGTGAAAGCCAGCATGGAACTATAAAGTAGGGCTTCTTGAGGCTGGGGAGATGGCTCAGTGGTTAAGAGCAGTAACTTCTCTTGCAAAGGTTCTGGGTTCACTTCCCAGCACCCACATGGATGATCACAACCACCTGTAACTCCAGTTCAAGGGGATCTCACACCCCCTTCTGACTCTTCTGGCCCCTGTGGTCACCAGGCATGTATGTGGTGCACAGACATAATTACAGGAAAAATACTCATATACATAAAAATCAATCAATCAATGAATAATATCTAAAAGAGTATAAGGCTTCCTAAGTCAAATACCATCTAATCTATCTCCTGTCCTGGGATCTTCAGTTTCATAGTTTGAGATTCTTTTTTTCTTCAACAGGATCTCAATGTCCAATCCCAGCTGGTCTAGAACTTGCTATACAGGACAGGCTAGTCTTGAACTCACAGAGATCTGCCTCTACTTCCCTAAAGTTAGGGTTAAAGACTTGTACCAGCATGTTGGGATTTGACTCCATACACTTTGAGAAAGCCTGAACCATGAAATCCAGGGGCATCTTGAAATCTTGTCTTGTCTCACATGACACCCACCCACAACCACACCGACTACCCTTCTGAGTCCAGCCTGGTCTTGATGTCCTCTGTGTACCTCTGGGGACCAGAGAACACAATTCTCCCCAGCCCAGCTCAGCTTTGGAAGGATGAAGAGCTGGCTTCCTACACCCTTTGTGCATCCTCAGCCCCTTGAATAAATGAGGTCTGCTCCCCTGTCCACATTGCTCTTTTGACTTTGAAGTTCCAGGACAGATTCAGCAAACCAGTTTTCACAAGTTCCAACCAACCCCCACCTCTGGATGTCTGTGGCCATTTAAATGGCGGTGGGCATGACAGGAAAGACTCCAGAAGGAAGTGAATGAACAAGCTCATCACTCAGGAACTCAGTGGATTGGTCTCAGGATTGGATGCCCTGCTGTGCCAGTTCCTACGCTTCCTGCCTGGCAAGGCAGTCCTTTTCCTCCTTCTAACACACAATTCCTTTCTGGGCTGGAATCAACTTTCAAAGTGAAGTTTAAAGCCAAACCCTTCTCTAGGTCCAGGCTCCCAGTGGTTGGTATTGCCTTTCAACTTTCTTCCTAGCTGTTTGATAGAAGCAACATTACAATTTTCACTTATTATTATTATATTACATTATTATTATTGTGTATAAATAGTCCAGGGGACAGTCTTAGGAGTAGTGATGACTCTATTATTAATAATATTTTAAATTTATTTTTCATTTTTAACAATTTTTGAGACGATAATATAATTCCATCATTTCTCCCTTCCTTTTCCTCCCTCCAAACCCTTCCATGTTGCCTCCCTTGCTTTACTGAGATGGAAGATTCAGGTGACCATGGTCAGTGTGGAGGAGACAGGCAGGCCCATGGTCCAGGCAGCGTGAAGTTCTCTCTAGGATTTTGCTTCTCAAGCTGGTAAGACCTGCTATGGCTTTGGGGACATGGCCAAGAAGAGGTGGAATCCTCTATCGCTCATGTATTGTGTGAGGGGTCTCAAGGTCCTTGTCGTATATCACAAACTGTGTATGTTGTGATTTCACTGAAGCAAGCCCTGGGAGACTCTGCTCTGAGCAATGGCAGACAGCTGAGTGTTCACCTGGCAGAGCAGTGAAACAGAAAGCCCCGCCCAACTCTGCAGGTGCCTCACCTGGATGGTGGTCATGCCCAACTCCTGGCCAGTCAGGATCTGCCCTCCTTGTAGCTTGGCGATCCTGGGCTCCTCCACCTGCATGAAGTCAGTTATCAGCTCTGTGATGTCCACCTGCCAGTCAGAGCCCAGCAGGTAGGCCAGGTGTCCCCCGGGATCAGGTGCCTCGGCCACAAACTGGGTCAAGACTCGCACCATGGCATGTTGGTACTGGAGGGTGCAGCCTCGGCCCTTTTTCTCATCATCATCTTCCTCTTCACTGTCCCGAGCTGGCCTGTCAAAAGAGAGTTACTTGTTGGGGCAACTGTTGGGGACTCCATAAGTCTACTTCCAAAGAGTTCTGCTTGCTTAAGGCTCAGGTGACACACAGGAGATCCACGGTGTTTAACCAGTGCCGTGACAAGAGTTCTAACTGAACAGAATGGAGAGGTACAATGGGGGTGAAGAACTTCCCAAAGATCCCACTTCCTGACATTTACTCTGTATTCCTCCTCATCAAACGCTGATTGTGTTTTGTAACTCTATTCAAAAGTGACTGGAGAGTCCCTCCCTTCGTTAACATTTTTATTAACCTATATTAATGATTAAACACTGCCTGCCAATAGATATCAAGGGTCAAAAGGCTCCTTGAAGACTCACACTCAGCTAGTGTTTGGGTGGAAGAGTTCACAAGACCTTTTGTTCCTTTCTTAATACGCGGTCCTGCTATGTGGCCCAGGTGACAACTCTCCTGCCTCAGCTTCCCAAGTTCTAAATTATAGATGTACACCCTCATGCCTGGCTACACAATTGGGTTTGAAGATAGTGACCTTAACGTAGTTTGTAATCTTCTGTGGCTTCTGTCACTGGCTCTCTCTGATAAAGCAAAATGCTGAGTTCTGAGCTGCCTGCCCCATGGGGACATCCAGCTGGCAGGTACCTTGTCTACTGATCAGCAGCTACTGAGGTGTTGAGTCCTCTGGACAATGCCTGAGCGAGTCTTCTCTGCAGGAGCCTCTAGATGGGGCACCAACCTACTGGTAGACCTTAGCTTTCAGGACTTCATTAAACCACATCTGGCTGCTTCTGCACAGAATCTGAGAGGCTGTGTACATAGTCCTTCAAGCCATACTGAGTTTTAGATTAAGGCCCTGCATCATCCAGTGTTCTGATTTCCTTTCTGTTGCTTTGATAAAATACTCTGACAGAAAGCAACTTGGGGAGGAAAAGGTTTATTTGGCTCACACATCTAATTCGGAACCCATCATTGAGGGAAGTAGGGGCAGGAACTCAAGCAAGAACTTGAAGATAAGAACCAATGGAGGATGCTATTTGCTGGCTTTATGACTTAACACTTATCTAACTTTTTTATATAGCCCACGACCACTTGTCTAGTAGATGGTGCTGCCCAAAGTGAACTGGGCTCTTCTGTATCAATTAATAATTAAGGCAATTCTCTATAAACATTCACATAGACCAACCCAATCTAGGCAATTCCTCAATAGAGATTTTCTGCTCAGATGACTCTTGTCTGTATCAAGTTAACAAGTGAGGCCAACCCAAGACACACAGCAACGTGTAGTTAACAGGACAAGGTTGTGACCACTAGCAAAGTCCTCTAAGTCAGCGCCTGGAAGAGATGAGTGTTTACCTTGAGGCTAGTGAGATGCTGTAATCAATGCAGACAGGGACAGGGGGCTTCAAACAGACAGATGTTAGCTGTTCCCTCACTGTCTGATACATTGTATACACGGGCTCATTCCCACCATCATTTCAGCCTCCATTCACATATCAGAGACCCGGTTTCTCAGAGAGCGCACAGCCCTATGTGAGTCCACTAGCTATAGTAGCATTGAGCTGAGCATGCACCAGAGCTGGCCAGTTGTCTACCACCACCACCACCACCACCACCACCACCAGCAACAACAACAACAACATCTACTTCACCATCTATCCCAATTCCTGAAAACCCAGTTTTCCAAACAAATATCTCCAAGAACCATCTTCCCCCTATCTATGGCACCAACTTCCTCCTCAAGCTATATCCTCTTCCAATTCCTCACCCTCTGCTGTGCCACAGCCTGCAGAAGCCTTTCCTTGTGTGATGGCACACGCTTACTTACTCAGACATTTGCAATGTTTCCAGTGCATGGATATGTATGCACTGAGGTCCCTGCAGTGATGGGCAGAAAAGAGAGGTTGAACTGTGACTCTGCCTCTCTGGTGCTTATCTGGATTTCTGATGACTGACAGGAGGTTTACCCCTCTACCGAATTCCGCCCATGTGTGCAGTAGGTAGACAACCAACAATAGGTTGGTGCCCACTCTGGCAGACAAACTTCAGATGTCTCACCAGAGCCAAGTGCTCAGGGCATCTGCTGCCTGCTTCTACCTAAAGTCTGCCAGTTTTCTTCTTATCCCGAAGCCCATCCATGTGACTCCCGCTCTAAGCTCATTTTTCTTTAGCTGGAGGCTTGTGGTTGGTGTCCAGTTGCCCATATGGCAGGTTCTAGGCACTTGGTTCCTGAAAGTCACCATGTGAACCCTTGTGTCTACTCTTGCTTTTGCCTAGACAGGTAGTTAGCCACTCGTGTGTGTCCCTCCTCAGCCTGAGCACAATGGGATATGACTTTCTGCTATGTATGCCCAACACACACACACACACACACACACACACACACACACACACACACACACACACTCATACACACCTACCTTTTGTTAGAGACAACAGGGACCCTCCAGCCCTTGATCTGGTTCAGCTCCATGTCTGAGACCTCAATCTGCAGTGGTAGCCGTGGTACCCACACTGTCATCTCCAGGGGGCTGCTCAGGTGCTGGTAGGTGAAGCTGACTATCACATTCACCTTGCCCTTCATTTCCTTCCCATTGACAAAGACATAGTCACATCTGTCAGAAACCTGGTTGGGAGGAGGGAGAGAAGCAGGGAGGAGGGAGGTGAGCTTCATCTCATTCCACACCTCGGGGAAGAGGGGTGTGTCATGTTCAAGACTCATCATTGTGAAGGAAAGCAGGCACAAGCCATTGCTTTGAATGAAACCCCTGACGTCAGAGAAGATCCTGCTGGGGACTCTGCAGATGGGGCTAAGGGTCTTTAATGTGCTGTTTTGGTAAGTGAAGTTGTACACATTTATTTTTTTCTATTGTTGTGTCTGTGGCATGCATTTGTGTTTGCATGCATGTGTGTGTACATGCACGTGCGTGTGGAATACCGAGGTTGACATTAGGAAGCAGCCTTAATCCATCTTCCATCTTATTCATCAAGGCAGGGTCTCTTAATCAAATCCAGAGTTCACCTATATGGCTATTCTCGCTAGGTAGTTTGCATTGGGTATCCCTTGTGTCTGCCTTCCAACGGTGGGATCACAGACAGGCTGCCATGCCCACATGGTATTTATAAGGGCTCTGGAAACCCAAACTCAGATTCTCAGACTCTCAGGGCAAGTACTTTTAACTCTGGAGCCATTTCTCCAGTCTCAAAGTGAAGGATCTTGATGGAGAAAAATTAGCCTACATTATTTGGGTTGGTTCCAGATGGCTTCTGGTTGTCCTTTTGAGAGGGACACTGGTAATTTAGGAGAGGGAAGCAGACACTGTGGCTGCAGGGGCAGGAGGCTGTGTTGCCAGCGTGGAGGTCAGAGAAGGTTGGGAATGGGGAAAGTCAGATTGGAGGCTGAAGAATCCCAGACCGACTCCTGATTCCAGATTCCAGATCCTTGACCTTCAGAACTGCAAGGGAATAAACACATTCTTCCAAAAGAGAGCTGGTGTGTGGTTCATTGGTCCCAGTAGAGTGGATCTAGAGTGTGAAGGTGTAAGTCACAAACAATCCCACACCGGATGGACCTGGGGACAAGAATGAGTTCCCTCACCTGTGTCTGCTGGTCAGCACAGGAGAGGAAGGCAGGTGTGAGGAACCTCTATCCGCTGACAACAGGATATATGATGCAGGGCAGGGATGCCTGATGAGTTCGCCCCAAGTATCATCTCAGCATCAGGACCACACAAGAGGCTGGCACTATTATCAGCAGTATCTCACATATGACAAACCCAAGGCCAAAGGACACTGATGACTCATAACACCCCAAGGCAATGGCGAAGAGTAAAGGATGTGGCTTGCTGTCCCTCAGTCTGCCCTGCCCCCTCACAGGTGCCATTTCAGTCCCAGGGCTCTTACTTTCCACCTTAAAGGATGGAAAACCTACTTTTAACACTTAAAGGGGTGTGAAAGAAGGCAGACAGAAATGAGTAGGTTGTGCAAAGATTACAAAGGCCTTTCTAGTGAAAGCCCCCTTGTCTGCTTCAGAGGCAGCGTGGATGCTGGATGCACAGGACAGGCTATTGTGAGGCTCAGCCTGGGTGGGGAAGTCGATCGATAAGTGCAAAGAGAAATGGGCACCTGGCTCCATTGAGGCGGACTTTGTCATCTTCAATGTCTGCCAATAGCGAAAGTACTTAAATCTGATTGCATTGCCCAGTGGGAGTAGCGATGGCTGGTTTATTATAATTTGTGGTCTGGCCAGAGCTTGCCTTGCTTCAGGGCCCAGGGAGTATTTAATTTAAGGCCTTTTCTCTTTCAGGATATCTGCTTATATTCAGGTTGAGCATTCTCAGAGGATCAGACACCTTGAAAGAAAGAGTGGTTGGGATAAGGGGGCAAGAAGAGAGGGAGGAAAGGAAGAAAGAAGGAAGAGGAGGAGAAAAGGTTGGAGGGAGGGGGGAGACAAGAAAGAGATGAGGGTGGAGGAAGGAGGAAAAAGGGAAGGAAGAAGGAAGGAGAGGAAGGAAGGGCGACAAGAGAAAGGGAAAGGATACTATATGACAAATTGCTGGTAAGAGTCATTTTTTAGAGCAACCTAGTCCTTCATGACCTTAACTCTCATGGCCTTCCTGCCAAGCAGGTGACACATTTAAAGGAGCTTGGAGCTCATCCCAGCCAAGAGAGCCACACAGCCTGCCGTTGCACTGAACAAGATGTGGGCTGAGGTACACTAACCATGGCTTTAAGTACAAAACTACCTTCATCATGGCTCTTCGACTCCGTGTTTGTTCTTTGATGTGACAACAGACAGTGATAAGTGTTGGTGCAGATGAGAAGGCTTTGGAAGGCTGTGCACTTAAGGACCTGGGACTGTGAGGTAAGGTTGTGTGAATAAAGTCAGGAGATATTGGAGCAGGGCTGTGCACAGGCCCAATGCCCTGTGACAGTGGGACAAGAGCTATGTTCAGGACATCTTGTGTCCATAGATCAGGGCTGAACTCGCATGTGGTATGTGAGGTATTATTTAAGCTAAGGTTAAAGACAAGCCACCATGAGTGGGGTTGGAGGCTTTAGAATCTGCCTCTGTGGCTCTCTGAAGACAATGGGGTGCAGTCCACATCTTGGACTCCGGGGTAGTCAAAAGCGATTTCTGGATCTTTGGGATGTCAGGGCTTGCCTTCTGCCTTTGCTGCTGCTGAGTTAGGATGTGACCATCGCAGGTTATAAGCTGGGAACGCCAGTGACAGGTGTCCCTTTCTTCCTGGGACTCTTACTCTCCAAAAGAGTGACCTGCTGCCCTATAGCTGTCACCTCGCTGTTGGTGAAATGGTCGCCGGTGCCAGGCGAAGATCTCAGAGCTGGGGCTACACAATGCTGCTGGCACAAGCAGGGGTCAGAGGTCCCAGTGAGAAGAGCCCTTCCTTGGTATGAGTCACCATAGTCATCACTCTGATGTGACACAAAGGGGCCACATTCCGAAGACTGTATTCATCAGTCAGAACCTGCCAAATCGATGGCATTAGTAAGCTAAGCCTGACTGAGTGAGACAGATGAAGACAGGCAAGCTTGCACAATTCTAACTATCAAAAACTCACAATGAGCCAAGAATATAATTGGGGTCCCCACTGAGCAGGAGTCTCTGTTTTAAGTGACCTCAGTCACATCACTTTTAACCTCCAGGTTGCAGGAAGGGGTTTCCTAATATAAAGTGCGGTCAATGAGAGGAAGTGGAGGCAAGCAGGACTCGGGAGGCAGAGGCAGGCGGATCTCTGTGAGTTCGAGACCAGCCTGGTCTACAAGAGCTAGTTCCAGGACAGGCTCCAAAGCCACAGAGAAACCCTGTCTCGAAAAACCAAAAAAAAAAAAAAAGAGGATGCGGAGGGTGGCATGGGGTGGGAAGTTCTTGGGCAGGACACACAGACAGTGGTCTAGCCTCAAGGGGAGACTTTGGTGATTGGTTCCTGGACACAGTTCTCCTAAGTCTCTGTGCTTGGAAGGTCTTGGCTACAACCTAGAGACATCAGAGGTTACAAATCATACTTTTTATCCACTTAGAAAATGTTTATGTGTGTGAATACATGTGTGTTTAGAGGCCAGGGGTCAAATTTAACTGCCATTCTCAGGGATGCTGTGAACTTCCTTTGAGATGGTATTTTTTTCATTGGTCTGGAGTTCACCCAATGAGGCTCAGCTTGCTGTCCAGAAAGCCCCCGGGATCCTCCTGTCTCTTCCTCCGCATCAATCTTAATACCAGTATGCATGGCTCTACCTGGCTTGGGGGCTGGACAGATGGCTCAGCAGTTAAGAGCACTGGTTGCTCTTCTAGAGGACCAGTGCTCACTTCCCTGTACCCACACGGGAGCTCACACCTGTCTGTGAGTTCAGTTCCAGGGCTTGACACCTCACATAGACATACATGCAGGCAAAACACCAGCAAACATAAAATAAAAATAAATGTATACTACAAGAGCTAGTTCCAGGACAGCCTCTAGAAACTCCAGGGAAACCCTGTCTTGAAAAACAAAACAAAAAAAAAGTATAAAAATGTGGGATTGGGGGATTGGCTTTCTGCTTTCCAGACACACACTTTACCAACTGAGCCATCTTCCAGGATAGATTCTTTTAAATGAACTTTAGGCAAATATATTTCATTGTGTATATTCAAGGTTTATAAAATCATACTTTGGGGTTAACAAATGGAGACATTAATACAGTGAGGGAAAGTCATGTATCCCCGTCTGGCATGGTGACAAACATTTATTTCCGTGGCAGGAACAGCTGGAATCTCATTCGCCAGGATTTCAGAGTCAAGCCTTAACAGCTGGCATCTGCAGGAACCTCCTGAGAAGTGTGGCTGAAGTCACCAAGCTCATGGTCACTACTCATGGTAGCTATGGGTGACTCAAACCTCTTGCCTGCTCTCTCCCGGTTCTTACCCTGCTTAACAGTCTCTCAAGTCCTCCCTCAGGAAGGCAACACACATGATTGTCCCTTACCAGCTCTGCCCCAAGTAGCCTTCCTTATGCTCTCCCAACTCTGGAAGACCTGGGCTGGCCTTCAGCTGATAAAATAGGAGCCTCAGTTCCTAGGTAGACAGGGATCCCCATGCAAGGGCTGGGAGATTCACACTGGACTTGTTCTTAGGGAGTCCACTGCCGCAGGTCCTCTCCCTCTTTCCAGCCATAGCTCCAGGTGCTTAAACCTCAGACTTTCCCCGCTAGGAGATGAACCAGAGAGATTTGACCATCTAGGAGATCTGTCCGACTTTATCACTTCTCCTTCAAGTGTGATGACTAATGGTACATGTCAAATAATTTATCAACCAGCACTTTACAATGTTGGCGGCTTCAAGGAATGATCAAGTAACACTCTCGAGTTCCCTCCATAATCCATTTCCAGCCAATCTCCCCTGCTCCATGACGGAGACAAAGCTAATATTTCTGACTCTCGTGTGCATAATCCTGGCACTTATGTGAATTTAATGCTAGCTCTAGCTCTTCTGGTTAAATGCTGGCTGGATTTAAATCTTATCTAAATATCACATCTGTGACAAAATTTATGTTCTCTGGATATTTTTCTGGATATAATGAACTCTTATCTTTCCTCCCTCAAACTGAGCAAACAGTGACATTCCACAGGAGGCTGGCATCTGAGTCTCAGGCTGGCGGTACCCTCTTACGGTTGGTCTTTATCTTGGGTGAAAAAAAAACCCAACAACCCAGCATTAGTAGTGATGGTAGAGGTAAATACCGCAGCTAACATTGAAAGTTTGCTAATGCAATATGCTGTGTGTAGCACTAAAGCCTTACTCCATCTGTTCTTCATGGTAAATACACTAAGTAATATGATTTGGATGTGAAAGTCCCCCCTCCGCGCACACCTCAGAGGCTCATGTGTTTTAACACTTGACTACCAGATGGTGGCGCTGTTTAAGGAGGTTGTGGAGCTCATAGGACTATGACTCTGCTAGCAGAAATGAATCATTGAGAGTAGTGGGCCTTGAAGATGGAATCTATTTCATGCCGAGGCCTGAGCTATCTACATACACACACACACACACACACACACATGTAGTGTGAAGCGGCGGGCTGCCAACCGCCGCCGGCTAGCTTTACACCCGAAATAATTACACCGCTTCACACTACACACACACACACACACACACACACACACACATACACTTGGAGTGGGGAGATAGCTCAGTGTGCAAAGCACTTACCTTGAAGGCATAAGGACCTGAGTTTGGATTTTCAGAAGCCAGGTAAACCTGGATACAGCAGCACAACCCTACAGTGAGGCGGAAGGTGGGACAGGAGAATCTCAGAAGCCCGAGGGCCAACTAGATTGGAGAGCACAGCAGAGACCAAGAGACCTCATCTCAGGGTAGACGGTGTGGACCAACACTCAAGTTTGATCTCTTCAGGTATGTTGTGCTGTTTGTGGTGTCTCTGTACTCACACATAAGAACAGACGACACACACACACACACATGCACACACACAATATGAGAGCAAATTAAATTAAATGGTAACTAGGCTATGTTCAATTCAACGGGAATCTTTATAAGAAAGTACAGACTTTGGGATTGGAAGATGCGTACACAGTGGAAAAGCCAGATGAGGATCACATACACCCCACAGGAGGCGGCAGAGGAGAAACCAATCCTGCCACCACCTTGATCTTGCACACATATGCATTTATGGCAGCGAGGAAATAGATTTCTTCTATTTAAGCCGCCCACCCCACCCTGAGGTACTTTATTATAAATAGCCTCAAAAAGACCATGCAGTTGACAGTACAGGTGAGCGCAGTCATCTAAGCAGGCCCTGGAAACCATTTTCCTATTTCAGGAGACAGTCACCAGCTTGGATGAAGAAGAGGCCATTAGGGACCCAGGGAAACTGGCCTCTTGAGTGAGCTCCATGCATCAGGGCAGATAAAAGCTGGCTTTAGGAAGGTCTGCTTGTCCAGAGCCTTCCCAAGTTCCCACCTGTTTAGATTACTTTATTCCTATGGTATACCAGTGAGATGGAGTCACTAAGAGCACCACTGTACCAAACAGGAGACAGGCACCCAAAACGGAGCTGCGTCTCTAGTTCACCTGGTGTTGTGGTTCATTTGAAAAGCTAACTGCTGCAACCGGGAAGAGGATCTCAAATGAGGAATAGTCTAGATCAGGTTGGCCTGTGGGTTTATCAGTGTGTGTGTGTGTGTGTGTGTGTGTGTGTGTGTGAGTGTGTGTGTGTGGGTGTGTGTGTGTGTTTGTGTGTTGACTATGAATTCAGATGGTACCCTGAATACGGGAGGCGCCATTCCCTAGGCTGGGCTCTGAGCTGTATAAGGGTGAAAAAAGCTGGCTGAGTGTAAGCAGAAGAGAGCAGGCAGTGAGGGTTGTCTCTCTGTTCTCTGCTATGGATGTGATAGATTAGCTTCTTTAAAAAGAGAAAACAGAAATCAAGCTAGCTGGGAATGTTTTAGAATCAAGGTTTCGATCCAGGCTACTTCCTCCAGTGTTTGAGACCATGGGGCTCCTCTGAGAAGCAGAAGGTGAGTAAGGAATGTGTTGGGTGGAAACATTAATGAAATTAAGAGGAAAGGAGTGGAAATAAAGATTGGCAGAAGGGATGTTGCTAGAGGGCATTCTCGCTATTGGAAATAGCCAAGCCCTACCCCACTGTCTTAGCTATTAGCTTCAGCCATCCTAAAGGCAGCCTAGAACAGAGGGGCCCCCAAGAACTACTTACTGGAATCTATCTTTCCTTATACTCCCTAAGGCCAAGTGAGACCCTTCTTGAGAAAGCATGGCAGATTCATCTTTGTGTGCCACATCATGCCTCTTAAGGACTATGGAGAAAAAAAGCTACTTATGTCATTAGAACTTTTATCAGCTGATGTTCCTCTAGAACCCACGTCACATGCTCAGGAGATGCTGCCATTCCTAGCAAGCGCCAGCCACTTTCCTGTGGAAGGAGGAGCAGTGTGCTCAGAGAATGCTCTCTCTTTGGTCTCAGAACACATGTCTGGAGGCTGCCATTGTCTTTCTGTGGTTAAGTGTGTGTGGATGGAAGATCACTTTTATAGTAACAGCCACCTGTAGCCACTCTGCTTTAGCTCCAGTTAAGAGAACTTGGTGGCAGTCATAGCTGGAGGCTGCCCGGTACATTGTGGGATGTGAAATAGCACCCTGGCTTCCACACTAGATGTCAGCAGCACCCTTACAGCAATGGGGACAACCACAATGACTTAGATACTGTCAAAGAACCCACAGGTCTTCCCAGAAGTGCTTTGACCCATGTTTTCCATGTGTTTATTTTAGCCACACAAAGGTCCTCTGCCTGTTGGATCTTAGAGCCATCTACAGAATAAAACAAGAAACTCTGAATTACTCGGCCAGCATTGGCTATGTGGACAACAGGGTCCTCCCAAGTCTGTCCTTATAGACAAATGACCATTGCTGTAGATAAGACATAGGGCTCAATGAGAAGCAACCTGCCAGTCATCTCCACTGCCCCCTGCTTTTCCCAGAGATCCTCTGAACCTGGAACGATCCCATCGTTTTTTTCCAGACAACTCAGACCCAGGCGAATTGATGCATACAGAAGATTGTATTTTCCAAAGATGGCCATGGCCCATCTTGTCCCTCACCTTACCTCATCTTCTTCTTTCTGTGATGGTCCAGTTAAAGAGCTAAACCCAACTCCATCCTGGATTCTCTGCAGGTCTCAGAACTAGCTTAAACAATAGAATTTAATTTCAGCAAGTCTGCAATCTCTCTGTCATAAACTATTTTTCTATTTGTGTCTGCTGTCTTCCTTCATGTCTCTCTTTCTCTGCATCTCTCTCTGTTTCTTGTTCTCTCTGTAGGATGGAATGGCATGAGACTGAATCCAGCCAGGTCTCAGAAGATCGAGGATCTGGGGATGGAAACTGGGAAGACCCTCTGCTCTAGCCTGGGAGCTTTCTGACCTGTTTCCTCCCATGCTAAGGATGCCTTCCTTGCCTCCAAGAAGCACAGAGGACACAGCTGTCAGTGAGTCAGTGTATAGGCAGTCTCTCTTTCAACATGTATTTGAGTGGATCTGGATATACTTGTGCAAGCAGGTGGCTGTGCATGTATATTAGCATGCCTGTAGAGGTCAAGGGATGGGGTCAGGCATCTTTTTAAAAATCACATATGTATCTATTTTTAAATTCCATTTTACATTCCAACCACAGTTCTCCCTCCACCCCTCCTCTCACCCCCTGCCTCCCTCTTGGACCACCCACCCACTCCTCCCAATGGGTAACGACTCCAATAGGGAATCAACAAAGTTGACTGGCACATTAAGCAGGACCAAGCCCCTCCTCCCTGCATTAAGGCTGAGAATGGCATCCCATCATAGGGAATGGGCTCCAACAAGCTAGCTCATGCACCAGTGATAGATCCTGGTCCTACTGCCAGGGGCCTCTCAGAGAGTCCCAAGTTTTACCACTGTCTCCCACATATGGAGGGCCTGGTTCGGTCTCATGGAGGCTCCACAGCTGTCAGGCTAGAGTTCACAAGTCTCCATGAGCTTGGTTCAGCTGTCTCTGTAGATTTCTCCATTGTGATCTTGACCTCCCTTGCTCATATTCCCTTCTCCCTCTCTTCAATTGGATTCCTGGAGCTTTCCCCTGGTGCTTAGCTGTGGATCTTTGCATCTCATTCCATCAGTTACTGGGTGAAGGCTTCATGATGATAGTTGGGGTATTCACCAATCTGATTACAGTGGAAGGCCAGTTGGGCACTCTCTCCACTATTGCTAGGAGTCTTAGCTGGTGTCATCCTGCAGATTCTTGGGAATTTCCTTAGCACCAGGTTTCTCCCTAACCCCATAATGGCTCTATCAAGATCTCTCTTTCATTGCCCTCCCACTCCATCCCTCTCCCCCCTCGACTATCCCATTCCTCATGTTCTGATCTCCCCTCCCCTCCCCGTTACTGCCCCCCTCACACTCACTTTACCCAGGAGGTCTCACCTAATTCTCCTTCTCAGGGTGATCCATGTGTCCCTCTTAGGGTATTCCTTGTTACTTAGCTTCTCTGGAGCTGTGGCTTGTATTCTGGCTATCCTTTGTTTTGCATCTAGTATCCACTTATGAGTGAATACATACCATGTTTGTCTTTCTGAGTCTGGGTTACCTCACTCAGGATGATTTTTTTCCCTAGTTTCATCCATTTGACAAGTCAGGCATCTTTATCAATTGCTCTCCACCTTAAATCTTCTGAGCCGGGCTGTGGTGGCGCACGCCTTTAATCTCAGCACTCAGGAGGCAGAGGTAGGTGGATCTCTGTGAGTTCGAGGCCAGCCTGGTCTACAAGAGCTAGTCCCAGGACAGGCTCCAAAGCTACAGAGAAACACTGTCTCAAAAAAAAAATTTTTTTTGAGGCAAGGTCTCTCAATGAAGCTGGAGTGCATCAATTCAGGTAGTGTGACTGGCCAGTGAGCTGTGAGGATCCTCCTGTTTCTATGTCCCACACTGGGATTATAAATTTACACCACCATGCCTTGCTTTTACATGGGTGTTGGGAATTGAACTCAGGTACTCATGTTTGCGAGGTAAGAACTTCAGTGATTCATCCCCCAAGCTCTATGTTCTTTGATTGACTCTGATTTCTCATTCTTGAAAAAAGTTCAGCGTTTGGCATTTTATACCAATAACTGTAGCTCTCTCCTACTCTGGTGAGACTTGCAGAAGTTATGAAGGACAGAGACAGTTCCTCATAGGGAGAGACTACCCATGCGTGGCACTGTTCACCAATGCCTAGTGGCTATGAAGGCTCTCAGTCCTATGGTATGTATGTCCCCACCAATGTCTTTGACTCTGAGCAGAAGGAACTCTTTCTCCTCAGATTTCCTCATACCACACACAGATTATTTTGTCTGGGCTCCCAGAGGGCACGTACTGGTCATGGTATATCCCTTGCCCTGTCCCTGTTCTCACAGCAACCAAAGGAGGACAGAAGAAGAAGCAACAGCTTCCATGAGTTGCTGGGTCAGGCTCATCGCTAAACCTGTGAGCATAAGATGAGCAAGTCTAGAGAACTATGTGCCTCCCGCCAGGTGACTGGGAAAGGAGGAAGCTTATCCTCTGGGAATGGAGAGGATAAACTCACTGCTCCTTCATTTGGGTGGCAATGGCCAGAGCTTTCCTACCAATAGCTCACCTCCCTCATCTATCACCACGCTGACCTCTCTCTGGATGTGTTCAGCACAAAGCAACTTCACAACAATCCATTCTTTAAGGAGGTCATCTGTGTCCTGTCTTTAGCTGGCTGCATCCTATATAACAGGACGTAGTTCTTTTCTCCCTGTAGTGGCAGGACCTATGGGTAGTGGATGCCCAAGACTTGACCATATGGTTTGTCTCTAGACTGGATAACCTGTGTGAATGACCTCTGTGATGGTTTGAATAAAAATGGCCCCCATAGGCTCATATGCCTGAATTCTTGGCTCCCCATTAGCGGAAGTTTGGGGAAAAGATTAGGAGCTATGACCTTGTTGGAGGAGGTGTGTCACTGGGGCTTTGAGGGTTCAAAAGAGTCACTCCATTCCCAGTGTCTCTCTCCTTGCTTCCTACTTGCAGATCAAGATGTAAAGCTCTCAGACATTCCCATCTCCACACATTTGCTCAGTCATCATGGACTCTGACCCTCCCAATCCATAAGCCTCAAACTGAATGCTTCCTTTTGTAAGTAGCCTTGGGCTACTTACTGTTTTATCACCGCGTTTGAAAATAACTACGACAGTCCCCTTCCAGTAGGTTCTGCAGTCGTCACCTTGCTGGACCACACACAGCAGTCTTGGAAAACAGCTCTAGTTAACATTGGAAAACATTAGGTCATCCCCTGTGGATCCCTCTTTGATTAATGCAATGGGGGCTCCCCTTGCTTCTCCAGGGATGAACTCTGCTGTTGCAGCAGTCTGGCAGACCGCGCATGGTACATTTCTCTATGTTCTTTTCTGCATCTGCTGGCAAGCTGCCCATCTATCTCACTTCCCTACCTGGCTCCTGGTGGTAATGGGAGATGACTCATACCTTGCAGGCTCAGAGGGCATGTGTCTCTGGTTCTGGTGGAGCAGCTGTGGCATCCAGGAGCAAGGTGGGAGGCCGAAAGGCTCTGGTTGACCTCTCTCTTGGTAGCCCGGATTATGTAGATTCCTGGGAGTCCTGAGCTATCTTATTTTATCTGCCATGTCTGGGAATCTGCATCTTCACTCATGGTGCTTCCTGAATACCAGACATCTTCACCGCCCTGCAGAACGAGCTGTATGCTCGCCCTGCCTGTCCCTGTTCACTTGCGGATTAGTTCACTCAACCTGTTTCTACCAACATTTTATTACGAAAGGCACTAATCAGAGGAAAATTGAAATTGTTCAGTGAGCACTCACGCCCACTGCCTAACTTCTATAATTAACGCCTTGCAGTATTTGCTTTATCACAGATTGGTCCACCTCACAGCCCTCCATCCATCTGCTTTTATGATCTGTCTCAAAGGAAGCCACAAACACCCACTTCTCATGCCCCTGAAGACTTCAGACACATGCTATTAACTGGAGTTCAACCATCATTTTAAATAACATAACAAAACAAACCACTTGGTACTCTTGTCAGGAGCAGGACACGGTTACCACTGGACATCAGTAAAGTGAACTCCCCTCAAGCAGGTACAAAAGTAATAACTATCAGGATAAATAGGAAATTGGGGACCTATAGCTCGAGATCCTCCAGCCTGGCTGGGTCCCACTGGGTAGGTGTTCTGGTGTCTCTCTGGCTGTGTGACTATGAACAGCTCACTTCTTTGGTTCAGTTCCCTATCTGTGAAATGGGGATGAGCCTAGCCTTATCAGACTGTTTGAAGACCCAGTGAGCTACTGTATCTAAAGTCCCTGGACTTTCTGCAGTGCAGCATTTACTCCGGCAAGCAACTGTCTACATTAGGTTTCAGCCGATGAAGGCAGCTGGTGCCTTTCCTTTCAAGAGCCTCACAACCTGGGTTCCATCCTTAGGATCCATGCTTGAAAAAGACCTCCAGATGCAAGCTGTGTCATATATACCTCCCCTCATATTAATAGAAATATAATAAAAATCAACTTTATTTTCCTTCAATTATAAAAAAATATCAGGGCTGGAGAAATGGATCAGCACTTAAGAGCATTTGCTGTTCTTGCAGAGGACTCAGGTTTGATTCCAAGCACCTACATGACAGCTAACTACCCTCTGTAACTCTACTTCCAGGAATCTGACGCCCCTTTCTGGCCTTTGTGGGTAATGCATGTGTGTGGTGCACAAATATACATGCAGGCAAAATACACATAAAATAAAAATGAACAGGTTTCAAGCCAGGTGGTGGTGGGTGCATACTATTAATCCCAGCACTCAGGAAGCACAGGCAAGCAGATCTCTGTGAGTTTGAGGCCAGCCTGGTCTACAGAGTGAGTTGCAGGATAGCCAAGGCTACACAAAGAAACCCTGTCATGAAAAACCAACCGACCAAACTAACCAAGCAAAACATAACTCTTTAAAAAATAACACATATACAAATAAACATTAGACATATATGGTCATTTTCTTCTGATTGATATGCCAAATACCTGACAAGGAGCAATGTAAGGGAGGAGTTTAACATGGTTAACACTTTGAGAAGGGATACAGAGGTGTCAGGGAACCGTGGGGCAGAGCAGGAAAGAGCATGGTTCAAGGTGTTCAATACCCTGTCGTGGGCAGTGGAGTTTAGGTCATGGTGCAGTGTGGACCTGTGGCTGCATCTCTGAGTCACTGGGAGCTGGCCAGTGTGCATCATGTTGGGCTCCACAACTATACAGCTATAAATGGGATCAAGCAAGGGTTCTGCTCCCAAGGTGCAGCCATCACAAGGATACATCCTGAAGGGAGAAGGCTGGCACATGACTCCTAGGCTAGGGCTTTCCAGTTCTCTATTATAGGACGAGTATGAACAGCTACCACCTTCAGGAGTCCAGCTGGACCTGCTCATCAGATATCGTCACAGCTGGGCCTGTTGGTTGTTGATGCTCCCTCTTGGAAGGCGAGGGTAGGGAGGGTCATGGAACCTTCCCATGAGTATCCAGCTGCCCTGACCAACCAGTTGCAGCTAATTTTGCCACCAGTGCATGTGACCTCAGAGTTTCAGGGAGGGGCTAGCCCAGTGGTTCTCAACTTTCCTAACACTGTGACCCGTTAATACAGTTCCTCATTTGTGGTGACCCCCTCAACCATAAGGTTATTTTCATTGCTACTTCATAACTGTAATTCTGCTATTGTTGTAGATTTTAAGGTAAAATCTATGTTCCCCAAAGGTCTTAGGTGACCCCTGTGAAAGGGTCATTAGAGCCCCAAAGGAGGTTGAGAACTGCTGGGGTAGAGGATACAGGTGGAGAAGAATGAGCAGAGGGGTTCACCACAGTAATGGACCAACCATCATCCCTACTGGGTGTAGATCTTTACTGTGGCCACCATGTTCCTGCCAATAAACCCTTGCCCATTCTCTGGAAGGAAGCCTGATTAAAAACCATTGTTTTCCCAGAATGAACCTCAGTGGATTCACCCCTCAGTTTGTCACTGAGATCTTATAAGGAGGAGAAGATGTTGTTCATGTCTTCCTCAGGTAATGGATGTTAGCAAAATGTTCCCATCACAAAGGCTAAGCTACTAGACAGAACAGTGGTTCTCAACCTGTGGGTCACAACCCCATTTTGGGGTTACATATCGAATATCTTGAATATCAGTTATTTCCATTTTGATTCCTAACAGTATCAAAACTATAGCTATGAAGTAGAAATGAAATCATTTGATCGTTGGGGGTCACCACACCGCGAGGAACTGTATTAAAATGTCACAGCATTAGGAAAGTCAAAAACCACTGTGCTAGAACATTGTTGCTAACAGAGAAGCTGGCCATCAGCACATGCCTGTAAAATCCAAAGCTGGCAGCAGAGCACACCAGTGACAGCCAGGCTGGCCAGTACAGTGCCTTCTCTGTCAGTTCCCAGGTAGTTCCTACCCTCAGCTGCCCAAGAGCTCCCTGGGACACTGTAGTGAAGGACTTATGTACTCGGGAGGTCTCCTCAGGGCTCCTGTGCAGAATTGCTGTGTGGACGGGAAAAGAAAGGCCATTTTCATATGTGTATAAAACTTCTGGAAGAATCTACAGGAGAAGCTACAGCCCCTACACAGAACAGAGAAGAAGGGACATGGGCCTCAAGCCATGGGGCACTTGTAGCCCCAAGAGCCAGAAGAGGCAGGAAGGCTCCACTCAGTGAGTGCTGTGGGTGTCTAGATGTCAATTTCCATCCATTATGGCGGTGAGAGAATGAATGTTGACTTTAGAAGATGACTCAGTTTGTGGCAGCTAAAGAAAGCTAAACACCTGCTACATTAGCCTTCTCCACCAGGCTTTAAAGTCTGCCTGTGACACACCACTTGTTTGAACTGCCACCGAGTTCCTTGAGAGGCTGGATCCCCAGCCCAGGCAGTGATTCTATTATCCTTGCTGTCCACAAAGGGTATCTAAATGAAAGAGCCTCATACAAAGTCAGATCACTCACCACTTCTGAGAGCTCCAGCTCAATCTTATCTTCTGAGGTAAATGAGAGCTTCTTCTGGAAATTTCCTCCCTCTCAATCTTTCCAAAAAAGCCCAGTTTCCCCGGTTGCTCTGAGCCAGAGGCTTCTGTCAGTGATGAACAATTCGAGGGACCGCCAGCCTTCCTGGGATGAGGGTAAGCAAGCACCACCTACATGTGCCCTTCAAGTGGATCTCCCTCACCAGGTCAGTGTTACTTGTGAATGCTAAGGATGGTGTCCTCTGAGTAGTGTGCCCTTGCTGCCTCCACAGAAGCCCCTATGGCTTGCCATAGGTGACAGGTAGGAGAGGGCCATGACCAGAGACACTTGCTCCATTTAGGACACTCTGGCTCCTGTCCCTCCAGTAACTAAGTTATTCATTATTCTTTTTAATAAATTGAACAGCTTGGCATCTGCATAAACCAGCCAAGGGTTGTATTCTATTATCTGCAAATAAGAATTCTGGGAAGTTGGAGTGATGGCTCAGCAGATAAAAACACCTCATCCAGCAGTTTACAATTGTCTGGTACTCCAGTTCCAGGAGATCTGACCCCTTGGTCTCTGTGGGCATTGCACACACATGATTCACAGACATACACACAGGTGAAACATGCATGCACATAAAATCTAAACAAATACATCTTTAAAGATATTTTCAGCCTAGTGGAGATTGTCACATTTGTACATTTGTTAAAAAGAAGTGTGGCCTGTTGTCTGCATGGTTATTATGGCTTCTGTCCTGTCTAATTGAGACAGAATTGAGACAGTAATGACTTTCATAGACCTGAAGTAATTTGGGCCTGCGACTCATTATGTCGCCTAGGTTGGCTTTGAACTTGGGCAATCCATCTGCTGTGGCATCCTGAGTGCTGGGATTGCAAGCATAAACACTCAGCTTATTGGATTGGAACATAGACGAACCATGACAGGACACTGTAAGGCAGTCACTGTCTGGACCAGGAAGTTCCCCTGGAGACAGTGCAAAGGGCTGCAATTTACCTAGTGAGGCAGGAGCACTGGGAGGGGGGCAATGCCCCTGAGTCCCAGCTCAATGCCCCCAAGTCAAGGTCACTCAAGGTGTTTTTTGTTTGACAGTCTCATGTAGCTGAAGTTGGCTTTGAATTGACTATGAAGACACGGATGACTTGATCCTCTTGCTTCTACCACACTTTTGGCATGCACTACTACACCTGGTTTATACCGTGTGGGGATCAAACCCAGAGCTTTGTGTGCATTAGACAGTCTCTTTGTCAACTGAGGCACATTCTGGCCCTTGGGGTACATCTTTAGAAGTATCCCAGGTAAAACAGAGGGAAGTTAAATCCCCCAATATTAATGTCTATACTGTTATACATTTATGATTACATTTTAATATTTATATCTTATCTGTGGCCTTTAGCTTGGTGGCATCTTCAGCCAACTAAGATGTCTCAGTGGCTGCACAACATTGGAGTTACCACTGGCCTCCTTGGGTCTCAGTTTATTTTTCTGGCATAGTGATGCTGGCATGTCTTACTTCCTCGTACACCCCCTGCCACTCTCCAGCATTTACTACACAGAAGGATTGATGAGTGTTGCAGCCATGGGGAAGAGGATACTTGAAATTTTGTCTTCTTTCATTTAATTAGCACAGATAACATATCTCGCACGTGAAGCCATTCAAGGCTGCAACATCCCATCCACAGCCAAGGGTTTGGCTAATTGGAGAACAAAACCATGCCAGCACTGTGGTAGGAGGGGAGCAGCGTGCGATAATGACATTATAGGATGTGTGCACTTGGCAGGGATTAATGCTAAGTAGTGACTACCCAGAATTAGCACGGGGACCTTCTTTTGAACAGATTTCAAGGGTCTGACGGAATGAGCCAATAACGGATGACTATGATCATCTTGGTACCACCAAGTTCTCGCAGTCACGAAGAGCTCATCTGCTCATGATTAGCATCAGGCAGTTACAAACGAGCAGCTGGCTTTACATGATGGGAGGGATATGCCATTAACGATAACAGACCTGTCACTGGGACAATGAAATGCTTGAAGCTAGCAGGAGGATGTCACATCTCCCGGAGCACTGGGTATGTGACGGCCCACAGCCGAGGACCAAAACAGTAGGCAGCTCCCATGACTTGTTCACTTTAGAGAAAGGCCAGCGAGCAGCAGACCGCTCACCATCAGAATTTTGAGAAAGACAGGCAATAGCGAAATGAACACGTACATCTGCTCTGGGTCCTCTCTTGACACTGACACCAGAGAACGCACTTCCTCGATGTGTGGCATCCCCATCATTCACACCAGTAAGCCCTTTTCTAGCCTGCCTTGTTGTCTTTTGGAGGAAATTTAGCACACTCTGCAGGATGCCGAGCCCACCAAAGCTATCGTTGTTTTTCTGTGTGCTAGACATCTCCTTGCCTTCAAATCTGAGCAAGCCCAGAATGGTCAATGCTGACTTTATTGTAGTATCTGAGACTTAATAACAGAGCTTCCTGCAGGTCCTCAAGGTGTCTCAAGGGTGACATTTCCATCCACACAACATACTAATAATAGCAAACCAGCCAAATACATGGGAACAATCTGCCATGGGAGGGTCATAGGCCCAACCCACCCTCTAGCATTTGTTAAATGTTGGGGGTTTTAAGAGACACCTCCAGCTCTCCCCCTGGCTTCTGACAGGACCAAAGGACAGGGCTGCACAAACGAACGTCAGAGCTAAGAACAGAGGAATGAATTGGGCAATGTTATGTTGATTTTTTTTGACCAGATGGAGGCTCCTAAATGCCCTCTGAATATGTCTGGCTGACCAAGATGCCAACATAGACTGATCTGTGTCTCTTACTTTTCCCATCAATCTTCTAATTGCAGTGGTTATCAACAGTGCTGGCCATAGACAGACAAAGCATTTGGACACCCTGACCCCTGACCGCACTGTCCCATGGCTTCAAGGTGTCAGTCACCTGGGCACCGGTGGGAAGGTACTTGGACCATGCCTAATGTCCTGGGTGGCCTGGGCCTGTAGCGTTTCCTGGAAAACCAGATTAGAACTGGATGGATTATGACAGCCAGACACTTCCTGCTTGGCCACCTGAATGCATATGCGTAGTGGAGGAGGGAGGGGTAACATCCTTGAGGGGCCTGTGAGCATCAGGGACAGGTGCTATTGAGCTGATCTACCCCGGCCAAGTGTGTCTTCAGGAACTTCTAACTTCTGTGCGTTCTGGCCACATCCCTAGAGGGCTCTTGGCAAGATGGCGTGTTAGTGTCTACCACATTTGCTTCTCTTGCTCCCCGCTTAGCTATTCCTAGCCCCCAAGCTTGTCCCTTGCTGTCACTAAACAAAGAAGGATCAGCTCACATGCTGCCAAGTCAGTCAAAGCACTATTTCTCTTGGGGAGGAAAATCAAGAGACAAGTCCTCCAAGTCTGTCCTCTGAATGGAACTACAGTCACATTCTTGAGATCAGCTGGGCCGACTTGCCTGAGCCCCTCATCATGAGACCTGCAGACCATTGATATTCCTCCTCGGTGGAGGGGTCAGGAGGGTCATTGGAGTATCCAGCCCCACTCCCAGCCATCTGCATGCAACTCTGCTCTAATTACATGTGGTCTCTGTCTAGGGAAGGGGCTAGAATACATAGGTTAAGCAAGCCCAGAGAAGACTCATCTATGCAACCATCGAGAAGTCATCATCCATGCTGGGTGAAGACTTTCCAGTGTGGCTGCCTTGGGGTCCTCCTATGCTCCTGGTTGTAGCCCCTCACCCAGTGTCTGGAAGTGAGCCTTACAGACTCATTGGTTTTCCAGGATGAACTTGATGGAAACACACTCTCATTTGTAGTTTGGATCTTGTAAAGAAGGGGTAAATATTGTTCATTCCCACCCTCTGACTGGGGAGGAATTTCAGTGATTGTTAGATTTGCTGAGATTTTATTGTGTGCTGTATCAGTCACTATGTGATAGCTCCGACTTTCTGTCTCTGAGAGGGAGGCTGTGTGCTTTATCTGCAAGGACTGGGGCTGGGGGACACCCTTCCCCCAGTGACAGGCCTCCTGAGCAACCTCATCTGAAGATCACTATAATCTTGGAGTGCTTTTCCTTCTGGGATCCTACACCTAGTGGCTCATAAGAATGGGGGTGTAGAGAGCTGATGCCGTCATTCAGCTGAGGAGATCTCAGAGGAGATGCCTGTGGATCTCTAGTGTTGTCCTTGATGGTAGTCTTGCAGGCTGACTGTAGGTTCTAGAAAGAAACACAGCAGCACCTGCATGCTACAGAGTGTAGAGCCAGCCCACAGTCTAGCTACAAAGGTGAATGTGCAGTAGCTGAGTTCATAACACGTGGCTCTCTGCCCAGCAAAATCACCCAGGCAGACTTCAACCGTCAGGGTCCAGACTTTTTTTTTGGTCTTAGATTTCACTTACTTTGTGTGTGAGGGTTCTGTGGCATGCATACAAAGGCCAGAGGACAAATGACTGGAGTCAGCTCTCTCCCTCCCCCATGTGGGTCCCAGGGACTGAACTCAATTTGTCAGGCTTAGCAGCAAGGGATTTTACCTATGGATCTATCTCCTTGGCCCTCATGCAAAGATTTTGTTTCAGTTGGACAATGGTGGCAGGGCCCATACAAAAGATATGTTAAGCAATACCTAAAAATAAATAAATCTTAAAAATCAAATTGCCAGCACTAAGAATGGCCAGCCTCCCTCCTCTCTCACACCCAGTATGCTCTCTCTGGCTTTAGGATTTCAGTAGAAGCCATTAGGCCCCAGGAACTAATTCTAATAATTAAATTTCTATCAAAATATACTTCTCAGCTCTTGGAAACATTAAATTAAATCTGAAATTAAAAGCAAATATTTTCTTAATATCATCCTGAAATTTTTCAGAGCACACACACACACACACACACACACACACGCCAAACTTTGAGCTAGGCTTCTTCTGAGTGATTTTAAAATCCAGCCACCCTAAATTGTTGACACCAAGTCTGCAAAAACACGTCGGGACTAAGCAATTATCCTCTGTTGACAAAGGAGTTGAGTTCAAAGCTTTATCCTACCCTTCATTGTCATGTTTTATTCATAATAAATAATTTAAAAACCATTTTAAGGGAAGAAAAAAGACGCTGCAATCAACTGACATAATAAGAAAAAGGAAGTTTTCTGAAATTACTTTAAAGGTCAGTAGATTTTATTTAACAACAACCGACCATTATCACCATCAGCATCACCACTATCTTTATTACTATAATCATCTCATCACCATCTTCATGATGATCACTACAACCACCATCACTATCATGACCATTATCATAACCCTTGTCATGACCACCATCACCATGACCACCACCATCATGACCTCCATCACCATGACCATCATCATCACCATTGTCATGACCATCACCATCATGACCACCATCACCATGACCACCACCATCATGACCTCCATCACCATGACCATCATCATCACCATTGTCATGACCATCACCATCATGACCTCCATCACCATGACCACCACCATCATGACCTTCATCACCATGACGATCATCATCACCATTGTCATGACCATCACCATCATGACCTCCATCACCATGACCATCACCATCATGACCACCATCACCATGACCATCACCATCATGACCACCATCACCATGACCACCATCATCACCATTGTCATAACCACCATCATCACCTTCTACTTATAAGGTACTACTACTGACCATTACATTTACCAAGTTAGAAATTCAGGCCAAGGAGGCCCAAGGCCCCACTGATAACGTCTGTTAAGACACAACCTACCCTTACTGAGTGCAGATCCCACAGTTGCTCATCCCTCTTTGAATCTGATGCCCAGCCTAACAACGACTCTATATTTGCATACTCCTTTTAAGGTGGTTGAATCCATTATGATGCAGTGGGAAATAAACTTGTGATTCCTGAGAATATTTTACTTTCCTGATATATTCTTTTTCCCTTCTTGATTCATTCATCTTGTTTAAAATATGGACATGTTGCCGGAGCCATGGCAGCTATCTTGTAACCATGAAGCAAGTGGCACCAGCAAGAAAACATGATAAAAATGGTACTTCACAGTGAGAGGAGAAGCCTGTCTCTGTATTGGCATCACCTCTGTATAAGCAGCAGCCCTGTGTTAATTCTCCTGTGTTACAAATTAGTTCTCACTTGTTCTATTTATGTTTATGTTGCCATTGCTAGCTATTACAACTATCCAACTATTTGCAGCCACATGAAATCTTTTCTAAAAACTGTTTTTGTCTTGTGTGTTCATGCATGTGTACACATATGTATAGGTGTACATATGTCTGCAGAGGCCAGAGGAGGATACTGCATGTCTTCCTCTACTGCTCTCTTCCTTATGCACTTGAGATAGGATCTCTTACTGAACCACTGGAGTAGGTTGGCCAGACAGCAAGAGCTCCTTACTGTTCTGTGTCCAGTTTCCATTGATAGGGTTACAGGCATGCACAGCCATGCCCAGCTTTTACATGGTTGCTGGAGATTCGAACTCAGGTCCTTATGCTTGACCAGCAGGCATTCTTACCCATGGAGGCATGTATCCACCTCATGTGAGGTCCTATTGTGCTCCAAACATAGAAAAAACTCCTTTCTGCTTAAGATGAGGCTTTCTTGGTCCCGAACTTTTTCTAACATTTAACTTTAGTCTTAAGAAGTCACAGCTAGAATGACAACAGCAGGCGAAAGACAAAACAAATGAATTAGAGTGAACCGGATGGACCAGAACGGACCCTCCATGCCTGCGGGAGAGCACTGATGGGTGACCTGACTGTGACCTCACAGGAAAGGGCTCAGTCCTGCCAGACAAGTCAATTTCCAAAGAGAAGCTACATATCCAATTTTAACATGAATTTTAATATAACGTTCTCCAATTTCCAAATATTGGTTACTACTCAAAGCCTTTAAGACCAAATACATCGTGCATAAGCCAGATGTGACCCAAAGACTTGTAATTTGTAACCTTTGGCTTAGAAGAAAAAGCTAATCTCATGGTATTTATTTATTGGGGGATACAGGAGAAGGAGCAGGTTACAAGGAAGCAGACCAGAGGCTGCTTTTGGTCTCTGAACCGGTAATCAAAACCCAACAACAAAAGCAAGCTGAGAAATGGGGTCTCCTCACACCACCATCGATCACCAACACAGGGACAGGGGGCTATGAAATATGAGGACAGAAGCCTGCTACACAGCATCTCTGATTTTGCCCCACTCCAACAATTCTTCCCAAGGCTGCTGACGGATGGTTAAGTCCAGATTGCAACCTCAACCTTAGGACTTCCAGATCCACCTAAGCCTGAAGACCCCTTCCAGCTCCCCACCTTCCGACTCGGAAATAGGAAGTAGGTTTTGCAGTATCACTCACGGCTCTCAGAGAGCAGGGACTGACTCCTGTTTTACAGATAGAAAGGGGAGGGACATCTAATTCCCAACCCTATAGGAAGAAGTCTGCCTGCCTGCCCAGTGTTCTTTCTCTTTCTGGTAGAAAGCGCTCAAGTTTAGAGACAGGAGAGATAGCTCTGTGGGTAGAAATGCTTTCTGTGCAGGTGCTAGGACCCAAGTTCAAGTCTTCAGGAAGCACATAAAGCTGGTATGGCAGTGCACTTACTCCCATAAGTGAGATGAGAGGAAGAGATGAGAGAGTTCATGGACATTCGTGCTCTAGCTAGTCATGAGCATGCGGTGGTGAATGCAAAAGGAATGCTGTTTCCCACCCAGGTGGAAGGCAAGGGCTGACATCCAAGGCTGTTTTCTGACCTCCACATGCAAGGCAAAGCACGCATGCTCCTATGTCCACACACATGAGAGTACCTACACACAATAACAGCAACAATAAATAAGATGAATGGTACTTGAGGTTGATCTTGGACCTCTACACACACACACACACACACACACACACACACACACACATATACAGAAACAAAGTTGGTGAGTTCAAAGAAAGGAAGTGTGCACGCATGTGGGGGTGGTTGTGCATGCCTTCCTGTGTGTGTTCAGGCAGGACCGACTAGTCCTCTCTTGCCTAGGGCAGCAGCTGAAGCAAACCTCACCTTTTGCCTCTGGGGCTTTTATACAACTCTCATATTTAATTTTATTTCTCTTTAGTGGACAAAGGAAACTTGTGTATGACACACAGTTTTGGGGTAGAGTGTGATGTCTCTTGTGTCCTGACCCTGCTGCAGTTAGATCACACAGGTTTGGGACTCCACTATTTCATATGCCTATCATTTTTTTTTGTGAAACTATTTGAAATATGTTCCATTAGCACTTCTGGAGTCTGTGGTAATTGCACATAGTTATAGGGTCTGATGTGATGTTTTGATATGTGTACACATTATGGAAAGATTAAATCAAGATAATTAACATATCTATTACTTCACCCCCTTGTTTGGCGTGTGTGGTGGGCACATTTAAAATACAATGCTGGAATTTTGCGACATGTATTGCTACTAGCTACAGTTGGCACATATACTTTGTTATTTTTCTTCCTGTATCTGTATGTGTGGTGTGCACACAAGCGTCTGTGGGTCCGGGGGTGTGCACATGAATGGCAGCCAGAGGTTGGCACTGGGTGTCTTTCATGATCCATCACTCTCCACCTCATTTACTGAGATAGGCTACCTCACTGAACTCTGACCTCTCTGGTCCAGAGTCTAGCTTACAAGCTTGGTTTGGTGACACCAGCTCTGCCTCCATGTTTGGTGTTAATATGAAAGGTGGTTGCCACACCAGCCCAGTTTTTAGACGGGTGTCAGGAATATGAGCTCAGGTTCTCACCATTGTATACTACCCACTGAGCCATCCCCTGCCCCTATTTTAACATCTTTAAAGTATTCAAGCCTTGAACTTTCCTCTGCCTTGTTGATGAGGTTATTACTTGCATGTGGAAAGACTCGACCTTAAATGTACAGTTTGATTAATGTTGACAACTGCACAAGCTCATAGCCCTCACAGCCATCATGACCACAACAATCAATTGCATCTGTATGAGAAGTGTTATCTAAATGGTTTAGTTGTAGTGTATACATGCAAACATGCACACACACACACACACACGATGCAGAGACATGCACACACACATACAGACACAGAGACACACATAGACACAAACAGAGAGACACAGAGTCACAGAAAGACACACACAGACATATACACACAGATTTAGAGACACACACAGACACAGAGACACATATACACACAGACACCCCCTGAAGACTCAGAGACACAAATACACACACAGAGACACACACACACACACACACAGAAAGAAACACACACACACACCCAAACACAGATACACACAGAGATATAGACACATACACAGACATACACACATAGACTCAGGAACACTGACACATACACAGAGACACAGATACATATGCAGACATATACACACAGACTCAGAGACACAGAAACATACACAGAAGCAAAGAGACACACACAGAGAGACACAGACACACCACACACAACCCCCCCCCAGACACATACAGAAAAACACAGACACAGACACACACACATACACACAAACTCATGGAAGCTCTAGGTGGTGATAGATATGAGTTTTTCTTAATAGTAGCAACCATTCATTATCTCTCTCTATATATATGTATGAATGATACAACATGCACACACACATGAGTGTCAAAATATCTTGTTGTTTCCCCTTATACACAACCAAGAAAGATATTCCAAATTTCCCTCACATTAAAACAGATACACAATGCAGGAAGAGGGGGGCTAGCTTAAAGGAAGGGCATGTGCAAAAGCCATATGGAAATTACTATAACACAGCCTGATTACAAATATAATTAGAGGGACAGTAGCATACATGCAATATGGAAGAAGATGTGGGAACACTTGGAGCTCAAAGATTAAGTAGGGAAGAGAGCCAGGACGAGGTCGAGGGTGGGTCAACCAAAACTAACAATGTATGAAAAAGCCTTAGGGAAACCTTGAGTCAGAGGCTAATTCTAAAATAAAACCGAAAAGAAAAGCGTTCGAACAATGGCACCCTGTATGGATGGACAAAGTTGCTCCCAGAAGATTCGGGCTATTAAAAGAAAAATCTTCAGAAAACGCCCACTGGGATAGAATTCCACCACAGACTTTCTCTCTATGACTTCATCTGGCCTCGGGCACTGAGAATCATTCTAACACCGAGGGTCCCCACAGCTCTTCGATTTGGGTGGAGAAGGAGCATCCTTTTGCCTGATTGCACCTGGGTCTGTCTCTTCATCCAGCAGTTATGAGACATTAAACTATATATATATATATACATGTAATTTTATGGGTATATGGGTTTTGCCTGCATATTTCCGTGCACTACATGCTTGCAGTGCCCTCAGAAGCCATAAGAGGGCATTGTATCCCTTGAAACTGGAGTTACAGACAGCTGGAAAGAGCCATGTGGGTGGTAGGATTCAAACCCAGGGACTCTGAAAGAGCGATAGGTGTTCTAAACCACAAAGCCATCTATCCAGCTCCGGATTTTGCTGTGTCTTTTAGTTTGAGGACTAGGCACTGTCTAGACCTTAAAGACCTTTGTCTACGACGTACAGAAGTAGTAAAGCCACAACCAGCTTAGCTCGGCTGTCAGGTCACCGGCAGCAGCCACAGTGCTGCACCGTCACCGCTGAGATCCTTCTCAAACTCCAAGTCAGTGTGGGCAGCGGGAAACACCATTGTGCAGATGTGCGATTCACCATCCTTCACCAAGCCAATAGGAATCAGAGGGTCACTATTTTTTTTTATTGATTCTTTGGGAATTTCACATCATGTGCCCCGATCCCACTCATCTTCTAGTCCCTCTGCATTTGCCCCTTCCTCATGTAATGCTTCCCAAAAGGAAGCCTTAAAAAGAATAAAAATAAGCTAAAAATAAACAATAATGAAGAAGAAAAGAAAAGCACTCCACTCCTCTGTCTTTCCCCGCTCACCATGGCTTCCCCATTCATTTCAGTGGCACTGGGAGCTGCGGTATATTGTGTGTAGTGAACCCTTTTGTCCAGACAGCTTTACTTGCAAATGTTCATTGTGTAATGAGCTGCTGTTCAGGTTCAGGGCTCTGGCTTTAGTACACTACCATACTGAACCCCCACCGACATTTCTCTCTGATATCCTGCTGTTGCTCTAAGTCATGGAGATCCTGCAGCTGTGGTTTTGCAGGACCAGCACCTTCATACATCCCAGCGGGTCATTGATGGGGTAGATGCTGGGGTGTGCCCACTCCAATCCTTATGTGTGCCTGGGTAGAGGCTGGGTTGGTTAGTCCAGGCTGCTGGGACCACTCCTCTCGGGTGAGGGGAAGAACCAGTGTTCCCAAGTCTGTGGTGAGGGGTGGGGTGAGCTTTCCCAAATGTTGGGGATAGCTCTCCTATTAGGGAGTGGTCCCAGTTTTCCAGTGCCAGGATCATCAGGGTTCTTTATCCCAGGGCAGGGGAGGTTCAGGGTCCGTTCTCCTGTGAGGTGTGTGTCAGGGGTGCAGGTCCCTCTGGGCCAGTGACAGCTCAGCAGCTCACACATACTTCTGCACACAGTTCAACACAAAGTCTGCATGGGCTCCTAAGGTAATATGAGTAACAGACATCCACACAGCCCTGGCTGCTGCAGGATCACAGACCCAGATGTGGTCATCGGCAGCGTCTTGGGGCTGGTTATCATCATGGCCCTGGATGGCAACGCAAGCCCCTAAGATCCAAATGAACCCAGTAGCAGCACGGTTCCCCAGGTCCAGCCTGGCCTCCTGTGGTGGTTCAGACTCTGGGCAGTTATGTCCCCCCACCTCCTTAGCAACAAGAGGCATGGAACTCAACATAGACTCTGGCTGTGGCACGGCCAGAAACCCAGAAATGGCCCCAACCACAGCTCAGGCCTGGGTGTCAATATGATCCTGGTGTCATGCAGGCCACCCTGATCTGCATGGTCCCTGTGGCAGCAGGCACCTGCATTGCCTTTGGCACAGACATGGCTCTGGCAGCAGCCCAGAGCAAGATGATGCCATGTCCCTAGGCGGTAAGCAGCCTCCCATGTGAGCCTGTTCTTCACAGCCTTTGCCTCTTCCGATCTGCCTCTTTCTCCCTTCCATATCCCACCGTGCATTAGCACACCATAATGGTGCCCGGCTACCCAGCACTGCAAGGTAATAGGTGGGCCCATGGCTTCTTCGTGCAAACTATTCATGGTGGGCACATGCATGACCATCTCCAGCCACTTGGTTTTTAATGGCGACCAGCAGGCCTGTGGCTTTTTTTTTTTCTTTAATGTTATGCTTGGGTCTAGAATTTGGGGGCATGATAGTGAGTTAGATGACAAGATCCTTTTCTAGATTGCAAACGACAATGATGGGAACAGCAATGGGAAAGGAAGTGAGAACGTCATGATCCAAGTTGATAAGGGCTAAGAGTGTATAAATGTGCATGTGTGTGCTTGTGTGCAGTGCACTGTGTATGTGGGTGTGCATGTGTGTAAGTGCCAGACGACAACCTTAACCTCAGGTGTCTTCCTGAAAAACCGCCCTTCTTGCAATTAACTAATTAGTAATTGGGTGTGTATGCCACAGTGTATTTGTGGAAGTCCGAGGGCAACCTGCAGGAATCCATTCTCACCTTAGGCTTGGCGCCAAGTGCCTTTACCCACTGAGCCCTCTTGGTGGCTCCACTTTGTCTTTTGAAACAGAATTTCTCATCAGTCCAGAAGTTACCAATTAAGTTAGACTGGGTGGCCAGTGAGTGCAGAGATCCCCCGCCTCAGCCGCCCCAGTGCTGGGATTACAAGAGTGGCCTATCATCACAGTTGGAATTTTCACATGGGTTCTGGGGATCAAACTCAGGTGCTCATGCTTATAAGACAAACCATTTTTTTCTCCCTTGGGAGCTATCTCCCCAGACTGGCAAGTTGGCAAGATTTTTAGGTTAAAATTAGAACAAGCCTTATCCAGAACAAGTGATTGAAAATTAGGCTTATGTTGGCTGCATGTAACAACTTTCAAAACAAGTACCATTTTGATGGAAAATGCAAGGTTATTAGAAAAGTTGGAAAGGATTTGCCATGAGCAATGAATTCTATGTTCTCTCATAGTGTTCAGAATAGAACTGTCTTGCTTTCTTTTTCTGATTCTGTGATAAAACAGCCTAATAGAAGAAACGTAAGGAAAGGTGAGGGTTTTTTTTTTTTTTAATGTTTGTTCTTTGCTTGCATCGCATCAAGGAAATCAAGGCAACTGCGGCTTGAAGCAGTCGGTCACAGCACACTCATAATCAGGAGCAGAGGGGGATGAATCCATGCTGCTGCTTAGCTTCCTTCTCCACTTACACAGTGCAAGATCCCAGCCAGGGAATGGTGCTGCCCACAGTGGGTGGGTCTTCCCACCATGGTAACTCTAGTCAAGATAATCCCCCAAAGGCACATCCCGAGGTCCATTTTCTCAATGATTCTAGAATCTGCCAAATTGACAGCACCATTCATCACAAGGATTACACAACTCGTGGATTTATGTGGGATCCTTGGGAACCACATTCAACTCCTCTGTCACCATTCTTTCTGCAGTCCCACTGCCTTAGTGAGTGTCTCCAACCTCGTGATGGCTTCACTGGTCCTCTAGGTTAGGGGGACAAAGTCACACCTCCCGATGAGACAAACAAAGTTCCAGGGATGAGTAAGACATTCATTCCAGGAGAGCCGGGTTCACGTTGCTCAGCGGAGCTCAAGGACTGGCTTAAATCTCTTGGCTTATTGTGTGATTTGCCTGCTCCTTAAAAGTGTTTCAAGTTTTTAATAAAGATAGATGAGACTTGTGTTTTGAATTTCAGGTTTTGGAAAATTATGATTAAGTTTGTAGTCAACATTTAAATCTAGCCAATTGAACTTAAATCTGTGAAGCACGCTAAACTGAAAAGTTCCACAGTTCCCTGCCCTGTGAGCAGCGCACATTGGTTTGGAGAATGGACGCTGCCCAGCAGTCAGGACAGTGAACAGTAGCCCTCGCTACCTCATGGAGATGCAGCCCCACTCACACCTGCTTCGGAGTATGGGCTTTGCCATTTCCTGACCCCCATCTTCGGCAGCTTGAGGATGGCTTGCTAGGTTGGCAGTGGCCGCTTAAGACTCAAGAAGTATTCCATGGACCCAGGGAAAGTAGAGAATAAACAAGGTCAGTGTGTGGCATTATGGTTCTGTGAGACAGAGAGTGACGAGTCAGGAACAAGAGCAGGACGGTAGCCCCAGGGTAGCTCATGCCACTCACGCCAAGGAGGACAGCTCAGCTTCCATTTTCAGGGGCTGCGAAGCTACATACAAGCTTCCCAGAGCTTGCAAATTATATTAGGGAGCTGGGTGCGACGACACTGATTTATTCATTACATCCACAAATATTGACTCCCGAGCACCCGGCATGATAATAAGATGTACAGGATTGTGGGGAATACGTGCTCTCTCCTCTGGGGTCCCGTTGCCTTGACGTTCAGAAGCCTCACATCCTTTAATAGGTTTTTGGTGATTGGATAGAAGTTTGTACGTTTATAAATAAAACATAATAGTTTAGAACTTATTCTAATGATTCTTTTTTCCCCCTAAGGATCATATTGTTGTGATATGTTCCATGGTGTCTATATCTGGCTTGAGAACAGATGGTAGGTATTATAAGTCATTTTTTCTCATCTACTTCTCTTTCTCTCTCCCCCTCTCCTCCACTTCTCTTTCTTCTCTCCCCTCCCCTAGTTCTTTCCTTCTTTCCTTCCTTCTCTCTCCCTCTCCTAGTTCTCCCCTTCTTTCCTTCTCTTCTTCCTTCTCTCCTTCCCTCTCTTCTTCCTTCTTCTTTCTCTCCTTCCTTCCTTCCTTCCTTCCTTCCTTCCTTCCTTCCTTCCTTCCTTCCTTCCTTCCTTCCTATCAGAACAGTCTGACTCACTAGAGATGACAATGAGGGACTTGTTGGTATAAGTTCTGGGTGTTTGGAATGTCCACAGGTGAAAGGCGTTTGGGATGGCTTTTGACTGCTGTGTTAGATCCTTTTCTCATCACTGTGAGAACAAGTCCCTGGAAAGAAGTAATTTAGAGGAGGAGGGGTTTATTGTGGCTCACAGTTTCAGGGTATACAATCCATCCCAGCAGGGACTGGGAAGTCGTTGGTCACACCCTACTCAGTCAGGAAGCTGAGAGCAAGAGAGACAGAGGCAGAGAGACAGTCAGAGATGGGAGAGAGAGACAGAGAGGCACACAGAGAGTGACAGAAACAGAGAGACAGAGACATGGAGACAGAAGACACAGAGGTGGACAGAGATAGAGAGGCAGTGAGACATATAGACAGAGAGATAAAGACCTAAAGAGATAGAGATAGAGACAGAGACATAGATGCAGACAGAGAGAGATAGAGAGACAGAGACAGAGAGATGAGAGATAAAGATAGAGCTAGAGAAAGACAGAGAGATAAAGAGAGACAGAAAGAAACAGAGACAGTGAGACAGCAAAGCACAGAGAGGGGGAGTGAGACAGAGACAGAGAAACAAGAAGACAGAGAGACACACAGAAAGATACAGAGAGATGGAGACAGGGAGACAGATAGACAAAGCAGAGAGAGACAGCGAAGAACAGAAAGGGAGGCTTGGCTATAAAATCTCAAAGCCCGGCCCCAGTGATGCACTTTTTCCAGGCAAGCCTTCATCTTCTGAAGGTTCCAAGACTTTCCCAAACATTGCTACCATCTGGGGACCAAATGTTGAAACACATGAGCCTGTGGGGGACATTTCACATTCAAAACATAAGCGCCAACTGGTTTCTGAGAGTTCTATGACAGCTACCCATTTCTCTGTGTGCACCCCACTGGAATGACTTATTCTTGGTTTGGCTTTAATCACATTTTCTCATTTCTAGCTTTTTGGAATCAAGAATGGGAAGCAAACTGCGAACTACAAAAGAACAATCAGACCGTGAGCTCACCTAGGGTTTCCTCCTCAGACATATGCAGCTTTAATACCGAGTGCACTTTTGACAAAGCACACACAGTCCTGGTTCCTTGCAACTGTTCACACAGAATGTTTGCAAGAATACACAGATGCGGGGGTTGCAGAGATGCTTCAGTGGGAAGGTGTCTGTTGTGCAAGCTTGAGGACCTGAGTTCAGATCTCCAACATCCATGTTAAAAGCTGACCATGGTGGCCTGTGTTTGGAACACTAGCACTGGAGCATGGAGGAAGGTGGAGACAGGAAGATGCCTTGGGTTCTTTGGCGAGGCAGATTAGCCATTTGGTGAGCTCCAGGTTCAGTGAGAGACCCTGTCTCAAAAAGTAAGGTGTAACACATCAAGGATGTCAGCGTTTGGCTTTTACACGCACATTCCTATATAATCACACACACACACACACACACACACACACACACACGCATGCACGCACACACTCATATAATATGGTATAACACGCACACAGAATACATAAACACAAGTAGTTGCTTCTCTACACCAAAGGCTCCCTGATAGCACAGCTTACCCGCTTCTTCCTTACACATGTGCCATTCAGTTTGCACCTGACTGCAAGATGCTTAGGCTCCGGCCGTTTGTAGTCATTTTGTGATGTGAGGAAGCAACATGCTTTCAATGGAGACGATGATGTGAATTTTGTTTTCCTTGCCTTTAACCACACGATGCCTCAGTATAAAAAGCATCATCATGTGCTTGTTGCTTTATCAGTGATGCTCCCTTGCAACACAGCAACATGACAAAATCCAATTTTCAGGACATGATTGACAGTCTACCTGGATTCCCACCTCCCCTCCTTATTTTTATAGATTCGCTTTCCAAGGTGCATCTAGCTTTACGCTTGAGTTGTGTCCATTTATATTAATATCACCATTATGGATATAATGCTGATACGGCTGTCATAATCACCAATTTTACACATCAGTTAATTTGCACCAGGCCATTGATTTATTTTTATGAATTGGGGCTGTGATGTCAAACACAATGCAAATAACAGCGATTGCAAAACTAATAAATGCAAGCAAAACATGTAGATTTCATCAAGATGCATTAGCTGTTATCGGTTCTTCCCTGGTAACTGAATGCCAGCTCTAAATAAAACCCCAAACCATCTGGTCTCTGTAATGCCTACATAATTTTAAGATTGTAATGATTATTAAGAACATAATGTGGCTTCTCAGATGATCATAATTAATCGCTGTTTTCCTTGCATGATGTCTGGAATTTCATTGCTTTCCCCCCAGCAGCTGTCACATTACTTATTAGGATATCTAGTGGGGAAGAGAGGTCCAGTGAGCGGAGTCAGAACCCTGGCACAGCAGCGCTGTGGGCCGAGAGCCCCTGTGGCTGGAAAAAGAATTCGAGAGAGCAGAGAAGATGCAGGCAGAGAGGAAGTAGGGCCATCCTCATAAAGTTCTTTGTTAAATAATTATTCATTGGTTTACTTTTGTGTATATGCCTGTGTGTGCCGGCATGAATATATGTATGTTATGTATGTATGTATACATGTATGTATGTGTTACTCTACCCACAGAGGGAGAGGAGACTGTCAGGTTCACTGGAGTTGTAGGCAAATGTAAGCTGCCATGTGGGTGCTGGGAACTGAACTTGGGTCCTTGAAAAAAGCAGCCAGGGCTCTTAACTACTGAGCCATCCCCCTTGCTTGTTATCACAAAATTCTTCAAGACTAGAAGAGGGGGAAGTAAAGAATCTATGCTTGTGAAAAGTTACTGAGTGGAGGGTGATCTGAAGATAATAACATTGGGGACCAAAAGGCTACAGAAAGAGGCGTAGAATTCAAATGGGAGAACATGATGGTCTAGAACAGCAATGAGAAAGGGAGGCGATGAAGGGATGTTGACTGGGGATATGATTCAGTTGGTACAGTGCATACCCACGATAGACAGGAGGCCCTGGGTTTAACCTCTAGGACTATATAAAAACAGGCAAAGTGGCTCATGCTTAATCCCAGCACTCAGGAAGTAGATGCAGGAGATTCAGAAGTTCAAGGTTATCTTTGGCTATGCTGTGTGTTCAAACCAAGCCTGGGCTATGTGAGACCTAGAGCTATAAAGAAACATTAGGGCTGAGGTGTAGCTCTGTTGAAAATCATTTGTCTAGTGTTGCAAGATATTTGACCACACTGTGAACCCCGAGTTTGCATTTATATTTATTAAAGAAAATCAACTTTGGATCAGGAGGCTGAGTTAGTCACTAGTTGATAGAAAATCATCATAGAGAGTCAAAGGGTGTCAGGAAGATGCCAGAGAGATATACAGGAAGTAGTAGGGAGGAGTTTTGAGTGGTTTTTTTGGGGGGGGGGTTAGTGGAGCAGAAGGGCACTCTTTTGCAAAGAGAGAAGGTCAGCTAGTTGATACTCAGTCTCTCTGAGCTATCAGGTTTCCATCCCAGCCTCTGACTCCTGAGTTTTATTGATAAATAGAATGATAGAGATTTAATTAAAAGCTATATTTGGTGGCAGCAACAGAGCTGGGGCCTGCTGGAACAGAATTCCTACCAGGCCATGGCCTAAGTGGTCGGGCCACTGCCAGAGATGCAGTTCAGTAACTGTGGAGCCACAATTACTGGTTGAAACACAGCAGTAGATTAGAGCACAGCCTCCGTGCCAATGGAAAAATAACAGTATAGCCTGTCCAAAGCCCTGGGTTCAATTTTCAGTATATGTATATACAGTAAATATATATATATATATATATATACATACATACATACATATATACATACACACACATATATATATATATGAGAGAGAGAAGATATATACAAGGAAATTACTGAATTACTGTAGGGACTTATTTATTGATTCCATGTTAATGCCCACATATGTGTAGGAGGCAAAATTAAAAAGAGGGAGGGAGAGACTGAGAATAGCTCCTTGTTTCTGAAGAAAACACAGGTGGGCAAATAGGATTCCTCCTTCTCGTCTTCTTCTATAATTACGCATATACATTGAACATCTTCAATTGAAGCTATTCACATGCTATCAGGCTAGGATACAGTGTGGACAATGAAAGCTCAGAACATCCATGGCTTAGGGAATTGTCAGTTGGCTCGTTGGCTCCATGCAAATGTACAAAATCCTGCAGAATGAGCACTTTTCTGAGAATGAGAACTTGAAGCCGGAAGTCTTGAGTATCTGTCAGCCAAGCTGTGCCAATGGAGGGAGAGTCCCTCAAAGGAGCAGTGAGGGGAAAGGAGGCAAGTGTTGCGAAGCCCCAGGAGAGAGGCTCTTCAAGAGGAGAGCGTGGGTGATGAGACTTGTGTAAGCTGCTGAGAGCTGAAGGGAGAGGCAGGTGGAAAACATGTCTGTTGATTCTTACAGAGACTATGTGACTTTGCTAACCAGTCCGAGTCACTCCAACTAGTAGTGAAATTGACCCCTTTGGTCTGAGGTTTTTTTTTTTTTTTTTTTTTTTTTTTGTGAACATAGAGTATGAGGTACTTTGGGAGCACAGATAGAATATTCAAGAAGTTGAGTTTTGATTATTTTTAAAAAATGTTTTTAATTGTGTGTGTGTGTGTGTGCGTGTGTGTATGAGCACAGTGCCTGCAGAGACCAGAAGAAGGTGTCAGACCCCTTGAAGCTGGCTTACACCCAGCTCTGAGTTTCCTGATGTGGGTGCTGAGAACTGAACTCAGCTTCTCTGCAAAAGCAACGCGTGTTCTTAGCCATCGAGCCGGCTCTCCAGCCCCAAGGTGGAGCTTTGAAAAACCTGAACTTTGGAAGCAGTTGAAGGAATATTTTACATAGGCCTTTCATTTATTTGAAGGAATCTGAACATCCTTTTACCTGGAAGAGAAATTTATAAAGGGAATGGATGGCACATACAGAATAGATAAATGATAAGACAATGGGACTTGAGAACCAAAAAAGGAGAGATGGAGCTATAATTCTAAGATAGGAGGAGGGACCTCACATATTGGGAGTGAGAAGAACGGAGGAATGGTTGTGTATTGGGGTGGGTGGCCATTGTTGCTCAGTTTTATTGCTGCTGTGATAAAATAGCCAATAGAAACAAATTACAGGAAGATTTATTTGGTTCATGGTTTCAGGGGGGAGGGCGTGGCAGTGCAACTCACACCATAACAATCAAGAAGTATGAGAGAAAGGGAACATGAAGGGGTTAGGAAAAAATATAACTCTTAAGGAAACACTCCCCATGGTGGCTTTTAAGAAAAATATCCTTCAGGGGCTCAGGTGCTTGAAAACATGATCCCCAGTAAGTAGCGCTGTTTGGGAAGTTTATGGAATATTTAGGAATGGAGTTTCCTTGGGGGAAGGACGTCACTGGGGGAAGGATTTGAGGGTCCATAGCCTCATTCTAATTCCTGTCTCCTCTGTTTTCTGCACACTGATGAAAACTGTGATCTCCCTGATTGCTGCTTCTGCTTCCATTCCTTTCCCACCAGGATGGATTTTGAGCCTCTGGCATTGTAAGCTAAACAAACACTTCCTTAAAGTTGCTCTTTTGGTGATGATATTTGTTTTTATCATAGCAACAAAATGTAACTAATATACCTGCCACGATAGTGAGCCACTCCATCTAAGCAAGCCCTGCCTTCCACGGTTTCACAGTCGCCCAGTGATCTGCTCACATTTTGCCTTTATCAGAGGATTGAACCGATTTTTAAGTCTGAGCCCTTATGATCTAGCTGTATCTCGAAACGGCTCAGAGACTCCCACCAGCGGGCTTTCCTCTTCCTAGGCAATTCTCAGTCCCACCATGTTTACAAGCCAAGGATTCTCCATCACAACCCAGAGTCTGTTTCTCCCCAACAGTGTCAGACTTCTCGGTGAAGATAGAGCTGAGGGGGGATGATGGACCAAATGCGCACAGAGAAGAATGAAACACTCATGGGTATAGCCACTGGCAAAGAACCCACGGGACAGAAGAGCTCTGGCCGATACCGGGGGACCTTTGTAAGTTAAATAACGGACCACGGGGTACTGTGTTGTAAAGGAATCATCCTTTGCTGTAGCACCGGATCCTGGTAGGTAGCCGTCTGCAGGGGTGACGACTGCTCCACACACGATATCTGTTGGAGAGATCATATATGTCCTTGGGGAAGAGTATCTGTATCCTGCTGTCAAGCCATGTGTGTTTAGTAACTGGCATAAGAGTAACTGGCATACAGTTCCAGTCTAGCTAATCAGTAAACCCCACTCTATCTGTTTGCATTGCTTAGTCCATACACTGATCCAATCAGATGGCTCTCTAAGACCTTACCTTAGTATTAGTGTCTATAAGGCCTCTTTTTTTTTTTTTTTTTTTTTTGCTTTAGATCTATTACTATTTTAAAAGTTATGTGCGCATGTGTCTCTTCATGGCTTTATGCATGTGAGTGCAGGTGCCCAGAGAGATCAGAAGTGGACCTGAAAGTAACTGTAGTTATGAGCTGTCCTAAGAGGGTGCTGGGCACTGAACTCAGGTTCTCTACTTTTAAATGTTGAGCCATCTCTCCAGCCCCTTGCCTCCTTCTGTTGGACTGACAGAGTCGAGTCTGCCAATTTCAGACCCTGAAAGTGGAGCTGCCCTGAGGAAGAGGCACTGGCAGCAGGTGATACCAATGTGCCAGAAGTCAGATGCAGCTATTGGCCAACAAATTCTTTTTATGTTTGTTTTCTTCACCATGGAGGTAAGTCATTGAACTACATAGCTTCTAGAATTCCTCCCTTTTGACCTTCCAGTTATTAATCTCTGTTCATGACTCAAACATGACTTAGTTATTGTCTCATTCCTGTGGTAAGATAGTTGACAAACACAACCAAGGAAGGGAAGGTGTTGTGTTTTGAATGAAAACGGCCCCCATAGGCTCACAGGGAGTGGCACTATTGGGAGGTGTGGCCTTGCTGGAGTAGGTATGGCTTTGTTGGAGGAAGTGTGCCTCTGTAGGGTGGGCTCTGAGGTTTCAGATGCTCAAGCCAGGCCCAGTGTCATTCTCTCTTCCTGCTGCCTGCTGATCCAGATGTAAAACTCTCAGCTCTTTCTCCAGCACCATGGCTGCTTATATGTCACATGCTTCCTGCCAAGATGACAATAGACTAAATTACTGAACTATAAGCCAGCCCCGATTAAATGCTTTCTTTTATAAGAATTACCATGGTCAGCAATAGAGGATTATTTGGACTCACAGTTGGAGGGTGCGGTGTAACCTGGAGAGGAAGGCATGAGAGGCTAGTTTTATACTAAGCCCGCAGTCGGGAGGCACAGACAGATGCAGCTGCTCTTCAGCTCTGTTTCTCCTTTCTATTCAGTCCAGGAGCCCAGCCCACAGTTCCAGTTCACAGTGGAAGTGATTCTTCCCACTTCAGTGAACCCCGACTTAGAAACTCCCTTACAGACACACCCAGAGTCCCGTCAGGCTGGCAAACGATATCACCCATCACACTGAGTGTGGCATAGCGTCGCTTAATTTTCTTCCTCTCCTTCTTCCAGGCCCTGATTCTCATTAGGGTTAAAGATATCAGCAGTGGCAGAGAGCTGAGGGGTGGAGTGGGGCATGGGTTTGCCTTTTCTACTCAGAACAACAATCAAAACAGTTTTTACTATAAATTTACTCATGCATTTTCTCCAACCTGTCTTCTCTGATATGGCTTTTGCCTTTCTCTGGGTCCCTCTGCTAGGCAGTGATTAAATTGATGAGCCATTTAAGTGGGTCATGGTGGTATGTCAGCCTCTCCCACATCCAGATGTAGCAGCCATGCCCCCCCCCAAAAGCTGACCTACTTTGCCATGTCAGAATCACATAAGCCTAAAAAACGTTGCATGAGCAAGTATCTCCTGTCTTGGGGGAAAGGACCAATGGGAACTTTGTGGTCTCCTGACACCAAACTCTTAAGGGCTTGGATATGGCTCCCAAGGAGGATACTTGCTAAACATGATGCACAAGACCCTTGGTTGGCCCCCAATTGTAAGAGAAAAAGAATTGAACAACTTCTTCATAAAACATCATTGTTGCTGGGGAGGGTAGGTTTTTGACTGCATGAAAGTATTGGGTGACCCACAGAGCGGGACTCACTGCATGCCTGCCTATGCTGGGGTCTCAGGCTTAGCTCTGAGGAGTTTGCTGGGGAGCAAAAGGTTTGGTCTCTGTCATATGACAGGCTTTGGAGAAAATGGCTAGGTGTCACAGACTGGACTGTGCCCCTATGGTGATGACTCATCCTTACTGGTAACTGAGGAGCAGATGGCGGGTGGGGTGGGGGAAAGGGGGAAGGAATGGGAGGAGGGGAGGGAGTGGGAACTGGGATTAGTATGTAAAATGAAAAAGATAGTTTGTTTTCTTTTTTTTAAATAATAGAATTAGAATCACCTAGGGGACACATCTTTGGGCAGTTGTGAGGATATTTCCAGAGATGATCACCCAAGGATGACAGACCCTGAGTGTGGGTAGCACTGTCCCATGAGCTGGGGACTCAGACTGAATATAGTGAGACAAAGGAAAAAGCCACCTGAGCACCAGCATTCCTGTCTGTGCTTCCTGATCTACTCAGACGTGAGCAAGTAGCCTTACACCCCTGCCATCATGGCCAAGAGTGCCACTTTCCCACCATGATGGGCTGTCCCCTCAAACTGTGAGCCAAAGTGACTTTCCTTCCAGTTGTTCCTCGTCATGTAGTCTGTCACAGTGACAGCAGAGACACTCACAGACAAACTGTCCCCGTTTTGTGTTGACGTTCAAGACCCAGTGCAACTTATTCAGACCATGTCTTTAAGGAGGCGACTGTGGATGAATTGAAGTCATAGGGTGGGGTCCTTAGAGAGAAAGAAGATAGGCCAGAGAGCCGCTGTCCCTAGACATGGAGGCAAGGTCATGTGAGGATGCAGTGGCAAGGTGGCTGTGTGTAAGCCCAGGAAGGGAGGTCCTCCCTAGACTTACCCAACATGGGACTTGCAGGCTCCAGGGCTCCTGGACAATGGATGATGTTGTTTATGACACCCTGCCTGTGAGATCTTGTCAAGGTAGTCAGACTTGATAGGCAGTAGACATACTAGGGAGTGCGTTTGTTCCTATGTTCCTATCAACACTCAGGACAATCTGCCATTGGACCAATACCAACCAAGTGGTCACTGGGCTGCATAGGGTCACTCAACAGTGCCCCCGTGTGTCTGCACGCTGAAACAGTGGCAGGGGATTTGCCATTAAGTTTTATGATTGGCCTCCTAACCTCGCTTGCACGGTGCAGCAAGCCATTGGGATTTTTGGACAATGTAGAGAGAGGGATGGCAAAGGCTGAATATGTTAGATGATTCTGATAACACATAAGGTGTGTTCTTATGATATGAGCTCTGAATAGTAGAAGATAGGGTGGTATTTGGTCCCAAGCTGATGAGACAGTCACTGGACCAGGTAAGTGCTTGAAGTTGTGTGTTATTTTTCTTCATTCTACATTCAAAAGCAGCTATGATGAGTTAAATGAGCTTTGGTACAGCCGCTCGCCCCCTTCTGTCCCTCCACACTCAGGCCCTGTGCCCTCCTAATGAAGTTGATCTGTATTAATGACAGCAACCAATCCCTTCTTCACTGAGTCCAGTGGGGTTCGGCTAATGGGTGGTCTTGGCAGGAAGTCACACCAGGACGAGGAAGAGGCTGGGGCATTTCTGCTTCTCTTTCTTCCCTGGTGACTGCTGTTTCATGCATATTGTTTTATTTTGATTTTCATAGCCACCATTCCACATGGCTGTTATTTTAATAGCTGTTTCATGGGCCACAAAACAAAGTCCTGGGAGCATACAGAACAAGTCCTCGAGAGGGAGCAGGCCCATCGCATTTTCAGGATTTGAAAAGCAGGCATACTAAAGTCAGAAGCCCACAGCACATTGTCGGGGATCCGTATGTAATTTAACATGAGCTTTGTGCAAAACGGTTTGCCTAATGGCTGTCTTAACTCTCACCGATTTGGAACTTTGGAGAGCAGATAAGGACGGGTGGACTCTGTGGCCAAGTGGATATGGAGATCCTTGGCTAAAGAGCCAGATGCATGTGGGTTCTAGCTGATCCTTGGCATGTACAAATGGGAGTTGGACTTCAAGCTCAATAGTGTCTCAGATCAAAGTCAAATAAAGTATTTAGCTATTAGCAGCTGAGGATTAAAGCACTGTGCTTAGCTGATTTTAGAGGATTATTAAAAATGGAAACAAACCTGGAAGGATATTTTGAAAGGAATATACACTGTACTGAGGCTTGGGACAGAACTGTACAAGCTTCCAGACTAGTCTAGAAACACCATTAACCACAGACACAACCCCTGTATCTCAGGAGCACTTAGCATCCTGTAGCCCATTCCACTGCCCATGTGGGGAGCAAGCTGGTTTCAGGGGGCCCTATGTTGAAATGCTGGATATCAGGCTTGTTGGGACTAACAGGATTACTCAGGGGATCACAGGAAGGATGGCTCTGGAGCTTGCATCTCATGGGGTTATTGCCTTGGTCCCCCTCTCAGTAGGGACAGCAATTTTCTATTTACCCAACATCCCCAGTCAGTGGGGATTAACTTTTTTGAACAAGTTCTATCAATATTTGTTATTGAAAGCCTGACTGTGGGTACCTCAGCAGACAGGCCTGTGACCAGCGGGGGGACATCCCAGGAGCTGGTTCCTGTCTGTAGCCATTGGCTGGTCTTAGCACATCCCTCATTCATTAACTCTTCCATGAATGCCAGTTCATTTACACAGACACAGGACACCATAGGGCTTGATCTACACTACAATGCCAAGACACGATAGGTCTACAGGATGTTGTCTCTTTAATACCCACATAGTCTAATTCTGAGTGTAGACGAGAGCTACCTAAACCCCAGATGAGCCACCCCCTCACCCAGACTGACGAGAGCTGAGGAGTGTGGCAGTGTATAGCCGTGGCTACACAGTCTGTGGACGAATGCAGGGCATCTCTGGAAGAAAGATGCTGGAGATGCATCTTTCCCTTCTGGCTTTCCCTTAGGGTATTAAGACGATCTCAAAACAATCAAGATTTTTGTGAAGGGTGAAGATTTTAAGATAGTTACAAGAATGGTTTTCTCTTGCCCTCATGTACAAACCCAATGTGAGAAATTATTTAACTTTTGCTTATCTCTTCATTTCTACCATCTAGAGGTGGCTGATATAGATGAGGATTTAAGAAACAACAAGTGAATGAATGGGTGAATGGATGAAAGAATAAATGAATGAGTAAATGAATGATCTTTTTGTCTCAAGCCTTCTCCAGCTTAGTCATTTCTCATGCACCATGCTTTGTCACACTTCAAATATCAATTATTTTTAAAAGTTCCAAACACTCTTAACCTTCTAAGCAGAATATTTGCCACTCTAGTTTTGTCCTGCTACTTATGTTTTTTAACACATCCAATAAAATGCCTATGCATTGCATTTGAAAAGATTTGTGTACCACCTACAACCCTCGTCCTTGCTCTGGGGTGGTCATGTGCAGGTAGCCACGCTGGACCGCAGCCAGTTCTTAATCAGGTCCATGGTGTTCTGTCTTTTCATGAATAATCATGAATCCTTTAAACCTCCGTTTCTTTTAAAGCTGCTTCTTGAAGGTCAGAGGTGAAGTACGGGGTGGAGGCCAATCCCTGGTGCTGTGACCAATGCAGACTGCAGATTAATAAAAGATGATGGGACCCGAGGCTGAGAGCAGCATCTAATTCACCCCCCCAACACACACACACACTTGCGTGTGCTGCAGTGTGTCCAGCAAACCAAGCAGCCCCTGCAAGGGTTTATGGGTATAAGATCAATAAGACTTGGTGCCTCTGAGACTCTTCCAAATGGAGTGTTTTTGAGAAAAACTCCTTTAGAGACGAAGGGCGTGATCCTCTGTGCTCCCCGTCAATGCTTCCTTTATTGCCCCTAAAATTTATAAACCAGGGTGCTCCCTAATGGTTGGCAATTTTTCATATTAGCTCAGCCAGCCTTCAGCTAGCTGGATTTTTTTAAAATACAGAACCTAGCCTTCCCCCCCCCCCCCCCGCTAACAAAGATTTCCAGCCTAGGGAGCTCTCCTCTGAGGTGTGGAACATCTTTCAATGTCTGTTTCTAACTCCTGCATCTTGTTAGTCCAATCTCCCTTAGTGATCTGTGATGATGCCCGTGTTTCATTCCACCAGCTTCTCCCTCAGTCTCAGCCTCCTCTCTGGTCCCTTTATCTTGGTAAGACTGGTTTGTAGCTAAGTCATGGCCTATTGCCTCCTGTTTATAAAGTACCAGACAAAACATATGGCTATTTCTGTGAACGTCCACAATGATTAATGCCTTGATTGGCTCCTTTGGGAGAAACCCTGTCCCTAAAGAACATCATCCCATCCTCCCTTTGATGCTCACCTGTATACACTGAAGAAGTGATGAAAATCAGTAATCCCCTCTCCCACACACACCCATTTTTCTTTATTTTTTAAGGAAGGCAAGAGCAGCATAAAATTGCTGGAATTCTTGGGACATTTTGAGATATGGTTCAGAAACAGAGGGAAATGCATAGTATACATATCTTAGAAAAGCTCTACCAGGCCTTCCTTAGCTACCAGTAGATTTTGGTCGCAATAGTAAAGAACGGAAAGAACGGATGCTGTCTTCATGGGAGGAAAAGAGCCTGAGGCTCTGACACGACCATGTAAGTATATTTGATACTGACAATGGCATTTGATGTCATCCACATCAACTCCCTCATCTGTATAGATGCCTTTCTATTTTAATCAATCAATCAAATCAATAGGTTTGCTCTTAAGTACAGAGAATTGAACCTAGGCCCCACACAGCTAGACAGGCATCCTACCACTCAAAAGCACCTTTAGTCCCCTTATTACATTTTAAACATTTTGAGATGGGATTGCACTAAGTTGCCCAGGCTATCCTTGAACTTACTGGAGGTAAGACTTGAACTCGTCATCTTCCTGTCCATGGTAATTTGAGTGAGACTGGCCCTCCTAAACTCATATATCTGAATGCTTGGTCTCCAGCTAGAGGAACTGTTTGGGAAGGATTGGGAGGTCTGGCTTTGTCAGAAGAGATGTGTCACTGTAGATGGGCTTTGGAGATTCAAAAGCCCACACCATTCCCAGTTACTCTTTCTGCCTCTTGCCTGTAGATCTCGATGTGAGCGCTTAGGTACTGTTCCAGCACCATGGCTGTTTGCTTCCCACGGTGATGATCATGGACTAGCTTTCTGAAACTGTAAGCGAGCCACCAGTTAAATGCTTCCCTTTATAAGAGTTGCTTTAGTCATGGTGTTTCTTCACAGCAATAGAACAGTGTCTAACAATGCCTCACCCTCATGAGTGGCTGGAGTTATAGGCTTGTGCCACTCTGCCTGTTCCTGTGTGTGTGTGTGTGTGTGTGTGTGTGTATGAGAGAGAGAAAGAGAAAGAGAGAGAGACAGAGAGAATATATTTTATGTTCACACACATGCATATAGGAGCTGGAAGTTGACATTGGGTGTCTTCATCAATTACTCTCTAATTTAGTTTTGGAGACAAGGTCTCTCACTGTACAAGTGCCTCCCCAATTTGGACAGACTGTCTGTCCCACAAGCCCTAGGGACCTGCTTGTCTCTACTTCCCTGACTCTGAGATTGCCCATGAATGTTGTCACCCCAGCTTTTCACAGGGGTGCAGGACACCTGGACTCATTGCCTCTTGGTTGTGTGGCAAGTACTTCCCTGACTGAGCCATGGGCTCAGACCCACTAATCTGGCCTTGAGCAAGTATTTTTAAATGAAAAGAATCTATGAGAAGATTCTTCAGAAACAGGCACCACGCTGTGCAAATGAAGCCAGGACAGCGGGGCAAGGCTACCCACTGCTGAGCCAATTTGACATCCTACTGGGCACCAAGCATTCTTGGTGCGACAGTGATGTTGTGTGTGCCACCAAACTTCTAGTCATTAGTATCCATAGCTTTCTTTATAAAGCTTCTTTTTAAAATTAATTATTTTTGAATCAAAGCAAGTTGTATATATTTATCCCACACAACATGTCTTGCTATGCATACATGGATATATATTAGGATGATATATATATTGTGGAATGGCTAAAGCAAACTGACTCTCTTGTAAATTATCTCATACCCTCATCAGTTTTGGGAGAACTTTAAAATAAGCAATTTCCAAGAAGCGCTGCCTCTGCACAGACCCATACTGTGTGTACCATGTGTACCGTGTGTACCGTGTGTACCATGTGTACCATGTGTACTAGCTTCCTTTCTGCGTCTATGATGAGACACCCTGAGCACAACCCCAGGGAGGAAAGAGGCCATGTATGTTTACAAGCCACAGTCCATCACTGAGGGAAATCAGAACAAGAGCCTCAAGCAGGAATTTGAAACAGAAGCTGTGGAGGAACAATGCTCTCTCTCTCTCTCTCTCTCTCTCTCTCTCTCTCTCTCTCTCTCTCTCTCTCTCTCTCTCTCTCTCTCTCTCTCTCTCTCTCTCTTGTCTATCTGCCCAGGGAATGGTGCCACCCACAGTGGTCTGGGTCCTCCTTCCACAACCAGCAATCAAGACTACGCCATAGACGTATCCATAGACTGGTCTGATCTAGGCAGTTCCTAATTGATGTTCCCTTCTCAGATGACTGCAGACCACGCCAAGTGGACAATTAAAGCTAAGCAGGACCCCACATAATCCTTTCTTCCTGAAATCTGCTATGCCAGCTCTTTTGTCACAGCAGCAGAAAGTCAACAACACAGAGTGTCAGACAGCTCTCCTACAGAGTTCTTTATGGCTCTTGCCAATCCCTCTGAGCAGCACTATGTGGTCTCTGGGAATGGAGTCAGCAGCTCCACAATGTCATGCTCTCTCCTGGAAAACCAGCTCCTGGTCCTGGCTCCTCCAGTCAACTGGATTTGTAGAAGAGAACTTAGGGACCATATTGCATGGAAAAAGATATCTTGGAAAGGCCACTGCAGCGAGATGTTCCCACTCCAGAAAGCACCTGGGAAGGAAGACTGGCAAGAGAAACAGATTCTGGTGCCTTCCACAGCTTTGGCATAGAGGAAATCTCAGTGTATGACTGGCCAGACCCTATCATTTGAGGACTGTTTCTCCCCATTTATATTTTCCCTCTCAGCTTAGGCAAAGTGATAGATAGGGTTCCCACAAGAAGGTCACACGCTGTGTGACTCCCAGAAAGCCCAGGTGAGGGTATGACTGTTTTTTAGAACAGAGAGAAGCAGCTCACCTGTCCCTATTGCCAGCTCTTGGGAGCCTTCACATTGGCTCCTGGCAGCTAAGGGAATGCCAACACCATCTAAGAAGCCATGTGTCCAGGATGGGAAGCCAGAATACCCAGATCACATATAGCCTTGCCTCTCTGCCTCCGAGAGGGGATTTACTTCATAAGATGAGTGACAGTCTGCCCAGCCTATCTGCTGGCTCCCCGTCCTATAACAGTGAGTTAAAATCACTTCTAGGCTTCTGTGTTGGCTGCCAGAGAAGAGGCAGTACCACACTGTATGCTGTTATCTTCACTGAAGGGCAGCCAACTTCTGAGGTCCATCTCAGCTCGGGATGGATGCAAGGACCAAGTTTGGTGACTATGTGTAAGAAATAAGATTATTTCCCTTGACATATGTCCTGGGCGCCTAGCCATGGCTGTTAGGAGGTGACGTGCCAGGGACTGAGGTGTGTTTAGCCCAACAAGTCCTATTAAGAACAACAGAAGGAAAGCTGTGGCAGGGAGGCCAGGCTTCAGTTGTTTTGATTAAACTTTGTAGTTAGAATCTCCCTGTTAATGTAGCATAGCTTGGAGATCTCTTCCCTACAGAGGTTGCTTGCATTCTTGAAAGTCACTAGTTTGGTCAAATTAGAACTGGGGAGTTTAAAGTTTCGGGAAATGAGGAATTAATGGGACAGAAGAAAAATGACATTAAATACTTAAAGCTGGGTTATAAGTAAGAGTCTCGTTCTGACTCGTAAGTTTCTAAAGTTAGTGCACTCATTCATTAAAATCACCCAAGTATTTATTATGGGCCTGATGAGTTCTTACTAAGATGGATTCCCATTGGGGCCCTATCAGTCAATAAAATAAACAGCAGCACCGTTCTTGTGAGACATGTATTCTCTGAGATGTATGAGCGACGGCAAACCAACAGAATAATAGATAATTTATACCATAGGGTAGAGGAGAGGAATGAGGGATTGGATAGGGGCAAAGGGGTTGGGAGTGTTCCACATTTAAAAGCAATTAAGATTTTTTAAAGAAAGATGAATGGTACAGGACATTTGGAGGTGATGTTTGGGCAAAACTTGAAGAGGGTGAAAAATGGGTGCAGTCAAAATTACAAATTATAGAAGACGTGATCTGGCCCCTGATAAAAACAGCTATAGATTTCTGCCATGCTGTGCACAGATTGATTGCTGGCAACAGGTGAAGGGGCGGCTCTCTGTGGATCATCCTAACAGGGGGGAGATGGTGGATGTGACGTGGGCTTTAGCCAGAGGACAACACCTATATGAGAGGCTTTTCCTTCTCACTTCTAGAATGTTGGGCCCATCTTTGAAAAGTGTGAGTTAAGCCTTCTTGATGACAGAAGCTACATCTGAGCCTGTATGGTCTTGGCTGATGTGTCGGGTGGAGAAGGGGGGTGGGGAGGGTACCTCCTGACCACTGGTGAGAGCACAGGGGACAGGAGATGGGAAAATTCCTCCAACATCTCCTAGTCCATCACGAATTGACACAGAAAGATCAGGAGAGCCGGACTGTGGTGAGAGAAGGAATTCCATATGGAAGGGACCAGGGCTGGAAAGTGGCAGATGCCAGGAGACTGGGAGAGAAATCCAGGCTACAGGGTGGGATGGAGAGACTTTAAAGAGCTTCATGGAATGATGAAGAATATGGGGCAAGAGAAGAGACAGGGAGGCTGGACAGGAGGAAGTGGTAGTGGTCGGTCACAGAGGTCCCAATGCGGGCAGGTCCCGTGGGCTGGTGCTTTCCACTCAGGTACAGCCTAAGCTCTGCTTCCCTTTCAGAACTACCCCTTTCTTACAACATTCTGTTCTCTTGATATTTCTCATTATTTCCTCCAAGCCAGAATTCTGAATAGCTTCTAGACATCCCCCTGCCTTTCTTCACTCAAACACACCCTCTCCTTCACGCCATTGCTTCTCTACCTCCTATTATACTAAAAGGTTGGCCTACAGCCTCTTGGAGGGCGGGTCATCTACTTGGTTGAGGGGATACTTATTTAAATGTAAATTCTAAAGAGGGGCCATCCTAGAAACCTTTAGAATAATGTCTAACTAGTTGGGGACTGTGACCTAGCCAGGCTGGCTCATAACATGCGTCACAACTCAAGAGAATTAGACTGTCCAATGGTTGTTGAGACAAACGTCACCAAAGCTTAGGGGACTCCTAAGGAATTCTCCTGCTCTTTTAAAAATTACAATTAGATTTATTTACTTTATGTGTTTTGCCTGCATGTTTGTATGTGCACCTTGGGTCTGCATGTTTCCTCTAAGGTCAGGAGAGAATATTGGATCCCCTGGTACTGGAGTTACAGATGGTTGTGAGCCATCCTGTGAACGCTGGGTATAGAACACTGGTCCTCTGCAAGAGCAAGTGCTCTTAACCACTGTGCCATCTCTCCAGCTTAATAATCCTATTCTTTCTCATGACCTGTGTGGCGGCCTGTGGTTGCCTCCATCTGAGCTGCTCATGGCATGGCAGAGAAGAGGAATCAGAGGATACTTTCTCTTTCACCTTAGAGCTGAGCCAGCCTTCTCAATGTATTAGGTGGGTTCAAAGAGCAGGTGCTCTAAGAACAAGACTGAGGTACCCACTTACCAAACCTCCTGTGAGCATTCTGTAATACAAAATAATGTACATTGTGAAAGCCAATGCCCAGCTCAGTCAGGGACCCTGACATCTAAGGGTTACAGATGAATGTCCAGGAATAGCTTGTTCCTGCCCAAAGGGGACCTCTTATCTGCCATTGCCTTTTTCGCAAAGCTAGCACTAAATCTAAAATGACCCTTTTCTCAGGTGTATGTGGTGTGTGTGTGTGTGTGTGTGCATGTTCATGCATGTGTGTATTTGTGTTTGTGTGTGTGTTCTTGCATGTATATATGTATTCTTTCATGTGTGTGTTGTGTGTTGATGCATGTGTACATCTGTGTTTGTATGTGAGTTCATGCATATGTATATTCATGTGTGTTCATGCATGTGTATATTCATGTGTGTGTTGTATGTGTATGTGTGTGTAGGTCTGAGGTTGGTGTCACTTGCTTTCCTCAATCATTCTCCACCCTATTCACTGAGATAGGGTCTCTCAGTTGACCCTAGGGCTCACCAGTACTCCAAGTCTGGCCAGCTGGGGACCCCATGTCTCTACCTTCTGATTGCTGGAATCCAGGTGACTGACATCCACCTGGAATTTATGTGGGCTCTGAGGGGTCCTAACCTCAGTCCTAACATCTATATGGCAAGTGTTTTAACAAGTGAACCATCTCCCCAGCTTCTAAGCCTTTTCCCTTCCTTTTCTGCCTTCCTCCATATCCTCTACCATCTCTCCCATTTGTGCACCATCCTTTCTGTAAGGGTTCCACTCCCTCTAACCTGCACCCCAAATATAATTTAGTCCCCTGAGCATCTGCGCCACAGGCCATGGGATTTTTAGCTCAGATATTGTCATAGTTTTCAAGCTTGAGGCTGAATGCCGACAGCTTCTGAGTCAGGCATGCGCATGTGGTTTGTTTTATTTTCAATAGGTATTCATGGCCATCAATTAGAAGGTGGGACCGTTTGCCAGAAAATCTGGGTTTCAGGTTTCTCTTGGGAGAGTCACCAGCTCTGACACACAGCAGAGGGGCAGAGACTGGCGTCAGGGATGATTCCTGGAGCTGAGTGGCAGGGCTGTTCCCCTGGGTGGGACTCTTCTCTCAATGCAATGGGGACTCAGCCGTTCCTGTGTCTTTCTGAGAACAAGACAGGTGTCCCTCACTTCTAGACAATGGGATAAGCCTGTCACTTTTCTTTCTGTAGAGACAACTGTCCTCATGATCACAGTTTAGCATAAGGGAGAAAACAAAGGCAGGCTTGGAGAATAGCCCATTCTCTGCACACCCTGCTGAGCTAACTGAGGTTTCCCCGCTTGCTCCTGTTACCAGGGTCTGCCCCCACAGAAAGACAGACTCTAAATGAGGTCAGGAAACTGTGGGCCATGGCCATTAAAATAGAGTGCCAGGGAAGCTGGGATTCCCCCAGGTTTATCCTTATATCACCCCTCCCAATCGACTGCAAACTTCTCTGCTGCCCACAATGACTACTATCAAGCCTGGAAAGCAGCTGAGTTTCCAGAGTCCCTGACCCTGTGTGTGGATAAGCAGAAATGGCAGACCGGCCGGTGCATAGATGGACTGGTGACAGGCAGGGGAGAGAGGTACCTGACTACTGTGCCCTACTGGTTTGGAGGTCCTGTCATGGCTGGGGGGTTTCATTGTCTCCCCTTAACAACAGCTCAGGGTTATGCACAGAGGCTAGGGATGCACCCCACATTTAGGGCAAGTGCCTTTCTGCACCTGTTCTACACAGAAGCTGAAGATCCCTCTGTCTCACGCATGGTCATTTAGGGAGCCACCACTAGCTGCTATCTCCCTCTCTCCTTTTAGCTTCGTGTTTCTGAATCTCCGGCTCCCTGAAGCCCGGGGACAGTTAATCTAGCTGAGGCTCGGAGCTTGTGTCTGACCCAGCAGACACCCCACTGTCTTCTGCAACCCTTGTCTGTTCATCAGAAATGTAACATGGGGTGGGGTAGGAAGATGAGGGTTTGGGATATAGATGGGGTGGGTCTCTGTCTTCTTGCCTTAAGATCCAGATTTGAGAAACCAAGAGATTTGAGCTAATCCACATGAGAAGAGCTGGAACGGATTGGTGAAACCAACCAAATGACACCCATGGGAATGACTGCCTAGAAGGAATGGGGAATCTAAAGCCAGTTAATGTGAGCCAGGTTAAACTCGAGCTGAACCTATTTATTTCTTAAATTATAGAATACTGTCTGAGTTGAACTCAAAGCTGAACTTTGCAGATTTGACTCCCTAGTTCTTCCTCCAGGGAGAACAGACCTGGGGCCCATCTGCTCCTTGCAAAGGCACGGATGTGAGGGTGAACAGGTTGCCTGGGCCCAATGGAAAACGGTGTTTCTGAGCTTTCAGACAGATGGAGGCTTCTGTCTTTTGTGCAGTGCTGGGCAGGGAGGATGCTCACATTCTCAGTACAGCAGAAAGTAGAAGACAAAATCACAACAAAATGGAACAAGTGAAGACCAGTCGAATGTCTGATGCATTGTTACCCAAATGGGAATGTTTTATTCCAGATGTTATATACAGCTGTTGGTGACAGATAATAGAGTAAGGCCAATGTTCACAATGGTGCAGCTTTTCAATCATCAGTCTGACTTCTGTCTATCATCTGTCTAACTATGCATCCAGCTTCTATCTATCTACTATCATCTACTATCTGTCTGTCTATCTATCTATCTATCTATCTATCTATCTATCTATCTATCTATCTATCTATCATCTATTCTTCTGCCTCTTATCTACCCTGCTTATCTGTCATCTGTTTATCCATCTATCTATCTGGGTTCTATGCATGTGTCTATGGTGCACCTATCTTTTTATCCTTCATCCACCTTTCTTCTCATCCCAGCATTTGGGCAGCTTTGCTTATCTGGATCTTCTGACAGGAGCTGGAGGCCTCGGACAGAGTCTTGTTTCCATGAAGCTCTTCCACCCTGACAACACTCTGGGAAAGCTCCAAACTTAGCTGGCACCCCACAGTTCTGTAGCCCTGCCAAAGGGCTTTATTGAAGAAGCAGAACACAGCCCTGCATGGCTTTCTCCTTATTTACGGTAGGTCTCTGCAAGGTCTGAAACATGCAGGTCCCTGCTGCAGGTGCCCCAGGCTATTCATGGGTGTGGTGTCTATCCACAGCTACCTATGGATCATGCGGAAACCTTGCATAGTAATGATTTAAGTGGGCAACTTAGCCTGCCAGGTAGGTAACTTCACGGCTCAGGTCCTGTTTCTGCAGCTGACAGTCATCAGCCTCTGCCTGCTGTTCTCCTTTGCCTTACCTATGCAGGGCAGGAATTAGTGCCCTCATAGCTCATGGGGCACTGCCCTCTTGAGCTCCAGAGCAAAGGGGCACAGTTACCTCCCAGGGAGCCAGACAGGCTTCCTTCTCCTGCACCTCTAGTCACAGAGTATCCATCTTTTTGTCTCTGTAAACGGCCTGACTTCAAGTGGTTCCACTTTCTGCTCTGTCCTTCTCTCCTGCTCATTGGGAGAGAGAGAGAGAGAGAGAGAGAGAGAGAGAGAGAGAGAGAGAGAGAGAGAGAGAGAGAGAGAGAGAGAGAGAGAGAGAGAGAGAGAGAGAGATCTGTTTGCCTGTGATGGACAGGCTGAGCTGAGCTGCCTGGGATGCACAACTCTGGCTCCTACGCAACCTTTCCATGCCCCCATTTCTTCTGCATTACAGAACCATTGAGGGAAGGGAAGGATCTCCATAGGTGCCAGCATTCTTGTCATTACTTGCTAGATCATCATAGCGACCGCAAATCCAATACTGCAAGGAGGATTTCATTTTCTCAGAACCGATTTTTCTACAATACTAATACTTTATGAATATTAGGGATACATTAAATTAAAGATTAAAACTAAATTTGTAACACATTCTAGACACACTATTTTCAAGTATTCCAGAAATGTGAGCAAAGGAACTGAGGGTGCTCAACCCTAAGTTGGATGCCTTTATCATATCCCTCGCCCCACAGCTCGGAGACTGTACCTTCACCACCCTGGTAGACTGTACCCTAGAATGCTGAGCTGGGATAAACTCAATTAAGTCAATTAAGTTGTTTCATGTCAGAAATTTTGTCACAATAAGAAGGAAAATAGTCAACACAGTGGGTTTTTCATTTTGGATTCTTTATGAAGTTTTCACGATGTCCCTTGGTGTTTACAATCCTAACGTGGCTCAGGGGGAAGAGCACGTTGGTGCGGAACATCTTTTAGAAAGTTTGGGCATCTCTGCCCTTCTCCCCAGGATCCGAATCTTACCTTGGACAGGAGCCCCACTGCTCCCTATTGCTCTGCCCTGTTAGTGACATCAGCTAAGGTAGCTCCTAGGGCCCACCTTCCTGGTTTATTGGTAGTGCCCTAATTTTGTTTCCATTACTGTGACTACATACCCTGACCAAAGGCAACATAGGGGAGAAAAAGGTTTATTTGTCTTAGAATTCTAGTCTTTCATTGAATAGAACAAAGGCAGAAACTCAAGCAGTTAACAGTCAAGAGCAGGGAGCAATAAATATATCTTTGCTTGCTGGCTCTCATCTACCTTTCTCTTGTCTTACATAGTCCAGGATGCTCTGCCTAGGGAATAGTGCTGCCCACAGTGCGCTGGGTCAGTGAACAATTGAGACATCATTTCACAGATATGCATACAGGCCAACCTGATCTAGGCAACACCTCAGCTGAGACTCTCTTTTCTGGTGACTCCAGGTTGTGTGAACTTGCCAGTCAAAACCAACCAGCACAGGCAGTGATCAATGATACCCAAGATCACAGGGCTCCACAAAGGAGTCTTGCCTAGGATTTAGAGTCTATGGTTTCCCATTATCTAAAACCCTTTCTTTCAAAGCAAAGACTCTGTCCTCTGCATTTTCTTGTGGGGACTTGAGAAGGTGTTTCCTTTCTGTTACTGTAATGAAACATTCTGACCAAAAGCTACCTGGGGAGGAGAGGGCGTGTTTGCTCTATATACTTCCATGTCACACTCCATCAATGAGGGAACTCAGGGCAGGAACTGGGAGCAGAAGCCATGGATGCTTGGGCTAGCTCACTGTCTCGTGTTGAGTTAGCTTTCTTACACAGCCTAGGCCCACCTATCTAGGGAATGGTGCTGCCGCAATGGACGGAGACCTCATACACCAATAATTAGTCACGACAGTCACTTAAAGACAACACCCCCAAGCTGGCCTGATCCAGGCAATTCTTCAGTTGAGACTCTCTCTTCCCAGGAGACTGTAGGTTTGTATCAAGCTGATTATAAAAAATCAACCTGCAGAGCAGGACTCCCATCTCATTCTCAAATAATCATTAAGTCACCTGGTACCTGGATCAAAGATCTTCCCCTGGGGAAAGATGGCAGATGCTTCCCTGTGTCACCCTAAAATTAAAATCAAGATTCGGCAGCTATTCTATAAGAAGGATGGACCTGAAAGACCAACAATGCAAAATGCCCCGTCGCAATAGCAATGCCTCTAATTCGGAGTTGCACACATTCTTGTCGTCATTTCCCTGATTAATTTTAGCTCCAGCGTATCAGAAGAGGGGAACATGCTTCTGGCTGCGTGCTAATTATCCACCACTGTCTAATTAATGAGATCTTCTGCTGTACTCAGGGGCTTGAGTCACAGCAGGTAGGATATACATAGATACGCTCTAAGTATGATGTGCAAAGGTGGTAGCTCCAGGCCTCACATCAGTACCAGTGGGGGCTCAGTCCTAGGCCATCATGCAAAAAGCTTCTTTTCTAACATTGGGTTTCCAAAGAAGAAACACACGGCAGCCCTCTACTGATCACAAGGTCTCTATCTACAACACGTAGCACTTTCTTTCGTGAACTTTAAATTGATACATCTCAGACGACGTAGGGCATAGAAAACCTGCTCTGGCGCAGACCAGGTACATGTGTTTTTTTCTTCTAGATTACCAATATCACTTGCAGTTGATGGACTATGAAGTCCAATCCAATAGACTCTTTCCAGCCCAGAGATGGAGGAGAATCGGAAAGTTTCAACCTGAAGATGCTGGAAACTCGGAAGACATTACACCTGCCTCTGGGCTGCCAGCAGGGGATACTCGTCAATAAACACTTGTTCCATCAGGTGCATCTGGCCCTCTGTGCCTCAGGACATTTGGCAAATGACAAATATGAGATAGAGTCTTATGAAAGCAACCTGTTACACATCACACACGTGTGTGAGCCATGAGACTATTATCAGAGACACCATAAGAAGGAATGATCCATTATAATGGATCTGATCCATTATAATGATCCATTATAATGGCTCTGATCCATTATAATCCACTAGATGCTCAAGCTTTAAAATTTCATTTTTGATTTTTATGTGTGCATATGATGGGTTTGTACGTGTGTGTGTGAGTGCATCACATATGTGCCAAAGCAATTGTATTGTGTGAAGGTCAGAGGCCAACCTTGGGTATCGGTTCTTGCCTTCCACATTGCTTGAGCACGATGCTGAGTTCAGCAGGCTTGCTGGACTCTTATCTCTGCCTCCCATCTTGCCACATGAGCACTGGGATTCACGCAGCTTTATGTGAATGTTGGTTGGGTTATTTACCTTTGAGTCTTCTTTGCAGCCCAATAAATTGGAGTTTTAATCAAACCAGTGCTTATTTAGGCATTCATCACTTTCATTCATTCAAAATCTAATTACTATCAAGCAGCTGCCGTGTCTCAGGTTGTCTGTTAGTGAGAGTAGATGAGCAAGACATGTCCTGGTATAGAATCTCTCCAAATCATGCAGGTGGCTCCATGCTTGATCCACCAAGGACCAGGCCATTCTATGCACAGCATAGCCCACCTGATACCTAAGTCTGAGGAAAGACTCATTGGCTGAAAAAGAACTCAATTAAAGCCCTTGAGAATGCCTATGATTTGATCATTCAACTCTAACTTTGGTTTGCAGGACTTTGCAGGCCTTGGAGGCAGGTTTACAATCTGCCGTAGCTTGGCCCTATTACCTACATGAGGCCTGTTCTTGTTCCATCCAAGCTGCCCCAGAACCCTAATTTACTGTCCTATTGTTATGCTTTCCCAGAGAACACAGAGAATATGGGGGAGGCTTGAGGGTCATGTCTGTCTCTACAAGAGAGCTCAGTTCTCTTGCTTTTACGATCAGGAGTCATCTCTGCAGCCCCTCCCTTCCTACTGACTGGGATAAGTAAGAAGATACAGCACAGTTTTAAACATCACCCATCAATTCAGCTCCTGAACCTCTTATGTAATTTCCCACAAGCCACCTCTGAAATAACTCTCCTTTTTTATGTGGAAGCTTGGGGAAAATCTACTACATAGGAAGTATATGGGGGGGGGAAGTCTCCTCACCTAGGTGAGGGGAAGGTGGCATGATCTATGGAAAGCCAGGTTTCCCTCCATATAATCCTAGTCCCCAGTGTGACAGCCATCAGGGTTGGCTCTCAGTATCCTCTTTCCTAGTGATTTCTTAGATAAGCTTCCTTTCCTAAGAAATGCTGATAGGCCACGCATACAGCAGGAAGCCCAGGGGAATCTGTCAAGAAAGATGCTGGAAGGCCTGGAGGCAGGAGCTTTGCCTTGGAGGCTCCTGGATAATCAGGAAGGGTGGTGATGCTGCCAAGAATGCACAGGAAGTGATGTCAGACAGGTACTGGGCCAAGAAGGTATGTGGGAGACAGAGTGAGTCCCAGAGACAATTGCAAGCCATTTGCCTTCACTTATTAATACTAAAATTTACCTTGAGGGAATTGGGAAGTCGCAGAAGAACCAAGCAGAGAACTAATGTGACCCATTTTAAAATTAATGAATTATTTTAAAGTTTTCTATTACATATGTATATATGTATGCATACATATGTACATATGAAACTTGGTTGGAGGACAGCTTGCAAGAGGCAGTCCTCTCATTCCACTGTATAGCACCCAGGAGTCAAACTCAAGTCATCGGCCTTAGAAGCAAATACCTTTACCCGTTTGGTCATCTCATCAGCTCTTGATGCATGTTTTCAAAGGATCCCATTGAGTCCTGGGTTGAGAACAGGTTTTGGAACAGGGCACGAAGTCAAAAGCCATTATATCAGAGAGAGGGCTCATGGAAAATTTATGTGTCCATCTAGCCCTGACCATATATATCCTAGTTCTAAATAATTAAACCTAGGAAGAATTTGTGCAGACATTCTTGTAATTAAGAACACTGCTAAAGGCATGTTCCTACCTAGGAGTGAATTTGCAAGTGATCGAAGTAGCTAATAGATTCATTTCCCAACATGAGGCAAAATATAAATTCATTATGACAATCATATTCATGCTAAAATGCAAGAAATGGAGGCACAACAAGTTTAGGCATTGTACACTAATTATTGTTGTTTATGAACAACAGGGTCAACATTTCTTGTGTGTGTGTATGTGTGTGTGCGTGTGTGTGTATACATGTTTGTGTTGGGAGGAGTGGCAGAGGTAGATGCTGAGTGTCTTTTTCAATTGCTCTCCACCTAATTGTTTTTGAGACTGGGTCTCTCACTGAACCTGGAGCTTCCCAGTTCAGCTAGTCTGGCTGGCCAGTAGGATCTGAGGATCCTCCTGTTTCCTTTCCCCAGCTCTGGGATTACAGGCCTGTTTTCCCAGGTTAGGGTTGCCACATGGGTGCTAGGAAGATTGAACTCAGGTTCTTACAATTGCACTGTAAGCTCTTTACCCACTGAGCCATCTCCCTAGCCCCAGAGCCAGGGTTTAAATCTGGGTGATTTAACTGAAGAGCCCCCAATCTCCAGCACTTTGGGTCTCTTTCACATCACATGGTCCCATGGGATACAGAAGGGCTGCATTCATATGAGGACACACTCTACAATTTGCTACCGTCTCTACCACTCCCTTCCATTCTATCTCATGTAAATGTTCATTTGCCTTTGATGTTCTTCCGGCCTGATATCCCTGGCCTTAATATTCTCTGAAACTCCTGTGATAAATTCTGTAGGTGAGGTGGTATGGGGAGGTGATGGGGCTTCTTTCTAGGTCCCAGATGACAGAAAGGTTTCATCTCCACAGGCTCAGGGCTGGTAATGTTGAGGACTGTCAAATCCATGACTAAGCACTATATAGAAAGATGCTCTGTGTTCATTCAGCTGGTGATGTCTGCCATGACTATGGTACTGGGAGGGGTGTCCTGAGTGAAGTTTGTCTCTGTGGATGATGCTCTAGGCTAATTTAGAATGTAGGGAAACATTAGGCCTTTTATGGTCTGTAAACCAAGACTGCACTTTTGGTTCCTGGATACCCAGACCCAAATAGTCACACATAAACTATATTAATTGCAACACTGTTTGGCCATTGGCTTAGGCATATTCCTGGTTAGCTCTTACATCTTAATTAACCCATTTCTATTAATCTGTGTATTGCCACGAGGCTGTGGCTTATGATTAAGGTTCTGGCATCCTTCTCCTTCACTATTTACATAGAATCTCCTGACTGACTGACTCTGCCTTCTCTCTCCCTGCATTCAGTTTAGTTTTCCCACCTAGCTATGTTCTGCTCTGTCATAGGCCAAAACAGCTCCTTTATTAACCAATGGCAATAAAACATATTCACAGTATACAGAGGGGAATCCCACATCAATGACCCACTTTATCCCATTTTCTATGTTTCCATATTTCTCAAAAAGGTGAAATCTCTGCTTGTCTTTACTTGGATTATTGAGGAGAAGAATATATTCCTAGGAATTGATATGTTCCAATGTAAGCATTGGAACAAACTCACTTTAACTAAGAAACTGCATGGAGAGATAAATATTTAACCCATTGTGTGCTTTCTTCCTTCCTTCCTTCCTTCCTTCCTTCCTTCCTTCCTTCCTTCCTTCTTTTCTTTCTTTCTTTTTGTCAAGTTGACACAAGTTAGGTCATCTTGGAAGAAAGAACCTCAAGTAAGAAATTGACTCCATCAGAACTGCCTGTGGGGTATTCTATCACTGTGGGAAGACCCAGTTTACTGTTGGAGTGCCACCCCTGGGCAGGTGGTCCTGGGTTATACAGGAAAGCAGGTTGAGCCAGCCATGGGGAGTAAGCCATTAAGAATCATTTCTCCATGGTCTCTGGTTCAGTTCCTGCCCTGGCTTCCCTCAATGGCCTATGTAGAGCAGATATTTCCTTTCCTCTCTTAGGGACTTTAGGCCAGAGCACTCGATCACAGCAGTAGAAGTCTAACTGGGACATCCACGGGCCTGAGGTCTTCCTGAGTGAACTGCAGCATCTGAGGCAGAGCTCTATTTGCTGAGGACTAGGACCTCAGTGTGATGCGAAAATGAGCCGCCCCCCCCCCCCCCGCTGCCTCCCAGGAGACAGCGTCTCCTCAGAGTTCTTGAGTAGGGATTTCCCATGAAGAACTGGGTCAAAACTGGGCTGATGGGACACAGTTTTTAATCGCTGTTCCCAGCTTTCTCTGGTATTGGTTGTGATCCAGGACAAACATTTTTAAGGCTAGTGACACTCGGACTTGAAGTATGTCTCATCTACTTTGCCGTCACAGCACGGAGCAGCAGAGACAACAGCAAACGCTGGGCTGAATTATGTCTTTTCATGCTACAGTGACCAAATGTCCAACAAAACTCAGTTTTAGGAGGTGAGGGTATATTCTGGCTCAAGGCTTGAGGAGATACATTCTGTCATGGTAGAGAAGGCATGGTGACAGGAATGGGAAGCAACTCATCATTCTGTGTCCCCAGTCAAGAAGCAGAGAGTAAGGAACCAGGGAGTGAGACTTGGCTATATTTAGCTTGTCCCCCCTTAGACATTTATTATTTACTTATGCATAAGAGTGTTTGTCTGACTGTGCACGTATGGGCACAGCATGCAGATGATGTGGAGGTCAGAAGAGGGTGTTGGATCCTCTGGATCTGGGGTTACAGGTGGTTATGAGCTGCCTGGGGTGCATGCTGGGTACCAAACTCTGGTCCTCGACAAGATCAGCAAATGCTCATACCCACTAAGATATTTTTCCAGGCCCTGGGGCTGGGCTATAAAAACCTCAAAGTCTGTCCTAGTGACTCACTTCCTCCAGGGAGGCTCTACCTTTGAAAAGTCCCACAACCTTCTAGGTGAAGCATCCCACCACTTGTGAGAACCAGGTGTTCAATAAACTTGACACTACAGGGAAAAGTTCATATGAAATCCACAGCAAAAGGATGCCAGTTTTGTTCCATGGCAGAAATGGGTTTCCAATGCCCAGCTTGGGAATGGGAACTGTGAAGGTGCTATCACCTCTGTGATGTATCAACACCCTGTTGAGCCTCACATTCCTTATAGGAAATATAGGAATAAAATGTTTCATGGTGTGGTTGTAAGGATGAAATAGTAGAGGCTTATTTGCTATGAAGTGAGTTTCCAGCAATTAAACAGCCACTGTATCTGTTTTCATTATTTTATTGATATCTTTGTCTCTCTTTAGTCTCCATAAAACCTGGGTCAAATGGCCAGATAGCAGTTCTGAAATTGCACATGAAATTTAAAAACTGATGGACAGGTAGTCGCAGAGGGAGAAGATTCTCAAAAGGGTCACATTGTGGGTAGGAATGTGTTCTTCCAAGGGAGAGATTAAAATGATCCAGGTTTACCAGATCACTCGTGAAAAAGTCTCTCCATTTAGTGTCCTCATGGGATGTTAGGATTCAGAGGCGAATAGAATCCAACTACATGCAAACTTGCACAGCCTAGCTTCTCTTTCCCTTTCTTCTCACCCCACCTTGTGTATCTGCTGAGTTTGCCCTGGATGGGAGGGAGACATGCATGGTAGACTCCTGTGTTTAGTGGGTGATCCTCCCTACTCTGTAGTCACAGGTTGTATACCCATGCTGGAGGTGTATTTAAAAATGACCACCCTTTGTGGCTGGAGAGACAGCTCCCTGGGTAAAGTATTTGCCTTCCAAGCAAGAGGACCTGCATTTGATCCCCAGACCCTGTGTAAAGAGCTACATCCAGTAGCTTGCACTTGTCTTCTTATAACTGGTGAGTCCCTGGCAAGCCTGCCTACCAATTTTTTAATCTCTGTCCTAGAGAGAATTTCTGTTTCAAGAAACAAGGAATGACATGTGAAGTTGACCTCTGGCCTCCACACAAATGTGTATACAGGTACACATCACCCGCAAACACAGAAACACAGAAACCACACACACACACACACACACACACACACACACACACACACAATGGAAAAGTATATATAGTATCAAAGTGTCTTCCACCCACAGACTAGTGCAGCTCTCAGATCTCAGAGATATTTCTTTGCACAGTGGGTGGCAGTCAACGCAGGAAGTCATAACTGGTCAGAGTGCAGAGCCTAAGTGTCAGCAGAGACATAAACGGGGCATCTGTATCAATCAGCCGCCCTCCAAGGTGCAGGGATCAGCTTGGGAGAGGGATCAGATTGTAAGGGCCAGAGGTCAGGAGAACCACAGCTAACCAATGTCTTCTGGACACAACAGGACCACTACACTCATGACCACAGCAGCTGTGATTGCCCGCACAACATCAAGTCAGTAAATGCACCATCGTGGAGAATAAACGGGTCATGATCCCTCATATCATAGCTAAGGAGCCTTTTGTAGCTGATGGCTCCTGTGGGAGGGAGAGTCAGTTTTCTTTAAGGCTGTGGTCCTGGATAGGTCAGTCAGGCACTGGTGGATGGCCACATACTCACGAGTACATGACCATCACAAATAAGGGTTAAAAAACTGTTGAATTAAAAGGAAAAAAGAAGACAGGAAGTTGGGCATAGGGAGGTAAATGTAGATCTGGGAGGAGCTGGGTAATGAATCTGATCAAAATATATATGATGTTTTCCAGGAATTAATAAACACCCTGTGCCTAATGGATGAAAGACTGTCTACGAGGATGTCAGACAAATTCATCACTCCTGCCAGATGGAAGACATCGAGAGACACTCGTCTTCTGCATTGATGTGTCAAGCATCACATCGAATGTAAAGGTGATCAGCCATCCCTCCAAACTGTCTCCCTGTGTTCCTTGCTGATGATGACAGAGGAGGTCTTCAGAGGAGGCAGCAGGCACTCCTGGGGAGACATAAAACCCTACACTGCCCCATGCCTGGTTGGGTAGTTAAGGAGGGGCTGTAGGGGGGACAGCTCAGAGTATAGAGCCTTCCAACTGAGAAGAGACTAATGAGCTCTGTCCCTCCTGGTGGCATCTCTGTGGCTGTTCAGTGATTGGAAGTCCAGTTGGATGTTTGAGAGAGAGAGAGAGAGAGAGAGAGAGAGAGAGAGAGAGAGAGAGAGAGAGAGACAGAGAGAGAGAGAGAGAGACAGAGACAGAGAGAGAGAGCCCCTCATCAGGTTGGTACCTTCTGTTCTCCCCAGGAACAAGGCTACTGGGCAGAGAAGCTGGCTCTTTGAGCCTGAACTCTAAAGCACCCACTGAGGGTACTGAGCACTCTCCTGAAAGCCCCACCCCTTCCTGTCCCTCACAGGCACCTGGTTGGCTTGTTAAGTGTCCCACTCCCGTCCCCAGCTCCATACTTCTCTTCTCCCGGCAGGTTGTCCTTCTTCTGGGAAAAAGGTGTCCACAAAGCCCTGCCTTGGGGGAGTATCACAGCTTTGTTCCACAGACTCCTGCTGGTGAACATCTATGGGGAGGGGCCAAGGTGGGCCTGAGATCTCTGAGCTGCTCTGACGTGAGTGAGTGTGGTCTGTGCCCAGCTAGGACTGGCTGGAGCTGGGCCCCCTTTGCTGCTACCAGTAGACATGGGTGAGCAAGGAGGTCCAACTTGACCCTATGAGCAGTGCAGGCTCTTGAAGGAGGTGGTAAGCTCCCGTCAGCTGACTTCCCACATACAATTACCCTACTCTGATGCTTCCTACATTCTGTCAAGATTCTTCCAGTCCCCAAGTCCACCCCCCACTGAGTGACTATAGGGTACATTCTGATTGTACTGCTTTACTTTGGGGGTTTCAGCTCAGAGATCTGCCCAGGGGTCCCTGCTCCAAATGCATCTTTGAGATGATGTGGATTGGAACAGCTTGTATTTGGGGATCCCTGGGATGTACTGATTTGCTCAAGGATAAGAGGCAACCTGAATACTTATGATTAGAACACACTCCACGCTTTATGTAGGAATGTTCTGGAAGGCACACTTCTTCCTGTGGGCTATGAGCTGGCTCAGCGGCACCCACAAGGGTGGGAGGCTTTTGTAAGAGTAGAGGTCAGAGCCTGCAGGATGGTTTAGCCAGTAAAGACTCTTGTCACTGAACTGGGCAACTAGAGTTTGATCTCTGGGACCCAAAATGTGGACCGACATCCCCAAGTTGCCTCTGACCACCCCAACATCTTCCGTGATCTAGGCATACGCTCCTGCAAAAAGATGGATATAAATGTAATAAAATTCCATTTCCCGAGCTCCCACTGGGATTTGTCTCTACCGCATGTACTGGCTTCTTGGGATCCTATTTTCTTTGGATGTTTGGGGAACCTAGATGTTTGGGGAAGGGGGTTGGACTTTCCACAGGGTGGGTGCATGGCCCTCTCTTAATACTGGAGGAGGGTTGGGGTGGGAGGGTCTGTGGAGGGGGTGGAAGGAGGGGAGGGAGTGGGAATTCAGATTGGTATTTTTTTAAGTAATAAAATAATAATAATAATTTTAAAAATTAATTCCACAAAAATAAATGTAATAAAATGTTTAAAATAATGAAAACCATACAGATGAAAGAGTAGAGTAGAGAGAAGGAAAATGACGGGGGTGGAATGAAAGAGAGGAAGGGAGAAAAGAAATGGGGAGTGTGACGGAGACAGGGAGCATGAATATCTGGTACTGTATCTTTACACTCTCAACAGAATCCACTTCAGTAGTCCAAACTCAGACCCTTTCTATCGTCTATGTTGATGTGTGTGTGTGTGTGTGTGTGTGTGTGTGTGTGTGTAAATAAGTTAGCATGAGCGGGATTTCCCATGATTTCCAACCCTGGAGTGTTACACTGAATGTTATTGCTAATATCAGAGATACTTCTTCTAGGAAATCCATGTTTTCTAAAACAATAAACCCCAGGCATTCGTGAAGTCCACAGCTGGGAGATCATGGGGGTAATAATGGGGCCCTTATGTAATTTACAAAACATTCTGAGTGAGTTTGCCTGTGGATTTCCCAAGAGGAGGCCGTGATGTGCTTGGAGGAGACCCTGGGGCTACTTAGGTCTCGGGCTGAGGCTGGGAGGAAACTAAAGAAGATGAAGAGCGAGGCCCGGAAGGGAGAAGGCGTGTCTACCCAGGTGGGCTGATGCTGCTCTAAGGATCCTGAATGACACGGAAGCACCATGTGTTCCAGGTGACTGTCACCATCTGTGATGTAGAGAGTGGCAAAGCGGCAGCTGGGGAGGTCAGGGGACTGGAGCATTGCCTCGTGTGCCAGCCGCAAAGACTGGTGGTAGATGTGAAACAGAAAGAAGGGTTTGCCATTTTTCCTTGTGTCCTCTGCATCTCTGAGAGTGGCTCAGGAGTCTTTCCCAAGAACGAATGGATAGAAACCCCTTCCTTCTCTAGGCTCATCCCTGAATACCAAGGCTGCATCTCGGCTGCTCTGATTGGGTGCTCTGTGTATCTCTGAGATGATAGCTGGACCAGGAGGACCCAGTGCTGGCTGGCCATCTGGATTTGTTGATGATTGTTGCAGGCTGCAGACGTGACCAGTGTGCCCTGAGCATATTGACGCTGTGTCCTTTCTCTGCAATGCCCTTTGGGACCTTGTCTGTTTGGCAGACTGGTTAAAACTGACTGTCAGGTTGGTGAGATGGCTCAGCAGGTAAAGATGCTCGTCCCCAAGCCTGACAACCTGAGTTGTGTGTTAGTAACTCAAATGGTGGAAGGAGAGAACTAACTTCTGCAGGTTGCCCTCTGACCTTCTCACATACACATCAAAACATACATAACAGTACATAATACATACATACAAACATATACACACAAGTGACAAATATAATACAACATTAAAAATACTGATTGTCAATTTGATGGGATCTAGAGTTACTGAGAAGTCAAGACTCTGGGCTTGCCCATGAAGGGGCTTCTAGACTGAGTTAATTACACTGAGAAAACCTACTCTGGACGTGTGCATCACCATCCCATGGTGCCGAGCGCCGGCATTCATCTCTCTCCTTCCTGGTTGTTCATGGAATGTGATCAGCTGCCACTCTTGTCATCAAGATTTCTCCACCACGACAGACTGCCCATTTACGTTGTGAGCCAAAAGAAGCCCTTCCTTCCTTAAGTTGCTTGTCCCCCCCACCCCCCACCGGGCCACAGTAACTAACACAACATCCTTTCTGTCTTAGTTTAAGCCCCTCCCCCGAGGTCGGTTTTGAAACTTCATTAACTGTTTCTTGTTTGCTATTACAGACAGTCCAACTGAAGGATGCTCCCCCTTAGGATTCTTTGACTATATGAGAGTGGGGAAGTGATACACACTCAATGGAAATATTACTTTAAATGTTAATTTGATTTTTTTTTTCCGGGGCTGGCAGTCGGTTCCACGGTACCCTATTGATGCCGTGTAGTTTCCTTTTCTGCTGTCACAGGGTCTATAACTCATTTTCCACAGGGCACTGTTTCGTTGGTACATTGACTTTATAAGGCGGCCAATCTGTTCCATGAAATATTGAACACTCTTTTACAAGACAGATAAAGTTTGTGTTCCAAGGTTCTGCCCAACTGTGCACTGATGTGGATGCTCAGGGAGGCGGGGGCAGGGGGTGCTGCTCAGGTTACGGTACTAAATATGTTTTAACTCAAGATGCTCTTGACTTAATGGCAGTGAGAGAGATAAAATGAAGCTACTTCCCCTAAGGATTCCTCGCTAAGAAGTGTATTGTTGAACAGTGTCAAAGCACTGGTAAGGTCAATTGCCATCATGCTAAGAACCCTTTTAAAGCTTATTTTTCCTTTACGTAAGCTATGATGTTGGAGGCTGTGGCGATTAGGCTCCCTGATTGACAGCTGTAAGACTCCTTGGTGCTCTGGATGACTCGCTTCAGCAGAGGACTATCAGTTGAGGGGTCAGCCTTCATTACAGCCAGGCTGCTTTGGACATTGCAAGATATTGAGGAAGCTACATAGCAACCACAGCTGCTAGCTGCCAGTGTACAAATCTAGCTCCAGGGGGTGCTGTCCCAGGCACAATAGTTTAGGCAGCTTGAGCAAGCGCTTGCTGCTGTCACAAGCTTCAGTTAACCTCAGTAGTCATACTACCCAGGCTAGAGGAGTACCAGAGGGAGCACTCTCTGTGGTGCCCAGTAGAAGGCCTGTGGATGGAACATACCTCAGTTTCTTTTTGATTATATAAGGATATTGAACTCTTCCAGCCATTGCTGTGCAACATTAGGCTCAACCAAAGGCTTTTCATAAGTGATGCTTTCCTGCCTATTTTCAGTCTTTAGTAGAACATAAGAAGCCGGTCATACAAAGTGGAGATGGTGCGGTGGCGAGGTAGTGGGAGGGAAAAAAGTGGTGGTGGTGGCGGCAGTGGCTGCAGCTCCAGCAACAAGAGGGTGATTTCAAAGTTCCAGAGAGTGTCTGGGGCAGAAATGGTGGGAAGCAGAGGTGGTGGAGACAACGAGAAATAGCAGAAGTAGAGAGAAGGTGAGCGGGAAGAAAACCAATGCTGGGAAGAGTAGGCTCTGGCTGCCATGCAGATCCTAGAGGACTGGCAACCCTTATGGGCCAGGGGTTTCAGACCCTCCAGGTCAAGGGCCATAGCACTACCTCTGCAGGAGCTGAGCCTCCCAGCTATTCAGGAAATGTAACATGAGTGGGCACTGCCTGCTGCTGCTGCTCCTGCTGAGCAAGCTGAGGGTTACACCAGCTGGCAAGCACTGGTGATTAAAGCCCAGATTAATAAGCCTCCAAACTGAGTCCCAACAGTTTAAGTCTCTGGCTTCTAAAGCCTAGAGCAATGGGTCTGTAGCTCTTGGGGCTCTGAGAAGCGAGTCTCTGGGTCTGCCTTGGGTACTCAAGAGCCTAGGCCAACCAGCCCCAGTTTACCTGACCCACTCATGATTTCTGTCTGAGAGAACTATCCCACATGGCTGTCTGGAAGTGATGGGTCCTCAGGAGGTAGCTCCATCACCACTGGAGGGGCAGCTGTATGCCATTCACTTGTTTGCCTTACAAGTATTTGTTTCTTATTCATGACGTGCCGGGTATTGCAAAGGATGGGGCTATAGCAATGAACAGAAGGAACCAGAACATCCTCCACTCATGGAGCTGATATTCAGATGAGGGAAGTCAATGAACACAGTTATATATTTTGTGTACAAATACATATATATTACATCACATATATAATGCAATATATGAATAACTAAACATGATGTGTATTATAAAGGTACATATTTTATTATGTAATATGTATAAATAACTAAACATGACATTCATTGTATAGGTGCACATTTCATTATGTATTTATATATGAATAAAAAATGTAAGCAGGTGGGAAAGGCCATGCTGGGTATCCATGACAACTTCACCAATGCTGGAAAGCCAAGGACTGTGGGAAGCTAAGTGAGGGCACTGGCCACACAGTCATCAAGGGGAGAGCTAGATGTTGAGGTGGAAAGGGGTTCTTGGTCTCAAAGAACCCACAGAGGCACTGGGTGGCTGGAACGACAGAGGGTGGTGTGAGGTGTGTAGTGTGGGTTCTCTGAGCCAGATGGGAAGCTGGTGAACGGTCCTCAGTCGATGAGTGGTGCTGTTGGCTGTCACATCCTGGCTGCTGCACTGAAGTAGAGGTGAGGGAAAGCACATGGGTATGGTTGAGTGTGGGAGTGAGGGGAGAGGACCATTCCTTAATCTAGAATCCACAGTGTCCTGGACTAGGATGGGCCCTATCCCAGAGAGGAGCTGTTGAATGGGAATGCCTGGGAAGGGGTCCCCAGAAAAGTTTGCAGAGGATTCAATATGAGAGACAGAAAGAGAAATCAAGATGAGCTGAGACATCGGCCAGAGACACTGAAGGCCCGTCTGTATGTTGTAAAGAAGATTCTGGAAGTAGGTTGGAATGGCATGTTGTGTAAAGCACCACACTACGGATCCATTCTCCTCTGGATCTGCCTTCTCATAGCTCTGGTTAAGTGTGCCTCCTGGTTTTGGTGGTCCTGGCATCCTGAGAAGAAACTATCACCAGGAAAAGATTATATTTGCATTTATTGACTGCCTCCCAAGATGCTAGAGATGACCATTCACTGGAGACTCACTCCTGAGAAGCTAGCCTGCAGTAACTCTGTCCAGAAGTCCTGGGGCTCTGTGTGATAATCTTTCTGGATTTAGTAAGAAGGAAGGCCAGGAATGTCTAGAAACCTCCCTCACCATCTTGTTCACCCTGAGGAAGTGGCGAGACATCTGTCACCATAACTCTGACTGTGGAGTGGGTCACAGCAGTCACAAAAATCTACTCCCTCCCACTGTCTGGAACCTTGCTGAGAGATTCCTGGCCCAGCCAGACTGGAGTCCTTGGCCTCAGGCTTCTCCTGGTATGCCTTTGCCTTGAATCATTTCTGCTTTCAAGTTAAAAAGAGAAAGAAGAGATTGGGAGGAAGGATGAGGTTGGGGAGCGGAGCAGAGGGATGGGCATAGTGTGTGGTGTCCCCTCCCTCATGTAGAGAGCTGTGTGGGAGGGCCAGGGGTTGGGAGACAACTCCTCTCTCCAGTGGCTGATTTTGTAAATCAAAGTTAGTTGTAATCATAAACTTTATGCCTTTATTGATCTCACACAAGCCTGTAAATGCATCATGGAACATGACTGTATGTTCACCAGTCTGGGTCATGACTCTCCTTCCCATTCTTTTACAGTCCAAGTGGGTAGAAAGAAACCTCTGTTGTCAGTCTGTGGAGCGGGGAATGGATGGCGTATGGTCCCTGCATCCCACTGACACCTCCCAGGGTCTGGGAAAAGATCAATGTCAGGCGACACAGACCCAGAAGAAAAGTCTCAAAGCCCAGACATGGGCTAGAGCAGTGTTTTTTCCTCTTCGGCTTTGGACTAGGAGACACTCCCGATTTAAGTGGCAGGAAACTCAGAATGGGAGGCACCCTGCACATCCAACTGGAGATAACCACCCACACCCATGCAACTATGGGTTTCTGCAGCGGAGAGGGACTGTCCACTTGCCTTAACCACGTCTTCGTCTGCTGACCTGCACTCCACCGAGTCCGACAGACTTTGCACCGTGCCATCTTCCTCTACGGAGATCACCTTCACAGGGACTGCCACTGTCTTCCCAGTGAGGATGGCTGTGTTCAGTATCTCTGCCTCCTGGAAGATCAAACACATGGTCCATTACCTAGCCTCCTAACGACCAGTCCCTTGAATGTGTGGATGCCTCTTCCTGCCTCTCCGCAAATGGCTCAGCTTTTCACCTGGGCACAGGAAGCCAAGCGCTTGATTACCAGCCCTCTGCCAAGAGGCTATTTCTGTCAACACCTGGGTTTTGTAGGGAGCATGTGATGGGGACAGTGATGGGGTAAATTCATAACCAACACTGTGTCTGGCAAACACGTATGAGTCTTACTATGTTTCCAGCACTCTCTTCAAGAGCCCTGCAAGTACCGATCCAGAAATCTTCACATCACTAGGTGAGACAGGCAACATTCCTGTTTCTTAGGTACTACAGAGAGGTTTTGTGATTTGCCCGAGGTCGCGAGGCTAAGGAGAAATGAAGGGGAGAGTTCAATTGGGAATTCCAGCTTCTGAATCCTTGCACTGGAGACTTAAATCACTCTAACTTTATATACAATGAATCCAACTTAAAGGAGCTTAGATTGGTGACTTCACAAGGAAGATGGGAGTGACCTTGCTTGCTTCTCTCTGCCCTTCTTTCACTTCCTTGCAATTTGCCAGGATTTTCCTGGGTTCTAGCCTCTGAATGCTATTACGGCTGAACCACACACCCACAGGTCCTCCCACGTAATGCATGCTACTATAAAACTCACTCCCTCGCTCCTACAAACTCATGAAAACACACAGTTTGCCACCAAGCTCTTCTTCTAGGGATCAGACAAGAGATCTGTCTTTAGCGCACCACATTGCAGGGTGAGTGTAACTGCGCTGTGAGTGTCTAGTTGCAGGGTGCAGTGTAATTGGGCTGGACCTGGGCTGAAAACTAGACTGGCCATCCCTAATAGTGTTGGAAGGTGCTATGCAGGCCACATGGCTTCAGGGAGTGACCTGACCAGGATAGAGCGGGAATGAAGGAAAGACACACAGACACACAGTAAAGCTGGGATCATGTGGACTTGGGCTCTCTGATGGACATGCTGCAGCACCCTCTTTATTATATGCACAACATACACGTTTATATACAGGTACACAAGGAGGTGGGGTTATTGCATACATCTGAGCAAGGAGACAGATTTAACTAATCTTGGTAGAATGAATCTCTGTAGGGGAGCAGTCTTCAGGCCATAAATATTGGTGGCGGTAGTGGTGGGGGTACGCTATGGTGGACATTTCTGCACACACTGTCAACATCTGAACATGGACCAGAAGGATTGACAATTCCCTTGCACCTCATTCCTGGAAGTCTTTGTTATTTTCCTTGAGTCCAAGGCTCTGAGGTCCTTGCCGTGGTCATGCCTATGCCAACAACACATATTCGCTCAGGACTTTCCTTGCTCCCTACACATGACACACCCTCCTCAGTTGGCCCCTGGCATGCCAGTTTCCCTGCGGCTTATCCTCCGCTGACAGTGTCCCCATGAGTCCTTTCAGCAAACAAGCCCCATTCTATTCTATAAAGTCAGAGCTTGCCTGGCCCTTCTTTATAGACTAACAGGGGACAGACAGCTGGATACATGCAGGGTCACGTGTCACGTGACTCAACTTGCAGCCACTGGATCAGCGTATCCCTGCTCTAAACTCAAGCTCTGGAGGGCCGAGGCACTCTCCTTGGGGACAACGCTTGTAGAGTCTTGTGAATTTGATTTTCGCGTGGAATCTGAACTGCCTGGGAGTAGCTCGCCAGAATATGGAGTATCAGTTATCCCCAAGTGACGTCGCCACCTCTCTTATGGCCAGCCTGCTTTTCATGTAAGATACACTGCTTCCCTCCCTCATGAGGCTCACAGCATGTCAGCTACTTTGCCTGAGCCTTGACCTCTGCTAACATATGCTGTTTTCATCCTAAAAGACAAGGCTCCACTTTGGAACATTCCTGAACTCGAAGCACAGGCCTCCCAACACCCCACTGAACACACTTTAAATTTTTTGTACATTTATCTATTTGCATGCACACACATGTATGCAGGTGTACATGCATGTGTGGGCATGCATGCGTGTATGTGCATGTGCACAAGTGTATGTGTGTGTGTGTATGCACGTGAATATGTGTAGAGTGGGCACATGTGCCATGGTATGCATGTGGAGGTCAGAGGACAACTTTTGAGAATCTCTTCTCTTCTTCCACTATGTGGAACACAGGAAGCAAACTCAAATTGTCAGACTCGGTCACAAGTCCTGTCTGCAGAGCCGTCTTGCCAGATCTACCCTACAGATATTTCTCTTGGAGTCAAGTGCATTATTATCAGTTGTGAGAAATGATAGTGCTCCGCGTTTTGCTGGAGGAAGGACCGGGCTGCTCTCAAACCTGTGCAGCAGGCAACAGTCAACACAGAGATGTTTAACTGGCCAGAGTTCTGAGAATGAGAGACCATGAGTGCTTGGCCCTACACGGGACAGCAATATCAACCCCTACATGGCTCAGGGAATATTGAGAAGAGAGGAAGGAAGAATGCAAGAGCCAGAGGATGGAGAGGAGAGCTGTGAAATTCTGTCTTCTAGACAAGACGTGGTTGATGAACAACACCTCAACCCTCAGGAGATATGATAGCCTGCACAAGACCTGTGCCAAATCAAACCAGACAATATTGCAGCATGAGCAGGGGAGGGAACCACAAGGCTCCACTCCTAGCTGAGGAATTGCTGGTAGTCGACTCCTGGAGGAGAGAGAGTTACTTTGCTTCAGGAGTATGGCCACTGTCTTCACAGGACACAGGAGTTTATGTTTTAAAGGCAGGTAGAGATATACCGGAGGAGGAAAGGAATTGGGGTGGGGGTGGATCAAGATAAATTGCTGTAGGACAAAGGTCTGTACTCTGTCGCTTGTACTTTAAATAAACGCTGATTGGCCAGTAGCCAGGCAGGAAGTATAGGCGGGGTGACCAGGCAGGAAGTAGAGGCGGGGAAATGAGAATTCTGGAAAGAGGAAAGTTTCAGTCTGTAGTAAGTTAGTCCAGACAGAGAGGAAGTCAGACTCAGAGTACGCAAGATGTGACTGCCTTGCCAAAAAAGGTACCAAGCCACATGGCTGACACAGACAAGAATTATGGGCTAATGTAAGTTATAAGAATTAGTTAATAAGAAGCCTGCGCTAATGGGCCAATCAGTTTATAATTAATGTAGACCTCTGTGTGATTCTTTGGGACTTAACGGCTGCAGGATTGGGTGGGACAGAAACCTCGATCAACAATAAATCTTATACTTGTATGAAATTATCAAAATGTCTATTGTGGCAAACCCACAAGGTTGAAGAATAAGGTTCCAGATGACCTCCCAAGATCACCTGAGTCCTTGCATGGAGGGATCGTCTAGCTGACCTGGGTAGGCAGGAGAAGTGACCAGGTTTTTCTTGTCCTATTGTGGTCTGATTTGGAAATGACTTTTACCGCCATATAACCCAATCTATTCTGACTGATAGAACACTTAACCTTCAGAATTTGTTCCATGCAGAGGTTGATGGTCTACTGCCCTGGTTTGTTGGACGGATCCAGCCTAAATCATTTTGGTGGCCCAATGTTCCCTGCTCGTCCTAGATGTGGTTGATTTCTTAAAGCTTCTCATTTCCCTTCCACAAACCAGGGGCCTCGAAGCAGACCAATGACTCTGCAACGAATACTTTGCAAGTAAAGATACATGGATAAAAGAGTATCCTGCAGGACTCTGTCATGAGTCACGACACCTTCTATCATGAGACCGATTTTTTTCTTCTTTCTTTTTACTCTTAAATTTTATTTTATTTTGGGGGTGTTTGAAAGGTCAGAGGGTGGATATGAAGGGATGGGGACATGAATGGAATGGAGATGCATGATATGAAAGATACAAAGAATAAATAAGAAGAGGGGAAAATAACCTAACAATCAGAGTGATAATTCAACCACCCTGTCCTTGCCTTTTGTTTGCCTTCTGAAACCCTTCCCACCCTGGAATCACACACCCTCAATAAACTGCAAACACTGTTAGGATGATGAGTGGGGGAGGTTTTCATGGGTACCACATTAAACACAGAGAGTTGTTAGATGACCACAGTGATAGTAGATCTAATTAGCAATAAGACTGCAGGGACATAAATAAGCCCTGTGCCTCTTCTGGCCAGTGGGAAGCATCACTCAGTCTGATGCCTGTGACACATACAGATTTACAAACCACTCTCTGTTGCACCAAGTGCATGGGTGCCTGGGTTTAGTGGTACAGTGCAGAGAATCCTGCATTTTAATAGTCCTGCTGAAATAGGACCATTCCTCCACCTGACGGGGAGCAATAGGAGTTTGAACAGCACAGCAGCCTGCTCATCAATCTCCCACTTAGGCTTGCTACTCTGTGTCACCAAGACACAACTGGCTATACCTTTTCCCTCTTTTATTAATGTGAATTTAACTGTTTTATCAAAGCTACACATGTTCACTGTTATATCACACTTGCTTGATAGTTCATGAAAAGATACCCCACAAGCATCCCGTTCTCCACAACCATTTCTGTTTCTTCAACCCCAGCTCTCCTGCCCATACTATGAACATTATCCTATGGGTTGAAGTGATGTGCTGTATAACCTGATCTCAATGGAACCATTGTAGATCTCATCTACTGTTCTAATTTCATTGCTGTTGCTATAATAAAATGCTCTGTGGAAAGAACCCTAGGGGGGAAAAGGTTTATTGGAGCTCAGAATTTCTGATTATAGTCCATTGTAGAGGCAGGATCTTAAGACAGGTGATTAATTGTATCACATCCACAGTCAAGAGCAGGGAGAGAATGCACACATGCATGCTTAGTGCTCAGCTCACTGTTTCTACTCTTACACAGACCAAGACCCAAACCTAGGGGGCAGTGCTTTCTCTAGTGGGCTGGTCATCTGACCTCAGTCAACTCAATGAAGAAAAATCGGTCCTTCACAGATGTACACACAGACTATCCTCATCTACGTAGTCCCTTATTCAGACTTTCAAGGTGAGTCTAGGTTGTGTCAAATTGACATTTAGAATACACCAATTGGTTGTGTGAGAGATGAGATGTTGCCTCTGCTGCATTTGATTCTCTCTCCTTTAGATACCTTACGTGTTCTCTTTACTGGCTATAACTAGTATTTCAAGGAAATTATTCTAATCAGGTATTGGGGAGATCAGAAAGCAAAGGTTACGTACTATAGTTTGGAGATAGTTATGCTCTGGAGTTTTGATGTGCAGCATGGTGACTGTTGTTGGTGAGAATGTTCTAGATACTTGAAATTTGCCAATGGAGTCAGACTTAATGTCCTATACCAATAACAACATCAAATAAACTATGTGAGCTAATAGTTCTATTATCTACTCGAACAATGGCAACCATTTCAGAATGTAAACAGAACACCATTCTACACACTTGAGAGCATCTTCATATCAATTAAAACTTAATAAAGCTAGGAGGAAATGAGATAACATTGACCCCTGAATAGTTCTTTGGTATTACCATAGAGAGATTGAGTCTAGCGTCCCTCCTTCAATGAGACCTGGCTTTAGGGACAGGCTGGAGTCTAGGAAGCTGTGTGACTCCTGGTGTGAGGCCTGAGAAGGCAATGCAAATCCCACCTGGCTTTTCCCCAGGGGTCCTTGCTCTTAGGACTTAGCTGCCATGCCAGGGGGGAATCCTGAGTCACTCACAGAGAGATCTGTCTGGTTGGCAGGCTCAGGAGAAGCCCAATCCTAACATACCAGATATAGACTAAAGAGGCCTCTGTAAGGACTCCAAGCCACCACCTCACTGTACCGGACAAGGGAGCAGGAGCCACATAGCCAGAACTGAAGGTGAAAATGGATGACTGGTGTTTTATGTGACCACGTGCAAGGGCTCTCAAGGTTCCGCCCACCTTGAGAGATGAAAATTCTTGGCCATCCTTCAGTCTGTCACATGCTGACTCCCCAGCTTGCAGGAGGCAAATTTCCTGCTCCTACTTCCTCTGTGACTCTTGGCAAATGATTGGCAGCTTGTACCTCCATTTCCGCATCTGCAGAATAAAAGCTGATAAACGCTTCCAGTCACCTGGCTGAACTGAGGGTTGCGCAAGTGACAGTCCTTAGGCTGCGATGGTTGGGGATAGCCCAAATATGCTGGGCTTTATTGCTTTCACCTGCTCTACCTGACTTCTAGACTTTCAGCCATGTCTGGCCTCTGGGAGCTCGAATGTAGGAAGGAATCCCAGCTCGGGGGTGGTTTATGAACAAAGTGCTGGCTAGCCAAATGACCTTGGCTGAGGTAATGTGAGCTCTTGGGAGCTAAGTTTCCTCATTCTGAAAGTCAAGGATGGTCCAGCAAAGTCTGTCCACGTATCAGTGTGCAGCCTCTGGGTTCTCTTTCCTGTATTACATAGCCCCTTCTTCGCCCTTTCCGGAATGGATGACTTTGTAAGTCTCTGAATCTCTTTGTACCTTGGTCTCATCAGCCTGGGCATCAGGTTTCCAGGCTGCATCCATTGGAACGGGGTGAGTTAATGAGCTCAGCTCTTAAGAGTGATTGATGTTATTAAGTTTTCAATAAGGTTGGTTATTATTAACTGTATCATAATGTATGCAACGACTTATACGGATCCAGAATGTTCTTGGCAAAGGAAAAGGCTAGAGAGATGAGGGAGGGAAGAAAAAAAAAGAGGAGGGAGGAGAAAGGAGTCACGGGAGAGATAGAATCTATTGTAACATTTGGGGGGACTCATACTCCATCAGGAGTTAGACCAGGAATGGGAATGGGACCTCCCTGTCCCCTTGGTGACTCTCAGCACCCATGGCCACTACTCAGATAGATGCCATCTTTAGGACTAAAAGCAAGCATTTCTTACTCATAGGTCCCATTGCACTCCCATCCCCACCCCTGGAGCTTGGTACTCAACCTGGGACAGATAATAAACACCTCATCAGCAATGAACAGCTGGAGGCTTTGAGCCCTGCAGGCTACACTGTGTGGGCAGCCTGGGATTTGTGAGAGTCATCTCAGCCATGTGTTCCTGTGGCCTCATGTGCTCAAGGTGGGAGACTGAATCTAGGCTCCCCAGCCACGCATGGTCCCCAGCGTTAGTGGTCCCCAGTGAAGATGGATGGATGAAACACAAAGCTATCACCTCCTGGTCTCTTGCATGACCATCAAATCCACATTAGGCTTTTCTCATGTGGATATAGATAAGTATCTTCTTCAACTGCTTCCATTCCTGGCCTCTCCATGGATACTCAGAGCCTCAAGGTCCCAGCCTGAGCATTCTTATTTGCCTTTGACAGCGGTGAGCTGGGGCTGTCAGGCTCTACTTGGGGATGGAGGTGATCATGTCACTTGGTAAAGCGAATCTCACACCTGATTCCAAGGGGATTTCTTATTTTTGTCTTCCCGAGACAGTGTTTGTCTGTGTAGACTTGGCTATTCTGGAACTCATACTGTAGACCAGGTTGGCCTCGAACTCATAGAGATTAACCTGCCTCTGCCTCCCAAGTGCTAGGATTAAAGGCATGTGCTACCACTGACAGGCTTCAATGGGACAATTTTAGCTCCTGCCAGTTGTGACCTGTTGGGGGCTTGTTGCTGCTGCCTGTTGTGCAAGCCCCGTTTGGAGGGTAGGGGGAGCAGAGGGTGAGGAGATGCAGAGGCAATGACACAGACTCCAGAAGATTCCAATGTAGATTTTATGGGATTAGGGAAATTAAGCTGCTGCAGGAACGTTTTTGGTTGGTCCTTTTAAAACTGGCAGTCACTACAAGCATGTTGTGATTGGCTAGGAGGATGTGTCATTAGATACTGTGCTTTTAGTCCACTGATAGGTTCTTTTGGCCAACTATGCTTATTCATTCTAAGTTTGCATGAGCTTGCTTGCGCTTGCGCTATTGCCCTGCCTCAGTGACCTTTTAGACACGAGGATCGTTTGTTCACGTCTGGATTTCTGCAGAGGCGGTGAGAGTTGATGGGTTGATATAAAACTCTGACTTGGTTGTTTGGCCCGGCTTCTGTTGAACACTGGGACGAAACACAAGTACATGACCTGCAGTGCCACCGTGAGACTCTCCCCGGTAGACTGTGCTCGCGTCTGAGAAGGACAGAGGTGCTACAAACCCTTCCCTAGCTGCCTAACCTCAGCAGAGACGGGGAGGCATTTCCCCCAGCACCCTCTGCTCTCGGGGACTCCTGCAGACTTCCTGCTCTGGGCCTGCCCCACAACTTTCCCAGCATCAGGACAGCAAGTCTTGGTTTTGCATAACTAATTTCAAATCTTACTTAGCATCTAGTTTTGGAATTAAGCAGTGGAGTGACAGCTGTTTAATTAACTCCTTAAGCTGATTAGACAGTAGTACTGAAATCCCTCAAGACGGAATTTCTGAACTGGGGAGAGCCCCCCGGGCACTATGTATACACTGCCGAGGGGTGGACTGGGTTTAGAAAGCTGTGAAACCGCTGGATCGTGCATTTCTGGGGTCCTCAAGGGTGTGGTCAAACATGTGTTTTTATTTATTGTAGTAGCTGTTACAAGAGATGCTACATGGGGATAAGAAAAGGAACCTTGACTCTGCCAAGAAAGTACATTCTGAATAAAGCCATGGCACCAAACTGAATTTTTCCCCAACCTCTAGCTTGTTAGTAGTAAGGTGCTTGAACATATGTGCTTGCTTTTATTTGTCAGGATTAGCCTCCTCCCCACACAATGGGTGTGCGCATTCCTCTCCATGAGTAAGACAAATTCAAGTTAACGAGCTTAGGGCTTTAAGCCAATTTCATCCTCTAGATTACAGTTGTACAAAGAAGAATCAGGAAGGAATGGGGAAAGCCCAGTGAGTGTTCCTTGGGCTGCATGAGTGAGGCTGATCCAGGTTGGGGTGACTCAGGACACTCCATGAGGAACAGGTTTCTTCCTTTTTAAATTTTAGTAGGCATCGTGGAGTGCATGGTCCCAAAACCTGGTGGGAGGGATGAACAGGATGTCCAAAAGGAGCATAATAGTCAGGCACATTGGTACAAGCTTGTAATGCCAGCATTTGGGAAGTAGAGGCAGGAGGATCAGGAGTTCATGGCTGTCTTTGGCTACAGAGGGATTTGAGGTACCTGGGCTACATGAGAATCCGTCTTAGAAACAAGACAGCATTAAAAACAGCGCGCGCGCACGCGCGCGCACACACACAGACGCACACACACACACAGACGCGCACACATAACCAACCTAGTTAAACAATGGAATAAAAACAACACTGCTCATCTTCCTGGAGGCTCTTAGGGGATGGACTTTTGAATTGTCATTCACCAAGGTATTTTTCTTATATATTGAAGATATACAGTCTCCTTGGATTTGGGGCCAGCAGATTTCGGCTCCATACTGATGATGTAGGGACAGTTAGTGGATGCAGAATGCACAGTTCATACCGTCCACTCATTTAGAGTGAACAGCTCACTAGCTTTTAACCTGCTAACAGGTCTGTGCAACATCGTGACAATTTTTAAATGATTTTTATCATATCCCAAAGAAACTATGTCTCTGTTAGGTCTTATCACACAGCCTCACCTCCAGCCTCAACCGGTCACCTAATTCTTGTCCCCAGATTTGTCCTTTATGACTATGTCCTATGAACTGAACCACACTGTGGGTGGTCTTGTGCGTCTGGCTGGGTCCATGTTACCTGCTGCCATCAGGCTCCCTCCTGCTGTGACACATGGGTATTTCTTGCCCATCTTGACTCTGCTGAGTTTTGACATGTAGAGTAGAATGCCTTCGGATGAACAATCTTCAGTTGCTTTCCCCCCCAATCCTGGCAAATTCAGTTTAAAAATAACATATATTCTGTTTGTAGAATATATGAATAGGATATAGACATGATTCCTTAACCCCTTAGACTGAATTCCTTTTCAAGGGACCACTGCCCTAGTTTGCTTTCTGTTGCTGTGTTAAAACATGGCCGAAAGCAATCTGGAGAGGAAAGGGTTTATTTCAGCTTATAGTGAAGTCCATCATGAAGAAGTCAGGGCACAGAAACTTGGAGGCAGGAATGGATGCAGAAGACATGGAGAAGTGCTGCTTACCAGCTGCTCCCCATGGCTTGTTCAGCCCGCTTTTATATGCAACTCAAGACCACCTGCCAAGAGGTGGCACTACTCAGAGTGGGCTGGACCCTCCCATATCATCATCAATCAAGAAAGTACCCTACAGACTTGTCCATAGGTCAACCTGATGAGCAGGAGGCAGTTCCTCAACTGAGGCTTCCCCAGATGACTGTAGCTTGTATTGTTTACAAAACCTAACCAGCAAAATCACACGCTTAAAATCCAAGAAATGGGCAAAAATCAAAACACCCATGCAGATGTGTAGTGGCATTTCAAATGTATTTTAATAAATAAAGACTGCCTGAGGATCTGAGAGGAAAACTGGTTAGCTTTACAGACCAGATTATGGTAACACACACCTTTAGTCCCAGTAGCCACACTAGCTGCCATAGAAATCGGGTGGTGCAGGCCTTTAATCCCAACCCTAGAGAGGATTATAAAATGGGAGGAAATAGCTCTCAACAGACAGTTTCATTCTGAGATTCCTGGTGGAAGGATCACCATTTCAGACTGAGGTCTAGGGAAGAGCCAGTGGCTGGCTGTTTTGCTTTTCGAATCTTCAGGTTGAACCCCAATTTCTGACCCTGAGCTTTTATTAATCACGTGTCACAGATGTGTTAGGATTCTGAAATCCAGGCTTTGACTCAGGTTGGGGAGCAGATACCCTCCATGAGCCCCAGGCTTCTTTGCATAAGGAAATGCAAGATTATCCAGGATGGTTTGAGTCTGGAACTCTGGTTTAGAAGCTTCTAGAAAAATACCATATCAGTAATGTACCCGGAAGTAAGCCACGCCCAAACCCAACAGCTAAAGCTGGAGTCTGTAAGAAACACAAAGGATAAGAGAATAGAACTCAGTTTCCTTCATCTCGTTCCCTTTTAAGCAGTCTCCTCTCTCTCTCTCTCTCTCTCTCTCTCTCTCTCTCTCTCTCTCTCTCTCTTCCCCCCTCTCCCTCCCTCCCTCCCTCCCTCTCTCTCTCTCTCTCTGTGTGTGTGTGTGTGTCTGTGTCTGTGTGTGCATGTGGATGTGGTGAATGTGGTAGGGCCAGAGAGGGTGTCATATCTCCTGAAAATGGAGTTACAGGGGGCTAGGAACTGCCATGGGGGTGCTGGGAACTGAACTCTGGCCTTCTGTAAGAGCAATAAGCACTCTTACCTGCTGAATTATCTCTCTAGTCCAGTCTTGTTTTTTTAAGCAAGCTCTGCTCTTTGAGTCAGAAACACTAAATGCAGTGACTCAGAAAGAAGCTAATAACATGACCAATGGCTGTCAAGCATGCTGATATAGATCGCGGACCGACAGCTGTGGACAGTGACAAGGGTTCTTAAGGAAAGTTTCCACCTCACCCACAACCCGCAACAGCAGTGCCACAAAACACGGCATGAGTATTTAATCTGTGTTGATAGGTCCTCCCTGATGGCGTCAAGTCTTACTCTTTGAAGCCAGGGGGAAGCTCTGCCCGCAGCCTTTAACCAAGTGGGGCTCTCATCCACTTTTCAATTGCTACAGAAAAATGCATGTCAAATTGTCAAAGGCGACAGAATTTTCTGTACGCCCGGAGAAGCGTATCAGTTTTACGGTTCATGAGACTAAGGAATTAATTCAATTGGTTTGGGAAGGGCAGACAGAATTAATAAACATCAAAGGGTCGCTCCGAGGCTGTGCTTTGCAAAAGGGGCCGTTTTGAAAGTGGGCCTTCTCGCTGAGAGAGCTGCAGTCTTTTTTGGGACCTGCCAGCCCCAAGAATTTCAGCAAGCCCCACATGGGAGCCAGAACCAGGGCCTGATCATCTATGCTAATGAGGGTGCTGACGCGTGGCTAATCCCCAACAGTGCCAAGTGTAAAAGTCATCTTCAGTCTGGCCCCTGAAGACATTATGTTCTCTTTTCCTCCTCTTCAGCAGACAACTTCTTAATTATGTTTTTCCTAGGCTAATGTAAAAATGAATTTGCATGTCTGCAGCCCACACTAATTGAAGGAGGGTGAACGCCATGAAGATTACTCTGGGAGACGCAGCTAAATGAATTCAGGGCTGAATCAGCCATGTAGTACCCTGGGCCACTGACCAAGGGAACAGGTTGTCAGCCATCTTTCCCTTCCTTGGGCTGGGACTACTGTGGAGGGAGAAGTCAACCTTCTTTGCTACTTCCTGAGTCCTGCACTACCACTGTCCTCACACCAGAGAAGGTAAGGCGAAAGCCAGATGAAGGTCATAGGCCTTGAAGACAAGGAATATAATCCTTAAACCCTCTCCCTAATCAAGGTTTTGAGGCAGGCTATTTATGGCAGTTTAAGAATGTTATTCACAGGCTCGTGTATTTGAACACTTGGTCACCACAAGGTGGTGCTGTTTAGGAGAAGTCACGGAACCTCTAAGAGGTGGAGACACTGGGGGTGGGCTTTAGGGGTTTATTGCCCTACCCTATTCCTCTAGCTTGCTCTCTCTGCTTCCTGTTTGTGGTTGAAGATGTGAGCTTTCAGCTTCTTGTTGCAGCTATTGGTTGCCAGGTCTCTCTCACAGTTACAGACTCTCCCTCTGGTATCAGAAGCTCAAATAAACTCTCTCATGTATAAGCTGCCTTGGTCATGGAGTTTCATCACAGAAGCAAAAGGTAACACATACAAAACACAGGCAAAGCTTAGCAACACCAGACTGTGCTCCATTTGAGCTATGCTTAGAGGCCTTTCCTATAAATGGATTTTTCAACCTGCGACTCCCCCACTCACATGGCATTCCATGCACATCCCACTCTAAGCCACGCAGCAAGTGGCTCTACGCTTCGGGAACTCATGGTTCTGATTCAAGCACATCTGGGAATTAGACACAGTAGGCCAATCCAGCCTGACCCAATTTTGGATGCTTGAACAGCAAGAAAGTATATCCTCTATAGTAACTTTTAGGGAAACCCTCTATTTACAGTATTATGCCTATGAATGATTATGTGTGCCTACAATTACAATCTGATGCATCATGGGAAGGGACATATTCAGTTAATAGAGGTTTACGTAACCTAGGCCTGTCAATCAAAATCAAAGCATCACCTATACCCCATCACTAGCAACTGTTCCTTCTCTTGGTCCCATAAAAAGAAGCTGGCAGCTGCGCCAAGGACTCTTGAGTACTCTGGCCATTTTGCAGTGTGTTCAACCAGTATTATCACTTTGCTGGTGAATAACGTTCCTTACCAGTTTGCTATCTGTGTAAGCTTCTTCAGTTCTTTGAACAGGATGCTAAGAAGGTGGGATACCCAATTCAGACAGAGAACCCAGTTAGCAATGGTAGAAGCTGGCCTTACTTTCAACTGTCCTAATTACAGACATGCATGCTATGGCCAGGCAGTCATGCTTCCCAGTTGTTTGTGGGTTGGGTAAGGGAGCTTGCTGTGGGAGACAAGAGCTGGGAGGACCATCTCAGCCAACCTAGTGGCACTGATACCTGGGTTGGTTCCAGACATGGGTCCCCCTCAGTTATCCCCTGTGCACTCTGATGTTATATTCCTCCACCTCAGTTGCATCATTGCGAGGATGTCTCACACTTTCTGGGTTCCAGTGCTTCTCTTGAAACCATTGCCAGATGAAGAAAGTGGTACCCACAGCTTCTTGACTGAGAAAGCCCCAAACCTCAGAGTCATCATCTATCTTTTCATGCTTATGCAAGTCTCACATCCATCAGGGTGTCCTGCTTCTCCCATAGCCAACGTGCACTACAGATCCAGCCACACTCCTGAAGCCCATCCTAAGTACGGTCAATCAAGCCACTATGAGAGGTGTAACCATACTACAGAAAAGCATTTGAAGAGTCCAGGTCTAATTGACTTGCACCATAATATTTATTCCTCTCAGGATCATGCTTCAAAACAAAACAAAACAACAACAACAACAAAAAAAACCATTACTGCATCGCTGCCTTTTATATCCATAGCCAAGCTTGAAATTCGGATAGAGAGACAGGAAACGTTAAAGGGATGTTGGAAGGGAACAAAGCTCCTCATTTCAGAGTCTGATTGGAGCCTCCCAGAAGCTGAGAGTCAAGAATTCCGTTGGATTTATGTGTCGCAAGCCCACTGACATAGAGGTGTTCCTTATAGAAAGGTAGAAAGATATTTTAAATAAGACTATTAAGTAGCATGAATGTGCGGGAGTAACCAACCACTTTCTAATTAGATTTCTAATTAGATTTAAGCCATCCTTCACAAGTTGAAACCACATCCTCCACAAGTTGAAATCCTGGCACTGTTACCGGAGGCAGGAACCTATGACCGGACAGGTCCTAGGCCCCGGGGGAGAGCCTACTAGTATCATCCTGCTAAATGGATACAGTATTTACCCACTCCTAAAGATACATGGTGAGAGTCATTGATTAGTGCATTTCTCAGTCCTCACCAAAGAGGCTTCTTTTCACAATAGATGGTGCTTAACACGGAGACCAACAACTGGTCAAGTTGCAGGGAGTAAGAGACTGCAGAAGGCTCAGCCCTAAATGGGATCTCTATATTGTACCCTCTCCTCCCAAGGATGAGGCAGCATTCCAGAAAGGGGATGAACGACAAGGAAGCAGTATTTTCTGGACACAGCAGGGCAGCTGTACATGTGAACTCAGCACACACATAGCTTTCATAGTAAGCCCCAACTCTGTCTCATGATGGCTCACCCTCAAGTTATTTTCTACAGGGAAGTCAAGAAGCCCACCTTCACCTGGGTAAGTTCCCTGTAGAGAGGCCCCCAGGCTGCTGCAAGGAGCATTGTGGATCTATCTCTCCAGCTTCTGCTTCACGGCAACTGTCAAGCTCAGGCAGTATGGCCAAGCCTTCCTGGCCTGTCAGACTGAAGGACATGCTATCACTTAACTCACGTTTCTTGAATGCATCGTGAAGTCACTTCCAATCAATTCACATTTTCAACAGATAGTCTACACCATGGCCTTATTCTCAAGGTGCTTTGTTCTGTGTTGCAAACTATACCACTGGTAGATCCTTGTAGACAGCTCCAGGTCCCCACATTTCTGCATTAAGAAAGTCTCATCAAATCCACAAGGCGTGGTGTGTGTGAGGACATAGATTCACAGTGATCAAACTCCTTCCTACTTTGGCTCAGTACAGGAGCAGCAGTGGCAGGGTCTTCCTCCGGTGGGACATCCACACCATCTCCACTTTCTGTTGCTGCTTTTAGTTTTATTTTTTCATTTAATTAAGCTGGACTCTATAGGAGGGCTGTAAGCCGTATGCAGTCAACAAAGCAACCACGGTTGATGCTCTCAGCTGGATAGCCCAAGGTCATGGGTTCAGACACACCAGGCTACAGGTTTGCTCTAATTTAGCAGGCTGGGGTGGTGACTCCAGCTCCATCTAAGAGCTTTGTCATATGAGAAACCATAGGCACATCAAAGCCAAACCATTGCATCTTTCTGAGATCCTGGTACTCCTGAGGTTGGGGACGGTGGAATGATTCACAACTTAGGCTGATTAAGCATCATCAGGTCATACCTCAATTCCCGTCTGAGATATTAGAAACCCCCAGAAGGTAGACACAGGCAGCATTCAGTTTTCATGTCTTTGTAGTGCTCCTCGAATGTAGGGACAGGCTGAAATCACCCGAGGAGGTTAGACCTTAGCCCCAGGTTTAGATTCTGGATTGATTATTATGGATTACAATTTAGCAGGATGGGTATCTTCAAAGATGATCTATTAGGCCTGCTTAGGCCTATTAACATATGCACTCATGAACATGGAACGAGACAGATCATTCAACATACAAGACAAATCAAGAAACTCAAGTCAAACAAAAAGATTTAACGGTTCTTGCCACTTAAGGTATATTAATAGAGATTGTTGGTGGGGTGGCAAGATGGCTCAGTGGCTAAAGGTGCTTGCCACTAAAACTGAAGACCTGAGTTTGATTCCAAGCCCCACAAGTTGGGTGAGGAGAAGCTAGTCCTATAATTTGTAATCTGACCTTCACTCATGCTCCATGACATGTTTAAGCCAACGCGCGTGCATACACACACACACACACACACACACACACACACACACACAAACACTTCATTTCAGGAAGCAGGAAGTTCAATAGGAACTGTGACTTACAGGATCAACAACAAAATGGCTCATTGATTACCAGCTGTGCTCCAGGTGAGACTGGATGCCATAATGACTTAGAAGTTCCTTGTTCACGCCTCAGCTTGTTGTCACGGTCTCTCGGGTTTCTCTGACCTCTGAGTGCCATCAGTTTGCTATGGCCCCCAACCAACCATCTCTCCCTTCATTCCAATGCCTCTTTCACATCTACAGATTATGGAAACAGGAGGCAGTGGTCTTACTTTTATACCTCCTTTGTGACTTTTAGATGTATTTATTTTTATTGTATGCATATGGGTGTTTTGCCTGCATGTATGTCTGTGCATCATGTGTGTACCCACAGATCCCAGAAGAGGGTGTCAGATTCCCCTGGAGCTGGAGTTACAGGTATTTGTGGTCTGCTGTGCACATGTTGGGAATCAAACTTGGATCCTCTGGGGGAAAAAGTCAGTGCTCTTGAGACATTTCCCCAGCCCTTTATTTGTCATTTCAAAAGGGGTCTGTCCCCTGTTCTAGATGCAGAAGGTGGATCACTGCAGGCTTCTCCCACGGCACAGTGTGGCTGATCATCATACTCCAAAGCTCAAAAACAGGTCACCCCAGTTATAGAAAAGGTTCTAGTCTTTCCTTGACTTGCTCACACTTCTGATAAAACTGTTCATGTTGGTCATTTAGACCATGGTGACAAAAAGCCACAATTGTTCAAAATGCAATGGATAATTGACTGTGGGGGGCCCAGCCTCAGTTATTACATCCACAACACAACCACCACACGTTAACGGTCAGGGAAAGGTGCAGAAGAGGGCTCAGAGAGGTTGGAAGAGCCAAGAGGTTCGGAACATCTGTTCTGAGATAGTGGTATCTATATAGGATAGGAAGACTGTACCCATCAAACAAAACCCGAGCAATATCAATGCCAGCTGATGTGTCAATATGAACATGGTAAATATCACAATACTCCATGCTAATTGCTTGAGGCTTTTCTTGTAGCTACTGAGAGAGGGAGAGTCAGTCTTCTGCACGGATGGGCCCACTGGCAGGTTATCTAATATCATGTGATCACCTCCACATATGAGCAACACCAAATGGACTAGGTAGATCCAATAATAAAGAATAAGAATAATAAAGAATAATTTGAGAAGGGAGGGAGAACGGGAAGAGTTGGAGGGAGGGAAGAATGGGGAACATGAAGGGAATACAGAGTAGGTAACTGAAAAAATTAAAACACACATGCTCCGCCACGGACTCTTGGCATACCCTTGAATTCACATCTCATTACTGGATACAGTTTTTTAGTGAGGGGAGAACTGAGTCTGTGTGTAGTCAGAGGGTCAGAAATGAAACTCTAATTTGGCTTGCAGCAAAACATAATTTAAGAGTTAGACCATTGCAAAAAGAATTCATAAAAGTGATTCTAGTAGAGTACATGACACAGTGTCTCTGATGCCATGGAGGAAGGATGCTAAGAAAATTAAAGCATGGAAATTAAATGAAGAGCGGGGGCAAGCCTTCTCATTTGCAGATCTAGGGAGGCTTGAAAAGGAGGAACAGGAGGCTCTGGGGTGAAGAGACACAACCTGCCTGTCACAATTTCCTCAGAAATCAGCGGTGAGTGTAGGATTCGAGTCCTTGCTTGTCGGAGGCTCAGCTGTAACTCTAATTTTCTCAGGCTCCTATCAAGAGAATTTACACTAATGCCTAGTCTACATTACTCGAGAAGATAAATCTCCTTTTGACTAAGGCTTTGCCTCCAAACGGCTACATTTCTGTAAAATCTGTTTTATAATGACCTGCAGGCTTGTTCCTGTCTGCCCCAAACACAAAGCTAGGATTTTTCTCGTTTCTTTTCTAAAATAAAGTATGTTTCATAAAATTTCCCATTTTGCCTAAATCTGTTTAAAATATTATAGTCACTTGGAATCACAAAATCCATATGTAATGTCAATAATAATGTCTTATGTATGTTAATAGGATAGGTTTTTAATAACTGTTAGAAATATAAGCACCATTACAGTAGGAGTATCTAATGATTTTTTTCTTCTCAAAGACAATCTATGTGGGATAAATCCATTATCTTAAGGGTATTTTGATAAGGAAAAATCTATGTAAAAAGCTCTATCCATCCGTATGCGATTGTTAAACCCCATTAAACATGCTTAATAATTAGCTGGCCAAAGAATCTCATTAGACGTACATTAAGTGTGCACTGAAGTCACATTTGGAACACTTCATTAAAGGCAACACGGGCTTCCCTGCATAACTTAAATACAAACTCCAGTCAAATTAAAACTTGAATTTATGTCCCTCCCACCTGATCTGAGAGAAGAACTCTTGCCACCACCAGGAACCAGCCTTGGTTGGGCTATGTCTCAGTCAGCTAATGGGCCCATTTAGGTATGAGTTACATACCACATGCTTATTTTAAAAGGACAGCTCAATGCCTTTTACTAAACCTATGCAATTGCACAATAATCACCATAGTCCAGTTCGGGGAGAATCCTTCATGCCAAAGTTGGCTAGTGTTCCTTTGTAGTTAATTCTATATTACTCTATTACTTTTTCTGTCTAGGCTTATATTTTTGATTATTTCATACACACACACACACACACACACACACACACACACACACACACACAATCCTAGAACATGTGATGATATGTCTTTTGACTTGTTTCTTTCTCTCAGCATGATTTTTTTTTTTTTTTTTGGTTTTTTGAGACAGGGTTTCCCTGTAGTTTCTAGAGCCTGTCCTGGAACTAGCTAGCTCTTGTAGACCAGGCTGGCCTCGAACTCAGAGATCCGCCTGCCTCTGCCTCCCGAGTGCTGGGATTAAAGGCATGCGCCACCACCGCCCGGCTCAGCATGATGTTTTAAACTTTTGATATTTTTATGCGTGAATATGTGTGTCTCTCTCTGCATGTGTGTTCGTGTGAGTGCAGCTGCCCATGGAGGCCAGACGAGAGCACTGGGTCCCCTGGAGCAGGAGCTACAGATGGTTGTGAGCTGCTGTGTGGGTGCTTGGAACTGAACTCAGGTCTTCTGAAAGTGCAGCCAGGTACTCCTAACCACTGAGTCATCTCTCCAGATCCTAACATGATGGTTTTAAGATCGAGTCTCATTGTTTAATTCTGTGGCTACACCACAGTCTAATTGCCTATCCAGTCACTTAACTGCATTTGGGTTGCCCCACTGTATTTTGTAGTGACCCGCCTGTTGTACGGGATGGTTCGTGAGTTGGGCAGGGGCTGGATATTGAAACACACACACACACACACACACACACACACACACACACACACACACAGAGAGAGAGAGAGAGGGGGGGGGTGTCATCCTTGAAACAAGAATGCTCCCTTTATTATGTTCCAGGGAAGCTTATATAGGGCTCTCCTTGACTAATGACCACGCCCTAACTCTCGGGATTTTTCAGTTGCAATCCCACCAGAAACCACTCCCCTACATCAGGAGCTCATGAGGGTCCCGTGCTCAGAGCAGCTACAAGCATAGGAAAACAAGTTGTTTACTCTGGTAGGCAAGGGGTCACAGGAAATTCAGGTCTGAGGGTCTGTAGTCCCCAACATCTCCCCATTTTCTATATAATTAGCACTAAGGTTCTTGACTGGCCCAGGTGTGGCACAAATATGATGGAAGGAAGGAGAACAACTAACCACATGCAAATCCCACAAGAAATCCAACTGCTCTTGTAAGTTGGAAAATGCCCTAGCGAACATGCTTATTCTACATTCAACTAGAGATTAAATGCTGGTGCCGGCTACAAGATAGCCACAGCAGCCATCTGGCTGATGGCAATTCCAGCTGCCACAGAGGTGGCAGTGGTGACAACAGTGGCCTCTACAAGCCGCGGTGATCCCGAAGTCTCAACCGGGACAGCTCAGCACCAGCCGATTAACCCAGACCATACCCAGTCCTCTCCTTCATCCAACAGCTATTTAAACTAGAGAGCACTTAAAGGCAGAATCATTCAAGATACAGAAAGCTGCATGAGAATGGCTGGCTGCCCGTAGCCTAATTAGTCATATGGGACTATCCAGAGCCACGAGCATCAGCACTGGCAGATTCCTGACCAGGTCCTATGGTACCTGTTGCCCGTGGCTGATGGTACAAGTCCAATGGCCTCCCCAAGCTGATCCCACAACCTTCAGTAAACAACCATTTAGTGAATTTTGGCATAGTTCTCTCTAAACTTCTTCCTGCTGTTAGTTGGGAAAAGTAACTTTTTGGGGGTGTTCATGGTGACCTTTCAGGGGCTCTTGGTCCATCAAACCACATTAGTCTGGAATGATTCCACAGGTTCTCATCTTCTGTGGAAACAAAAACAGAACTCTTTTTCCAAAGCAACAAATCCTTAGGCCCATATTTTGAAATCAAGAAGCCTTTCTTAGCAGTCCCCAGAATCAAATGTCTCTCTCCAGTCAAAAAATTAAAAGAAAGCACAATAATATACATAATCCAGATTCATTCCATATTCCTATTACCTTCCTTTACCAGAGTGGACTTGAAAAAAAAATTTCACCCTCATTCTTCAGTTCACTCTCTTGTCTTTTCTTTATTATGTTCCTGATGGCCAGTCTTCTGGAGGGCGTCCCTCAGAGCGTCCCTAGTTCTCCATCCCAGAGGTGCCTCCTGTGGTGCCTGCACCATCCGGAACTGCTACTGGGCAAGGGTCTCAGGATGCAGAATCATAGACACATACCCATCTTCAGTCCACCCTCACTATTCCCGAAGGCTATCTCTCAGGGATCCTGAGTTCCTGATCTCGCTGGGGACTTCCACCTGTAGTGGCCTGCCTGTAGTAACAGGATGGTTTGCAAGTCAGGCAAAGGGCTGGAAATTAAAACACACACACACACACACACACACACACACACACACACACACACACAGAGAGAGAGAGAGAGAGAGAGAGAGAGAGAGAGAGAGAGAGAGAGAGAGAGAGAGAGAGAGAGAGAGAGAGAGAGAGAGGATCATCCTTGAAACAAGAATACCCCCTTTATTGTGTTTCAGGGCAGCTTATATAGGGCTCTCCTTAACTAACAGCCCCACCCTAACTCAGGATTTTTTAGCTGCAAGTCCACTAGAAACCATTCTCCTGTCATCAGGAACTCATGAGGGTCTCGTGCTCAGTGCAGCTGTAAGCACAGGAAGACAAGTTGTTCACTCAGAGCAGCTGCAAGCACAGGAAGACAAGTTGTTCACTCAGAGCAGCTGCAAGCACAGGAAGACAAGTTGTTCGCTCAGAGCAGCTGCAAGCACAGGAAGACAAGTTTACTTTGGCAGGCAAGGGGTCACAGGAAGTTCAGGGTCTGAGGGTCTGCAGTCCCCAACAGCATTTGTTCTAAAAAGTGTTGATTTAAAAACTCAGGTGTAAACCCTCATGTGCACATATGCCATTGCTTCTTTGGAGAGAGAAAAATGTCGAATCAGATAAAAATGATGCAATTTAAGATTCTACAAATGTCAGTGGGTGCGTGGCCCTTAGAGTCAAGCTTTCTCTGGTTACCTGAGGTCCTCTTAGGTCCCATATGAATTTTAGGATTGTTGTAAACATTAGAAGAAAACACTGTTGCAATTTGGACAGGGTTACTGCACACTTACAGTTTTAACTATATTTTAACTATGACAAATTCTCTAACCATGATCATGGGACACTTCCCATTTCTTTGTGTTACCCTAAAGTTATTCATTACTGTCTGATAACTTCAGTGCACAGGGTTTTCGTCTTCTTGGCTAAATTTGCCTGAAAGTATTTTGCTTTGGATGTTACTGTAAGTTGGCTATTTTCCCTATTTTTTCCAGGTAACTCACTATTAGTGCTTTTTTTTTGAGTCCTGCCTCATTTCTGAACTTGTCTAACAGTCCCAGCAGTGAGATGTGCAGGGTTGTTCACACACTAGGCCACACTGTCTGTAGCCAGAGACAGTTTTCTTTCCTTCCTTCTGATTTTTTCTTGAGTCTTGAGTGGCTCTTTATATTTTCCCTGCTCCCTACCCCTCTTGCCATATCCTTATGGACCTGAAATGGAATCTTTTTGAGGTTTTGACTTGCATTTCACCAATGATTCATGACATTGAAACTTTTTTTTACATATTTGTTGGCCATATTTCATATCTTCTTTGGGAAAATATTGCGGTGGTTTGAATGAGATTGGCCCCCAAAGGTTTATATATGTGCATGGTTAGTCCTCAGTTGCTAAGAAGGATTAGGAAGCTTGGCCTTGTTAAAGGAAGCGTGGCCTTGTTAGAGGAGGTGTGTCACTGGGAATTGGCTCAGAGGTTTTGAAATCCCATGTCAGGCCCCAATGGTGCTCTCTCTCTCTCTCTCTCTCTCTCTCTCTCTCTCTCTCTCTCTCTCTCCCTCCCTCCCTCCCTCCCTCCCTCCCTCCCTCCCTCCCTCTCTTTCTCTCTCTTTCCCCCTCCCTCCCTCTCTGCTTTCTGCCTGTAGATCAGGATATAGCTCTCAGCTACTGCTCCAGCACCAAGCCTGCCTGCCTGCTACCACCCTGCCCACCATAATGATAATGGACGAACCCTCTGAAACTGTAAGCAAGACCCCAGTTGAATGTTTTCTTTGTGTGGCATTGGTCATAGTGTCTCTTCATGACAATAGAACAGGAACTAAGACAGATATCTTATCAACTCTTAGTATAAGAGTGGGCATTTAATTTTCTTGATCTAACAGGGTCTTTTATTTAGCCTTTCACCATATGAAGTTAGCCATAGGCTTATTTTACCCATATATGCATAAATATAAAAAGATATATAATATAAGTTTATATATAATATGTAACAAACCATTCCTATTTAAAGTACATGACTTATTTATTTATGAACACTAACAGAAACATCAGCATAACCAATGTAATTAGCATATCAATCAGCAACAACATTTTTCTTGTGGCCCTCGGGAAGTGACATCTCAGCAGTCTCTGCTGATCAATTTTCTGTGATTAAATTAGTTTGAATTTTCTAGTTTCATATATAATTCAAATAATTTTAGAAAGCACCAATTTCACTAACTTTCAATGATAAGAACTATTTAAAAATTCATTTTGGGCTGGGCAGTAGTGGTGCATACCTTTAATTCCAGCACTCAGGAAGAAAAGGCAGACGAATCTCTTAGTTCAAGGCCAGCCTGGTCTACAGAGTGAGTTCAAGGCTATACATAGAAACAAAAACAAAAAAGAAAAAAATGATTCCTCTTAGGCCCTGTGTGTATCAACATGGCTTTCTTTTTTATTCCTGAGTACTATCCCATTTTGTAAACCAGCCTTCCTTGTATTTTTCAGATGGATCCCAGTTGGTCGTGTTGAATAATCTTTTTCATTATTATTAGATTTAGTTGCTAGTATTTTCCTGAGAAAAATTTACAACTGTATTCATCAGGGATATCGATTAAACATTTAATTACCATAAGGTACACACATTACCAACTTACTTTCAAATGTATAATATGAAGTATACTTATATTGTATACTTATACATTAAAAGATTAAAGCTTTATATCCATTAATCAATAACTTAGCTCTTCCCCTGGAGACCCTGTCTCTACGTTTTCGTCCCAGGAACCTGACTACTCCAGATGCCCCATGAAGTTAGAATGACGTAATACATATGTATTTTGTACAAACAGCTCATTCATTTCACTTAGTATACGATTCTCAAGGTTTATCTATATCACAGCAGGGAGGGGACTCAAATTCCCTTCCTTTAAAGGCTGTAAAATATCCCATTGTTTGGAGGACATATCACATTGTGTCCATCATCCCCTAATACCCCAGCCTGTCACTATGAATAAGCTCCAAAGAATAGGGGTACATAAATGTTTCTTTGAGACTGTTTTTAACTATTTCAACCATATAATCTAGGATATATGGTAGTTCTACTTTTAATTTTTTTGAGGAACGGTTGTATGTTTCACAGAGGCTGCACAGTTGGAGAGTCTCACATTATACAGGTGTTCAGTATCTTCCAATCTTGTTTTTTGTCATTTTCCCCACATCATGATGGATATGAAGCGAGATCTCCTTGGGTGTGAATTTTTTATTTTTATTTTTTTGCTTGTTTCTTAAGACAGGGTCTTGCTATATAGCCCCCGCTATTCAGGAACTCTGCTATATAGATAGGCTGGCCTCAGGCTCACAGAGATCAGCCCATTTCTGCCTCCTGAGTGATGGGATTCCCGCCACTCCCAACACCATTATGATTTTGTTTCATCTCCCTAATGATTAATGATGTTAGATACCTTCACATGTTGGTTGGCCATCATTGGCATCTTCAAAGAAATATCTTTTCTACTCCTTTGCCCATCTCCATTGAGTTGTTGACGTTTGTGTTAGAATTCTGAGTACAGCTGTTTGTATATTCCGGATACAAACTCTGGGATGGTTAATTTTGTAAGAAATCCTTACTGAATCCAATGCCACATAGCATTCCCTTGCTCCTCTCTCTGTCATGTGTGTCTTAGCTCTCATGCTTAGCTGTTTAGTGTATATTGAGTTGAATTAGTATGTGGTGTGAGGTGAAAGCCTAGATTCATTATTTTGCATGTGGATATCTGGTTTGCTCAATATTACTTTGTCAATATGTTTGCTAAACTTTCTCCATTTCATATGTGAGAATATTTATTTTCCCACATAAAGTTGTCCTTCTGCCACACTTCACCCAAATTCTAGAACTTTTCATGAAACTTTCTTTTTCAAAAGTTCTTCCTACAACTATTTCTAAGTCTTGTGACTCTAAAGGGCTAATTGCAAAGCAATTTTTGACAGTTATATCTTGCTAGATATATTAATCCAAAGCAAGAGATGGCCTGTCAAGCCAATGTACAACCCTTCAGGGTCCTAGACCCCTATTTTTGATCTCTGCCATCTTTAGAACCCTGCCTGGTTTCTAACTCCTCATGGTGACAATATGGCTGCTGGAGTCTCAGACACATCTTCTTAGAACCACAAATACTTAAAAATCAAGAGGAATTCTTACCTTAATCTGACCATCGTTGACAGAAAATTATTCAATGATAACAACTGATACATGCAGCATTTTTTGCATAAAAACATAAAAGTTCTTCTAAGTAGATTAGGCTTATATGGAGCCACTATTGTTTGGCAAGAAAAGAGCATCATTGTGTACATGAAAGAAGAACATCATTATATCCTCTCCTAAACCATGCAGCCCATGATAAGATTCTTTACAAACACACACAGCCATACTTGGCAACCTTGAAAAGCATCATATGCCCAACCCCGCACCTATGACTTATCAAGTACAGAGAGAAGATTTTGAATGACCTAGACCACAAGTTCTCAAACATGTCAAATCTTAACCAGCACCACTACTTGCCCTTCACCCAAGAAGACCTGAACAAGAAAGTCAGATCCTGGGGTGAGTCCTGGAGTTCTATAGATTTCCAGTTGACCAAAATGAACAGTGGTGTCTTACTGAGGATCACTAGCTCTCTGATCCAAGAAAGTGTCGGCAATCACATCATGTTGCATATCAGAGTCACCAGGGAGCTGCTTTAGACTTCATTTCTCATCTATGGGTTCCCTCCCATTTCTCTGGTGCATAGTATGATCTTAAATTTGATCTGCCTATGGGGCTGGAGAGATGGCTCAGAGGTTAAGAGCATTGCCTGCTCTTCCAAAGGTCCTGAGTTCAATTCCCAGCAACCACATGGTGGCTCAAACAATCCATAATGGGGTCTGGTGCCCTCTTCTGGCCTGCAGGCATACACACAGACAGAATATTGTATACATAATAAATAAATAAATATTTAAAAAATTTGAGATGGTTGATACACAACCTGTGTGGTCTTACTTTGTTTCCCCAAAGACAGGTGAAGCTTATTCTCCAGAGCCTGTGAATATGACCTACTTTGAAATATAATCTATCCAGAAGTAATCAAGGCCCTAACCCAGTGACTACTCTTGTATTAGGAAAGAGTCATTTAGACAGAGAACAGAGAGCATTCTGGGTGATGAGAAAGACAAAGATTCCAGAGAATCCTGTAGAGAGTGAGAATTCTAAAGCCAATGTGGGGGTGTGGATAGAAACCACTCCTTCCTTCCTTCCTTCCTTCCTTCCTTCCTTCCTTCCTTCCTTCCTTCCTCCCTCCCTCCCTCCCTCCCTTCCTTGCATTTTCTCCCCCTCCCCTCCACTTTATCTGGAATGTGTGTAGGCAGAGGTGCTTGGAGAAGATGAAGATCAACCTTGAATGTTGTCCCTCAATGCCTCCCTCTGTTTTTTGAGGGGGAGCACGGTCCTCTACTGGCCTAGACCTTGCCAAGTAGGCTAGTCTGTCTAGCCATAGAGCCCTGGGGATCCTCCCATCTTTTCTCCCCTGTGCTGGGATTGCAAGCATGTACCATCATGAGTAACTTTTCATATGGGTTCTGGGGATCAAACTTGGGTCCTCCAGTTTGCATAGCAAGCGCTTTGCTATGTCCACTGAGCCATTTCCCCAGCCCCAAAGTAGTTTTCTTTTAGCAAAGAAGAGGGAGACGTGGCTGTTAGGCTGGCAATTGATGATCTTTCCTTCCCAGTCCAAATAAACGAGCTTGCATTAGGGATAAAAGATGAATCGGGCTTATTGTAGAACATTTAGAGGATTCATGGAAGCAACCAGAAGTAGGTGGCAACCCTGATACTCAGACAGAAACACTGTTAAAACCATGTTTTCTGCATTCTCTGGCTCTTTCCCAACATCTATTTTTTTTTTTTAAGATATGAAATGACTCCTTGCTTTCCTTCCACGTCGCCATGGATACCTTCCATTTCCCATTCTGTTGATAATTTAAGTTTGTTCAATGCTAGTCTTGAGCTACAATAAATTGGTTTGAATTCCCCCAGGGTAGCAATTGTCATGATACCCAGGTAGACACTGCACCAAAGACAGACCCAGGTACCTGGAATACAGTCAATTCTCAGAAGAACTTTGTTGAATGAATTAAGAAACTCAGAATAGTCCTCTATGATAATGCATCAACTTAGACTGAATATTGTTCACAAACTACAGCACTGGAGAGTAGAAGAATGGGGGAAGTTATCGGAATCAGCATGGCAAGTAATCTCTTTTTCTGTAATTTAAAAACTATGAAAGTATTTTGCAATTTTGAGTGTAAAATTCACCTGTCACTATCGTTTTATGGATGTTTTGTTCAGCCAAATAGAACTCTTTAAGGTTTAGGAACTGGGATTTGCTGATATGCAATTTCTGTTTATTTTAATATTTTTTGCATATGCATGTGTGGCATGGTGTGTGCATGTATGTTTGCATGAATGTGCATACATGCATGTACATGTGTGGAAGCAGACATTAGGAGTCTTCCTTGATCACTCTCCATCTTATTCCTTGAGGCAGGGCCTTTCCTTTTAAACTCATAGCTTGCCACGATGGCTAGTCTGTCTAGCTATCTTGCTTTGGGGATTCCCTGTCTCTACCTTCTGAGCACTGGAATTACACATGGGTCACTATGCTCACCTGAACTAGTGGAGAGAGATGACGTCAAGGAAACAGTGCTTTTCAGATACAGTAGGGCAGTTGTACATACGAACTCAGAGCAATTGTGACAGCATCCACAAGATCTGCTCATGCTCAATTCAGACAAATCCCAACATGAGGATGGGGAGGTAGGAGCGAAATCCCATCACCACCAAAATCCCACTACTATTGGCATTTCATTGCTGCCGTGGGAGGGAGAGTCAGTTTTCTTTAATGATGTCCCCTCCTGGCTGGTCAGCCACATGTGGGGTCAGACCCTACTCCTATACTAGCTGGATAACATATAAATGGGACACAATGGGGAAAGAAAAAAGCGACAAGAAATTTCAAAGTTGGGTGGGAAGGGATAGAAAAGTGGTTATGGGGGAAGGCTTAGGGAAGAGGAGAATATGTTCAAAATATGCTGTATCAAATTCTCAAGGAATTGATATAAGTGTTGATAAAAACAAAGATGAATGGCTCTTGAGGAATAGCACTCATGGCTGGCATGTCTACACACATACACACGTACCTGCGTGACCATGTATCCCTCCATTCTGGGAGAAGGTTCTTCAAATTTCCTCTAGTGAGTCAACTCTTACCTCCTGTAGTTTTCTGCTCTTTATGTTCATAGGTAATGTTCTAGACTCACTTCTGCAATCATTTGATTAAAAGCTGTTTTTCTTACCTGATTTCTCGCTCCTAGGGGCTGAGAGCACACATGACTTGTATAGATTTTATCTTCAGCTCCCACCAAAGTATTTGGGAAAGGGACACATGATCCAGGCATGTTAACTGAGTGAGCGGAACATACATATCATGACATCATTGTGAGATTGAGCCCAGCCTGTGCTACACAGTGAAACCTTCGGTTGCCAGACAAACTGTGGAAAAAAGTGGAACCTAAGCCTATTTAAGCAGAAAGAAAAATGCATGAGCCCTCATAGCCTGGCATTTTGAAGACTCCTGCAAGAGAAACTGAAGGCCCACCTGCAGCTCCTGGACTTTTGGCTATGGGGGTATTTAGTGAGGAGCATTTCCAGTATGCTCCAGGAGTACAGTCAAGACCCAGAGCCCATCAATCAAGATGCTGTTCTGAATGGATGTTGAAGCATCCTGTAGGTTTCATGAGAGTAAGCTCTCATGCCTCTCTTATCAGTCAGCCCTGTAGATTAACTTCCCTCTTTGGGCCTAATGAAGTTATTTTTCAAGGAAAAAGAAGTGTGCGAAACATTGCTTCTGGTTAAATATCTATGTACCCCGAGTCTGGAGGATGCCCATCTGCAGGCGGAAAGCTCAGCAGTCGGACAGTGACCTCTTCATCTTGATATAGACTTCTAACATTAAAGCCTATTTTGTATGATTGTTTCACATCCATACCAACTTCCTTTTGGCTAGGATTTGTTTCCTATATAATTTTCCAGCATCTTCTTTCCAATCTTTTGGGGTCCTTATCTTTTAACATTATCCCCCCCGCCCCTTGACACAGATCTTTTAACTGAAAAACTTAACTATCTTTATTGGTTGTCAGACTTGTGCATTTCAGTTCATGCCTGTCTTCTTTTATGGGTTTTTGCTTTCTCTTTGTAGAGGATTTTTGAAGTATTTTATTTCTTTGCTTTCTTGCCTTTTAAAACTCTGGTTGAAAAATTTTCCTTCTTGTTTTCCCTTCCCCTTCTCCTTACAGAACCTACCTACCTACATACCTCCCTCTATTTTTCAACAGTTCACCTCAACATTTTAACTTTAACGAGGCTCATCAATTAGTTCTTTAATCATTTGATGACTATCGAGTCATCATTAATCATAGGAACGAGGCGCCGAAGACAAAGTGAGGTGACCCCTGCCTCATCCATGGAGAGGCACTATTTCTAATCTGGGGTCTGCAAGCTCAGCCTGAGGGATTCCTGCTCCTGTTCTTGTTCATGGAAGGATTAGGTATGGGTGCCGTATTTTTGCTGTACCATCTAGACTTACCCTTGTAACTGTTAACAAACAATGGTTGGGATGTGGCAGCTCACACCTATAATTCCAGTGCTCAGAAGGCTGATCTAGAGAGCACCCTGAGATTGAACCTTCCCTGGGCTACATGATGAGCTCTTTTTCAATCTGGGCTACAGAGTGAGATTCTATTTCAAGATACAAAAACTTAATCCACCTCCCACAGACAAAACAAAATATAACAGGCGAGGGAGTAGCTCACTTGTCTGACACTCATGAGTCTTTAAGTTTGAACCTTGGCACCACAAAAATGAAAACCAACCAACAAACCAGCTACTAAACAACAAAAGGGTTAGCCCTTCACTCCAACAACCAAGCAAATTTTGTACACCTCAAACAAAGGCACACATAAACGTTCACACACAAATGAGCATACATATGCTTACATATATACAGAGTACATAATAGATAGAGTGACTACATAATACTCAGCTGTCCTTCTGGAGCTGATGTCAGCAAATGGCCTCCTCTATTGTTGGGAATTAAAACCCCTTCCCTTTATTGCAACCATCTGTTGCATATCTGACCCCACGTATAGATGAGGACTTCTATTAATAATTAGAACAGGGATTTGAACCAGTTCAATATTGTCTGTACTACACTGCCATTGTAAGTGGAGTTCAATTTGCATGAATTTGCATACCCTGCATATGCAGGAGGACATCATGTCAGAGTGAGGAGGGATCAGGTGCTCTCAGGTCAGATGCCAGGGGACTCTAGTGCTACACTCTGGAGAAGTATGCATCAGCTGAATAAATACATCTTTGCCAAACAGATGAGAAGACCTGGAAGAGTCAGACCTTTGACCTCTTGCCTTCCTGACCCAAGGCTCTTCCTCCATCCTAACTTCTCCAATTTTTGTACTATTACCTGACAAGATTTGATTTCAATTCTTGTAAAGGTGAGCATAATGTGAAGTAAATTACATTCTTTAATGGGGTTTCCTTTAGTATGAACGAGGAATATAAAAGGCCCAATATTAAATAGCAAATTGTTCTTGATTAAAATTTTTATGGGTTTAGCTAACAGCAGATGGAACACATCTCTTAGGTAATTGCTTCTATTAATGGCACACCTTGGGATGTTAATTAACCATTTGGAGGTCCGAATTTTGATTGGCTTTGTTTTCTTGGATAAACAAAGTGGGACGCTGGCTCAGGTTTCTACTCGGAATAAGAAGACTCTCCCTTGTGAAGGAAAAGTGACTTTGTCAAGGGTTGGGGAGTAAGAAGGAGGATCCAGAGAGAGGGATGGAAGCCAAGGCAAGTGACCCACATGCAACACCAGTCAGAGGGGGCTTGATGCATAGGTTCCTGAGTTTTGAGGTAAGGATGGAGAAGTTGGAAACAAAGATCAAACTAGAAGAGAAGAGAAACGAAGAAGTTGCTTCAGCTGGATCTGTTTACAATGCCGAAAATCAAACTTTAGGAGCCCTTCATGGCAGGTGGCTAAGAAACGGGCCAAGCATCCATTTGTTTTGCTGCTACTGGGCATACATGCGGCTTCTACTCTGTCCAGCAGGATGGAAGAGGTTGGGGGCCTAACCATCAGTTCAAATGCCCAATGATAATGGTCTATGCTCATAAAACATGCTACTGTTCCTTATGAGGTTCTGACCCTTCTCCTAGTCACCAACATCAGATATGCCCCAGTCTTCCATTCTAAGGTAGAAGGGGAATGGAATTTTCTATGTAGAGGGGGCAGTTGGGAGGAGGTGCTGGTATAACAGTCCCTAGGACAATAGTGGTGGCTCTTCCTTGACATAGAAGGGGTTGGAAAGGACATAGGAGCCAGAATTCAGAAGAGCAGCTTTGAAATGTTACCTGTTAAGTATGACACTGTTAAGTATGGCAATCATGACATCACAGAAGCTGTGCTTTCTGGCACCTTCCAGTCAGCAATGGAGGGGAAAGGGGCTCATGAGACTCTATCACTGATTGCCGATCTACTGACAATGAACAGATTATGGGAGACAGAGAGGTGTATTGCTTAGTTGTGCACTCATTGGTGAGTCCCTCAGCCTGTGATGGAGCCTTCGGAACTCAGAGTCACATAGATGGTTCTACTTAAACTCCAAGCGATACTATGTCACACAAAAGCTAGTAAATAAAGGGGAGGGATTTGTAAAGAAGGGGGGCAGCTGGCGGGGTGGGAGGGAAGTAATGGAGGGAGGAGTAACCAGCATGCACATCACACACATATGATTTTACCAAAGGACAAAAGTCATTAAGGAAAGCAGAGAATAAATGAAATTGAGGGTAACAATGGGGGTAGGAGGCAGTCAATGTTAGAGAGCACAGTGTTTCTGTACAGCATCACCTAGGGCAGCAGGGAGCCCCAAGCCAAACAACTCCACCATCCAGGCCATCACCAGCCCCGTTGATTTGATGGAACTGAAGGCAGAGAAATTCTGTCACCCTCCAAACAATGTCTTTCTGCTCATTAAGCTGGTGTCAAAGACAGAAACCCTATACAAGCTAGAAAACAATTTTCTCACCATGCCACCTCCTCCTTTATCATAAAGGTGACTCTGAAGCCTTCTACACAGCAGCTCATTTTATTTTATTTTCTAAAAATGTATGCTAGTAAAATACCTATGAAGAAGAATCTAGAAGCCAGCCCACAGATTTTCTCTGTTAACAGTTCAGCTTGGTGGGTATGGTTAACCTCAAACATGGGGTTTGGGTGGTAGTTGTCGGCGCTTCCGGCCTCAGAGCAGAAATGAGTGGATCTCGTGTTTGTAGTTAGTGTCAGGATCCACTTTTATTTTTTTAATTCATTTTATTTTATGTTTGTTTTGCTTGCATGTATATCTGGGCACCATGTGCATGCAGTGCAGACAGGGGCCAGAAGAAGGCATGAGATCTCCCCCTGAAACTGAAGTCATAGATGGTTGTGAGGCACCATGTGGGAGTGGGAATCGAACCTGAGTCCCCTGCAAGTGCAGTCAGTGATCTTCCCCACTGATCCATCTCTCCAGCTCCCAGAGTCTATTTTTAAATGATGACATTTATAAAGGATGTCTAGACCAAATTGCAATTCCCTGCCCCCTTGGCTTATGGAATTCTCAATGCACAGTGTTTCACCTGCCTGGAGGATAGCAAAATAATTCATGCTCTGAACTTGACAGCTAAGTGACATTTTCTAGCATTTGCATGACCACAAAAGGCCGGTCAGCAACTGCCACCTCTCCTGGGATACAGTGCCCAGCTTCCTCATTCTATCTTCACAGAGACAGAGACAGGAAACCCAATTGTAATGCAAGTCACTCTGAAAGGATGTGCAGAGGTGGGAAATGGAGAGAAGTTACTGTATCTACCTGGGGATGAGAAGACTGTGCTCAAGAAAAGTCCCACACCCAAAGAACACTGCATGACTCTTCTCCTTGTACAAGTGGGTGTCTCTCAGTACCATCTGAAGTCAAAGTGAGGAGCTAGCTACATAGAAACAGAACATGACACACCCTACATGCCTTAACTCTATCCTAAAGAAGGAAGCTGCCAGCCCCCAACTACCAACTGAGCTACAGCTCTAACTCCAAGAGTGGCCCTTGCATAGTGACACGCTCAAAGAGTGGACACTTGGGAACTTGGAAGCAACAAAAGTCCAAGCCAGAGATGTAGCTGAGTCCAATTCCATTGATGCTATTTATCTGCCATAAACACACAATCCAAGCTAGGTCTAAACTTGTCCCCCATCTTGATGTCACGAAGCTGACTGCTTAAATCTTTTCCTGCCAAAAACAGGGCAAAGGGCTTCTTCATGAAATTGAAATGTCACATAATTCTAGACACTTTTGACCTTGCATTCTGGGGCTAAGAATTATCATGGAGGAATCTGTATTTGTTGGAATATGTTTGCTGAAGGAAACCGTATTTGTCCTCATGATGCTGAAGTAGGGTCATAGGGAGCGGATCTGCCCATCAACTTGGTGATAATGAACTCGGTGTGACCTGTTGCCCCCTCACTAATTAACTCAGCCACCAGGACGGGGCTCTGAATATTCTCAGAATTACAACATGGTGTGGGCATTCCTCCTTCCAAAGCCCATTCTGCAAGTAGGATGGAGGAGGCAGCTGTAATAAATTCTCTTTCAGAACCAATGCAGACCCTCTGGGTGCCACAGCATAAAACTCACTTGAAATGCTGGAGAAGAACCAATAAATTGCTATTTAGTCTCACACAATGAGCCTTGGAACGAATAATATTCAAGACAGAGGTGGGTTTTCATTATGAGAATTCTTGTTTTAAGATTGATTTTTGGAGGGCCGTCGAAACAGAACTAACCTCCTTATGGTACCAGGATGCAAGGGCAGAGCTCAGGAAACTAAGATGAAATCAACTGTGGGTTTTCCAGTGCCTGGTTGCAGGGTGTTCAGAGATGTTTGAGAATACTAAACGGGGACCAAATTAAAGGAAAAAAAAACCATGTTTACAATTAGCATTTGCCTAGAATTAGCACTTCATTATTTCCATGGTGTGATTTAGCATGAGTTAACAGCATAGCTGTCCACATTTCCCAGGAGTAGGAGAGACATGCACAGGCTGGTGGTATGGTTGACTCTGAGCAGGATATCCTTGCCCGCAGAAGACAAGAACGCAGCCCGACTAGAGTACAACCTCCTCATACTCTGACCCTGGAATACTTTCCCCACCTTCCTCGATGCCTACACTGAAGAGCCTTGCATTCATGTATCTTGTAGCCTTTGGAAAAGATCTTGTTGGTTTTACCACCATCTATCATGATCATGGATGATCACCATGTGTTCTATCTTGCCCCACATGGGAGGCACACATGAGAAGGGACTGTAGAATCTATATGAGAGTGGCGGGATGTTGGTGGTCAGTACTGAAGTGAGCCATGGGGTCCTGGAGGGGTTCTTTGTGACCGTGTTGCGGCTATGGGTCTTACTGCCTAGCCTTCTCAGCTGCCTTTTTTGGTCTTCCCTTTTCCATGAAACATCCCTCACTTGGGATCTTACTGGTTGGTGTGGACTTGCCTGGACTAAAGAGGGCACCTTAACCCATAAGCTTCTGGTTGGACTCAGATTGAAAAAAAGAGGCAGTGAAGATTGAAGGAAGAGAACCAGGCTGCACATTTAGCATCTGGACTTCTAGGGTCTTCCCTGGTGGCTCTATGTAGGGTGCTTAGCCATCTCAGTCTACCCCCAGAATGACTTCTTTTGGATGGCTCATTACTTTGGTTAACCGTCTCTAACTCCAAGAATCATGCTTCTCTGTGCTGAGCCCTTCGCCTGAGCTGTCCACTGCTTTCTTCCCTGACTGGCAGGTCCCTGGTCCCGCCATTGCTGTCCTTGTCTTGATTCAAAGATGTCATCTGTTTTCTACTGTCACTTAACTGTTTCATTCTGCATTTATTTTTTTTTTTTAGATCAGACATGTTTCTCAGATGTTCTTTCTGAGAATCTCTGATTCTGTGAGTCACTTTGTATCTTGCCAAATGGACTTGTTTAACATTACTTAGCTGCAGCTTAAGAGTGTGTTGGAAATAGATTGGCTAGCAATAATGGCTGACCCCGAGGAGGATGCTCATGCTCTCAGCAGATAAGAATACAGCCTGACTGGAGGCCAACTCTTGTCTTCTGGGGGCTCTATTCATGTTCCCTATCCCATGGGCCAGGAAAATACAGAAAGACATTACCTTAAGATATACTATTAGTGCCCTTAGGTTGGTTAGTTTCAATCTGACACCACCTAGAATCACCTGGAGAGACTATGAGCAATTGTTTAGATTAAGTCAACCCTCGGGGATGTCAGGAGGGCATTGTCTTGATTGCTGACAGATGTAGGATGACTCAGTCCACTGAGGGCAGCACCATTCCCTAGACAGGAGTTCCTGAACAGTAGAAGAGACAAGGATAGCTAAGAACAAACAATGAAGGGCTCATGTTTTATTCTTTCTCGCCCTTAACTATGGATGTGACAGTTTATGTTTCCGTCTTAACTATTCCACAGTATTGGACTTGAGACTGTTAGTCAAACAAACCCTTTCTTCCCTAAATTGCTTTTTATCAGAGTATTTCCTACAGCAATGGAAATGCAAGTAGAGCACCCCCCCAGGACTTTCTTGTGTGGAGGAGGAATATTTTTTACTTAGGAGGCAGTGCATGTCAGCAGGCACTCAATCATATAAGAATCAAAATTTGTTTGGGAAGTCTGCTTAATTGCCTATAAATTTCAGTGTACCTGCTTTTCTGCAAACAGCTCTACACAGAAATCAAATGCTAGCATTAGAATTCATGGAGATTTCAAAGACTAAAGGAAGGAGAAAAGGGGGAAGGATTCTATTGATAAGCTTGGTCTTTGTGATTCTCCAATTTCTAAGCTAGCCATTAAATTTCTTGCGTGCATAAGGGATGGATAAAGAATTCTAAGGTGTTCTGTTTGCCTGTGGATTTTCTCCATTCTATTTTATTTTAAGGCTACGAGCTATAAAACATACTCATTTCTTCTGAAACACCGAACAGGACAAAGGGACAGCATATAGCATAGAATCAGGAGTCAGTCTTTTGACAAAGACTGTCTTTGACAAAAACTATTCTCCTCATCACCATTTTCCCTCTTTCCCCAAGACACAAATCTAGATGTTTTCCAGTTTCTCTTTCTGCTGAGTATAGCCATATGACTAAAAAACAGGCCTCTATTGAATCATGGGGTTTTCTGGAACTATACTTTTAAGAGAGTGAGTCAGGCTACTCTTGGTCCTTTCCTACCTCTGATGGTTGGACCTTGGGCAAGAATGATAATTGGGCCACCCAGACATTTTTGGGGTGCTGAGCTACAGGCAGAAGAAACCTAGGACCCCCCATCCCCTAGGCACGCTAATCTTCCATTCAAGTAAATAGCAAGTCTGGGTTCTGTTTGCCTCCCTGGTCATAGGGCTTGTTGGGGGCCATTGAGTTGTTATCAACGTAGGAAACGTATCCGATCATGAAAACATTCAATGATGGTACAGGGATGGTAGCTGTTCAGAGCTCATAGTTGAAAGCATGAAACCAACATGGACAGATGAGGGATTTCCCAGGAGAAGGAAACAGAGAACGGTGCATTTGCCCTTCAGACACTCTAGACACACTTAGGAGAATACAATACACATTTCAAGAAGGGACTGGCAGTGAAGCAGATGGACCACAACCTGGCTCTATCTTAGGAAGAGCCCAGGTTCTTCAGCATTTCCTGAAACCCCAAAAGTGCCTGAGACCAAGGCAGGAGCCACCCCTTGGGCACCTAATGGGGCTGAGGCCTGAGGGCCAGCCAGAATCACCTCACCCTGCACAGAGAGCTATGAGCTCATTCCCAAGCCCTTCTCTCTGACCTTAGAAGCAAACAGAGGGAGACTGGGGTTAATTACCCTGTCCACTCATAAAAAATGGGGTCTAGGAAAAGTAATTAGGTTGAGTTCCAAAGAAACAAAGAAATATTCCTAAAACAAGTATTCCTAATGCCTGAGATTTATAGTCACCCCAACCAGACTAGGGATGCTTTACTGGAGAGAATTTAAACTGGTTGGTCTTCCGGTCTTGCCACGTCAAGGAGAAGACTTTTAGGAGAGCAGGATTCCCTACATTGTGTCTCTTGTGGAATTCAGGCTTCTGATTTGGTGGTTTGGTTTTCTCTCCCTCTGTTAGAGCCTGGATTTCTAGTAATCTTCAAGATGCCCACTTGAGACAGCACACTGCAGATACAATAAGATAAGCTTAGTCCTCCCCCACCATGACAGCTTTTGCATGGCCCTGACAAAACACATGACAGACACAGCCTAAAGGAAGAAGGACTCATTTTTGTTCATGGTTTCTATTGGTTGGGAAAGTTTGGTGAGGCAGCTCAGCTCACGATGGGCCAGGATGTAAAGAGTTAGAGAGGTAGCACTCAAACACAGGGCACTTGCCATGATCTGCTGACAGTGACTTCATTGTTCCAGGCTAACACTACCTCCCAATTTTGTGGAACATTCCAAAATAGCATCACTATTGGGACCAAGCATCCACATCATGAGCCTATGGGGTGGGGGAGTGGTACGTATTCAGACCTAGTACCTACTGAAGTCATTTGGATCAAAAAAGCCTCTTTGAAGGAGAGGAAGGCATTGGCATTGGAAAGGGACAGCAGAAAGGAAGAAGGGGGGGAGTTCTTGGAGGGCTAAGCTGGATCATGCACAAGTACATCGTATACATGCATGAAGATGCCGTGGAAAATTGCATTATTTTGCAAAAGTATTATATGTTGATTTTAAAAAACAATATAAGTGAATGGGAAGTTGATGGGTATCAGAAGCCTTGGGATGGAGAGGTATGGACTTTGTCCTCTGAAGTTCAAAGGGACAAGGTTTTAGACACAGTTGCCTACATTTCCTGTGGGGAGCCAGCAGCCCAGAGTCTTAGGAATCTTCAGCCAGGGCATCCATTTCAGGGGAAACCAGATGGAAGCCATGTATCAGGGGGCTGCGTGAGAAGAGGCTGTGGTGACTGGAGCCTGTGCCTCCTGGTGCTCTTCTTCACGCAGAAGGGATCACTAGGAGACTGGAGCTGCATGCCTGGGTTTAATTCCCAGCTTGCCACCTTTTAGGTCAGTGGCAAGTTGTTTTTATCTCCTCTAAGTCCAAGATCCCTCTGTAATCAAATAGGGATAAACAAGAGTATCTGAAGTATAGATTTGGGGCAAGAATTGAATGCGATTAAGCCTTCAAGGAGTGCAATGCAGTTTTGACACACAAGGACCCATGGGTGTTTGGAACACGATTTTTCGTGACAGAACATGCCAGAGATTCAGGATTCTCTGTCCTCTTCTGGAATGGGCACTAACAAGGGGCACTTCCCTTTTTTTCTTTTCTTTTTGTTTTATCTTTCATTCTCCCTCTCTCCTTCCCTCCCTCCCCTTACTCTTTTTGTCTCTCCTCTTCCTCATTTTTATATAGCAGGTTAGTGGGCTCTACCATGATTTTAAGGGACATATCTTCAAGATTACAGTTTTCTTTTCCATGACCATTCCACCATCTTCTTCTGGTTTATAAATGTATGTGTGTGTGTGTGTGTGTGTGTGTGTGTGTGCGTGTGTGTGTGTACATGGGGGTAGTGCATGTGCATATGAGTGCCTGTGGCGGCTACAGATGGAGTTATAGGTGGTTGGAAATCACCTGATACAGATGCTGGGAATCAAACCCAGGTTCTCTGGAGGAGCAGAATGTGCTTTGCTCCACCGAACCATCTCTCCAGCCTGCATCCCTGGGTTTTGGCAACTGTTCATATTTTTATGCCAAAAGACCTCCGGATTTGTCAATGAGGAAATATTCCTCTTTACCTTTTGGTTTGGTTTGGGTGGGAGCATGTGACTCATGCCTAGCCAATCGGAACTCTTACATTTTGGGGTCTGGCCACTGAAATTAATTTATGAATGTAGCGATGACTCACACAGACGCAAGGAATCAAGGGTTTCTAGGAATTCCATCTGCTATGAATCTAGGAGGAGGTGACCTTGATCTCTAGTAGATATCCTAACACCACAAGAGGAGATCTAAGCACAGAGACAGTGCAAGAAGTGGAGAGAACTGAAGGGGTGTGGTCGATCAGCAGTTAGAATTAACCAGACTAGCTTTAATATAAAACATTTAGCTTTAATAAAGGGAAGAAGGGGAACTTACAAAACCAGGGGTCCAGCAATTCAGGAGTGCAGAAAACCAAAGAGAAAGCAGGAAGAGCACCCGCAAGATTTATAAGTAAATCTTGGCCTTAGGGGCACACATCTCACAAACAGAATGTGATTGGCTGAGCTTCCCCATCAGAGAACACAGACCTTAATGGCCTCATTTGGGCTCCTGGATCCAGTGTCTCCTGAAGTGGGACATGACTCAAAATGCTATGAATGGTCACTCAAGCCTTTTGTTGTCTAAGTCACTTTGGGTGAGGTCACCTTTCTGTTACCACAAAGACAGTCTTAACTGACGTAGTAAATAAAAGTGAGACACCCAACCTGTCCAATCCCTGTCTAAAGGCAACACACTTGTTCATAAAACAAGGCATATTTGCTTGAACTACTGACTCAGTCCTTTCTGTCTAGCTGGACTTGGGCAAGCCATTCCAACTCCCTTTGCCTCTGTGCTTTTGTTTGCAAAACCTGGCTAGATGCCACTTAACTTACAGGGCTGCTTATGGATTAAATGAGAGCCTGTGTGAAACAGAAGGAAAAGATATAAGCCACAGCTCAGAGGGCCTAGCTTATTCATTATTCTTTCTAATACTCAGGGGAACATCCAGTACACACGTCTGTGGGATAGCACTAACCCTGCTCATTCCTGCAGAAGGAGAGGGGAAAAAGAAGGGGCTGGTAAGATGGCTCAGAAGGTAAAGGTACTTTCCACGGAAGCCTGACCATCCATGTTTGATTCCCAGAGACCACACAGTGGAAGGAAAGATCCAACTCCACTAAGCTGTCCTCGGAGCTCCACACATGTGCTGTGCCACTCACGCCACATGCATTACTGTCATGCGCACACACAATGATAACAGATAGAGAAAAAAACAGAAAGGACCCAGAAATTCCATTTCTAAAACGTTCTCAGTCGCAAATGAATGAATAAATCATTTCCAGCATATATTGGCTTATGGAAACACATTGAGAGAAACGTATTCTTCTTAATTTTTTATCTTATGTGTGACCCTTGCACACTGATGGAAATCTAGGCAGTGCTTGATGCTATGAGTGATGTCTCTGCACTCAGATTCTGGGGTCTGGCATGTCTCAGATGAGGTGAGAAATAGGTATGGGTTAGTGTGGTGGTTCTCAACCTGTGGGTTGCGACCCCTCTGGGGGTTTGAATGGCCCTTTCACAGAGGTCATCGAAAATACCCATTTTCCTGCATGTATGTCTGTACACCATGTGCATGCCTGGTGTCCAGAGAGGCTAGAAGAGGGCATCAGATCCCCTGGAGCTAGAGTTAGAGGTGGTTGTGAGCTGCCATTTGGGTGTTAGGCATTGAGCCTGGGTTCTTGAGAATACTAGTCAGTGCTTTTAATTGCAGAGCCATCTCTCCAGCCCCAGAGGCATATTTTTTTAATGTCACATTTATGTAATTATCTTATGAAAGGTCAAAAGTAACATCTATGATGGAAAGGTAACAGCCTGGCCATGTGTGCATTTTTCACCGCGGTGAGAGAAGTCATTTTACGCCTCAGTTACAGAAGACATCCTGCCTGCACTCAGTTACGCCCTCACTCATTCATGCACTTATCTGTTTTCTCAGGTAATCATTTTGGATGCCCAGCATGGACCAAGTGCTATTCTGAGCCTAAAGGATGCCCACCATGAGTCACCTACTTTTTAAAATAGCTTACAATGGATGGACAGAAAATAAGCGACGGGTAAACTTACTAGATAAGTTTAGACGGTGCTAAGTGCTAGAAGTCAGAAACAGGATCAGAGGCTGTTTGTGGCATCATTACAATTTCCCAGAAGCATGGTGTGGTGTGAGGGCCTAAGGGAAGGATTTGGATGCACTGGACAAACTGACCAAAGGCTCTGGTACATTTCCTTAACCATGCTTGTAGGAATATGGCTTCAGCTAGAAGAGGGTTTGTCTTTATTTGCTGGTTTTATTTTTATAGTTTTGTTTGAGAGAGAGAGGAGAGAGAGAGAGAGAGAGAGAGAGAGAGAGAGAGAGAGGGGGAGGGGGGGAGGGAGGGAGAGAGAGAGAGAGAGAGAGAGGGTTGCCATGCTATTACAGCAACACTTGAGCCTCATGCATGTAATTCTCCTGCCTCTCCTGCCTAAATGCTAAGGTTAGAGGGTTAGAGGTATGTGTGCCAGGCCCAGTGAGGTTGTCAGTGTGTGTGTGTGTGTGTGTGTGTGTGTGTGTGTGTGTGTGTGTATACACGTGAAAGCAGTACTATCAGAGGTCAAAGCAGGGTTCCTAGAACTGGAGTTAAATACGCAGTCTTGAGTCTTCCAATGTAGGTGCTGGGACTTAAACCCAGGTCCTCTGCAAGAGCAGCCAGTGCTTTTAACCACTGAGCCATCTTTCCTTATAGGAGGCTCACACTCAAGCCCAAAACCGGGTGCAGGAAATATTTCCTTTTAATGGAGAGAGATGGATGGTGTATGGGAGAAGTAGAAATTCTAGGCAAACGAGAGTCTGGGCTGTAGCACATCTGAGGATGAGCTGGTCTCCCAGGAAGCCCTTTACTGAAACTTTGTATCTGTGGCATCTGGCTCACGTGTCCCAGCCTGTCACAGCTGCTCCTGTACTATTTGCTGAAAGGCAGAATATTGGCTAATTTCTTACAGTAATACCCTTGATCAAGACAAAAGCCTTTAATTGAATAAGTGATTATCTCTGAAATTATCAGTACGCACGGAGGCATAACAAATGACTTTGCTGATGGCTCTTAGCTCGAATCATCTGCTGTTTTGGTCTTGGGTATGAAATCATTACCCTAATAGGTATGTCATTAGCTCCCTGGTCCCCTATTCCGTTTTGGTCACTATAAAGGTCTGAGCAGGACCCAAAATTCAAGGGTCTGTTGAGCTGGGAAGGCAGATGAATGAGTTTAGAGACATGGCTATGATTCAAGGGGAGATACAGGCTCAGGCCAGTCTGATTGGTCTCTTCAGAGAGACCCAGATCTTCATTTGTATGAGTTATCCGTTGAGTTTTGCGTATCTATCAGGACTTCTACCTTTTAGGAAAGGCAGCATAGTCAAAACAAAATACACCCGTCTGTCTCACTGTAGTGTCCCCGGACTCTCAAATTTGCAGCCATCCGATTATGGACTGTCCTGTTCCTCTCATGGGTCAGTGTGGGGCAGAGCAGCACAGAGTGCATATATGGGGAGTTCCGCCCCAGACCAAAGGTCAGCAGCAGCTTATGCTCAAGGTCTGGGTATCTTTTCCTTGACGCCATCTCACCACTCCTCCTCCTGCTCCGTGACAGAGGGTGGAGCAACGCGGAGTGTCCTTGCCTCTTCTGCCACTTCTCTTCATTTGGGTTTGGCCAACAGATGCAAGAGCAAAGAAAAGAATAAGGCACGAAGACACTCCTTGCAGTATTTCTGTAGGTGGATAAAGGGTACTGTATCCACAGCACATTGTTGCTGACCAGTGTCTCACTGTGTGCCTGTCTCTCTGGCCAGCATATCATCTCTTTAGAACTGACAGTGGAAAGATCTCCTTAGCTGGTCCTCATGTCCTGCATTGGACTTGGTGACTTCCTCATACCTATTCATCAGAATCTGTTTGAGAGACTCAACTCAAATATCTATTTAGTCTTTTCCCCTGGGACCTGGAAAGCACACCTGTTTGGCCATATCCTAAAAATTCAATTCCCTTTCCCTATAGCATCTCATCTCTGCCCTCCCCTCCTCCCTTCCCTCTTCTTCCTTGTCTTCCCATTAAGGGCCCCAACCATATTAAAGATATGTATGACCATTTATCCAACGAGTCTAAAATCAATTCCCTTCTGCCTCAGTTCTCTGATTCTAACCCTTCCCTCCCCACATCCAGATCACCCACTAGACATGATGAAGACCCTCCTGTTGTACCAGGAGTCCAAACACCTTGATTTCAGCTCCTGCCCTTCAATCAGCACCTGAGTCCCATCACAGCCCAAATGCATGAACCACCTCCAAGCTCAGCTCTGCCCCTCCCTCCAGGACATCTTGTTCCTCTCGATGCTTATTCAAGCATTGGAAAGGTCTCCAAACTATCTCTACTTCCTGGATGACACCTTCCTGAGCTGTGGCCACACTATAGCATCCAGCCAAGGGCCATTGGAGTCCTAAGATCTGGCCCCCGAGTCTTTGATCTTGTGCTGTCCCAGTGTTCTCTCATCATTACACTCCAACCTGAATAGCTTCAACTGCCATTTACACCGAACAGCCATGGCATTTCCAGCTCATTCCTTCTTTCCTCCTCCCTCTTCCCCTTTCTCCTCCTCCTCTTCGTCCTCCTCATTGTTTTCTGAGACAAGTTCATGGATCCCAGGCTGGTCTCTGATTCAATATATACCCAAAGATGACCTTGAACTTGATGTTTCTGCTTTACCTTCTCAGCCCTGGGAACAGACCATATACTACCAGACACGCTTCATGTAATGCAGATGATCAAACCCGGGGCTTTGTGCATGCTAGGCAAGCACTCTACCAATGGAGCTCTAGTCACACACCCTTTTATTATGAAGCTGCCTTCTGACCTCTGCATCATGGACTTTCTTCTCCTTCACCCCGCATGCTGTCTCTATAGAGAACTTTCAGACTACCTAGTCTAAACTGGTTTTTGTTGCTGTCACAATCCTTCTCTGATTTCCTGTATTTAGTATGACATTTTGTCTTCTTTTCTCCCTTTCAGGGATTCTTTCTTCTTTCCAATGGAGAAACAATCAATCCTCCCTCTCTGCCCACTTCCTCCCTTCTAATGTCCCTGATAGGCTGTCACTTACTTGAGAGTAGTGATCTTGCCAGAGTTGGCTATGTTTTTTTTTTTTAATCAGGCTTAGAATAATGCCTGTAGGTGATTGCTATTGAATGTCTGGATAGATGGATTGTGGAGTGAATGAATGAATGAATGGACTGTTGAATGAATGAATTCATCCCCTGGCCCTCATTAGGCCCAGCTAGAGAATACAGAAGTAAACACAGGAACTGTGAAAAACAGGGCGACTGAGAGTGGAGAAAGGTCAGCCTGGAGACCTCTATATCTAATACGTAATATTAAGTTTGTCTAGTCCATGTAGCCTGCCATAGGGTCTGTTCTACGGCAGCCCTCCCCTCTCAGACCCACCCTCTTGGGGACGGACCCCTGCGCCTCATTATTCCATCTGAGTTAGTTGTAGCATTCCAGAGGCTGGTCTAATTGCGCATGCTGAATGCAGAGCTAGCATCTGATTAGTAAAGATGCTGTGAGGACAGCGCTCTGGGTACTGCCACTCAGTGATAGATGGAGCTACAACTGAGGGCCCTGAAGGAAAAGCAGTGTTGGGAGCTGGAGGGCAGCGGCTGTGCCTGGTGAAGCAGTGACATTGAATGGTCAACTCCGACTGGGAAAATTCATCAAGCCACTTGGGAAAAGACCCTGGGCTAAATCGAATGGTCTGCGAGAAATTCGATAAGCCCAGGATTTCCAGAGTCACAGGCTGTTAAGCGTTGAGTCCATCCTATGACTCCGGTATCTGGTATGCAGATAAGACAGCTAAGCGTCGTTCCCTCCACCACTTCACCAGCAATGATTTATCCTCAGCGCCTCTGCTAGGAAGGTAAGTGTTGTCAGGAGCAGGCTCTTCTAACCACAGTTAAATAGCTGTATCCCAAACCAGACACCTAGGGCCATAGACTGGTCTGGTTGTCATGGAAACGCCTCATCACACTGGGTGCCACTTGAGTTTACACCGTCAAAACTCAGGAGTCAAAGAGGACTCCTGGAAAATGAAACTACTTAGCTTATCCTGGAATCACCTGCATCATTAAGCGGGCTGTAGAGGCCTCATCCCACATTCCCTTGAAAACTCACACTTCAGTGTGCCATCTCAGGTGCTATCATCGCCACAAGCTCAAACAAGTGACGGGTGGAAGACAGTTGTGTGCTTGCAGGGTCTCACACTGGCCTTTAGGAGGCTGCGTTATATTATGCTCCATGGTCAAATCTCACACTTGGAGAGGATGCGAGTGTGTATCTAGTGGATTTGTATAACTACACAAGCTATATAAGTTAAGTTACAACACAGAAGCAGCTATTTCTGACCCCCTTCTGGTCTCCTAAAATCTTCCATCAACAAAAGGCTGAGAGGCTTTCAAACAATTGTTTACATTCAAGTGTGGTCACATGCCAAAATATTATCATCCCTCTGGGATCCATCCATAGCAGATAATTACAGCCAAAACAAAGCTGAATTTGGATTTGCTAAGAAATGACTATTGTGGGGGTATCTTGCAGAGGCACTTGCATGGGGTCTGATTTTTTGCTAGGCAGAGGCATGCTTGCCATTGGAGGTGGCTCTCTGTGACTTTTGCCTCAACATCTTCACTTCTGAATGTAGAGTCAAAAAAACCCAGTGTTTTCTAATGTAGCAGACAGGTGCATGAAGATTTTTATCTTCTGGAGTGTATTCTCCCCGAAGCACTTAGCTTTTAAGTAATGCGTGTGAAACTGATTGGAAAGGAAAGATCAGGCAGCTGTTTTCCTGGGATTGAGTGATGTTAGGGGCAAAGAAAAGCCTCTCAGACAAGCTGCTGTGGGGAGACAGGGAGGCTAGTTCCTTTCGACGAGCTTTACAGAAGAGTCTAGCCTCTAGCTTTGTAACCAAAAGCAGCGACAGAACCCTTTCATAGCTCCCGTGAAGAACACGCCCTAGTGGGTTATGCTTTGGTAAAATGGGGACCATTGTTGCATGTAGTCCTCTGGGCATGGAATGGTTGTTGCCATTATCTGTGATTACGTGCATGAGACCTTGAAGAGACCAGGCTCACTAATGTTCCTTTGCAGAAGGGGCATGCATGAGGCCAACAGGGTTCTGGGCCTTCCGTATGATATATAAGCTGTTATCAGCAAAGGGACGGAGGGAGAATCCTCAATTATGTAGCTATCTATAAATTGCCCATGCTCCTATAAGTAAGCCCCTACCCATGCTCTTGAAAGTCACTCCAGCACATTCATTGGTCCACTAAGTCATATGTCATTTGATTGGCTGATCAGTGTGCTCTATATCTTTAAGGAACAGAAATAGACAATACAAGAAAAATTACAAAACAGGGGTGGCTACATGCCAGGGTGTAACACATCTCATGAATGATGACATAAAAAGAATACAGCCAGACCACATGACACTTTGCTACATCACATATGGCTCTGGGCCATGCAGAGACCACTTCCCTGGGGCTGACTGGCAATGCAGCATTCAGGCCATGACCTGCTCAGTGGAAAAGGTTTCACTAGATCTCCAGGATCTGAGTACCAGAATTCCTCCTGGGACTGACCAGCACACCGGGCCATCAGAAAGTCCTAACTACAATTCCAGAGAATCACATGCAAGCCTCATTAGATCAATTTACTGGAACATGATTAATGAAGGTCATAATCTGAAACTACGGACTTTACAATGTGCTCCCATGAGATGCTTAACAGATCAGCCTCTCTTTAGTCTGGAGACACAGCTTGCTTTTTCTTCTGCAGGTTGTTGCTATGTAAAAAGCATCCTGAATTTAAACCTGCCTTGCCTTCTCCACAACTGAGAACATCTCTTCCCTCTGGTGTGAGTCTCATGGCTGTGGAGGATGGCCAGTGAACTGGGAATGGTTAAATGTTACCCAAATAAGGGGATGTTTGTGGGCACCTATGTTTTCAAGCAGCTAGGAGAATCTCTCTTCTCTGCCTATGTACCTCACATAGATATCCCTCTCTCAAAGCTGCTGGCTCTGCTGAGAGGTCGCTAATTGGTACCATGCTTGCCCATCATGTGCAAGGTTCTGGGTCCCATCCCTAGCACTGCAAGGAAGCATGCTGCTGCTGGCTTTGCACACTAATGGAAAGCTAGGCAGGGCTTGATGCTCTGAGTGATGTCTCTGCACTCAGATTCTGGGCTCTGGTGTGTCTCAGATGGGTGAGAAATAGTTGTGGGTTAGTGCGGTGGTTCTCAACCTGTGGGTTGTGCCCCTTCTGGGGGTTTGAATGACCCTTTCACAGAGGTCACCGAAGACCATCAGAAAGCACAGATATTTACATTATAATTGATAACAGTAACCAACTTACAGTTCTGAAGTAGCAACAAAGACAATTTTATGGTTGGGGGTCAACACAACATGAAGGACTGTATTAAAAGATCGCAATATTAAGAAGGTTAAGAAGCACCAGGTTAGTGCATGGATAACACCTGAGATGACTCAGAATGACACTGGCAGCCTGCTCCTGTAAGAAGGTGCTTTGAGATTGTGAGTACTTACAGTCCTGGTATCTATGAGGGCGAGGCAGGGGGACTGTTTTGACTTCAAGACAAGTCTGGACTACGTAGTGATAACCTATTTCAAAAGTTAAAAGAAGGGGAGGGCGGCTAGAGAGCTGGCTCGAGGGTTAAGAGCATGTACTGCTCTTGTAGAAGACCCCATTTGGTTCCTAACACACATGGCAGCTTATAATCATTTGTAACTCTAGTTCCAGAGGATCGGATCCCTCTTTGGGCCGCTGTAGATAACTACATATACAGGGTTCATACAAACTCAGACAGGCATGTACATACATACATATATACATACATACATACACATCTTTTTTTCATGAAAAAATGGTACCCTGAATTTGCTTATCTTATAGCTCATTTGTTGGTATCTTGCTTTTACTGAATAGTAGTAGTGAGGGCAGTGTTAGTCTATTTATAAATGTATTTATTTAATAGGCTAAGTCCACTTTGATAAGACCATTAAGTTTATTACAAAAACAGCAATAGAACAACATCAAAAATTGAGACGGCTTTTTACCTAAAAATATAAATTTGGACCAGGTCACAGTGATAAAGCAGGAATATATTCCTTACTGCCCAGCATTGGCATAATTCTGGGTAACCTTCTAACACTGAGAAGGGACTTGAAACCTAATTGATATGCTCAGAAAACTCCAGTCCTCCCCTAGAGCTGAGATATACACAATAAATCACTCTAGGTAGAGAGAGGGCGGCACAAATGCTCCATGTCAGGAGTGGAAGACCGTGGAGCTAAGTCAATGGGTATAAGTGCTGTATGCTGGTCCGGCATTCATTTTCTGGCCTCTCCCAAGTGAGATACAAATGCCTGGCTTGAAGGTGAATGCACGAGATAGTTTTATGTGAACTCGACAGAAGCTAGAGACATCTGGGAAGAGGGGCTCTCAATTGAGAAAAATTCACTGTAAAATCTGCCTGTGGGCAAGACTGTAGTGCATTTTTCTCAATTAGCGATTGGTGCCTGGGTTGTATAAGAAAAAAAGTGGGATAAGGCAGGAGGGCCAAGTCAGTGGGCAGGGTTCCTCCATGGCCTCTGCTTCGGTTCCTTCCTCTAGGTTCCTACCTTGGGTTTCCTCCTGACTCCTTTAGTGATCGACAATGATGTATAACCTATACAGCTGAAATAAACCCTTTCCTGTCCAAATTGCTTGGGTCATGGTATTTCATCAGAATAATAGAAACCCTAATAAGACACCGAGGATCCTACACGCTCTGGAAGATCAGCTATTTGAAATGGTGAAAGTCCCACAAAGACACGGGGAATAGGGCCACTTTATTTGGGGAAGGGCCTCCCTCTGCTGGGACAACTTCATGATGATCCTGTTAGAGACCCAGGTGGGATATACGGGGGTAAATGCCACTTGCAAGTTGGGGAGGGATGTGGACGGCTTAGCCCCAGCTGCAGACTGGCCTTGTTTATCATGCAGCCAGGCTCTTACTGCACACCCTGCCTGCTCTCGTGAGATACACAATTGTCTTTAGGAAATAGGACTTGTCTCTCGATAATACTAGCTATCCCTGGCTAGATCCTGGCCTCAGCCTAGATGGTGCATGCTCCTCCCCAATCCCTAGAAGAAATTTTCAGAGATGTGCCCACTCAAGAGAATGATATTGATGCAACCCGCTGGCCATTTTTTCTATGTGTTATTTCTCCTGGTATTGTTACCCCAGAGATAAACCATTTGCTATCCAAAGCACAATTTGGTTGAACAGCAGCATTGATGGGGAGGGGAACTCTTATCAGAGATTCTAAACACTATGGTATCAAACACATTTACAGGACTGTATTTTGTTTTTAAGATAGATTTCAAGGGCACTTATGATAAATCTATGAAGAGAGAGCTACTTACAAGCCAGGGATTTGTGGAATTTGCTGGTTATTTGTGTCCCTTCCTTTGTCAGTAGTATTAAGAGCTGATGTTTGTGTGGGATTATCCACTGACCCGGATCTTGGTGAGCTATCAAAATCTGCTTCTGAGATAAATTTGTGCAGGCGTGTGATACATTTATCAGCTCCAGACATGCCGCCACTCTGTGGAGGAGGCGATTTTGAATCTTCCCTGAACACCGGAGGAAAGGAGGGAGCAAACATGAACCGTGGCCCATTTTTGCTGACAATTTTCAATAATTCCCAAGTGATTGTTGCCTAAAAGAGCGCAGTAGCAAAGTCCCTGGTTTCTTCCAAACTTTTAAAGCAAAATGGCATGCCATTTGTTTACCTAACACACCGCCCTGAGATTTAACTATGAGGCCCAAATGATGTATTGTTCTCCATTGAACAATACACTCTGGAGAGTCCATGCTTCATTATGCAAAATCAAAAGCATCGCTATTCACTTGAGCGCATCTCGGTGTGTCAGCACCAGGTGCCCTCCGTGACTGGCTGCAGCGCCGTCAGCGTCCCACTGTCTGAGACTTCAAAGCAAGAAAATGACTCAAGTGAGTGCCAAGTCTCCCAGGAAGAGATGCTAATTTGGTCTAGAGGGTAGCGATTCCAAAGCCAGCAGCAGACAAACTCTGAGAGGGGTCTGCCATGAAAACCATAAATTCAGTATCTTAGAACAAGACACAGCTGGGAGGAGGGGGGGCTTTGGCAGCAAGCCCAAAATCCTTTATTTTATTTTTTTGCTACGCAGCGTTTGTATATGCCCCTGTGTCTTTTTAAAGATTCTGTTTTTATTTTTAATTGCATGCAAGTGTGCATGTGTATGTGGGTGCAGTTGTCCATGGAGGTCAGAAGAGGGCATGAGACACCCTGGAGCTGGTTGTCAGACGCTCACATGGACGCTGAGGACTAAGCTTGGGCCCTCTGCAAAAGGAATAGTGTTCTTAACCACTGAGGCATCTCTCTTGTCACCGTGAGCCTATTTTAAGACTTACCTTCTTTCACCACAAGATCCATACTTAAGACATCTGCATCCATTTAGGCTTTTTACCATTATTCTGAAATGTGAGGTATGGGGTATTTCTATTTTATTACAAATCCTATCTGTTATCACTTGAAATTTCAACACTGCATTTGTCAAGGACAGAAAAGGACACGGCTCCAATGGCTGTAGTTTTGAATGCTTGTAAAAGGATTTTAAAAAACTCTTCCCTGGCCTATTTATTGATGCTATCAAGAATTTGAAAAGAACATTTATAGAGATTTGATGCAGACATTTCAGGCATACAACCAGACATCTAAAAGTCATGTTCAGGCATGCGAGCTCAGGTTTCTCATTAAAAACCCTTCTTTTAAAACAGATTCAATTTGGAAGTTATAAACAAATTTAGTATCTAACATATTTCTTCATTGCTAGTTCTGTGTGTCTTCTTAATATAATCACATAATATTAAGAATCATGGCTGGACCTGATGGTGCAGTCCAGTAATCCCAGCTATTCATAGAGCTGAGGCAGGTGGATGGCAAGTTCAAGATGTGTCTAAGATACAGAGTGAGTCCAAGGCCAGCCTGAGTAACTTAGTTAAGCCCTATCTTAAAAAAGAAAAAAAGGGAGGGGGAGAAATAAATAAATAAATAAATAAATAAATAAATAACGAAAGAAAGAAGGAAAACACTAGATTTATCTGTGGGTATAAGTATTTAGAATATAGTTCAAATTACATATCTATACATACATACATATGTATATATATATATGTTTCACACACACACACACACACACACACACACACACACACACACATATATGAAAATGGCAGTAGTAGGTTCTTTCTCATCCAGAGTCCATGACCTCACCAGCTGTCTCTGTTTCTGGCATTAGGAAAGGGTTCCCTATGATTGAGCAGGTCTTAAGTCCAATTAGACTGTTGTTGGTTACCACCAAGATAAATGTGCCACTATTGCACCAATGGGGATAGCTTGCTAGGTTGATCATTCTGTGTTTTATAGGTTTTACAGCTAGATAGCATTAGTGACTGCTTTTCTCCCTTGGCAACTTTTCTCCCAAGGCTTTTTTTTTTAATCACTGCCTAAACAAGACCAGAACAATGACAATACTAGCTGACATGCCAAAGCCCCTAGAAGAAGAGCTTCAGGTCGTCAATAGCTAATTAGAGAGGGAGAACCCATTTTCTCCAAGGACAATCCCCCGAGAGGTTATCCAATCCCAAGAGGTCATCACTAAACACACAGACATATGAGCCACACAAAATGGACTCAGCAGGTTATGCATATATACATGTGTATGTGTGTGTGTGTGTGTGTGTGCGCGCGCGCGTGTGACTATATCTATGTGCATGCAACAATGATAATTCAAGATGAAACCATGAATTTGAGAAGGGGAGGAGGACTTAAGAGGAGTCAAACTGAAGGGAAGACAGGTAGAAATGATGTAAATATGCCCGTGTGGAAATCTTAAAAATAAAAATTTAAATTTGCAAAAAAAGTAAAAGAGGCCTGGGAATGTAGCTCAGTGGTAGAGTGCTTGCATACATACATGAAGTCCTGGGCTGGATCCTTAGACAAAATTTTCCTAAATCTCTCACAGTGCTTTGCAAAACCACTCATGTTGGGACTCACAACCAAGTTGTGAAGCACTGACCCAGCATAAGGACTGCTCTTGTTCACACAGCAGCATCATTTCAAACTCTCATCCCTGTGTAAGAGAAGTATGCACAGGCTCCAAGGACCATCAGTGCGCTCCCCATCCGTCCCGCTTGTGCAAGGAAGCAAATGACAAGCCAGGGACAACAGAAAGGAAGCAGGTGGAGGAAAAAGTGTCTTCTGAAGATACACCTGGACCTTGGATGGTTTGGGTTAGGATTCAGCCACCTCATCTTTCTGCACTCCCAAAGCTCCCAAGCCCAGGGAAAAACACCTCTGTGCATTTTTGTGGGTTCTCTTATGTGTAAGTGATTGGCTACTAAGGCTGAAGAGCCTGGGAGACAGGTGCCTCTTGGTTTGAGAATGTGGCCTGAATGCTTCCTAGGTCATGTTCAGCTAACCATGCTGGCTCATCACAGGGTCAATGGAGACACCCAAGAGTGATTGCTGAAGGGGCGTGGTTAATTCAGAGTCCGGCAATGACCTTGCATGCTCCCCAGTACCGCTTCAGCCAGTCTTTCTTCTGAGTCACAAATGCATCTTGCTTCAGTAGAGGACACAACTCTTGACTTCCCAGGGTCAAGTGGCCACTCTCCTGCCTCTGACTTCCTCTTTAGGAAGCAGGAGCCTGTGCTCTTTCAAGAAGCCCCTCCATGATGAAGAGTTAATAAGGGCTTTGCCTCCAGGAGAAATTAAGAGAATTTGGCTGTAGAAAAAAAAATAGTCCTGTAGATTTTATAATGAGATTTTAAAGTATGTCACGAGACAGTGACTTTATACGTGGCAATTAGAATTTAATACTGCGAATTAGCCATTGTGATTCGTGTATATCCCCATTAATTAAAATGTCTCCATATCCTTTCTCTTCTTATCCCTACTGTGTCTTTCATGAATATGAACAATGGAAAAAAAAAGTAAACACTTGCTCTTTGGGAAATTAAGAAAAAAACTATATTTATTTTTATAGAAACAAAGCCCCAAACCACTTAAGTAGTCTTAACAGCCAGCTCCAAACTGTCAAAAAATGGGATTTTTTTAAAAAAAGAGTACTGGGCTAGGAAAGGAGGCTTAGTAGGTAGGACCTGAGTCCTGAGTCTGGTCTTCCAGCATCCATGTCAAAAGTCAGGCACAGTGTTGTGTGACTGAAATCTCAGCATTGAGTAAACTGAGACAGGAGGATCCTGGGGTTCATTGGCCAGTGAGCTTAACCTACTTAATGAATTCCAAATCAGTGAGAGATTCTATCTCGAAAAAAGTGTAAGGTGGGTACCTGAAGAGTGAGGCTGTCACTCTTCCACATGTCTGTGGATTCAGGCACACCTCCACATGTATGCAGATATAGGCACACAGATACGTATAAACTTGCACACTCACAAGCACACATGCATGCACACCTGCATTAAGGGGTTAACAGAAAACAGGGTATGCACCCCACACATGATCTGTGGCTGAATATTTGGCTGCAGAGATGAGATGTCAATTCTTGGTGCTGTTGACACCGGGGACCACACACATACACCAGGGTAGGGATAGGTGAAGACATACCAGTCTGCGTAGGAGGAAGGATCTGCAAATATGCCTTGAGGCTTCTGACATCTGTTGCCAAGAAGCATCTAACCAATGCAGCAATTTCCAGTTTGACAAGAGAGCTTGGGAATCCAGAACTTTATTAAACACCCAATTTTAAACCGAGCAGTGAAATTTAATTAAAAACTAAATACAACACTCTGTGTAACCTAAACACAACCTGTGTCTTTTATCTAGAAGGAGGTGTCACCATCACCTAGGAGTGCTTAAGAAGGACCCTTGGGAAGCAGGACACTTGTGAGTATGGTCTGTCCCCAGCATCCTCTGTAGTACTGGTCCAGCAAGCGCAGCTCACTGGGAACTGATGAAGCAATGGAGCTGAGAGGAGGAATCAATGCTCCACTTCCCTATAAGCTTTAGAAATAAGGACATTTCACTAAGCAGAAGGTGGGAAGCCAGCTCCCAGGGATGCTTGACAAGCCATTGCTGACATAGAATAGAAAAGTAGAGAGTGGCTCAGTTGTTAAGTGCCCTGGCTGCTTTTGCAGAAGCTCTGGGTTCAGTTCCCAGAGTCCACATGGAGGCTTACAACCTTCTCTAACTCCAGGTCTATGGAATCCGGTGTCCTCTTCTGGCCTCTGTGGGTACCTCAAAAACATGATGCATAGGCATACAGGCATGCAGAACATCAATATGAATAAAATAATTTTTAAAAGAATAGAAAGAAGTGGAAAACAGAATGCTGCACATTGGTATAAAGGGGCTCTGACAATTCTCTAATAACTACTGTATTCTCTCCCCCCCCACTCTGTGTGTGTGTGCGCGTGTATGTGCGTGCGTGCATGCACATACACGCACACACACACACACACACGTAGTGAAGACAGGACCACTTCAGCTGTCATTCCTTAGACATCATTTGCCTTCCTTTCTGACAGGATCTCTCATCGTCCAGGAGAACACTGAGTAGGCTAGCCTGGCTGTCCAGAGGTCTCTGGAAACCCACATGTGCTGTCCCCCAGTGCTGGGATTAGAAGCACACAGCACCAGACCCAAATATTTTCCGGCTTCTAGGATGGAACTCAGGTCATACTTGCAAGACACTTTACCTTCTGAACTGTGCCCCTGACCCACAGGTATATTCTATGATATTTGGTATCTTTAACTTTATTAAACATTTGTATTATGTTAATTTATATGTGCATACATGCACATGTGCGCGCACACACGAGTGTGTGTGTGTGTGTGTGTGTGTGTGTGTGCATACATATACCATGGCATGAGTGTGGAGGTCGGAAGACAACTTGCAGTAGTGACTTTTTTCTTTTCTCCATTTGGTCCAGGGGATTAAACTTAGGTTTTCAGGCTTAATAGCAAGCACCTTTAACATCTTGCTGACCCTAATTCTATTTTAGAAGGTGTAGAAAATCCAAAGCTTATGACATTCTTTAATAGGAATTTAAAAAAATATATAAGTATAACGATCCATTTATGTATTCATATGTGAGGGCACAGGCTCAAGTGGAGGCCAGAGGACAACTTGTGGGAGCTGGTTCTCTCCTTCTACTATGTGGGTTCTGGGGATTGAACTCAGGTCGTTTAGGCTTAGCAGAAAGTGCCCTTACCTGCTGAGCCATCTTGGTGACCCTAATAAAAGTCCTAAAGATCATATTAACAAAAAAATCGGAGCTCTCAAAATGCATCTGCTCATGGGGACCCCACCATTCCTAAACACAGACCATTTTGTTTCTATAAAACATCGAGAAATCGCGAGAACACATTCTGTTTCGTTCTTTCCCCCAGAACCGTCTCACAGTGACTTAGACTGACGACGGCCAAGTGTCCAGTGACGATCTCATTTTCATGTGGTCATGTATGATTTGCTTCTAAATGACGTGACTTCATCAGAGACAGTCAGATAAGCCCATCGTATCTGGAGTTAAGTCCGTTAATGTGGCTTGAATTAATTTTCCTGGTGTTAAAGTGCAAATGAGGCTAATAAAAACGACACATTGACTTTTGCTGAGAGTGATGTTCGGCTTATGAGGAATGGTGGCATAAATGAAAATTAGCCCGGAGACAATGTTAATTACACTCTATCAATTAGGAGGAGGTAATTGAATCACTCATTTCTCAGCAAAGAAAACCCTGCTGGCTCCGTAAAGAAAACTATAGTATTTAACGCTCTAATTAAGGCCTCTGACTAAAGCTGCGTTCAGAAGAATGTACAGTAGAGACGCGAACCATGAGTGTCTTCTTGTCGATTCTCTCTTCTGCTTTCAGCTGTCTGATTTGCACGTAGATACGGGATAAGAGGCACTACAGTCAAGTGAGCTGTAGTTATTCGAAAGCTCTGATCTATGGAGTATACACAAATCTACCTTGGAAACACACAAAGCCAGCTTACAACTGCAGATGCACTTTCAAACAAAGTGACTAATTGTGTTGGCAGTGGACCATGACGTAGGATGGATTCAGCACACACACACACAGAGGAAAATCAGGTTATTCTTTTTTCTCGGGTCTTGTGCCATGTAGAAAGCATGCTCTTTGCTCTGCTGCAGAAATTGGGGAGCCAGATGAGAGGGTTAATGGCATTGATGCTGTGTATATGGACACCCACTTCCCAAATGGGGTAGCCTTTGGCTGACCTCTTTGGGATTATGTGGTTGATCTAGGATCTACCCTCATTGAGGACAGCCAGTCTTCTCAACACCCGTGTGGTAGACAGTGGCACTTATTCACATCCAGGCATCATTCCAAATAGGATGAACAAGGCTGTGAGGTACTCTCTACCCAGTCTGCATGCACTGAGAAGTCTCAGAGTATAGATGCTTATTCCTGGGTAAAGTGACCACCTGTGATGATTAACATTGACCACAAAGTTGACAGGATCAAGACTCACCTGGAGCACACACCTCTGGGCATATCTATGATTTTACATCAGCTTAATTAAGGTTGGAAGGCCCACTTTAAATGTGAACAATATAATCCCATACACTGCATCCTGGACTGTATTAAAAGGAGAAGGAGCCAGGCGGTAGTGGCGCACACCTTTAATCCCAGCACTCAGGTGGATCTCTGTGAGTTCGAGGCCAGCCTGGTCTACAAGAGCTAGTTCCAGGACAGGCTGCAAAAGCTACAGAGTGTGGATGCCATGTGACCAGCTCCCTCACACTCACACTCCGACTTCTATTGCCATGATAGACTCTGCCCTTAAACTGTGAGCCCCAATAGGCCTTTCTTTCCTTCTTTCTCGTCAGCAATTTGGTCACAACAGTGAGAAGAGTAAATAACAGACCATCTCGTCTCCATCACAGAGCAAAGATAACTATGGCCCCATAACCATGATGAGAAATACGCAGAACCATTTGGTGACAGCCACATCAACTGTAACTGAAATGGGGTTCTTAACACTTCTTATCAGGAAAGTGGGGAGAACTGCAGGCTCTTCACACGAAATCCAAGCCTTTATTCTCTCCTGCTTCTAGCCACATGTGGTCTGGAAAGGTGTCACTATATATAGGAAGTGAAGAGGAATTGAGGGTGGGTCTCTATGATGCAGCTCCCATGAAGTCACTAAAATGCGGTGGGACCAAGAAGCAACAACTCCAACAAATGCACTGGTTCTCTGACCTGGGCTCTGGAAAACTGTTCGCTAATGGGGTTCTGTCTAGGGCGAGGAGATGATTGTCAATGTCTCCCCAAGGAAAGAAATACCACTGTCCTGTGGAGGTAGCTCTGCTGGTATCAGCAGGATGTATGTGACCCTAAACTACCCTCATCAATGCCTGGTAGGTATGGGGATCAGAAAGTTAATGCCAATGCCTTGGGGTTCAACTTTAAATGACAGCCAGAGCATCAAGGGTTCAGTTGCACCTTGGTACCCCCTCTTGCTCCCTCCCTCCTGTTCTCTCCTTGCAGTGTATGGATATCAACCTGAAGCTCAGCTTTTTCTATAAACCCCAGCCTAGGGCACAGCTGGGGTTACTGGACTCACAGAACAGGGGCCATACAACTGAGCCAAATGCTCAGGATGATGGAAAGGCAGAGACAGCAGGAGTCCACCTTAGGCAGAATGCCAGGGTGAGTAACCACACATGCAGGTGAGGCTGGACCCAGGGGGACCGACAAGACTTCCATCTGACTTTTCCTTGGGAGCCTATTTCTAGTCACACCAGAGAGGGGAGTGACAAGCCAAAGAAACAATCCCATGGAAATCAAGGGAGATGAACCAACGAGGTTGCTTACAGGGACATGGGTGACTCAAAGACAGTTGCATCATGGAACCTCCCCCATCCTCCAGCATGGGTGACCAAGAGATACACTGGTAGAATTTTCTGGGCATGGTAAAGGCAGCTCCATCAAAGAGTGTCTGCCTCCTCTAGAAATTGCTTACTGCTTATATAACCCAGGGAAGGGCAATGTGTATTTCCCAATCCTGTGAGTCTGTTAATTTCTAGTGAGTTCCATGAGCCTCTGTGCCTCCCCCCCCAATGTTATCCTATTATGGAATACTTGAATTTAGAGGAAATAGCAACACCACACAGGGAGTGTTCCCTTCCCCAGTTCCACTCCAGGTAAAGGCTTTGAACTGTCAAGGGGCCACAGGACGCCTGAGACCAGCAGCTTAAGAATCCGCATGGAAAGCAGGTTTGAGGGAGGCACAGCCAGGATCTCCTGAAGTCCAGGGTGACATCTGTTTTAGGAAGGGCACATATGTATGTGTCCCACAGAGGAGATGCATCTAGAGATGCCAAAGACCCTGGTAGCTGGCTCAGCTGGGTGACTTATAACCATTAGTCAAGAACAAAGAACTGTGTGTGTACCACGAGGGTTGGTGACCCTCCTCTGAACCCAGTGCAAGACTTGGCAAGAAGGAACGAATTTATGCAACCTTGGAGGGTGTGTGAGTTCAAACGTGAGATCATCAGAGAGAAATGTAGGTGGGACACAGGTGAAAGTGGAAACGGGGTGAGAATCAGAGAACCGGAGACACTGACATTCCTAGCATATGTGACTTACTGAGGTGGGAGATGTACTTGGGAGACCTCAGAAGTGTTACAGAAAATGATGTGTCGGGTAGATGGGCACAGACCCATGGGTGGTGGATGAGAAGAAATCTCAGCTACAGCTGGTGGTGGTCCTTCCTGCTTTGTGAGACCAGTGAAGGCACAGGTTCTGTTAAGACCTCTGGCTGTCTCCTTTGTATTTATGGATGTTAGTGGCAGATCATATGACTTCCTGGATGCATGAGCATAAAAAGTCCATGATACCCAAGTATTCACAGACACTTTGTTTACAGAAAGCCCCTAGTGGACAGAACTACAAGTCATTCACTCAACCAGGAACCCAACAATTCAAGTAACAAACACATACCTATCTATTGTGTATATGTGTATGTATGTATGTATGTTCCTATGTATAGGTACATGTGTGTGTTTCTAGTGGACATGCATGCGTGTGTACATTCATGTGGAGATCAGAAGGACAGAGGACACTCTTGGGTGTTATTCCTCAGCAGTCACCCACCTTTGAAAAGACTGTATATTTTTAATTATATATATGGATGAGGAGATATGTGCACATGAGTGCAGTGACCACAGGAGCCAGAAGAGGGCGTCAGTTCTCCTGGAGCTGGAGTTACAGATGGTTGTGAGCCACTTGATATGTCTGTTGGGAACTGAGCCTGAGTCCTAAACAGTGAGTACTCTTAACCACTGAGGCATCTCTCTAGTCCCAACCTCTGTTTTCTTCTGTTTTAGAGACTCTCTTCCCATTCTAGTGTCCCCTCCTACCTCCACTTCTTTCCTCCATTACAACCAGATCGGCAAGGAGACTTCCATCCCAGCTCTTCCTCAGCCATGTCTGTAGAAGTGCCACCCCTTCACTGGGCACTTCTCTCAACCCCCCATTTCCAGAGACTCAGCTAAGATGCTATAAAAAAAAAAAACCATGCTATTAAAACCCATGATTTTCTTCTTGCTACCAAGGGAGATTTATTTCAAATGAATGGCTTATAGAAAGAAGGCTGTGTTGGCCAACCTCCTCAGAGCCCAGCTCTGGAGAGAAAGTTTCTCTGGTGTTAGCTTCGTTAAGGAGAAAGTGGGATGAAAATAAAATAGACTCTGAGTTCCAGCTACACCAGCTCTCCACAGTGGCTTTTGATCATTATCCGTGAGCAATAGCTGCCAGCAAATCCAGAAAGAGCATGGACTTAAACTACATGTGGGTACCAGAGTTTTGTGTGCAATGTTTAAGACAGTGTGGAAACCATCTCAGTGCTCCATTACCCATGGCTCTGTAATTATTATTTTTAAAATTTGAGGTGTGTGCACATGCATATGGATGCTGATGATTGGGTGTCACGCCTCAGATACTCCCCAGCCTTGTTAGTGGAGACAGGGTCTCTTCCTGAACTGGGACTAGAATGGCTGGTCACTGAGGCCTAGAAATCCACTGCTCTCTACCTCCCGAGTGCCACACTCAGCTTTTCGTGTAGGGTAGAGACTCAAACTTGGGTCCTTGTGCTGATGTGGCAAGCACTTTATGCACTGGGTGTCCTCCGCCCCCATCCTGACCAGGTGACAGGTCATCAGGCATTACTCAAGATAATGAGCACAAGCAGTCTGCCGCATATATGAACAGTGGGACAGGTTCAAAGGTGTGTGCTGAAATATGACAGGCAGAAGGCAGAGTTCCCGGTTGTACACATAGAAAGCCATCACGCCACGGAATCTCTCTGTGCCTGTCATGCTGCTTGCCTCTGCCTGAGCCCCTGGGAGATGGGATTTCTCAGCCTCCTCAGTCTTACGTTGGGAGCCTGTGTCATATGCAGACAAGCAAGAACATTGGGAGCTGGGAAAAGGGCTTGCTGCAGTATTTCTGTTGATAAGTGGGGAAGAGGGCTCCAAGAGATGGCTCAGCAGGTCAGAACACTTGATGCTTTCCCAAAAGACCCCAATTTGGATCCTAGTGCCGTATCAGGTGGCTCAGCACTACCTGTAACTCCAGCTCTGGTAGGGGGGCATTGCTTTTTTCCTCCTTGAACACATGGACTCATGTGCACAAACCCACATTCAGACACACACCTACACATAATTAAAAATAATAAAAAAGTCTTTTTTAAGTATGTAAAAGCCAGTGTGTTCCCTGAGCATTCAGAACTAAGCATCTAAATAGCATTCTTCACTGAAAATGTGCCATGGGGCCTTGGGGCACCAGTTCACTTCTGCCTGAGACAGACAGGCACTTGATGAGCTTGGAGGCTGATATAGCAGAAAACGAGGGCTCAGTATGGATGTGGGTGGGGTTGGGGGTTGGGGGTGAAGCTCAGTGGTTGAGCAACCCCCAAGCAAGTGTGAAGCCCTGGGTACTATCTATAACAACCCAACCAACCAACCAACCAACCAACCAACCAACCAACCAACAACAGCTTTATGGAAGCATAGCAATCAACTGGAAATCTTATAGTCAGGCAAATCAAATAGATTTGGTAGATCATGCCTATGATCTCAGAACTCGAAAGACCGAGGCAGGAGAATCACAATGAATGTGAGGGCAACCTGGGCTATATGGTGAGCTCCAAGCCAGCCTGGGCTACAGAATCTCTCAAAAATCATTAAGGAAATAAATGATAACAATGGGTTCTAATCTGTAAAATAAAAGAAAATAACTGAGAATTCATAGCTAATATGCAGACATAATTGAACGCACAGTCAATGTAAATCAATGGACACCGGAGAAATGGTGGAAACAGAATAACCATAGGCAAACCCGACAATGATGATTTTTAGGTAAGAGTCATGAGCAGACACTTCACTATCCGGGCTAAGCCAGATATCTGGTAAGCCAGAGGTGTGCAGCCTTAAGACACAGGGAAAGCAGAAGCCTCCTGGTGGAGAAATCTGGACAATTCTAAAAGTTTCTATCATTGGTGACAGGATTTAGTGCTATCTAACTCCTTCCACGAAACCTTGAAAACACCATCATAGCTGCCAGGGGACCCATGTTCAAGGGGTATGACCTTCTGTGAGAATGCCTGGGTTTCCTAAGATTCATTGTTTCCCTGGTATGTGCGCTCGCACCCTGAAGTTGAATGAACATGTGAGAATTTATTTCAAGACTCTGTTGATAAGTCTGCTTTTATGCCAGGCTGACCCTGTGCGAACCTGTGTCACTTTCAGACGCATTATACAACTAGGAAGGATGCTTTGTTCTTCCTCAAGATGGTTCTGACTATTCACAGCCCTCTGTGGTTCTGTAGGACTTTTTAAAACCTGGATATGCACCCACAGAAGAATAAAATTGGGCTTTTATCTTACACGCTACCAAAAAAAAAAAATCAACTCAAAATAGATTAAAGACTTAACCTAATACTGGAAGACCTTTAATTCCCAGAAGAACCCAAAGGGAAAATCTCCATGACAGTGGTCTAGACAGTGATTTCATGGATATGACCCTAAAACTCCGGTCAACAACAACAAAATGTAGACGAGGGGATTATATCAAGCCAAGAACTCCCGCCCAGCAAGAGGATCAAATCAACAGTGACTGGAGTAGCCCATAAAGGGGAGGTGGTGGTATTTGTTAATTATGTATCTGATATGAAGTTAATTCATAAGATATATGCGGGACTGCTAATGTTCAGTTGCCCCCCCCCCAAAAAAACCCCAAGAAATAAAAGCTCACTAATTCCCAACATTGAAAATCAGCTGAATATTTAAAAAGACATTCATCCACAAAAGACATCCAAACAGCCCCAGGTACATGAAAAGATGCGCATCAGTGATGGACAGGGTGGTGAAAATCAAAGTCATAGTGAGAAGCCACCTTCCTCCTGCTGTTAGGATAGGTAAAGTAGGAAGTAAAGAAATAAAAGTGGAGGAAAAGAAAGGGAGAGGAGGGAAAAGGGAGAGAAGAGAAGGCAAGGGAAGGAGAGCATGGAAAGGGGTAGGAAGGGAAGGAAGAGGGGAAGGGGTAGGAAAGGGTGGGAAGGGAAGGAAAGAGAGAAGTGTAGAAAGGGGTGGGAAAGAGGAAAATACATGGGCAGGGAAATTAAAGTAAGCATGGCAGTGGGTCAGAAGGAAAGGAAGCGGGAAACAAACAAATCATTAATGTCAGGGTGTAAGGAAAACAACTGTAATCTTTCAAACCTTGTGCAGTCACTACTCAAACCAGTATGGAGACCTCTCAAAAATTTAAAAATAGTATGTAGGGCATCTCTTGGGTATATTCCCAGGAGTGGTATTGCTGGATCCTGAGGCAAGTTGATCCCGAATTTCCTGAGAAACCATGACACTGATTTCCAAAGTGGTTGCACAAGTTTGCATTCCCACCAGCAATGGATGAGTGTACCCCTTACTCCACATCCTCTCCAGCAAAGGCTGTCACTGGTGTTTTTGATTTTAGCCATTCTGACAGGTGTAAGATAGTATCTCAAAGTTGTTTTGATTTGCACTTCCCTGATCACTAAGGAGCTTGAGCATGACCTTAAGTGTCTTTTGGCCATTTGAACTTCAGTTGAGAATTCTCTGTTCAGATCAGTACCCCATTTTTTAATTGGGTTAATTAGCATTTTAAAGTCTAGTTTCTTGAGTTCTTTATATATTTTGGAGTTCAGACCTTTGTCTGATGCGGGGTTGGTCAGATCTTCTCCCAATCAGTAGGTTGCCTTTTTGTCTTAATAACAGTGTCCTTTGCTTTACAGAAGCTTCTAAGTTTTAGGAGGTCCCATTTATTCAATGTTGCCCTTATTGTCTGTGCTGCTGGGGTTATACGTAGGAAGTGGTCTCCTGTGCCCATATGTTGTAGCATTTGTTCAACTATGTTCATAGCAGCATTGTTTGTAATAACCAGAACCTGGAAACAACCTAGATGCCCCTCAATGGAAGAATGGATAAAGAAAGTGTGGAATATATATGCATTAGAGTACTACTCAGCGGTAAAAAAACAATGACATCTTGAATTTTGCATGCAAATGGATGGAAATAGAGAACACTATCCTGAGTGAGGTAACCCAGACCCAAAAAGATGAATATGGTATGTACTCACTCATTAGTGGATTCTAGCCATAAATGAAGGACATTGAGCCTATAATTCATGCTCCTAGAGAAGCTAAATAGGTGAACCCCCCCCCCCAAAAAAAAACATGTAGTTATCCTCCTGGATATTGGAAGTAGACAAGATTTCCAGGCAAAAATGGAGAGCTTGGGGTGGGGGTGGGATGGGGGTAAGGGGAGATGGGGAGAGAGAAATGAGAAGGGGAGGATGGGGAGAACTTGGGGGAATGGGACAGTTGGGATGGAGGAGGAGTGGCTATGGGAGCAAGGAAGTATATATCTTAATTAAGGGAGCCATTTGAGGGTTGGCAAGAGACTGAACTCTAGAGGGGTTCCCAGGTGTCCAAGGAGATGTCCCCAGCTTAGGGCGCCTGAACTGACCCTATACTATAGCCACTCGGATGATTATCTTGCATACTACTGTAGTGAGGCGCTGTGGGCAGGGCTGCTTTTCATCCTGCCCGGCTCCCAGCCACCGGCTAGTTTATGCCCCGAAATAATTACACAGAAATTGTATTTTTTTAAATACTGCCTGGCCCATATTAGTTTCAGCCTCTTACTCACATCTTGATTAACCCATATCTAATAATCTGTGTAGCACCACAAAGTGGTGCCTTACCGGGAAGTTTCTAGCATACGTCCATCTTGGGCTGGAGCTTCATCGCCTCTCTCTCTGAGGAGAGGCATGGTGGTCTGCCCCAGAGAGGAGAGGCATGGCGGTCTATCTCACTTAGGAGAGGCGTGGCATCTGACTGAGCCTTCTACCTCACTTCCTTCTTCCTGTTCTGTCTACTCCACCCACCTAAGGGCTGGCCAAGGCAGTTTCTTTATTAAAACAGAAGACTTTCCCACATCAACAACCATAGAACCTTCATCTGGCGATGGATGGAGATAGAGACAGAGACCCACATTGGAGCACTGGACTGAGCTCCCAAGGTCCAAATGAGGAGCAGAAGGAGAGAGAACATGAGCAAGGAAGTCAGGGCCATGAGGGGTGCGCCCACCCAATGAGATGGCAGAGCCGGTCTAATAGGAACTCAGCAAGGCCAGCTGGACTGGGACTGATGGAGCATGTGATCAAACTGGACTCTCTGAACGTGGCTGACAAGGAGGGCTGACTGAGAAGCCAAGGACAATGGCTCTGGGTTTTGATTCTACTGCATGGACTGGCTTTGTGGGAACCTAGTATGTTTGGATGCTCACCTTCCTAGACCTGGATGGAGGGGGGAGGACCTTGGACTTCCCACAGGACAGGGAACCCTGACTGTTCTTTGGACTGGAGAAGGAGGGGAAGAGAGAATGGGGGGTGGGGGAGGGAAATGGAAGGAGGGGAGGAGGTGAAAATTTGTAATAATAATAATAATAAATAATAATAATAAATTTAAAAATAGAACTTGTGGGAATTGATTCAAGATCACTGACATCAACACCGGGGGAAAGGTCGACATCCCCACATTCTATCCACAGTGGGCATAGGAGCCAAGATCTGAAACAGCACCCACGGATGAGTGAATAAGCAAAGTGTGGTATATCTAAGCAATGGAATATTATTTAAATGGAATAATATTATAAAAGGAAGGAAATCCTGCCACATGTGGAAACACAAGAAACCTTGAGACACTGAGGTATGAAAAATGCTACCACAGAAGAAGAAATACTGTCTGAGTACTTGGAGGAAGTGTCTAGAACACAAGGCACCAGCAAGTAGGGTGATAGTTGCCAGGGCCCCAGAAAGGGAAATTGGGAGTGTTTGGATATGTACAAATTTCAGGCATGCAATCTGAGTACATCTTAGGAACACACTGTGATACTGAGCTCATAGTTATGGCAACACAGGGCACACGGGAAAGAGGTTGAGGGTAAAGGGCCCATGCTTGGTTTTTGCCTCAAAGAGGAAAAACAGCAAAAAGCACAATGTAGATTCAATCAAAGCCAAAGACGAGAGGCAATCTACAAAACAATTGGATGATAATCATTAAAGAAAAAAATGGGGGGCATGCCTAGGTCAGTGGTTAAGAGTCCTTGCTGGCCTTGCAGATGGTCAAGGTTTGGTTCCTGGCATCACACACGGCAGCCTCCATGTATATTGTGCTTATGGGAACATACTCCCCCTCAACCCTTTAGAAAATTTAAAATAATAAATTCTAAAAATAAGAGAAAAAAATATTCTTGAAAAGCAAAGAATGCAAGGGCAATTGGGGGCGATTTGGGACAATGGGGTAACCCTGAGCTGTATCCTTCACACCAGAAAGGGTTGTTAGCGAGTCATGTTGGGGTTGAAATAGATACCTACACATGCAAAGGTTCACAGCAAGGTGTATGTATTTCTTGTTTGTGATTATATCAACTAATAACATTAAAATAATACAGCACGACAAAAAAATAAAATTCTTATTTAGGAAAACATAGTAAAAAGAGAGTATGGGAAGTCTTACTATTACCTTGTGATATTTGTACATATTAATATTTCCTTATTTTCATACACACAAGTGTTGTGTCTGCATGTATGTCTATGTACCACATGCATGCAGTTCCCACAGAGGCCAGAAGAGGGTGTATGATCCCTTGGAAAGGGACTTGAAGAAGGTTGTAAGGGCCATGTGGATGCTGGGAATCAAACCCTGTTCTCTGCAAGAGCAGCCTGGGCTCTTAGCCACCGAGACATGTCTTCAGTCCTTATGATATACAACATTGAACCCCCAACTTCTTCCAGTGAGCAAACAGCATAGTTAGGGTGTCTTCTCCTTTGCACCTCCCTTCCAGGTTGGAAACCAGGCATTGAGGCAAGGGCGCCATGAGACAGGAAAACCCTAAGCCTTTGAGTTGTGGCAGCAACCGGCGTCACCGTCAGTCTAGAACAAACTTGACGGGAGTGAGAAGCTAAGATCTGTAAGCCATACAGCTGTGCCCCAGCTGGACTATTCTGATCACCACACCCCAGGGCAGTTATCAGTAAGAAGCTGGCTCCATGTGTCCAGAATTGAGTGGGTCAGGAATTACTGTTGAAAAACAAAAACACATTGAAAAAAAAAGCTGCAGAAAGAATCCAATTCTATTGAAAGAAAAACCACAGAATTTGACACAGGGTTTGTGTGCACTTAGAGGTCAGAGGACAACTAACATGAGTTGGTTCTCTCCTCCCACTATGTGAGTCCCAGGGACTGAACTCAGGCCGCCAGGCTTGGTGGCAAGCATCTTTAATTGCTGAGCTAACTCTCCGGCCCTCATGTCATGTTTTAAGAACGGGGCTCACATTAAAGCCGAAACTCCCTGATTTTGTGAGGATTTTTTTTTCCAGCAAGCCGTCAGCATCCACCTGTCTCCACTTCCCCAGAGCTGGGATTCCAGGTGCACAGCATGAGACAGGTGGTTTGTGGGCATGGATACGCATTAAAGGTCAGGAGATGATGGAGGAGTGTGTTCAACTTAAAATTATGCTATTTCTGGTGAGGTGGGGATTTAAGAGGTGGCATAGAAGCCTCATCTGTATTATGTTAAACATGGTAATATATTCAGCAGTAATTTGTATAATTAAAATTCACAATAAAAGCAGGCAGTGTATTAAATCATTGACCTCTACTAAATGCTTTGTAAACCCAGGGCAAAAGAGAGACAAATTTTCAATATAAACCTCTCTAATTTGCTAAGTCCCCATTTGCTACTCATTATCTAATAAAGTTTCATTTCTCTGTAGATTTGATTCCAGAGTCAGTGCTAAAGGTAAGAACTGAATAAAATTTATAACTCTTAGCATTTTCTCTTAAATTGCACACAAAGTACAGTGCAGATGGTTTTATGTGGTCCATGCAAAAAATAAAATAAAATTGGTTTTCACAGACTTGAATGCTAACATGCCATTAGGCCAAAGTAGAGAGAAACCAGACAGATGCTGGCGTCAAGTTAAAAACCTCTGTGATGTTTGCTTGACTGTAAATTCCCTGCTTGTCTGTGTGCACGGTGGGAGACACGTCCCTGCAGGGTTGGCTCTGTTTCATTTGAAAATCATGCACCTCTGATTTGGGTCTGCACTAATGAGGCCACAGGCCTCTAGAATGGGAGAAAGGGGACCATAAAACCCCCAGCTTGAGTTTTCTATGGATTTTTGCCCCCCAGCAATAGGCATCAAGGCTCCATCTCCTTGTGGTCTGTGTTACCAATAGTAAGTTTCTCTTTCTCTGAAATGGAGACATGCTCACACACAGTGGGTAGCTATGCACTGAGAGAGGGAGGGGTTTAGGGTGTCCACTCTTGCTCCAGAGAATGAACACTTCATGGGTTTTTATTCTTGTGGACAGAGGCGGAGACCCAGTCTCAGATAGAGAAAAGCACACGGGTACCTTTCAATCAATGGAAAAGGAGAACGTGGGCAATCACCTGGTAGGACATCCTAAAGCCAAATGAAACCCCAGATTCCTTAGTGTCCATAGCCTTCCCAGATCTATGGGCTTCTTATCTACCAGGAAGGTCATTAGACATTTTGACTTTGCCCTGTTCTGTTTTCCCATCTTCTAATTCTTTAACTGATGGAGAACAAGAATTCACCAGCGATGCTATCCAGAATGGATGTGTTTGTTATTGGAGTGTGAGATCAAAGAACCAAGCATCTTCTCCTTAGGACTCAATCCTAAAGTCAGCTTGTAGATTAAACATCACTATGACACACTTTCTGGTCATTGAACCTTCTTACAACGAGGCGTGAGTCAGACAAACGACTGCCTGTGCATACTGCCCCCCCCCCCCTTCCCCAGGCTCTCACGGCACCACAAGTATCAGTTGCACATTTCTGAGTCCATGCTGGCATCCTGGCCCTTCTTTACCCTAAACTTCTACAGCTCATGGGCTTCCCTTCCCCCAGCTACCCATTTCTCCTTCTAACCCTACTATTTCAGCTATGATATATATATATATATATATATATATATATATATATATATATATATTGGTTTTTCGAGACAGGGTTTCTCTGCAGCTTTAGAGCCTGTCCTGGAACTAGCTCTTGTAGACCAGGCTGGCCTCGAACTCACAGAGATCCACCTGCCTCTGCCTCCCGAGTGCTGGGATTAAAGGCGTGCGCCACCACCGCCCGGCTGTGATATATATTTTTTATGCTCTCTATTTTGCCCTCAGTCTCTTGTCTTCATCTTTTGCTCCCTACCTCTTTTTTTCTTTCTCTATTCTGGCTCCTGCTTCTCTCACGGTCAGATCTAGTCTGCTGGACATGTTCAATTTACTACTTTCTCTCTGCTCTGGGCTCTTCCAGATGCTCCCAGCTGTCATCTCTATAATAAAAACCTTCCTCCTAGCCATACCTTGGAGCAGTCTGTTATCAGTTTATACCATGTGTGTGCTTAGAGGATTTCTACTTTGCTCTTCCTTGCATTGACTTCCAGGACTATTCTCCACCCTGTCTTGTCATGTCTTGTTCTGGGTGGTTCCGTGTCTCACTCTGAGTTAGTAAGTTGACACTAAAACCCTTCATATCCCATCTTGGATGGGCCAATGTCCAATACAAACCTGCTGGGTAATAATTTCCTCTGAACTGGAACAGTCCTTCTGAAAGGATGGCTCAGTGGTTAAAGTACTTTCTGGGTAAGCATGATGCCTCATCTATAATTCCAGTCTAAGAAATGGAGGTCGCGGTAATGGAGGGGTGTTGTCCACAGAGCAAGCTGGCTAAAATGACTGGCCGCATCGGTGAGCTCTAGGTTTGACTGAGAGACATTTCCTCAGTGAATACGTCAGGCTTCCTCATGCACAAAACCATATGTGCACATGCACTCTTCCATACAATATGTACCCCATCCATGCAAAGAATATATATGCACACACACACACACATACACAGAAAGAGGGGGAAGGGGAAGAGAGAGAGAGAGAGAGAGAGAGAGAGAGAGAGAGAGAGAGAGAGAGAGAGAGAGAGAGGGAAAGGTAGGTATGTGTGTGATAGATACTCAGAAGGTTCACAAGCCAAGGTATATAAGCTGTGAACAATCCCTGGAGGCAGGAGGCTGACCCTGGTGGAGCTGCCTGCAAGTTGCGCAGTGGTCACCCAATGCCTGGGTAAGCTTGGTGAGCTTGATGGTCAGTCCCTAAGAAACTTGCTGGGTCACCATGGATGGGTCACCTGGATGGAATCATTTCTCTGGCTGTCTCTGCTGCTCTATCTTAAGTGATGAATATATTCCCAGGGAAAAAAATCACACACAAGGCCCATTCCCTTCAGAGCAGCATAGGGACTGTGGAAGCAGATGGCTGGACTCTCGGAAGACACCGGGTGTGGAGTTAATGTCCAAATTCTCCAGAGTGGTTACTTAGATCCCCAGTTTCCTCCAGCCTCTGGAGTCCCCATAGTTCCCTCTGTGTTGGGGTACCCTGTTGTTGGGGCTAGGAGTGGGGAAGCTTTCCTGGTTCTGCTCTGAGCTGGTCTGAGGGTCACAACCAGACCACGGAGTTAACGAAATAAAGCCTTAACCTTGATCTAATGGAGGTTAGGAAGTCGGGGGAAAGAACCGCAGTCATTCCAGCCATTCAGTTTACAGGTAGGAGACAGGAGGGTTTGCGATGAGGAATAAAAAGACAAGGAGATCGTGGGTTTGAAGAGGGGCCACGACAGAAGCCAGGAGGTTATGGGAGGTGAACCGGAGCTGTTTAAGGTGAACGCACAGCGCCGCCTACGGCAGAGGAGAGTACTGCAGCAGATGCGACTGGGCAAGCCCACTTTATTAGATGGGGTCCATGAGGTCCGTTGTAAGAACGTTTAATTAGCTTCCACATTCACATGGACCTGCCCTTTTCATTGCCTCCTGATGACTTAACGAAATAAACTGACTCTCATCTGTAGGTGTGAATTAAATCTTCCTTCCTGCTGTGATGATGGAGCGCTTAGGATCTGTGGTGACTTCTACAATGCAGCATGAATGTGGGGTAGTGGAAGAATCCCATTACTTCCCTCCCCAGCAGCCTGCCTGGATCCTGGTATTGGGGTAAGCAGAGACTCTCGGAGGAGAGGAAATTTGGCCAGTCCCTCTTGCTCATCAAGGTATATGTGTGAGGCAAACAGATCAAATCTATTCTTTACAGTGGATTGTTTAAGCACAGAGGAAAGAGCACAACATACTGCATCCACAGCTATGCACATCTCAGCTCAGCCCCACGTGAGGGAATGAGACCTCTGGGTCCTCACTCACCACCTGTGCTGTGAGAGGATGAGCGTGGATCTGTGTGTAGGCGTGGGTGCATGTGCATGTGTGTGTGCACATGTGTGCAGTCACATAGAAAGTCCAAGATATACTGTGAAGATATTTACACACACACACACACACACACACACACACATCCTGGAGACAGAACCTTGAGGACAGAATTAGGTCCTTGAGCATGCTAAGCAAGTACTGTGTGTGTGTGTCTGTGCATATGTGTGTGTGCACATATATGTGTGTCTATATGTCTGTGTGTGTATATATGTGTGTGTGTTCATATATGTGTGTCTTTGTCTCTGTGTGTATGTAAGCGTGTATGTATGTGTGTGTCTGTGTATGTGTGTGTGTATGTGTGTGTGTGGTCTATGTCACATGTGTACAGGTTCCCAAAGAGGCCAGAGAGGGCAAGGACATCAAATACCCTGGGGCTGTGTTGGGGTGAGCTGCTTGTTCATACCGCCCCCCTAGAACCGAAAAAAATCACACAGAAACTGTATTAATTAAATCATTGCTTGGCTCTAGCTTCTTATTGGCTAACTCTTATATGAATTTAACCCATTTCTATTAATCTGTATATCACCACGAGGCTGTGTCTTACTGGGTAAATTCCCAGTGTCTGTCTCCGGCGGCTCCATGGCTTCTCCCTGACTCCCCCCTTCCTTCTCCCAGCATTCAGCCTAGCTTTTCCTGACTACCTAAGTTCTGCCTTGCTATAGGTCCAAAGCAGTTTCTTTATTCATTAATAGTAATCAGAGCACACAGAGGGGACTCCCACATCAGAGCTGAAGTTAAAGGCCACAAGGAGCTGTTCAATAGGATTTCTAGGATCTCAGCACAGGTACTTCAAAGAGCAGCAAATGGCTCTTAACTGCCGAGCCATCTCTCCAGCCCTGAACTAGCCCCCTCTTAAATTAATCTTTTTCTTCTGTATAATTATGTTGTGTGTAGAGGGGTGTGCATACCACAGTAAAACTGTGGGAGTCTGAAGACTCCTTGCATGAGTCAGTTCTCTCCTATTGAGAGGTTACAGGGATCAGACTGAAGCTATCTGGATAAGTGACACGCCATTTCCACTGAGACAGCTCTCGAACCCATCCGCCCTTTTCAAATTTTTGTTTTCTGAGAATGCTACTAAGTTTTCTAGGATGGCCTTAAACTTGTGATCATCCTGCCTCCAAGTAGCTGGGGGTACAGGCATGCACCACCACATAGAACTAAGAAATAATTATTATTAATAAACTACAACCATCAGGGATGCAGACACATATACAATTTATCATTCCACTCCATGGGATGAGGTATGAGGGTAGGAAACAAAAAAGTTCTGTTGTGAAATATTATTTTAACTAGGCAAAGCTGTATCACATTTGTTTAAGGCTATACAGATGTGTTGCTTTGTCTGCCTAAGGAACCTGATTGGTCTGATAAAAAGCTAAATGGCCAATACCTAGGCAGGAGAGGGATAGGCGGGGCTGGTGGGCAGAGAGAATAAGAAGGATAAATCTAGGCTCAAGGAGAGAAGAGAACAAGGCAGAATGGAGAGAGAATGAGGGAGGAGATAACTGGGGCCAGCCAGTGAGGCAGCCACCAGACAAACGGACACAGAGTAAGACATACATAATGGAAGAAAGGTAAAAAACCCTGAGGCAAAAATCTAAATGAAGAGAAACAGGTTAAATTAAGTTATAAGAGCTAGGGGGACAAGCATAAGATAAGGCTGAGCATTCGTTACATATAAGTCTCTGTGTCATGATTTGGGAACTGGTGAGTGGCCCCAAAGTAAACCTGCTACAAATATCACTTTCTGGGTTTTGTTTTCAAAGATAGAGACTGTAACAGAAGAGAGAAAAAGATCTGGAAATCACTGCAAGACACAGGGCAGCTTCAGCAACAGTAGCAACTAACCACCTTCCTCCTTTGGTCCTCAAGCTCCAAAACAGGAGGATGGGGCTGTGGTTTTGCCGTGGAGTGGTCCGTATCTCAGCACAAGCCCAACACAGCCAAGATCTGCCAAGAAGACATTGTTATTTGCTTCTTGAGACAGTTCCTGGGGAAGTGGGAAGAGGGTCTCCTGGAAGAAGAGCCGAGGTCGTGTGTGAAATGAAATACCTGAAGCATTTCCTGTATCCCAGACAAGCACAGGGGCTGTGGGAAGATGCTTGAGGGCTGCGGAGACACTGAGAAGTAGCCAAGAATGCCTGGGCTTAAAAGGAGATAGAGGGTGCACTACATCTTCAGCCTAGGTGTGGAGAAGAGAGGCCCAGTTTAGACATCTACACCGGGATAAACAGGAATCGGAGAGCATGATGGGAATCTCAGAAGCTGCTCATATGAGCTCGTTGTCTTGCATACCCAGCTCCACAGGCTGTAGGAGTAGGCTTCCTAGGACATAAACACACTTCAGAAAGGGAAAGGGAGGTAGAATCTTATAGGCCAGGGGCTGGAGAGAAGGGGCTGTGTTTCAGTTAGTAGAGCTCTTGCCAAGCGTATCTGAGGCCCCGGGTTCATATTCAACACTACATAAACCAGGCATGATGGCAGATACCAGGAATCCTGGCATTGGGGATGGGGAGGCAGTGGAAAGAATTTTAAAGGTCATCCACAGCTACAAGTAAGTTTGAGGTCAGCATGGGCTCCATGAGAGCTCAAATTAAAAAAAAAAAAGTTACTAAATATTAACAAAAACATCTTTTTTGTTTTGATGCTTACACTGACTCAGGCTATGTATAGATCACGAACAGGTGATGTATGTGGGTTTTAGAGCCACTGTAAAGCCTGGAAAAACGCCAGTCAGCTGCCTACCCTGGGGTCTGTGTGATGAGAGGGTTTTCCCACAAGGAGGTGCAGCAGGACCCCCCACCCCCCCCACACACCTTCAGGAATCCCAAGCTCAGATTAGGGGGTTCTATGCTACTAAGATGGCAGATGCTCACTTCTAGAGCCCAAGACAACAAAACTTCAGTCTAGTGACTGACTAACGGCAAGGCCTGAAAGAGGGACTCGGGAGTAGAGAAAGTCCTTGACAAGTTAGAACCAGTTTCCAGCTTCCCAGACCCACTTCACACCCCTGGCTTCTAAGAGACCAGGGTCCCAAGCATTCTTATTTTCTGTATTGTGTGTATGTGTGTGTGTGGGGGGGGGGGAGGCATGTATGTGTGTGGAGACCAGAGGTCACTCCTGGGTGTCATTCCTCCTCAGGCAGTGTTTTTTGAGGCAAGGCCCCTCACGGGGACCCGAAAGTCACCTATTAGGCCAGATAGGCTGGCTAGAAAGCCCCCAAGGCTTCTCTTGCCTCCTTGTTCCCCATGATGGATTATTGTACACCAGCTTTTATGTGGGTACTGGGGATAGAACTCGGATCCTCATGCTTGTGCGGCAAGCGCTTGACTGACTGACCCTACTTCCTGTTTTTAAATCACTGGATGCCTGTAGTGATGAGGCGAGCAGGCCTGCTTTTCATCCTGCCCAGCTCCCGCATGCCTAGCTTTACACCTGAAATAACAACACACAAATTGTATTCATTTAAACACTGCTTGGCCCATTAGCTCTAGCCTCTTATTGGCTAATTCTCACATCTTGCTTTAACCCATATTTAGTAATCTGTGTAGCACCACGAGGTGGTGTCTTACCAAGAGATCTTAACCTGCGCCTGTCTTGGAGAGGAGAGGCATGGCAACTGCCTGAAGTGTCTGCCTGACTCAGCTTTCTTTCTCCCAGAATTCCATTGTCTTCCCCGCCTACCTATGTTCTGACCTATCAGGCCAAGCAGTTTCCTTATTAATTAACCAATGAAAATAACACATGGACAGATAACCCTCCTCTGTCAGATGCCACCACTCCTCTGCATACCACAATCTTTGTCTGTCCTGTGCCATCCAATAAAAATCTGTTCTTTATACTTGAATACTTGTTGAAATCTATTCTGTGATTGTTACCTTCCCCCCGCCCTCCTGTTTGGTGGGATTTTTGAAAAAAATAATGTCACCCCTTAGCATGGTGATGGCTCACCAAACTGTGTGCTCAAACATTCCTTCGATGCTTCTGCTGGCTGTTTTCAGCTGAGATAAGCAATTACAACGATGAACTTTGAATAAAGAACATCCCACACCGAATGTGGATGGGTGTTCTCTCTCCTTGGGTCAGTTGAGGTCCTTATTAGAAGGGAGAAAAGCACGACTCCCCAGCAGACCATCTTCAGGCTCATTTGCAACATCAGCTCTTTCCGGTCTTCGGGAGATGGCCTTTGAACTCTGCAGCACCTGCCCCCAGGTTTGCTGTGTCCTGGCCCTCACTTCAAACCCCGGCATTGCCACATCACCTCAAGTCGGTCGAGGTCCTAATTAGATGCGAAAATCCCCACTGTGCCTCCGAAGCTCTGCGAACTCTGGAGTAGCCCGCTTCTCTTGCTGAGCGTGCCAAGCCTCGCCAGGGCCGCCGCCCTCACTGTACACATTCATCGGTTGCTTCTCTGGAGATCGCTGATACAGCCGCAGCCGTTACACTCCGCGACCTTCTCTCGTGACATGCAACTCTATATCCAACACCAGCAATAAGAATCCTTTCTCCCTCCATGACTCCATGGCTCAGGAGGCCTCAGACCTATCTACTAACTTACACTTTCCTGTGGTGCCGCCGACATGCTAAACATGGTGGGATGGATTGCCGGGGCAAAGGCAGGATGGACAGGTAAGGACAGATCAGTTTTTATGAGCGCTAACTCTCTGACGACAGCTCTAGAACCTTTGTGTTAAACTCTACCACAGTGGTTTTTTTTTTTTTTTTTTTTTTTTTTTTTGGTTTTTTGAGACAGAGTTTGTGGCTTTGGAGCCTGTCCTGGAACTAGCTCTTGTAGACCAGGCTGGCCTCGAACTCACAGAGATCCCTCTGCCTCTGCCTCCCGAGTGCTGGGATTAAAGGTGTGTGCCACTACCGCCCGGCCCACAGTGGTTCTTACCCTGTGGTCACAGGGGTCACTTAAGACCATCAGAAAACACAGGTATTGACATTAGGATTCATAACAGTAGCAAATTAGAATTATGAAGTAGCAACAGAAATAAGTTTATGCTTGCGGAGGGGATGGTCACCACAACACGAAAAATTGTATTAAAGAGTAGCAACATTAGGAAGGTTGAGAACCATGTTCTAGAAGGAATAAGAGGTTTTGGGTGGAATAAGAGACAGTTGTGCTCGCCTTGGCATCAAAAAATATGTATTATTTGTGTGTGTGGTGGGCAGTACATACATGTGTGCCCTGAGGCTCATGTAGAGACCAGGAGCCAATCTGTGGGAGTTGATTCTCTCCTTCCACTATGCTGGTTTAGGGATTGAATTCAGGACCTTGAGTTTGGCAGCAAACACCCTTACACACCGAGCTATCTCATCTGGCCCATCGTTTTTATTTTTAAGATCAGCAGATAATGCAGATGCCTCTGTGCATAGTTTCTGTGTTTAAGTGGCTCTCAGTCTGAATAGTCAGTTTCCCGTCCCTTCCTGAATATGGCCTAGAGGGTCTCTGCCTATAAGGTGTGAAAGGCCCCTGCTTTTTCTAATGTGGTCATAAATAGCAGCTCAACCTGTGCCCTCAAAGCAGAGCCTGGTGGAGGAGCCATGTGCTTAGCAGTGTGTGGAGAGTACTAGCCCTGGAGGAGGAGGGAGGAAAAGAGATGGGGCCTGCAGAGAACCAACACAGGTACGGGATACTGGGCTCAATAGCGGGAAGTGAAAGATGACCCGAGCTGGCCATGTGTTTGCAATGGGCTCGTTAGCTAGTGAATCTTTCAAAACCCAGGCTACACAGGCCCTGGGTGGGGCGGAGCCTAGCTTTCCCCTGCTTCAGAGGAGCATATGTGCTCGGCTAGAAAAAGTTTCCTGCTTAGAATCAAAACCCTCGGGAGGGAAGCATGGACAGAGGGGACACCTGCTTCAGTGTCCCAACGAAGTCATTAGCATCAACGGGATGTAGTTTCCTTGGCAACAGCTGAAGATGGGAAGCTAGCCACAGGCCCTGAAACCAAGTGTGGCTGAGAGGATGAGACTGGAGTGAACGGAACATGAATTCCTCCGTCTGGTTTTCTCAGAGGCCATCCTGGGTGACTTTAGCCTGGCTGACTCTCGCAGCTGGTGCAGGGCAAGGTTCACAACAAGTAGGTAGAACGACAGTTTGGATAATTTAGCTGACGCAGGGATTTACAGGCATGGTATTGTGGAGTACTCCTGAATCAAAGGACCATTACAGAAAGCAGGTCTCAAAATGGCACGGACAGTGCACGAAGAGCCAGTCTGGAAGCCCAAGCTCATGCCTCTGCCTTAGTGAGAATTAGCTTCAAAAGGTTCCTGGTGCAACAGCTTTCCTGTCAAGTTAAAAATTCTTGGCAGCCTGAATAGTTCAACTCACATGACAAGTTTCCCAGCCGTGATCACTCAGCCGAAGCCGGGATGCAGGACAGTGGGAAACAGAAGATGTAACATCCTGCATCAGCATGCATAAGTGATGCTGTGCCCAGAAACAAGCATCCCCGCAGTTGTAGGGGAGCATGGCCCTTGTACATTCCAGATTTACTCTACAGTCTGAGAACAAGACTACAGAAGCACCAGTACAGGGAGCATCTCTACACACTCAACTAGAGAGAAAAATTTCCCTGGAGGATTCTGCCCAGGCAACCAGATGTTCTTTAGTAAGAACAAGTCAATTGACTCTAGTCAAATAAGAAAGCAAAAAGCAAAGGGAGTCCCACAAGAACAACACAAATTACCGTGATTCACACCCAGGGCAGTGGGTCATTTCCCAAGGGATGACAAGGGACAAACCAGGTGGACCCAACACTCCACTAGTGTCAATTATAAGTCGTGATCAATGTGAGGAGGACCAGAGTATCTCAGGCTTTTGGAGTTCAAGCTCACCAACAGCTCACCAAGGGACATTCATTCCTAAAGAATTTTTTCATAGTTTGTTATACTATTTACTTATTTTGTTTGAAAATTTATGTGTATTTGAGTATGTGCCATGCTGGGTGTCTTCAGAGGCCAGAAGAGGGTATCAGATTCCTCTGCAGCTAGAGTTATAGTTTCTTGACATTGGTGCCGGGGAACAAACCAAAACAAACCTGAGTCCTCATGTTCTTAACCTTTGAGCCATCTCTCCAAGCCTGCATCTCTATCGTTAAGAGGCCAACAGTGATCCTTCAGAGGAGAATGGTCATTTCTTTTTTCAGTCAACTGCAGAGCCAGGAATAGACCCTGGATGACCCCAATGAGAGTTTCCCTTACAGGGTGTTACTGTCAAGAGCTCCAGTGGTAGGTTGAAGTCCTACAACACATTCCCAAATGCTCACACACACCCCAAACCCAGGACCCTGGGAATATCTGCTTCCATAGTAAAAGGGACATTGTGGTGGCATTAGGAATGTGTGGTGCCATAGTCCTTAGTGCTGTGTGTGTAAGAGCCTGTGTGCTCTCAGAGGAGAGAGTCACCATGCTGGCTGCAGCGAGGACCTGGTTAGGGTCAGAGAAAGATTAACATGGAAGGGACCAGAACTGATTGAAGTGGCCTCTAGATTCAGAAAAGACAAGAGGATTTCCAGAAGGAAAAAGGCTCAGGCAACAAGTGTATTTCCTACTTCTCATCTCCAAGGAGTATACTGACTTGGTACAGCAGCCTTGGGCCATATGGTTCCTGAGTGACTACTCTTCAGCTAGACAGGTGAGCACACTTCTGTCCCTAGTGGTGGCCACGGAGATGCCATCAGAAGTCTTTTTTGACTTAATGGGTCAATGGCAGCCCGATTTTTATTGACTTGCGGGATCTTTTATTTTATGGGGGTAACTGTTGGACAGCTGGCCTTGCTCGCAGGTTAACAGCTTTTCTGCACATGAACTGGCATTTGGAGTTCTGGGCTTAGCTGCACACTTCTCCCTTGCATTGCACAACTGGAAGAAATGCTCAGCAGCTCCTCCAGGGGACGAGACCCACCTCCAGCACGTTTGAAATCCTCCCCCTCTCCTCCCCACTGAACAGCTGTCATTCTCCAAATCTTTGTGCCCAAACTCCAAATGTGCAGACACTCACAAAAGATGAGGTGTGAGGTTTTATTGCTTTTTCATTTTGGCACCTTTTCTGACAACCTTTTAAGTACTAAAGATCTCTCTCTCTCTCTCTCTCTCTCTCTCTCTGTGTGTGTGTGTGTGTGTGTGTGTGTGTGTGTGTGCGTGCTGATTTTGCTTTTTGAAAAGCACAAGGAAAGCGTGTGAGGTTTGAAGTTTACCTATGAGAATGATTAAGCAGGCTGGGAAGCAGCTGGGCAAGATGGTGCACCGAAGATGTAGGCTCAGCTTTGTGGCATAAAAGGCTCACAGATGCACCTCTGCTATTTCAGAATGGTGGTGAGAACATTCTGGAAATGGTGCTGTGTCCACTTCCTGTTCCAATCAGCAGTGAGCTAAACCTGGTGTCAGTAAAGAATTTAAAGTGGTATTTTATTATTGATGGTATCTGCAGATTCCAGGAAGTTAAAGGGGGGAGGTGGGGTGAGTTTAATCAGAAGGGAAGTTGGAACGGTGCTGTGGGCTGTCACACATAGAATATTCTCTGACCTTCCCTAGCTCTCTGTAAACAAGTCTTTAAATTGTTTGGGGACCAAATCAATCAATCTAATGCAAAACAGTTAAAACTGTGTGTGTATGTGTGTTTGTGTGTGTGTGTGTGTGTGTGTGTGTATAACATGCGTGCTTGTTTGCAAGTACATGTGCACATGTGTGCACTTGTGTATGAAGGCCAGAGAGGGGAGGATCATGGGGAACAGGGAAATATGTTCAAAGTACGTTATATGGTTATATGAAAACAGTCTTATCGTATAGTATATATATTATGTGTATATTGATCTATTATATATATGTATATATGTATCACAGAAAAATTAACACAAACACAAAATTCACTCCAACAAAGTTGAAGAAAGATGGCCTAAACCTGGAGAATTCTTTGGTAACAATCAGTGACTCACAAAAGCCCCTCTCCCAACACTTGCCTCTGATTTGGGACAAAGAGAGCCTAGGTTGAGTTTCAATGGCCCCTGGGCTGTTGTCTCTCTGAAGGTGTGGCAGAGGGTCTTGTGCAACACTGGAGAGGGAAACCTCAGATCCTGCATTGGTTTCCAGGTGACACGGGGGAGGAAGTGGGTGTAAGTGACTGAAGAGGACAGGGCTGCCAGTGGAGACCCGAGTTCTAAGGCTGGAACTGACATAGAAAGGCAGATGCAATAATACACACAATCCCGGCGCTGAAGGGACTGGAGGCAGAGACAGGAGGATCCCTGGGGCACTCTAGTCTACTTGGTGAAGTTCCAGGCCAGTGAGAGACCCTGTCTCAAACAAAAAAGTGGACGGTGCCTGAGAAATAGCATCCAAGATTGACCTCTGAAAAACACACACACACACACACACACACACACACACACACACACAGAGAGAGAGAGAGAGAGAGAGAGAGAGAGAGAGAGAGAGAGAGCGAGAGAGAGAACATGCTAAAAGCTCAAGATCTATCTAGCTCTAGATATCACTTTCAGACTTGTTTCCAAGTATCTCTGGGCCTCAGTTTCCCCATCTTTTGTATGGAGCCAATAACAGCAAAGCCCCTGTGGGCTCTCCTGAGGACTCACCAGGTCAGTTCCTGCAGAGCCCTGTGTGGGTGTAGTGTATATAGTAAGAGTCCATCTGGCTTTGCTATTATTAGTATAAATAAATATTAATCTGCATCAAATTATAGATACGAGAGGGATCATAATTAGAGCCATAAAAGAAGACGTGTTATAATTTCTCTGGAAAATATAGAGGCTTCTGGAAATAAAGCCTTCTACACATGCAGCTTCAGGAGTGTGGCGCTCAGCGGCTCACCCACCCGCCAGCTGTCGGGGATGGGTTTAAGTCAGGGAAGTGTTCTGAACAGCCGTTCTCTTTTCCCTGACGATCTTATCCCAGGGCCACCCAGCAGCGATGCTGACCTGCTTATTATAACTGCACTGTAAACAAGGCCTGGGGTTTACATAACACCTTGGCCACTGACGGAGAAAAAGCACAGCTGAGTGTTGTACTTATGTCTGTTTGTACAACATTAGTGCAAAATTGAGAGGCTTTGGCAATAGCCTGTTTACAGACAAAAAGATTCGTAGAAAATCAAGTGGTTCCTTCATGTGTCCCCACTGGAGAAGTCCTGTCCACAGACAGCAGGGCAGTCTGTGCTACGGTGTCTGATGAACAAATTTGATCTCTTCACTTTGATTCCATCTCTTTCTTCAACAGAACAGAATAAATATCAGCACTACAGAGATGGCTCAGTTGGTAAAATGCATGCTGTATAAGCCAGAAGACCCCGGCATCCAGATAAAACCTGGGGATGGGAGAGCTAGTACCTATTATTCTGGCATGGCAGTGGAGATAGACAAGCCCCTAGGATTTCGCTGGCCAGCCAGATTAGCTGAAAACTGTCTATAGAACTAAGCTGGAAAAATGATGGAGGAAGACTCTGATGCTGAACTCTGGCCTCCACATGCACGCACAAATGTGCATGCTCCTCCCCCAAGGAATAGAAACAGAGACAGACATAAATCAGCAGTACAACTCACAGGTCAAGTGGCTGGTGCCAAAACGAATCCCCCCAAATAATAGCAGACGTTGGCTGCCGTGCTTGGAAACTAAGAACCTCACTGGAGACAGGAGTCCACATCAAAGAAAGCTTGGGGTACATTCTGCCCCAGTTGCTCTCATGTGGAAAATGAACATTATTTACAGCTCTGCACATGCCTGAAGCAGTCAGCCTCTGAGTCCGGTTAACTTGGCATTTTATGTTCTCAAGCAGAACAGTTTCTAACATAAACGCGTGCTGGGTTCCAAAGCTCCCCTGCCTGGGAAATGGTGTAAGGAAGACAAGGAAAAAAAAAGGACAAGGAAACGTCACGGCAATGAGGGGATGGTCGGGGCTAGGCTGGCTCTCCGAGGCAGGCTGTGGGCATAGCAATGGACACCCTCCTGACAAGGTGACGGCCTGGTGAGCGGTTATGGAATCGAGTGAGCCGGGAGTGTCATTTCCAATGATCACACTTCCTGAGATACTAAGATTTGACATAAAGCTACGATATGGGACAATCATCAAAAGACGTATTCTTAAGTATTTTTGGACCGAGTGGATTTAGTAATCCCAAACATAACTACTGACGTTCTTAGAGGTGCCATCCAAATAGGCTTTAAAATTAGGCTGTTGGTTTCTGTCGTCGTGCTTGCTCGTGCAGGGAGATTTTAGATTTCCGAGAAGACTGCAAACTAGAACTCTCCGTGGAAAGTGTGGGCATGCGGTCTACAGAGGTCATAAAAACAGTTGCGCTCACCCGCAAACAGGAGCTTGGATAACCACCAGCTCCTGTCATGCCCACCGCTGTTGGTTGCTTTACGGTGCTGTGGAGACACCGCAATGCAAGGATCATCAATGCTCTCCCATGCCACTGTTAGCTAGGCTGGAAGAAGCCATCTCACGTTCAGGAGTGTGCAGTCATACTCACACTGTTCCCTGTAGCAAACTCAAGCCTAGAGATTTGGGGGAGGGGATCTGTGAGCCTGATTTAAATGAATTCGAGAGGGAAATTTTGTCCTTTGCAGCCTCATTCATAGTCTGCAAGATGCGATGCCAAGTAAAAGGAGCCAGGTATGGAAAGGTAGATCTCGCATGCTCTCGTGTGTGGGAGCTACATTATGTAACACACAGGAGTGGAGCAAAACGGGGTTTGGCAGGGGCTGGTGAATTCGAGTCTGGAGGCCATAGGCAAGGAGAATGCAGTATTTCAGCTACAGGAAATAGCACTAGGGAGGCTGAGGCAGGAGGATCTTCGTGAGTTTGAAGCCAGTCTGGGCTAGATACAGAGTAAGTTCAAGGCTAACCTCGGCTATGCAGCAAGAGCCTGTCTCAAGATATAGTTTCACATACCCCAAAGCAGATGCCTGGTCTCTTCTAGAACCATCTCATCGATCTTGTCACCCTGGTGTTAGAGAGGGAGGTGGGGTCAGCATCTTTGAGGACCATCACAGAGCAAGGTCAGGAGTTCTGCCTTCCTCTCAGCTACACATCATATGCTCTCCTCATTCCCACTTTCCCTAGTGCCCCCAGTAGGTCCTTCAATGGTCTCTGTCTGATCTTTCAATATAGTCTCCACTCACAAAGAACTCCAAACCTCATACTTCTTAGCTTCTGCTTCATGCTTCCTATATCCTGACCATCAACACCAGAGCATTAACAGAATGCTTTCCAAAGCTCCTTCAAGACATTTCTTTAAGTTGTCCACATCCTTCTGGCTTCTTGGGGTCTGTTCTCTTAGAACCTCGTAGAAGGTTCATTCTCCATGGGCTGGATCCTCATCCCAGCCTATCACTTGACTGTCATCCCTGGAGCCTCAATATCCTCTCTGATCTCCCAAAACAAAAGGGCTTCCTTCTTCTTCATCCTTAATGCCTTGCCAAAATAAAAATTCTATGGAGTGCCTTCATAATCTGTGGCCGGACACCTGCCCTCTCTGGCTTATTTCTTCACTTCTGTGTTTAACTCTATCCTGGTCCCCCATGTGCCTTGCCGCCTCCATGGGAGGACCCTGCATAACTGTTTTACTTAACCAAGCCCTACACTTGATTCACCGAATGTCAGGCAGAATGATTACAGAGAGCACGCATGGCTGAATGAGGAAAACTCTACAAAGCAGTCTTCATTAAGGAGGAACAATTTTAATTTAGGATAAATTACATAAGTATCGCACAAAACACCCACAGAATGCCGAGTCATTTGTTAATTTACTTCCTTTTCTCTGCCACCAAGTCCTTTCGGGCTAACATATCAAAATGTAAACAGCGCTTGTTTGCAATCCTTCACGTTTAAAATTATCAATGACCCAATGCCCTGTTTAGAAATCATAAATTGACTGTAGTAAGGAAATTAAATGATCTCTCCGACACGGTAGAACACCCCTTAGTTAATCCTGAAGTGAATGACGAGGCACAACAAATACCACATACGAGTTATGTTTATATGGATTCATTAGCTAGAGTTTGGGAAAAGAAAGAATTGTCTTAATTTGGTCACTCCTGCCAGGCCATTTGGAGACACAGAGTGGGAGATGATCGGGTAGGAGGAAGGCACTGGAGGCTCAGAGCTTTCTGGGTCTAGAAGAGGAAATAGGATGCTGTTTTGGGGTGGGTTATTGACCAGCTCACAATTGCATTTAGCTGTTTTTCTGCTAAGAGGTGAGCAGGTAGCTTTTAGTTGACGTCTGCAAGACATGTTTCCCACGGCAAGGCTGTTTATGTGGGTGGGAAGATGTGGACCTTAGTATTCAGGGCACATGGGGTGTCTTCACAGTCTCTATTTACCCATTTATTTACAGAAAATCCAGCCACCACCTCCCTGTGTCACCTGCACACCCACCTGAACAACCACTCTTAAAAAGCACTTATCTGGCTAGCTGTCAATAGAGAAGCACACCATTATCGATGTTATCTTCAGAGAACTAGCTCTCTTGACCCCCTGCAGTACAGAGTTCCCTATTTCCTTCTGAAGTTTTAAGACTGCCCATTTTCTGGTTGGCAAGCCTAGTGTTCTGACCACTGCGCCACATATGGGTTTTTACCTGGTGCTTGGTCACCTCTGCTCTGTGCAGTTAGTGATGACTTTTGGATGGTATTAAATACATCGGGAAGAGATTTTTCTCATGGTTTATCTAATTACTAGTTCGGTAATTACCTCATCACTACTTAGGCACCAAATTATCTACACAGTTTTCATTCCAGAATTCTCTTTACAATCCCCAAGGATGTGTCTCTTTAATAGCGTCTTTTCTCACATTAGCTCATCAGGGTGCAGGTGCAGGTGCAGGGTGGGTGCAATCCACAGTAATAGAAGTTTTGTAGGAAGGGATGAATTCTGTGCAGAAACTGATCTAACCTATAGCCCAATTTCACGTACAACCATTTAGGAGAGAAGTGGTCTCTCTGATTATCTGTGGGATGCATCCTTCTCCTTGGCCATTGCTGATGCTGGCTAATCGGCTTGCAGATAGCAGGAGAGTAGCTCGTCTTACAGACCGAGCAATTAAAACATGCGCAATGCAGTTTTTGCTGGGAAAAGAAGCAGGAAACGTTCCAAACTAATGGAAGGTTAATAGGTGGTCAAGCCAGATAATCAAGGAATCTTGAGGGGGAAAAGAAAATCGAGATCTTAAGGAAAAAGAAACATAAAGTTGCAGACAATTAACCCATAAGAGCTATACTGGAGCCACTCTGTCCACTTGTAAGCCCCTCCGCTAGCACTCTTGAAGGGGAAGTGGCCAGTGGGGAGCAGTCATGTGTTACAAAGTGTGCTCACAGACAGAAGTGGGATTTCCGTAACAACCAGGTCAAGGGTTCTATGTCCAGAACAAACTGATGAGGCCAGCCGGGCAGGGACACTAAACTCGGATGCTACATCTACAGATAGATGAAGTAGGAAGGGTCATCATCAATAGGGTCCACAAAAATGCTGGGGTTGGCTCAGAGAGAACCCATAGGGTGGTTGGGGCAGGTTCAAGGTCTCCATGGAGCAATGGATCCTCAGCAGTAACAGAAGGCCAGACTGCTTTAGAGGGGCTGACTCGGCAGCTTCTTCCCAACTAGGCAACACAAGTAGTGATAATATACTAACAGTGATATAAAAGTTAAGTAAGTCCATTATATTATCGTTGTCCTCTCAAAAGTAAGGTGTCCTTGCCTAGACCCATTATCTAGTACTATAGAAGCAGATGCAGGAGGATTGCTATGAGTTCTAGGCCAGTCAGGGCTAAGAAGAACAGATAAGATGAGGGAAGGGAAAGGCTCAAGACCAAGTGAATCTCACTTATATCCAGACTGTTGGTTCCAGAGCCAGGATGGGTAAGGTGCAGCTTGCTGGTATAAAAAAACCCAGGGTAAAGAAATCATTTAGGAGAAGTAAATGATTGATTTCTAGTATTTTGATATATCCAGAACATCAGCTGTGCAATGAAATGTAATATGAATCTGAATGAAGCCATCTCGGTTGTTTATTCACTCCTGAGTATATCTGAAGACAACCTTGACATATACCTGGAATGAAGAGGTTTTGTTACTTGTCCAGAGGGGCCTCTTGGAGTGGAAAGCAATGCAGAGATGCAAAATAACTGGTCAACGTACTTGAGAATATGTGCCTGTTGTGTGCTCAGCCCTAAGTGAAACAGCTGCATCAATATTATCCCTCCCAGGGCTCAGAGAGCATCCTGGAGGAGGGGGTGGAAAGAAAAAGAGCTGGAGGATGGGGAGGAGAGCTATGAACTGCCATCTTCTGGACATGGTGTGGCTGCTACACTCCAGCTCCCAGCAGCTCTCAATACCTGCACAGGGGCAAGTCAACAAGATCCGTCACCGCTTCAGCAGGCAGCACGAATAGGATTCAGTGGGTTATTAACAAAGAGTGAACATGAAGGAGAGAGGAGAATACATTAGGGTGCGCAAGAGTAGGAGGGAGGAATTGTGGGTGAATATGATCAAGATACATTGCTTACATCTACAAAATGATTGAAGTATAATTAGATGTACTATTTTTAAAAAAGGTTTTATAAAAAATATGTAAGTAAAATAGACAATAATTAACCATTTATCAATGCTATTCTAGTTTAACTGATGTATACAATGTCAGAAGGTGGCTGGTACCAGGCTGTGAACATGATGAGCCATTGAGAGCAATTGAGAAAGGGGATGTGAGGTCTGAACACAGTTTTGGTCCGAGCAACTGGAATGATGGAATATTTTGGCTGGGATGGGGAAGTTACCAGAAATAATGGTTTGGAAGGTGAAGATCGTGATTTGGGGTTTAAGACATGCTGGTTTGGATTGCCTACTATGCAGCCACAAGGAATGAGTGAGTCTGGAGTTCTGGGACGAATTCCAGCAGGGAGACACACATGTCGGGATTATCAACAAATAGATGGTATTTAAAGTCACAAGAAAGCCTGGGATTGCCAAAGAAAGGAAAGTTAGCAAAAAAAAATAGGACCCCACAGCTACTCCCTTGGAGCATCACACTGTTCAACGGGATGATGGTGAGGGCTGAGCAGAGAGGATGATGTAGAAGCTGCTGTGAGCAAGGAGAGAATTCCAGGTGAGTGTTATCCCAGAGCCTTGAGCTCCAATAGGATGTCAGGCTCTCTTCCACTCAGAGAGTCAGTCAGTGAACCACTATTGATCATATGTTAATCTCAAGAGCTATCATCAACACGTCCAGCTAGAGACTTGGGATCCTCAGGCACTCACTAGGTTGACATGGTGATGCTGTCTACATCCAGTTGTGGATGAATCATCTACATCCAAATTTTCCCCATCCAAGGCTCAAGGACCATAGAGGAAGAGTGGGTGAAAAGGATGCAAGAGCCAGCAGGTGGAGAGGAGTTCTGTGAAATGTCGACTTCTGGATACGATAGGGATGCTACACAGCATTAACTCATGGCAGCTGTGGTTGCCTGCTAATGACCAAGCCAATCAAAATTCTCTCGTGTCCCCATGGCTCCACCCTTGGCTGAGGAGTTACTCACAGTTGATGGGGATGTGACTGCTGGAAGGAAGCCCATGTGTCAGTGGATGACCACACGTACATGCATGTGTACATGGGAAGTGCTAATGGAATTCAGAGAGTTGTTTTAGTTAGGGTTTCTATTGCTCTGAAGAGACACCATGACCATAGCAGCTCTTATAAAGGAAAACATTTAACTGGGTCTGGCTCACAGCTCGGAGGTTTAGTTCATTCTTGTTATGATGGGAAGCATGGGGCACACAGGCAGGCATAGTGCTGGAGAGGTAGCTGAGAGTTCTCCATCCAGATCAGCAGGCAGCAGTAAGAAAGAGAGATACTGGACATGGCTTAAACATTTGAAACCTCAAAGTCCCCAGTGACACCATTCCTCCAACAAGGTCACACATTATAATTGTGCCACTCTCTGGTGAGCAAACATTCAAATCTTTAAGACTATGGGAAGCATTCCTATTCAAATCACCACAGTCATTAATGGCAAATAATACAGAGGATGTGAAGTTTGGGGATATTGGGGTGGGGACACTAAGGAAAGTTGAAGACAGTAATGATGGATAGATATTAAAATAGTAACAACAATTAATGAAAAAAGGTCATGAATTTGAAAGACAAAAAGGAGGGGTATATTAGAGGGTTTGGAGGGAGAAGGGGGAAGGGAGAAGAAATAATTATGTTTTAATCTCAAAAATAAAATAAATCACTAAAATATATTGTATAAATGTATGAAACTTTTAAAGACTAAAGCTGGGTGTGGTGATGCACACACCTTTAATCCTAGCACTTTAGAGATGGATATCTATGATTTCAAGGCCGACTTGGTCACACAGTGAGTTCCAGGTCAGCCAAGGGGATATAGTGAAAGCCTGTCGCAAGAAAACAAAACAAAAAATAATATATATATATACAATATATGTATAATGGATCACTGCAGGGAATTTTTCTCTACAGGTTGGTTGACTCTGGATATTAGCATCTCCTGTTTACACCTCACAGTTGTTGTCTATGACTCTTCAGAAGACATAGGAACAATAACAATACAGCTTTGCTTTGTCATCTTGCTTTGAAGACCAACACATCTCTTCTCAGTAGTTTCACTGTTTATTACTGTGATTTCATTACTACAAATGGAATTCATTTAAACAAAGGATGGAGTTTGCGGAAAGATTATATTTTTATTTATGTGTCTGAGTGTCAGTATGTGTGTCATGTGTGTGCAATTCCTATGGAGGCCAGAAGAGGGCACTGAATCACATAGAGTAGGAATTACAGGTGTCTGTGAGCTGTCTGATGTGGGCGCTGGGTCTCTTAAAGAACAACAAACATGCTTAAATGGTGAACCATCTCTCCAGTTCACTTCCTTAAATTTAAAAAAAAATTACATTTCTTTATTTGTATGTGTTGTGGAGAGTTGCATGTGCCACAGGCACAGGTAGATCTCAGGGGACAACTTGAAATAGTTGTTTTCCCCTTATACCAAGTGGGTTCTGGGGATTCAACTCTAGTTAAATCTGGATTAACAGCAAGTACCTTCATCTGCTGAGTCATCTCACTGCCCAGCAAAGACAGAAATTTCTAGAAAGACAGAGGTCATGGTGCCATTATATCTAGAGTGTCAAAATGTCCACTTCTTTCCATTTCTTCTTTCTTTTGTTTTTCAACACTGGCGAGAGAACCCAGGATCTCCCACATGGATGGTAACGCTTTCTCCCATGTTTGCTGCTGAGTGGTTGAGGATAAGCTGAGACCTGTGAACGGTGACTTGGAAAGGTACCTCCTGTGTCCCTCAAGGGGTGACTCCTAAGTGTTATCTCACAGAGCAACACTCTTGCTGTTTTTGAGTCCTGCCGTCCACAGGGCCTGAAGGACCACTCCTTCCCACTCCGGCTCATGTCTCTCATGGTTTTGCTATTACCAAACCTTGAGTAGCAACTTTTCCATCTTAGTATGCACATGTGTAGAGATGTATGCACATGTGTAGAGATGTATGCACATGTATAGAGATGTATGCACATGTGTAGAGATGTGTGCACATGCGTAGAGATATATGTACATGTGTACAGAGGTATGCATGTGTGTACAGGTGCATGCGCATGTGGAGATCAGAGGTGTTTCCCCAATTTTTTTTTACTTTACTCTTTGAGACAGGGTCCCAACGAACCTGGAGCTCACTGCTAAAGCCAGGCAAGCTTCCTGTGAGTCTAAAGTATTTGCTGTCCCTGCCTCCCCACTGCTAGGATTTCAGGCATCCCTGGCTTTTTATGTGGGTGCTGGGGGCTCTGAACGCAGGACTTCATGAATATATGACAAGCACTCAGCCCAGCCACCCTTTTCAATCTCTTCTGATGGAGTCATAAACTTCCCTGACAGTCAGGGTTGTTCCATTAAACACTGGGCATGCAGCTATTCACATGGGCATTAGTGATCAACAGCCCAGCTCCTTCCATGCATCCAAACAGAAAAACAGACAGATGAGAAACATCCTATATCAGAAGAATTAACAAGCTGGAGCGAAGCTAAGTGGTGAGCCAAAGAAAAATGAAATTGATTCTGAAATCTGGTGTGATTGTGGAGGAAGACATGATTAGAAGTCATTAGGACTTCGATTTAAGAAGATGTTCAGGTCGTCCTGATAATGTTTGTTAAATCCTTTCTGATGGGAAGGTCACGGGTTACAAATAAATACATTTCAGAGCCTTAACTCCTGTCTGAAGCACAATCTTCAACATTTAATATCACCAGGCCGACTCTAATTTAGCTGTCGACAGCGGGCTTTGTGGGATGGACATGTCGGCCGCACCTGTGGTCACATCACAGTAGGTGGGGGGGGGGTCGGAGATGGGAGCACAGTGTTCCAGCTACAGATGCATGCTTTAGGAATGAAGAGTGCAGGAAGGGCTCTTCCTTCACCTGTGTCTCTATTATCATAGCATCTTTTCTGTAGGAAGCTTAGTTTTCTTTTCATTATTATTATTATTATCATTATTATTATTTTTTTTGGTCCCCGCCCCTTTTTACGCCCACTCCCAGCGACCTCTGGTCTCTTGGAGTCATCCTGAATCTCTTTTTTTTCTCTCTTTTCACTGCCCCCTTTTGCGTGTGCACACGCGCCCTCCCTCCCTCCCTCCCTCTCTCTCTCTCTCTCTCTCTCCTCCTCCTCCCTCCCTCTCTCTCTCTTGTTCTCTCTCTCTCTCTTTCTCTCTGTCCCCCTCTCTTTTTTTTCCTCCCTCCCTTGACCCACACTGTCGAGCACCCCCTTCCTTAATAAATAATCCTCCCACGCACGTGGTCGCGTCCTGGGTCTCCCTTCCTCCGGCTCCGCGATACACCCCACGCCAGAAAAGAAGAACATCAATTATTATTATTATTATTATTATTATTATTATTATTATTATTATTATTATTATTTGGAAGGTTTCAGGTGCATAAACTGGAAAGCACTTGACTCCTTCCCCTAAGGCTTTGTACAGTCAGTCACACACACCCTTTGTTTTCCTGTGTGGAATTTTCCATGTCTTATCCACGCTTCTGGATCAATAACCAGCCTTCTCGTCAGGTAGCCGACTGCCTTGGCAGCCTGAGAGTTCATGAGATGTTAGCAGTATCTCATTTTAGTTGGCTTGTGGTGATCTCATACTGTTGGCTAAGATGAGCCCAGGAGACCTGCCCCTGGGCCTCTGTTTATTAGTAACTATGGGTGCAGCCTGGCTTGTCAGCATCTGATTGAAGGGAAGGATTCCACCCCACAGCTAGTGAAGGGCTATTCCTTAGGAGATGATGAAGCCATCTGTGGGCTGGGGATGCACCGCAGACAGGGAACGGAGCTTAAGCAGTGGTGGAGTGGGACCCCCACATGGGGCTTGGTGGGAGTCAGCTCTCTGTGGGAGTGTGCTGAGAGGGCTCATGCCTACAGAATTCTGAAGGTGCGGCAGTTGACACCTGAGACCTGATCAGTATAAGAACAAGGTCCTTAGGCTTGGGGATAGAGAGAAGTAACCAGCTGCGAGGAGATGGGAGAATCTGGGAGGGGAAAGAATGGGAGTAGAAGAGGAACAAGAGATAGTTTTCCACCCTGTAAGGGTGAGGAGGAAGTGACTTCTATATCCATATTCATGGTTTCTTTAAAGCAAAATGGAAATTGCCCTTAAGGAGATGGGAGATATAATGGAGGAGAGGACCTGGGGAGGATTAGAGGGAGGGACTAGGGTGTGACATGATCGAGATACATTGTGTGTGCACAGACACACACTCACACACACACACACACACACACACACACACACACACACACACACATGAAAAAATTAAAAAGGATACATGATCGTTTTTGTTTAGGGTAAATTTCACAGATAGCTCTGGAAAACTCTCCAGGGACTCAGGATTTCAATGTGCAGCTTCCAGCTTGTTTCTCTATAAGGGAGGTTGTGGAGCCTTTCCGAGGTACAGCCTGGGTGGTGGAAAGTGAGTCTCCATGGAGCGGGTCTTTGGAGGTTATGCCCTCCAATAGCTCGGCCAGGCCTCCTGGTCCTGTCACTAGGTGAGGGGTTTCCGCCTCACACCCCAGTTGCCCACTGGCCATGAGCATCATGGTGGACTGAAATTCACAAAACCCTGAACCCAAATAAACTCGTCTCTTCTTTTAAATTGCTCTGTCAGATATTTTGCTACAATAAAAGTAATGAATACAATGCCTTAGCCATTCATTGACTGACTTGTGGAAGTACACAATTGTTTATTTTCCCCAGGCTGGAATGTTATGAGCACCAATCTCCAACCAAATGTCTGCCCAATTGCTACCTAACTAGACTCTGCTATTGCTAATATATCCAAATGCAGACTTCAGCATCCATTAAAATTCTCAGTGTTCTTATCACCTACCAGGAAAAGTATACTTACTGGAAAATGTGTGAAAGAGAGATCATGAAGGTCAACACGAGCGGACCAGTTGATAGATACATGGAACTGATGCTCTACCCTCTGTGCCGACGGTGATATGGTTGGTAACCGATGCATGTATTGGTTTCAAAAACATTTTGAAAGGGATTATTTCTCTCACTAGGAAGCAGTTTCACTTTGGGATCAACACTATCACAAATGGAGGTTCTTACTATTTCAAGCTGAACTTGGGTCCTCTGGATTCTGCTATACTTTATAGCCTTTGGGTGAGCAGTGGAACCATAGCTAAAGCAAACCCTTTCTCCATTTAGTCTCTTTTCTCAGGGTGCTTTACCACCAGAAAAGGAAAGTGACTCAGGCAGGTAATCTCTGTTGCAAAAGAGAGATTTCATGGAGATGACTTGGTGGTGGGCTTGGCAGGTAGTGGGAACACCTGAAATGCACATGGGCTCTCCACGCAATGCATCTGTTCTGAAAATGACCTGACCTTCTGGGGTTGGCTGCCAAGATCCTGGGCACTGGGGGAAGGTCAGCTTTTACATGGTAATTCATGGACTAGCCCTGAGCAAGTGGAATGTGGAAGTTACTGCTGTTCCTTAGTATCTGTAGGGGGAGGAGCTCCAGGCACTCACTTCAAGGGTCTCAATACACAGATACTCAAGTCCCTTTAATAAACAGACACAATGTTTGCACCTAGCTTGTGCATACTCTACGAGAATTTTTTTCTCTGCTCATTTATGATACCCAAATTGAAACCATGGCCCCAAGGCACAGAGAAACAAAGTTCCTCTTTCCCTATTAAGTTACTCTCTCTTGGTTATTAAAACACAAAAAAGGGGTAACGTGGGTCCACCCTAGTTAATGGCAAACACCAACCAATCAACAGCTATTTCTGCACTTGCAGACAGACACACCAGAAGCGTTGCTTGGAAACCTTAGGACCCAAAGAGAAGAGGAAGACAATTACAAGAAGGGGTATTCAAACCCAAAAATAAAAACCTAAACCCCTGAGAGTCAGGGGCTTCCCAGCTCCGGGGGTCCCTTGTGACATCTGTAACATTTGCCAATGAACATTTATGTGTTGTGGGATAATCTTTTTGTATACTGTGAATATGCGTCTCTGCCTAAGGTGCCGTCTTTATTGTTTAATAAAGAGTTGAATGGCCAATAGCTGTGCAGGAGAGAATAGGCAGGATTTCTGGGGAGAGAGAGGAACTCGAGAAAAACCTGAAGCATGCAGGATTTGCCAGCCAGACAAGGAGGGAATCAGATTTATAGAATGGAGTAGGGTCAAGAGCCATGTGGCAGAATGTAGATTGTCAGAAATGGGTTCATTTAAGTTATAATAGTTAGTTGGGAACAAGTCTAATCTAAGGCCAAGATTTCATAATTAGTAAGTCTTCGTGTCATTAATTTGGGGACTGGCAGTCCAAAGAAAATCCAATAAGAAAGTTTGATTTATTTATGCCTTCGGCTGAGACATTTTCTCTTCCTTAACTTCTTTAATTGATGGAGACAATGAATCCACCTGGCAGCCAGTATCATGTTGCAGAGCAGGTTCTGGGAGAACCATTGTTACACATCAGTGTATGGGAGCACAGCAGCATCAGAAGTCTGTTTGTATTCTGGATACATGCAATGCTTTCCCCTGTATTTTGGATTCAAGAACAGCCGGCTGTATCTGCAGATGGAGAACCTGCACCCATTCACATTGGCTCCTGAGTCTGTTTGCAGGTCTCTTTTCTCAACCACTATTGACTCTTTTGCTGCAAGGCTCATTCATTCAAGTTGAGTTGCTGTGATGGAGATGGTATGACCTACAAGATGGGAAAATATCTACTACCATTGTTTTGCAGAGAGCAATCAACCAACTGCCCGTGGCTATTTCCTGAAAACAGGAAGTATGTCCCCCTTAAAGACTCAGAAAATAAAGGAAACATACACAGCTCAGGAAGTAAATGAAGTAAGATTTACAAGGCACCGTTCCCAAGGTTACACACATAGTTACAGCTGCTAGGAAGAAAAGACAGACTGGTCCAACTGCCTCCAGGTCAGGCAGAGTAAGTTTCAAGGATGGAGCTTTCACATATTGGTGCCCCTATTGATTGGCATTTTGGTGACTCCAGGTCAGGCAGAGAAAGTGCCAAGGATGAAGCTTTCACATGTTGGTGCCCCTATTGATTGGCATTTTGGCGATGCTGTGATCTTTGAGTCACCCATGCTCCTGTAAGAAACCCTATACCCATGCTCTGCAAGTAAGCCTGATAAACTATGTCTCACCAAGTTGGACTTGGATGGAATATTTACTTTGGTCTGTTGACAGTAGCCTCCCTGGGAGTGGGTGGACATTCATTTGTCTCCCCAGAAAAGGTCACATAATACCAACCCTACTGTGACAACCATTTTTGAGCGAAACCTGTCTTTGCAGAGCATTTTGTTAATATTTTAGTTTTATTTTAATCATGAGTGTGCATGTGTTTTGTGTCAGAATGTCTACAGAAGTGCAGGCGCTCTCTGAAGCCAGAAGTGTTCGCTTTTCTGGAGCTGGAGATATATATGGTTGAGTGTCACCTGATATGGATGCTGAATATTAGACTCGGGTCCTCTCCAAGAGCAGAAAATGATTTTAATTGCTGAGCCATCTCTCCAGCCTCCCCAATAAATATTTATGCAGGAAATAAAACAGAACTTATTTAATGACTCTGAAATAAGAACCATATTAAGACCCACACCACAATCCACCAATGAACATACTTAAAAATCAATATATGATTTAACTGAATTGTAAAACAAACAATTTATAGGAAAATTGTATCTATCTGAATGTGTCCATTAGGGGCAGAAATCATTCCTTTAGATCTGTGATGTGATGTGAATAGCAGGAGATGACCGGGTGCTTGTGTGGGAGTCACAAACAGCACAGCTGATATTTTTGCTCGTACTTGATAGAGTTGGCTGGCAGTAGCTGGCAGTCTTGACAGAGTTCACAGCCATTGTGATAAATGGTGGTCACCAGCATAAGATATCTCTCTGCCTCCATACCGTGCTGGTTGTTTTTTTGTCAACTTGATACAAGTTACGGTCATCTGGGAAGAGGGACTCTCAATTGAGAAAATATCTCCTTCACATGGGCCTGTAAACACATCTATTAGGGGTATTTTTTTTTTGACTGATGATGGACGTGAAATGGTCCAGCCCATTGTGGGTGGACCATTGAGGAAATGTTCCTCTAAGAAAGCCAAATGAGCAAACAGTGGAAGTGAGCCAACAATTAGTGTTTCTCCATGGCCTCTGCTTCAGCTCCTGCCTCGGCTTCCCTCACTGATGACTGGGATGTGTACACCAAATGAACCAGTTCTTCCCCACGTTGTTTTTCTGTCATGGTGTTTATCACCAAAACAGAAAGCAAACTGTTACACCTACTAAGATCTCCTGCCTGCTGAGACAAACCTAGCTGTGCAAATCATAAAAGAAAGATTCCAGGGCACAGCACAGGGAAAGAAGGCCAACAGTGGACTCACAGTGGGGAAGGAATCAGCTACTCTGCATAGCGTGGTCTCGCCTTATGCAGCCCCAATTCAAAACTTCAGAGTTGCCCTACCTAGTCTGGTAGTAACTGATACACTATTCAGATTTATATTAATCTTTTAAAGTTCACTGCTCAACTCCACCCTTTGAGCATTCAGCACTTGATGTCACTAGACATCGCGATGGTTGCCATACTAGATGACATAGGTTTCCCAACACTGATATCATTATATCAAAAAGCCCATTATGTTTTACTGTCCAGTCCAGTATCATGTTTGATCTTTGCTACAAACACACATCTTGTCAATTCTCTAGGCAAGTCTCAATGTCTTTACACGGGAAACATCCTGAGAAATTCTATTTGCCTCTAATATCAGCATCGTCACCTTTGTCTGAACTCAGTCATCCTGTTATGGACAAAGTAGTGTTTCTGTTTCAACCTGGCCTTCCCTTTCAAAAACATATTCTCCTCTTGGCCTGCAGGGTGATATTTTAAAAATAGATCATTGGCGTCTAAGAAATGGTTCAGTGGGTAAGGGTGCTTGTGTAGTGCAGGCAGGAGGACCTGAGTTTGTATCCCAAGTACCCGTGTAAAAAACCACGCATGGCTGTGGGTCTTTGTAACTTCAATATTGATCCCAAGATCCTTAAAGCTTCCTTGCCATGCAGCCTAGAGAAAACAGTGAGGTTGTGGATCAGTGAGAGACTACCTCAAAGCAATCAGGTGGAAAGTGACAGAATGACACCAGTGCACACCTGCACACTCACGTAATGCATCACACACACACACACACACACACTACATATACAAATAGACAATGACTCAGATCAGATTCAAGCATCCACAGCCGGAAATTCTACTCCATGAATCAAAGCTGATAAGGACATACGTTATTCAGCCCTTGCCAGCTCTGACCTCAACTCCTGGCACTGTCTTCCCAGTTCATGTCTCAGATTTAAGCCATTCAAAACACACCAACCGGCCTTTGTAGGGACATGGTATATACTTTTCCTTCTTTGTGGGCATCTAGTGCTCCTCATGTCTTCCTGTAGATATCACCCGCACAGGCGCCCACCTCACTCAGCCCTTCTTCACAGCGCACTGCTGGGTTTCCTCTGCAGCACACATACCCTGGTTCTGAAATCATCTTGCTCAACTATTCTTGATTTATTTAACCACTGCTTCTGCTGGGTGGAATATGGGCTCTGCTATACCTTTAAGGCCAACACGAGTGCCTGGCACTCGGTGGGGACTCTGTAGATGTTCCCCAAGCAGTGTGTGCTATTGTGGGGTCTACAGAATGAATCACCTCATAAGCAGCTGTTCGTGGAGACCAACTGGCTATACAACAGCTGGGGCTGTAATAAGTGCACTGCAGTCGGTGACAGCAATGGCCCTCCTGTGTTCATTTAGTATGACATACCCACATAGGCTCTGTAGATGAGCAACCAGCCACCTTACTGTTAGCCGTCTCTGGAGAGGACAGTTCATTAAGTAAGGAGCACCAGAGGCAGCTCAGGGGGCTGTGGAGAGAAAGCAGTGGCTCTGTGCATAACAAAGAATTCATTGCAAAGGGCTTCTCCAAGTTCAGGATGATTTCTCTGTCTCTTACGGCATGTGTGCCTCTCTGAATTTGCATTTCCCAAGATCACCTTGAACAGGCACTTATCAACAGCCCCCTGAACTAATCAATACCCTCCCTTTGTACATATCAACATCTTCCCCTTGTACAAATCAATCAATTGCACTGATCAATACGCACCCTTGCACCTATCAATACCCTCCTCTTGTACTGGCTAACTCCCATTGCACCAACCAACACCCTTTTGCACTAATCAACACTCGCCCCCTTTATCTATCAACATCTCTCCTTATACTTATCAATACCTTTGTGCACCAAACAATATCCTCTTGCACTGATTGATAATCTCGCACCTGTCAACACCCTCCTCTTACATTGATTCACATCCCTCCCTGTACTAATCGACACTCCCCTCCCATTCTCACTATGGGTGAAGCACTGTGGGCTGGTCATGAGCCTGGACTCTGAACTCCATCTATCTAGAATATGACTCGTCTCTGCATCTTAATCCTGTGTCTTGAGGGCAGGTTGCAGGCTCCGTACATCCCCTTCCACCTGGGAAATGTGAACAAGAGCAGCGCCCACATCTCTGAGCCATGATGGAAATCACATGGATTGAAGTATGTTCTGGAGAACAGACGGCCTCACCTGGTACCCAAGCAGCAGCTAAGTGCTGCCTCTAATTATCCGGACGTGTTTGGGGAACAGCAGCCACTCAACAAACATAAAAAGAAATAAGGCGCCTCAGAGCAGCGAGTTTCCTCAAGGGCCATGGCAGCATCTTAATTTGCACTTGGTTGCAGAAGGATGGAAATGAAAGTGGCGGCGTGCTCTGCATTGTGACTGGATTTTCAAAAAGTCTGAGTAAAACAACAGAGGGGTGCTGGCGTGTTAATTAACAGGTCGACATGGGAAAAGAATACCATGGAAAGTCAAACAGAAAGAGCCCGGAATCTGCTTTTATGCCCCAAATAAAAGGACTTCTATTATTGGAGCCAGGAAAGAAAGCTTCCTTCTATAATCTAGGGCTCTTTCCCAAGTCCTGATCTCAGCAGGTGAGGGCTATGCTGTACTACCTGCACTCATTTTCGGAACTCCTGAGAGATGATGACGGAGTTCTTCTGCCTCCAGACTGTCCACAGGTGTGTGTATGCATTGGACAGTAGAGCTTGTCTTAATGCACGTCTTTCAGGTATCTGTGTGGGTAGATGCTGTGCTTTCTGTTGGGGTATAGAGAAGAGAAAACCCTGGGCTGAGGGCCATGCGAGTCCTGTGGGAAGAAACACCAAGGTGGATGCACTAGACAGGATTCAAGACCTGTCATACAGGGATGGTCAGTCTATGTAAAATTTGCTTCACGTAAGTATAGAAATGTAGTATATAGATATTTTTTTAAATGCATTTCTTGAGAAGTTTATGAACTAAAATTGCATGGCCCTGAAAGCTGGGGAGGTATTGTCTGCTTGCTCCAGAGAAAAGAATTTCTGAGAGGGCTTAAGGACACACAGGTGTCCTTATGAGACAGTGATGGTCTCATAAACCAAGAATCATCCATAGGCTTAGCAATTCAGAGCATTAACTGCTCTTCCAGAAGACCTGTGTTCAATTCCCAGAACAAACAAGGAAGCTCACAAACATCCATAACTCCACTTCCAGGTGATCTGACGTCCTCTGCAGGCTTCTGTGTTTACTGTGCCTGTGTGTGCATGTGCATACACACATGCATATACACACACATGCACATGCACACATGTTATTAAAACATAAATCTTCAGGGCTGGAGAGATGGCTCAGAGGTTAAGAGCATTGCCTGCACTTCCAAAGGTCCTGAGTTCAATTCCCAGCAACCACATGGTAGTTCACAACCATCTGTAATGGGGTCTGGTGCCCCCTTCTGGCCTGCAGGCATATACACAGACAAAATATTGTATACATAATAAATAAATAAATATTAAAAAAATAAATCTTCAAAAATCCTCAGCATTCAGAAAACCTCACCAAGTTTGTGTAGGGTCTGGCTAGACAGATAGTTGATCCCTACTTATGTGGGCTGTGGAACTCACTGCCTCTACTCTTTCAGTCCTGCTGATGAGGAAGAAAGCATTTAGCTATGGAAAATGCGGTGCCAAAAACCATGCCCCAGAGTCTAGTAGCTTCTGCTTTGAAAGAAGAGCTGGAGACTGAATGGGTTTAAGCAAGCTTTTAGGAGACAGAATGAAAGGACAAAGGACAGAAAAGGCTCCATCAAAGTGACACTTAAGTCCTCCTACAGCATCTCAAGTTTGTCTGCTGATGACTGCGAAATCCAACCAGCAGAAGCAAGGCTTGCTTGCTGCCGTTCAATCTCAAGAAAATAGCCGCATCAACTAAGATCCTCCTGAGTATAGGCCTCAAGGAAGACCCTTGCCACGAGGTAGCATGGCAGATGGGCTAGGAATCATGAACTCTTGCAGTTAGAATTCTTTGAAAAGCCAGAACGTACTGTCAAGCTGCACTTCACAAAGGGAGTTGTCTTAGTTAGGGTTTCTATTGCTGTGAAGAGACACCATGACCACGACAACTCTTAAAAAGGAAATTTTTAATTGGAATTGTTCACTTACAGTTTCAGAGGTTCAGTCTATTATCATCATGGTGGGGAGCATGGCAGCACACAGGCAGACGTGCTGCTGGAGTAGGAGCTGAGAGTCCTACATCTTACAGGTCACAGAAAGTCAACTGAGACACTGGGCAGTATCCTGAGCATAGGGAACCTCAAAGCCCAACCCCATACTGACACACTTCCTCTAACAAGGCCACACCCACTCTAACAAAGCCATGTCTCCTAATAGTGCCACTTCCTATGAGATTATGGGTGCCCATTACATTCAAACTACCACAGAAGTGTTCCTGCCACTTTTGATTCCTTGCTCTGGAACTTCATGGCACACCCCTCAGGACCTTGAAGGCTAGCAGTCACATCTGTATACATCTTCATGTCACATGCAAGGCTTTGGGTTCCATCTCAGGATAAATATGTGTGTGTGTGAATATAAACAAACAGGCAAAATGCTCTTTGCCATCAATGCAACTACCATGAGACATCATCACACCAAACTTCCTTGGAATTAGAACCTCCTTGTAAATTGAGACTGCTTTTCCTGGCCACACAGACCCAAATAATCACACAAAACTGTATTAGTTACAACACTGTTTGGCCAACGGCTCAAGCATATTCCTAGCTAGCTCTTATAGCTTAAATTAACTCATTTCTAGTTTTTCAAATTTTACAAAGAGGCTCGTGATTTGTTACCTCTTGCTTCTTGGGTGGCTACATGGAATCTGCCTGTCTCCACCTTCTATCTCCCTGAATTCAGTTTAGTTTTCCCACCTACCTATATTCTTCCCTGCTATAGGCCAAAGCAGCTTCTTTATTAACCAATGGTAATAAAACATATTCACAGCATTCAGAGGGGAATCCTACATCACCTCCTTCTGATTATTTTCAAAAATGATGTATTATCTGTTCTGACTGTTGTCTCTGGGTTGAGTTTTATCTCAAGCCCCAGATCAATAATAATCAGTATTAAAGCTTCAGAGGTGAAGCTGAGACAGAAGCAAAACAAGAACCATTTATGAAATGGATGCAGGATACTTGTTTTTTCCAATGCCAAGAAGAGTTGACTAAGTCCCTCCCTTATCCATGTGGTGGGCTGACAGCAACACCCACCATGATGACACTTAAAACAGCTGCTTCCCCAAAGGAGTGGAAATAAGGGTTCATTGAATTTTGAAGAGCACTTATTAGTGAGTTTTTAAGGACTCACTAGTAAATGGCATTTTCAGCATGGAAGTTCAGGCCAGTATCTCTGAAGCTTGGAATAAGCTCAGAATTAGTTTTATCCCAAGATCAGGAAGCAGAGATAAGAAGCAGCCACCACCCTGAATCGATGTGCCACTGAGGAGCCTCCCAGCTCCTCTAAGAAATGCAAACAGCATGCTTCATACCAGACTCTGTTGTGTGGTCACTATGCATTTAACAGAAAGATGTACACTTAATGAGCTTTTCTCTAAGAATTCCCCTCCCTTAGGAGGGGGAAGCACACTTTATCTTCAATACAGCAAAGCATGATTTCTCGAAGGGCGGAAATTAAGCTCATAGAAATGCATGATTGGATTAAGAGCGTACAAAAACTTTCAAAGCACTGGACATGGGGGAGACTTTGTCTCAGTTTAAAAATTTTCCAGGAGGTGCAATTACAGAGCCACTGAGAAGCAGGGGAGTGACATTTGCCCTACACTGATCTCTAAGCTTTCCTGGTGTCCCAGAGGCACCTGCCTTCAGCACCATCTTGGTGTTCTTCCTGTTTATTCTGATGTGTTATGCTGGGTGTTGTATTATTCCCAGGCTTTGTGAGAACAAATAAAGCAGGTGTGCATTTTCCTCTTAGAATTCATTAGGAGAAGATGAGAGATTTTAATTATGGAAAGGATCGATAGATTTGATCACATTAAAAATTAAATAAGGGCTAGGGGCATAGTTCAGCAGTAGAGTACCTGCCTAGAATCTCCCAGTGAGGGGCTGGGGTGTGGTTCAGTGGTAAAGCCCCTGCCTAGAATCCCCCAGTGAGGGGATGGGGTATTGATGGAGGAGGGTCATCTGTCTATGTGTTACTCTCATTGGTTAATTAATAAAGAAAACTGCTTGGCCTGATAGGTCAGAACATAGGTGGGTGGAGTAGACAGAACAGAATTGTGGGAGAAAGAAAGCAGAGTCAGGCAGATGCCTCAGGGAGTTGCCATAGCTCTCTTCTCCGAGATGGATGCAGGATAAGAATCTTCCAGGTAAGCCACCACCTCGTGGTGCTACACACATTTTTAGAAATGGGTCATTCAAGATGTGAGAGTTAGCCAATAAGAGGCTAGAGCTAATGGGCCAAGCAGTATTTAAATAAATACAATTTCCGTGTAATTATTTCAGGTAAAGCTAGCCGGGGGGCGGGAAGTGGCCCTCCGCTCCCTCATCACTACAGGGTATGACTCAGTGGCAGATCACCTACCTAGAATCCCCCAGTGAAGGGCTGGAGGCATGATTCACACACCGAGGACTTGCTTGGCATAAGAAAAGCCTTAGGTTCCATCCCAGGATATATACATAAGCAAACAGGCACAACCTTTGCACCACCCCCTAATGTGTGAAATTAGGAGGTCAAGAGCAAACTGGTAAGAATCCATGTGACATATCAACCATAAGACAGATTATCACTAACACACAGGAGAAAGTGGATTTGGACTCAGTGACCCTAGAGGTTCAGTTTTGTTAAACAAGTGGGAAGAGCTAATGTCAGCAAGTCCTACCCTTGAAATGTGATTTCCCCTCTTTGTACAACATTTTAGCTTCAGAAAGAAAAGAAGTTGAATTCCCAGTAGGATAATAAAATGGGCAAAGGACAAATATTTAATAATGAAATAAAAAATAATGTAACCCAAGTAAGGCAAATTAAGGAGACACTGAGATAAGATGTTTGCTTAATAAATTGTCTATTTGAAAAAAAATTAATATTGTCTGTTGGAAAAATTGCAGGGAAATGGGTATCTTTACACACAGCAGGTAGAATTGTAAATTAGTTAAGACTTCCCGAAGGCAATTCTACAGACATTACAAAACTGTATTACAAAATTACATATCCTCTGACTCACATCCTTGAATTAAAATTTATTTCTCAAAGTTTACCTCAAGGGATCGGTGGGAGATACGTGCAAAGATTTCTATATCAAAACACAAACCATAATATATTTTATAATAGAGAACATCTTTATAGTGTTATAGAGTTATGGAAGGGATTTTTAGACACATGGTTTATTGCTGTCTTTCTTCCATTCCTACTTCTAATGAGGAGGGATGTCTGAGAACCTATCAGGAGCTTGTATCTTTATCAGCTGTTTGCTTTCCCACCACAGGGACAGCTCACTGGGTAAGGAGCAGCCTTGGGCATCCCTTTCTTCTTTCACGGTTATATTCACCTACCCAGGTAGACAGCTTCTGAGAAGGGACTTCACTCTCCTCAGCCTCCCTTGCCACTTGGCAGAGTTCTTGGCTTAGAAGTTCGGTGGAAAATGTTATACTCAGTCAAAGATCCCATTCGTCTCTGGTCCCTAACCCTGCTAGATACAAGGTGGACATGGTTTTTATTGACTTAAAGGTTGTTGAGACCCTGGTGGGTATTGGGAAACTGAACTCTAGTTCTCTACAGGAGTGGTATGCACTCTTGATGGCTGAGCCATCACTCCAGCCCCAACATGACTGTTATTAGTTTGGGTTCACAGGGATAATAATGTGTTTGGGGTCACTCAGCTACCAGATGGAACATCCAAGCCACTGAGTCACCAGACAAGCTCCATTCTGGCCACACAAAGAGAGTAAATTGGGGGCATATGCCAAGCCCAGCAGACCAGTATAACAAAGTCGTTTGTAGAGCAGATGGAGAACATGCCCTAATCTTCTGTTTCCCCTTTGCCTCACAATTCTGTCTAAGCATGTAGCCAGAATGCTTTTGAATGATAGCAACAACAACAACAAAACTAGTATAGGCAAGGCCCTATGGTCCTCCCTGCAGTGGCTTTCCATACCATCAGACCCCCAACTCTTCAAGCTTCCTTCTGGCATGCATGCCTCTAACTTCAAACCCTCCACCCTGGTATACATATCTGTAGTGAGGAGCTGTGGGCAGCTTCCCGCCGCCCTGCTCTCCGCCACCCGCTAGCTTAAAACCCGAAATAACAACACACAAACTGTATTCTTTTAAACACTGCCTGGCCCATTAATTTCAGCCTCTTACTCACATCTTGACTAACCCATAGCTAATAATCTGTGTAACACCACGAGTGGTGTCTTACCGGGAAAGATGCAGCATGTCTGACCTGGAGGTTGGCTTCATCGCATCTGTCTCTCTGAGGAGAGGCACGGAAGTCTGGCTGAGCCATCTACCTCACTTCCTTCTTCCTGTTCTGTCTACTCCACCTACCTAAGGGCCGGCCAATCAAATGGGCCAGGCAGTTTCTTTATTAGCCAATGAGAATCCTCCATCACATATCTCCATTGCTTTACCACTTATCACTTAGTGAGCATACAGACTAGAAGAAGCAAGGCCATTTCATAATGGTAACACCTACCCCATGGGAAATATTATATCAACCAACAAATGTAGACCCCCAAATGCCCCAGATACAAGATACAGGGAGTCAGAGCTCAGAATTTTTGCTTGGGCCCAGAGGTGACCTCTCAGAGAGATTGCTGGGAACTCGTCAAATTCAAAGTATTTTAACCTGGTTAATTCAGTGTGGCACACTGATCAGAGATGCCCACCTGCTCCCTGGCTTTCAGACTGCGAAGAACAGGGTTGTGACCAAGCACTTTCCTTAGAGAATGTACAGACCTGTTGTGGTTGTGGAGTGCCCTCTGTACCTTGCTGTGTATAACAGAAAAATCATAATAGTGGCTAATAGTTATTATGTGTCTGCAAGGGACTGGAATTCTTGGAAGGACCCATGAGTTACTTATTTATTTATTTAACTTAAGTTTTGTTGAGTTAGGGGTTGAAACCTGTCCTGGTACATGCCAGGCAAACATCCCACCACTGAGTTCCAGCCTCAGACCCAGCAACAGTTTCATTCTCACAACTAACTGCTGGCTGTGATTTTTGTCTGCCCTCTAAAAAAAGTAGCTGAGGATCAAGAAATATATGTTTGTATAGTGTATTGGTTAGATTTTTTTGTCAACTTGATGCAAGCTAGAATCTTTGAGAAAAGGGAATCTCAACTGAGAAAACACCCCCATCAGATTGGCCAGGTGAACATGTCCTGAGGGGCATTTTCTTGATTGATTATTGATACAGGAGGGTCTATCCCATAATCCCAGGGTAGTGCCATTCCTGGGCAGCTGGTCCTAGATGAGATAAGAAAGTAGGCTGAGCAAGGCATGAAGAGCAAGAAAGTAACAAACATTCTTCCACGACTTTTTCTTCAGTTCCTGCTCTGAGTTCCCTCAGTGACATACTGTTGATATGGGATTCCCCTCTATATGCTATGAATATGTTTTATTGTCATTGGTTAATAAAGAAGCTGCTTTCGGCCAATGGCTTAACAGAACTTAACAGAACAGAGCCAGGCTAGAAAAGGTATGGAGAAAATAGGCTGAGTCACAGGGAAGCCATGTAGCTGTCCACAGGAGACAAATACACTAGAACCTTGCCAGTAAGCCACAGCCACGTGGCAATATACAGATGAATGGAAATGGGTTAGTTTAGGATATAAGAGCTAGCTAGAAATGTGCTTAAGCTATTGGACAAACAGTATTGCAAATAATATGGTTTCTGAGTGATTATTTCGAGTTAGGGTGGTTGGGAAACATATTAAAAGCCTTTGCCAACAGATTGGTGCCCAATGTGGGGCTAACTACATTCATATAAAAATGCCTGAGAGAACTTTAAAAAATTCTAGACACAGAAAAACAGTTTAGTGCAGCTTTTTGGTAGCAGCATCTTCTCAGGTATGCTCTGTTTGCTAGAAGCAAGCAGAGGTACAATTCTTTTAAGACAAGGCTTTCTGACTCAGTGGTAGCAGCAAAAACTGTTCAGCTCCTTTCAAAAAGCTTTCTGGTTTGTGATTCTGGGGACTGCTAAACTAAACCAACATATAAGTTTTAAAGGTATCTTGACCTTAAAATTTGGGTCTAAGAATATGTAGCTTTGGAAAGGAGGTTCTGCTTCTTTTCTCCACAGAGGATGAGAACCTGTGGATTTCTTCCAGACTAATGTGGTTTGATGGATCAAGACCCCCTGAAAGGTCTCTGTGAACCCCCCAAAATTACTTTGCCAAAAACATTAGAAAGCAGTTTGGAGAGAACTATGCCCAAATTCCCAAATATTGTTCATAAATGCTTCTTTACATTTAAAGGGGGATATGCTATAGAGATTTGCATTGGTATGGATCTTGGTTTATTGATACAAATTTAAGGTCAAATTTGTTATATGTGTAATTCTGCTTTTGACTAAGGTATTGTCTTTGTACAGCTCATTTAAAATGTAATGTATAATTAATAAATATAGGTTAATATATAATCATCTATAATAGTCAAGCTTATAGTCATATTAGTTTTATTTTCTACATGTATAGAGATAATTTCAGTTAGATAGGTGTTCTTCAAATCTTTCAGAGATCTTCAAAATATGGCATTTAAAATGTTTAAAAACTTAGGACTTTTCATGATAATGAGACACATTTGCTCCTGGCAGCACCAATATACTTCAAGAGGATGATGGGCATTTAAGAGGCTCCTTATGGAGTTTGCTAGCCATTTGGAAAAGAAACTGCTCTTGCTTGAACTGCTTCATGGGATGCTATATGAACTGGACATGCAGGACCCACAGAAAAATGACTTCTAATCTTGCCTAAAGAAGCTCAGACAGTCCTTTAGGGTTCCTGCTTCATAAAAGAGTCTGCCAGACATTCTGCAGGACACAGAAAAATATGACTGACAAACTGCCAATATAGGTGGAACTGTCTTTGAAATTTCCTGCTTCATGGAAAAGTCTGCCAGATACTATGGGTTTGTAGGCTGAAGATAGATGACCCAATGTTAAAGAAGAACTTTGGGTGACTATCCAGGTTGCAAAATGTCTCTATCAATTCTAGAGTTTTGGAAGTTGCTTACAATGCACTTTCTGTTTAATTACGTAATATTATATCCTTCTGGAGTCTTTGATGAACTTAAAGAATAGATAGTTGTAATTATAGTTGTCCTTAGTTATGATAAAATATAAAGTAGATAAAATATTGTAACTATAATTCTTACTTGATAACTGTTTTATTGTATGTAATTTTACTATGTTAAAGTTAAAACCTTCCTTTTTACTTAGATAGAAAAGGGGAGGTGATGTAGCATCCCTTCTGTATGCTATGAATATGTTATACTGCCATTGGTTGATAAAAAAAAGCTGTTTTTAGCCAATGGCTTAACAGAACATAGCCAGGCTAAAAAAAGATATAGAGAGAATAGGCTGAGTCAGAGGGAAGCCATGTAGCTGCCTGCAGGAGACAAATGCATTGGAACCTTGTTGGTAAGCCACAGCCACGTGGCAATACACAGATGAAGGAAATGGGTTAGTTTAGGATATAAGAGAAATGGGCTTAAGCTACTGGCCAAACAGTATTGCAAATAATGTGGTTTCGGAGTGATTATTTTGAGTCAGGATGATCAGGAAACTTACTAGCAGCCTTCCCCAACAACAACAAAAAAAAGATGTAAGTAAAATAAACCCCTTTCTCCCCAAGTTGCCTTTGGTCCTGGTATTTATCACAGTAATATAAAGCAAAGTAGAACACATGTTTTGTAAACGGAGACCAAAATTGAGTTGTGTTTTCCTTCTTCACAGAAAGGTGGCTAATGCCAGTGGAAGATACCAGACCCACAGAACCAAGATGAGTACTTCCTGGAACCCTACCTTCTCGTGGAGATAAGGATTCCTTGCAGAGATACCCCATTACCTTTCAAGACCTGTTCTCTTTGTTCCTTGTGGCAGTGTCTAAGTCACTGTGATATTGTTGAATGGACAGCCCAGCCTTCCTTGCATCTCAGTAGGAGCACACTCAAGCCAAGCACTCTGTACAGTTTCATATGTCTGAAATCCTTAAGTTATCTATATTATATCATGCATGTTCATCCCACCATCCACAATATTTATATAAAGACAGGCTCATAACTACTAACTGGACTACATTTATGAATGCAATTTAAAGAATATCATCAGTTAGAGTATGTATTGTTGGCCATTGGCAGTGAGCTTATGCTCCCATTTTGTCCCCATCTTGGTCCTTGCTGACTGACATCCTTGACCCCTGAACCTGGGTCACAGCATGGACCCTTCCCATTCCCAGTTCCCAAAGTGCTTTCTTACCATTGCCAGTGGTATGACCCCAATCAAGTCCTTCTGGCTCACATAGATCTTGGACACCCCCAAGTCAGACGTGATGTCTCCTGGGTATTCAACCTGCCACGTGACAAGCTGTGTGGTGGGTGGGTCACTGGGTCCTTCAACCTCGACGTCAATCTGCATGACTTCGTAGGAGGCATCATCCACACTATGGAGAAGGAATGAAGGGAAACAGAGGTGAGCAACTGAGATGCAGAACTCACCTGTGTCAGTGTGGTGTTTCACCGGAACCTGTGTTTGTGTGCTCCAAGCCTTGAGCAATTTAAAAACAAGCCACCATCTGCATGCTTGCCAGCCCTTGTCAGGGCTCTGACATCATCATTTAAGGGTAGCTCCTTCTTCTGAGCTATTCAGCATCCCCAGGACAGGGGCTGCATTCTTTAAACACTCTGACCCATTTTTTTCCTTCCTTCCTTCTTCTTTTTTTTTTTTAAACCAAGAATGGCTCTTTCCTGGACTTCCAGAAACAACTACACTGTTATGTTGATTTTATCTAAAGCCACAGACTGTTTGGTCCGGTGCACAGAATTTTAAAGGGTGCCATGGCCTTGTGTTCTACTGATGGTAAGGCAGTATTGCAGGGAAACAGAAGACAGGCAAGAATGTGGGCTCAGGGATTATCCCACTGCTGATAAACATGGAGACGTCATCAGCTATCACCCGGGGACAGGAATGGCTGTGACGAATGCTAGTTTCGAGACATATGAGTTCCCATAAACACAGCTCTGGAAACGGATCCAGGCTAGAAGGCTAGAACTATTTTAGCAGCCTTTGCTATTTTCATTAACTGGCTGCTTTCTTCTCTTCAGAGTTTCTTTCTAGTACAATGTCTGTGCTTCTACATGACAGGTGAGAAAGAAAATGGTTTCATGCCAGCCTTTCTCGAGGAGAAGATAAAAGAAGGGTAGGTGAGGGCTCATAGGGGCTATCTGAGATGGGCTCTTAAAGGGGCATTAGTGAGCGGACATGGATGTAGTGACTCAAGCTTCACATCTTCACAAAAGCGCCTGCAGACACTGGCATTTACTATTATCATTAGCGCTGCTTTTGTTACAGAGGACCAGTTCATGCAAACATATCAGTGACACCACCTATCATGCAATCTCTCACCTGGAAGCTCAGAAAGAGACACTGTGAACACAAAGGTTAAGAGGGCTGATTGGAGATCATGAGATTGGATCAAACAAAGTCAAGGTAAGAGCCATTAATACAGAAACAAGAGAAAGACCCACAGAGAACAGAAACAAGGATGGTAGAAGAAGGCACCCCTACACCATTCCATGCCAAGATGCTCCTACTGGTCCCAACCGGTCCTGCTCAAAGCATGCATTCAAGAACAGTGGGTAGCAGCTATCCCTGGAGTCTGGCAGTTTGGATGCTGAAAACTCAAATCAGAAGCTGAATTTCATGTTTCAGGGGATAAAGGGATGGGTGGGCAGAGGAGAGTAGACTGTGGACCCAGTACTAGAAGACAGATATAGGAGTCTGAAGTAGGGAGATCTAAAGTGCAAAGAAACCAGGGTTGGTGGAAGTGTAAGCAGAACTTGGGGCAGAGTCCTGATGGATGCCATAGATGCTCAACAGCACACATAGAGGTGATGGTATCAGGAGGGTGATTAGGGTGGTTTCCTCAACATGTTCTGCCTCCCTAACAGCCTCTTTTATCCCTGAAGTCTTACAGGAGCATGGGAAGTATGTTTTGGGATGTGTAACAGTCAATCTAACAGATTAGAAAGGGCAGACACAGTGGGTCTTCCCCATTCCCTCAGAGACTCATGTACAGAAAACCCTGCACTGCCCAGATCACCCCCAAAGCACCAGAGATGGGATGTAATTTGCAACCTGAGGAAATCAGAGGTGGAATTCTGGCCAGAAGTGGTCTTTGACTCATTTTGAATGTCTGACACCGGCAGCCCCACCCTGTCAGAGGCAGAAAGGTGCATCTCCCTAGCACGAAGAGACAGACTGAGAGAAAGTACACTATATTCTGTCAATTTCATTATAGACAGGACCTTACTATGCAATCCTGGCCAGCCTGGAACTTTTTATGTAGACCAGGATGGCAGCAGACTCAGAGATTCACCTGCCTCTGCCTTCTGAATACTGGAAGTAAAGATGTGTACTGCCATGCCTAGCTATTTTACTATCCATTTAATATTTATTGTTTAATTTAATTTTTGTTTGTTTACCGTTTACTTACTATTTTTGAATTACGTGTGTGTGTGTGTGTGTGTGTGTGTGTGTGTGTGTGTATACCACCACATACACGTAGAAGTCAATGGTTCTCTCCTTTCATTACATAAGTCTTGGGGACAGGACAGAGGTTGTAAGCTTTGGCAGCAAGAAGTTCACCCACTGAGCCCTCTCTCCAGCCCCTATTATTTTAATTCTAACTAATTGTTTTGATTAGGCTCATAGACTGCCCATTTCTGTCTTTGAGTTATTTGTTGTAGCTTAATTTGTATTCTCACTGGAAAAGCCTGTGTTTTTTTTCCCTTTCTTCCTCTACATCCAACACACAACAGTCTTCCTGCTACTCACTGTGTACCCAACCACACACTCTCCTCTCATTCTGATTATATCTTTGCTTTCTCTCTTATCCATTCCTTTTTTACTTCACTACTCAAATATTGAGACCATTAGCACTAAAAAAAAAACAATAAACCAAGTTGTTATGGAATTTTTTGTTGTTGCTATTTTGTTTACAATGGGAATTTCAGTGATACTGTATCTGAGTGTTCTAGATAATGCAGGTGGAGGTCATAAGTGTCTTCACTCTCTGCTGCTACTATTCCCTGGACCACTGATAACCCATCATATGTGCTACTGCAGTCAGCTCTGTCTCCAATCTAATGCCACACAAGGACAAGGCAACTCACTAGGAGACTCACATAAAAGAAAACAAAACGAAGTGTGACTTTGATTCAGTGTCAGAGCCCTTGTCTAGAAGTATAAGGCCCTGGGTTCAATCCCCAGCATTAGAAAAATAAAACAAAAGAAAATAAAGAAAAATACAACTAATAAAAGATAAACTATGTCCTAAAGGACACACACATCCTAACAACTGTGTACATCACACAAAAAGAGCAAAAGCCAGGAGCCGGCATTTCACAAAGTGACGTCTCAATACCAGAAAACAAAGATAATAAAATAGATGGAATTCCAGAAAAAGATATCAGAGTCTTACTTTAAAAACTAATCAAGGGCCATTAGAAGACTTAAATGAGCAGTTGAATGATGTAAGAAAATCCACTCAGGACCCAGCCATGAAAGTGACCGAGTGGATGAGATGCTCAGTACCCCGGAGTGAGGATTTGAACACACAGACAGGAAAGGTGACATGTAAATTGAGACACTGGAGTAGAACCACAGATATTCTGGAAATGCAGAGTTGATCAATAACATTAGGAGAAAAGTCAATGGAAAGCACTGGACATAGACAAGCCTGGTCAGAGGAATGGATTTCAGGACTGGCCAAGGCTGGGACAGTGCAGAGCAACATACAAGAAAGAAAAACTAACACAAAGGACAAGATTGTGCAAGAACTCTTAGAAACATTCAAGAGGCCAACATAAGAATCCCCGAGGTCGAGAAAGGATTTGGAATGGAGTCTAAAGGGCTTAGATAATTAATTTGATGAAATTGTCGTTGAGAATTCCCCTGACTTTGAGGAAGAGATGGACATGCAAACACGGGCAATATTTGGAAGCCAAACAGATAGGATGAGCACAACCCCTCCACGACACACCACTGTACAAGACAAAAAACACCAAATGAAACACAAACAACACTGAGAGCTGTAGTGGGCAAATTGCGCCTCACATACAAAGGCAGAAACGTTAAAAATAACACCAGATGTCTTATCAGCAGCCCTAAAAGCCAGGAAAGCATGGAATAAATAATATATTTCAATCACTAAAACAAATCACCGTTAACCAAAGTTGCTACGCCTTGTGAAACTGCGGGAGAAATACGAACATTTCTTTTTTTGTTCAAGACAAGCCTAAGTCAGAGAAGTTGATAACCATCAAGGAAGTGTGGCAGACTATCCACAGAGGAATGCTATAGACACAGGAAGATGAGAGTTTCTCTATGAGGACACAGGAAAACCTAGCATCTCATGAGAGGAGCGGAAGAATAGAGGGGCACTGGGAAGGTATCAACATAACACACGGATTCCCAAAGAGGAGGAAGGAAGGATCTATCCTCATTTATTTCTCCATTGCTGAGGTAGAACACTGTCTAAAAGCAATGTGGGGAGTACAGGCTTTGTTTGGCTTACAGGTCACAGTCTATCACAGAGGGAAATCGGGGCGGTCATCTGGAGGCAGGAATTGCAGCAGAGGAGGCAGAGGGGGCAGTGCTGCTCACTGGCTTGTTCCCTAAGGCTTGCTCTAACTGCTTTCTTATACAGCCTAGGAATAGCAGCCCAGGTATGGTACCACTCTAAGTGGGCTGAGCCCTTCCACAACAAACATGAATTGATAAAATGCCCCAAAGACTTGCCCATGTGCCAATATGATGGATGCAATTTTTCAAATGAGGTTTCTTGTTCCCTGGTGTGTCAAGTTGACAACTGAAGCTATGTCACACACCCTTTAAATATACTCTCTGAGCCTCACCAGAGAGAGAGAGAGAAAGATTTGTTTCAAGACACTTTGAAATCAACTTTGCTTTTAGGGTCCTCTGCCAACTCTCTGAGTCCTGTGATGTTTCAGTAAATCAAAGTGGAGGCATGAAAACTAGAATATTAGCTGTGAACGCTTCATCACACATTGCATTTGGAAAGATCAAACGCCACATAGACATCGACCCTTGGGTGGGAGCAACATTAATAGCGGAGAACTCAAGTTATTAAGTCTTCCAGTCACCTTTCTGTTGTCCTGATAAAATACTCTGAATAAAAGCATCTTGGGGAGGAAAGGGTTTACTTAGCTTACATTTCAAGATCATAGTCCATCATTGAGGGACGTCAGGGCAGGAATTCAAACAGGAATTGAAGCAAAACCTAGGGTGGAATATGGATTACTGGCTTGCTCTGGAGATTATGCTCAGCTAGCTTTCTTATACAGCCAAGGACCACCTGCCGAGGAGTGATGGCGCCTCAAGAGAGGGCGTGGCCATTCTGCATCAATAATCAACCAATAGAGTTTCTCACAGACATGGCCAAAGCCCACTCTGGTCAAGACAATTCCTTAGTTTATGTTCCCTGCTTCCAGGTGACTCTGGGTGTGTCAAGCTGACAACTTAACTAGAGCACTGTTAACACTTCTTAATAATATCCATGTTTGTTCTTATTTATTACAGATTAGAAGCCAATATGTTATGGATGGCTTTAAGAAGCACTCTAGTGATGCACTTTCACTCTGAGGCCACCCACACGGGCGACTGGCTTCCGGGGTGTGTGCGAGAGCTGTGGTTGCACGGTGACGTGGGTGTGGGAGACAGGGAGTGAAATTTCACTCCCAGCTTTAGGCTGCTCCAGATGGTTCCCTGGAGGATAAACTGGTGAAATTTTAGGAAACAAAAACCAAGCCAGAGGTGGAGTGGAAGGGTGGGGTCTCGGGGACCGTCTAGGACATGAGTGACTCTTTTCTTAGGGAACCCTTTGATATGTATTCCCGGTACCCCTTTTCCATACACTTCCTAATAGGCCACCCAAGTGCAAGACGTGTGATATTAGGTCCATAGAATTGTACAGACTCCCCCATCCATTCCACTGTCCCCTTGTGCCTGAACCCTAGCTCTAAACACTTTCATTGCTAATGACCCACGTCTGGCTCTCCTTGGACAGTCCCTGTTATGGTTTGAAATGTGTTTGAACGTTCAGTCCCTAGCAGATGGCACTGGCTAGGGAAGCTGTGGAAACTTCAGAGGTGAGGGCTAGGGACTGAAACTAGCCACGAGGGGTGGGCCTTGATGATGATATCTACTTCTGTCTTCTGCTTCTTGATTGGCTAAGAGATGAGCAATTTGTATCACAGGCCACCTGCCACATTCCTTCCCCTCCAAAACAGACCATAGTCCGTGAGACAATGAGCCATGATAAAATTCTCAGGAATGAGAAAAGTAACAAGTATAATTTTTTGGAGTTTTTAGAGCCAGTTTACAAGATCTGAATTTGATGGGCTATTTGCCAGGAACTCAGCTTTTAAAGAGACTGTTGGTGCTAAGTTGAATGTCCCAGCCCTTGCCTCTAAAGGAGTCACAGTGAGAATCTAGCACCTCCTGTGGCAGCTACACCTTATGGGAAGAGGCATTGTCTTGGGCTGGGTCTTCCATCCTAAAGTCCTCAATGGATTGTTACAAACACTTTGTCACACATGAATGAATCTTTATCTTATTGGTCCTCCTATAGAAAATGAAGGTATTTTCAAAATAAGCAGGATAGCATCCTGTTTAGGTCTTTTTGTCAACTCAACCCAGGGTTGGGTCATTTAGGAAGAAAAGAACCTCAATTGGGGAAATGTCGCTACCAAATTGGCATATGGACAAGCATGTGGCATATTTTCTTGATAGGTGACTAATATGAGAGGGCACTGCCCATTGTGGGTGATGCCATCCCTGGATAGGTGATCCTGGACTGTGTAAGAAAGCCATCTATGCAAGCCATGGGGAGTAAGACAATAAGAAGCACTTTTCCATAATCTCTGCTTCAGTTCTTGCTTCCAGGTTCCTGCCCTGACTTCCCTCAGTGATGGTCTGTGATCAGAGCTATAGCCTAGTAAAAATGCTTTCCTCTCCAGACTGCTTTGGCCAATGTTTTATGACAGTAATAGAAAGAAAACTAGGACAGAAATCAAAGGCAATTAATAAATATTCTCTAGAAACAGGAGTGGGGAATGAGGGAAAGTACAGAGGGTCTCACTCCAGGCTCAGCTCCTCTTAGAAGGACTCCCCACATTACCGTGGTCCTCGCCTGCAGTGGCATTTGAGAAATTTGCATCTGATGCAGACATAAGCGACCAGATGTCTCCCACATGGAAGGACCACTGTCCTCCTTTCCTGTATCCTCTTTCATGTCTCATTCTCAAGATTAAAATGGGGATATTACTCAAACAAATTGTTTCTCCTTAGACATTATCATGCTATTAAAATTTTCCATTACTGGCAATTTTTTTCTAACTTCTTCATTACCATTTTCGGTATAAGACCTTTTATGAGTAACTAAAATATGCACAACTCCCTTATTGTATGTACTTTATAACGAGATCTTTTTTGTCACCATAAATTTGTCGTCTCATAAACTCTCCTGTGACCAGAGTCACTGTGGGGGAGAGAAAGAGAGAGATCACCAAACAGGGGAAAATCATGGTCCAGGGTTTGTGTGTGCAGTACAGTGGAAACTGAGGCAATCTCTGTGGTGTGACTGGGATCTTAAGAATCCTGAGACAGAGGCGGGCAGTGGTGGCGCACGCCTTTAATCCCAGCACTCCAGAGGCAGAGTCAGGTGGATCTCTGTAAATTCGAGGCCAGCCTGGTCTACAAGAGCTAGTTCCAGGACAACTAGGCAGATAGGACTGTTGCATAGAGAAACCCTGTCTCAAAAAACCAAAAAAAAAGCAAAAAAAAAAAAAAACCAAAAAAACCCACAAAAAGCCCCAAACCAAAAACCAAACAAAAAACAAAAAGGAATCCTGGGTCTGGTAGTGACTGGGACCAGAGGTGCAGGTGATTGGTAGGAAGGCCACGCAAGTCTTTAAAACCATCTCCCAAGCAGCTAGCCATGGCTGGCTAGTCATCTACGAGTCATAGTTTGCTTATGTGCTGTTTTTTTTTTAGCTAAATTTAAGCTTAATTTTTTGAAGACAAAATATTATGCAGCATAGAGCATGCATGGTCTATAAAGCTTGGCATATTGCTATCCTACCCTTACAGGGAAAGCTTGCCAATTCCTGATCTTTATCATGAGAATAAAAAGACAAATTAATAAGCTTTAAGAAATAATAAAATGGTATTTACTTCACTACATAGATACTCCTCTAGAAGAGAACACGAACCAGTCAAATACTTCTCCCCAGTGTTAATGAGAAAGTTCATATATAAGAGTTGACCTGGGGCTATTCCGGATTGGAACAACAAAAGAAGTGGAATGAGAGAAATTGGCATAGGCGGGCCCTATTATAAAGGCTGCCATTAGGGTTAGAATTCATATACCAGGATTTTCTTTTAGGTACTAAAAAGTACAAAAATGATCCCAGCTGAAATAGAGCAATAGGCCAAGCTTCAATGGAAAGGGGAAAAATTAAAAGGGGGCATCTCTTTAGATGAGTTATGGATTTCACAAGAATCTCTGCAGAACTTCAGAACGTTCATCAGAGTGGGACATTTTTCTTTAGTGCAAGCATCCTTTACACATTTGTGATCTCAAGCCCTGCCCTTGCACGCAAAGGAGCAACCCCAGTTAACCAGGATGGACAAATACACAGACAGCCTTGACCTAGGACAGGGTCAAGTTTCCAGATGAGGACTTACCTATATTGCTTGAGTGATACACAAAATGACTAACAAACAGGGATGTGGCCGTGTTCAAAAGTGATAATCTACATGAACTTTGACCAGTTGGATCCTTTGCAACTCATGTCATCATCTTAAATATGAAGCAGAAGTCCCAGAAAGCAATGTAACGGAGATGTAATGCTTTGGGATGCTGTCTTCTGGATAGGACATAGTCCATGCCTTCTTGAGGAGACCCACACAAGATCCGGACCATAGACATTCCGTTATGCAAGGGAGGGCTCACATGGACCCACACTTCATAGAGAATACAGAAGCAGGAGGGAGCTTTGCTTGGGTGCACGAGCCTGTGCTCCTCTGAGTGACCCATCTTCCATGCTTCTGTAAGCAACTCCTCACTCATGTTCCTGTAAGTAACCTCTCACCCTTGCTCCTGTGGGTTACCCCAATTCAACTTCAGCTAGACTTGAGTGCAGCTGCTTATTTATTCTGTTTAGGGTACCCTATCTAGGGTGTGCAGATTTGTTACACAGCCACACAGTCACTCATTCAAAATGGGGTTTTCTTTGCAAGAGAGAACCGCTCCCACTTAGGCAATGTCCACATCATTAAGAGCAAGCCCAACATTCTAATTATATGATCAGTGTATTGGAGATGAAATAGCCTTGCCTCCTAGATTTTAAGTTTCATGTATTAAAAAGCAAGTTCCCAATCGGACCCCCTTTGTTCCTATTTTAACTATATTTCCATCTCTGTTTTACCTGGATTGACTTAAATGATCTTTTATGGCATACTTTACCTGTTAACCCACAGCTCAAGAAGGCTTTTCCATGTTCCAAAGTGGAGAGAGAGAGAGAGAGAGAGAGAGAGAGAGAGAGAGAGAGAGAGAGAGAGAGAGAGAGAGAGAGAGAGAGAGAATATGAAAGATGGGAAATCAGCTGTTTGCAAAAGGCATAATTCTACCTAAAAGCAGCGAGTGCCCTTGACATCTTTGAGGAGCCCCCTCCACTCCCAAAGGGAAGGCATTTTCCACACTTGAGCTGGAACCGCTACAGCAGACAAACAGAGGGAGAAAATAACACTAAATCTTTCATCTCCACTTCGTGACATTTTCTTAAACATATTCGCTTGGAGATAGAGAGATATTTTATTTTTATACATTTCTTTTTGTTGGGAGTTTTTTTTCCACTCAAAAAGAAAGAAAGAAATCCAATCTGTATGCCACAGACACATTAGCATCCTTGCCAGGGCTGCAGACTGTTCGAGACCACATCTTGTCTTGCATAAACAGGTACCTTGGATGCCCAGCATTCGTGATGAAGCTTTAGCCCTCCGTGCAACTTGGGCAGGAGCTACAGACTCAGAGTAAGTTGTAATTGGCAAGAAATGTAAGCAAGCCAATCATGCAGTTAGTTTCTGACTGTCTCAACCTCGCCCTTCTTGGGGAACTGAGAAGGGTCTGTAATGGGCTAACATTGATGAAGACACTGTCGGCGTTCTAGCAGGAGTTTATAAAGCTGTGCATTATAAGATTTCCTAGCACAGAATTTTAACTGGAACTATTTCTACTATTACATCTGGTGACTCTGCTCCCCAGACCCCACTGCAACTATTTATTATTTTTAAGTTAAGATAAACTAAGCAGAACTTCTTTACACTTCATCTCAGCAGAATGCCTTCAGGATTGACTGATGTAAAGGAGGGTTAAGTGTCTTTGCAAGTATCTTGGTGTTTGGAAGTGGGAAAGCCTCATCATGGCTGTGTGACATCTTCAGCAGAAAATTAGGTTGTATCACACACACACATGCACCCATGACGCACACACACACACACACACACACACACACACACACACACCGCCCTTGAACCCAATAGCCAAAGCATACCTGGTATTTGAAGCAAGTATACATCCTACAGTATTAGTGCCACACTGAAATAAAAGACCTACAGACATTATTGTTCTCTATCTACAATCTCTTTAAGCATGTCATTGAATTGAATTGCTGGACTAAAAAAGCTCTTACATTCACATGAAAATTCAAAAAGGGAGTTATTAATTGATAGCGATGATCGGAACTAAATCTACTAATGGTTTTCTCAGCTCCCATCTGACATGACAAATGACAGAGCTCACGGGCTGAGATGTTTTATTATCCTGCAATAAAATTAATTCAAATATGTATATAGGTAATTCCTCCTACGAAAAAGGTTTCTGTTTCTTTAAACCTCCGTGTGAGACTGTCATGTCACCACCCATGATCAATACATAATTGAGCTTCAGGCTTCTAGTGCCCAGGGTCTGGGGCTGGAGAATTAATTTGCTGGTTGAGGTTAATGGAATGTCAATTAATTTCTTGGTATAAATGTCAATACATTCAGTTAGGCTCTGTGATTTAAATATAATTAAAGATAAACTTCAAGTCAACGTTACCTTTTTGGCTTGGGATATGATGGGTGATTTACTAAAATCCTATGAAGTCACAAGGGAGGGGAATTTGCGCGTTTGCATGATCTCATCCAGCAAGTTATGTGTGTTCATTTCCAGCAGCATGAGAAGGGAACAGAAATAAGTGCCCCCTTGTTTCTCTCCAGCCTTCACGGTCCATCTTCAACGTCTACAGTTTGTGTTCCTCAGTGTGGTGGTTAATAGAATGGACTTTGGAACAAAATGTACCCAGTATAGAATCCTGACTATGGTACTAATTAGGATGTATCAGCCTTAACTCCTGGGATGGCGAGCTTGAATTATAAACTAAATACAACCCAGTCACTGGGAAGAGCTTCTCAGTTAGGGGTTGTCTACCCTGGGTTGGCTTATGGGCGTGTCTGTGGGAGATTGTATTGAGTTCATCAATGTGAGAGGACACAGTCCATTGTGGGCAGTCCCATCCCTTAGGCATGGAGTCCTTAACTGTATGAGAATGGAGAAATGGAGCTGAGCACTAGTAAGCAAGCAAGCCTGTGTGCTTTCACTGCTTTCTGCTCTTGACTGTGGGTGATATGCCTAGCTTTTTAAAGTTCCTGCCTTAACTTCCTCATTATAATGGGATGTAAACCTGCCACTATACGCTGAAATAAACCCTTTCTCTTCTACGTTGCTTTCTGTTAAGGAATTTTATTATCGCAACCAGAAAGGAATCTAGAATTCTGAAGGCCCCAGATTTGCACACTATACAATGTCCCTTAATCAGGACTGTTTTGCATGGCTGTCAGACCTCAGGACAGGGTGTTTTGAATGCTAGGTGGCATGTGGTACCTGTTTGAACTGCAATGGTGACGTGCACAGCTGTATGGGGCCATCCTATCAGCGATTAACTGAGATCACTGTGCCAAGGGTTTAAGGTTATATGCATACGAAACTATGACCAGGGCATTGGAGGTGATAGCTTGCATTTGAAACTGGGTATCAATCTTGACATAAGCTCCATTTAGTGCCTGTGGGGATCTGAGGGGAGGCTAAAGATCAGTGCTCAGTGTGTGGTTTTGAATGCTGACCTCCTTCCAGCTGTGGGTCGCAGACAACACCTGGAGAAGCCACCTGTACGCTGTGCTCTGTTGTGGATGCTGTCCATGGTGCCAAGTGAGAACACTTGGAAAGGCTTCCGCTCCCAGGACCACACACTCAGTGCTATCAGATTTCAAGGAGAACAGACAGAAGGCGAATTTAATCTCTCTGGGATGGACATCTCTCCACTACTTCTCTAGAATCGAGGGGTAGTGAAGTTGCCAATGTTCTTATCCACGGAGCCTGTCACAGCCACCTTATATGGCAAAGGGGACTTTGCCATAAATTGAAGGTCCTGAGATAACATTAATCGGGATGGCAGGTGTGACTCTAAATGTAATCCTGGCGGTCATCATTAGATGAGGCCAGTGGGAGGTTCCATAGTGGGAGGAGCCCCACAGAGGCCCAAATGGTTGGAACAACGTTCTTGGAAACAGGACACAGAGCCAACTTCAAAGCTAGGAAGAGGAATCACTTTAAGCGCTTCGTTTAGCCAGGTCCTTGCCTAGTGGACCAGAGGAATTTCCTCAGTGACCCAAATGTCCATCAACATGTTCCACTTGGGAGTGTGGGCTGTGCTGTGGCCCATGTGTCATTTCTGCTGCAACAAGTTCAGAAGCAATTAGCTACTTTCCATAAAAAAGAGATTAATCAGCATCACATATATTATGCTCAACCTTATAATAATCCAATCAATTATTCAGCACAGCAACCAGTAAACATGGAACAGTTTACAAACAACCCCATCATAAAGTATTAGGGCTTAGGATTAACATATGGAGTTGTGTCTACACCACAGACAAGCCTGGTGTTTCAAGAGATACATCAGGAGGCCAGCTGTACAGTGGCAATACCTGATGTTCCCACCGACTGTAGGTTGGCTCTTTAGTCTGGGATATATGATGGCCGTGAACTCAGTGTTCCTCTCAAGATCCCACTGTAAAGCCTCCATGGAGAACAGTTGGTTTTGAACAGCAGAAAAGCACTAGTCTGGAGGGACAGATCCTCCATCAGATGGGAGAAGATGTATGAAGAATGGGCCCTCTGAGCCCACTGCCCTGTTTCAGGTAAGGAGCACCCAGAAGTTCTAGTCCACTGGTCCAAGGCTCTCCCCAGGCATGCAGATTCCAGGCATCTGGGGTATAAGGTGCGCCGAGTGCACAGTGAACACCACAAGGGCATCATTCACATAGTTACGCCCACTTAAAGTGCACAGTGGTGACAGGCACATCTGTATGAGGCCACCCTGTCACAAGCAGCACAGATGAAGTGAGGTCACAGAGGCAAATATTTAGGGACATAATTGTGAGGGTGCTCTGGACTTTGGGTGTGATACCTTGCATTTCAAACTGCATATTAAGTTTCGAACAAGCTTCATTTAGTGCTTATGAAAGACTGTGGGAAGGCTAAAGATTGATTTCTTCAGGTGTGCCTTTGAATTCCGACCTCCTCCCTAACCGTTAGATATGGACGAGAACTGGGCACCCCTATTACCTCCTGAGAGGAGGAGCCTGCATTCACATGGTGGTTCTGTTTGAAGAAGGCTCGTCAGCTCATTCACATGCCATACTCATTCCAGGTTTTCAGAGTCTGGGAGGACTTGATTCGAAACTGGCTTGTTGTGCACCCTTGCTAACAACTGTCTTTACAACCTCCCAGTGTGGCCTATAGCACTCATGGTTGGCACCTATTGATCTGAACTCAGGGCGACACACACTCTTAATGGGAACTAGGGAAAAAGTGGGCCTCTTCACTGAGGTTCCCAGAGGGAAAGGGAATTTGAAAAGGTGTTAGGTCCAGTCTGTGTCCCCAAATTCACATCCTGAAGAGCTTATCTTGAGTGCCTCGAAGTTGGACAGTTTGGAGATGAACATAATCAAGAGTATACAGAAGAGGTCGGTGGGGGACAAGGACGTTATAGTGAAATTAAATCAGAGACAAGGCATCAAAGAGTTCCCAAGTAGACAAAACCACCCATGCCTTCTAAGTAACCTCAATCTTGCTTGAGTTGGGTCCTGGGTTTTTTTATTGTCATCCTGACACAAACTAGAGTCACCTGAGAAGAGAGAATCTGGACGAGCTGTCACATGAGACTGGTTTGTGGGTAATTCTATAGAAGACTGTTGTGATTGGTGATTGACACGGGAGGGCTCAGGCCACTGCGGGCTGTGCCATTCTCTAGGCAGGTGATCCTGAGCTGTGTAAGAAAGCTGGCTGAGATAGATAGAGACAGAGCCACACACTGGTGCACCGGACTGAGCGCCCAAGGTCCAAATGAGGAGCAGAAGGAGGGAGAACATGAACAAGGAAGTCTGAACTGCGAGGAGTGCTCCCATCCACTGAGATGGTGCGGCTGATCTATTCGGAGCTTACCAAGCCCAGCTGGACTGGGACTGAAAAAGCATGGGATAAAACCAGACTCCCTGAACATGGCGGACAATGAGGGCTGCTGAGAAGCCAAGGACAATGACACTGGTTTTGGATCCTACTACGCATACTGGCTTTGGGGGGGGGGGGGCTGGCCTGTTTGGATGCTCACCTTCCTGGACCTGGATGGAGGGGGCAGGGAACCCTTACTGCTCTCTGGACAGGAGAGAGAGGGGGAGTGGAGAGGGGAGGGGGGTAAATGTGAGGTGGGGAGGAGGCAGAAATTTTTAATAAAAAAAAAAGAAAGCTGGCTGAGAATGAGCTTGCGAGTGAGCCAGTAAGCAGCATTCGGCTGTGGTCGCTCCTTCAGTTCTGGCTTGTGTCTCTTCTTGGATCCCCTCAATGATGGACTGTGAACCTGGAAATGTAAGCCAGATAAGCCCATTCCTCCCCAGTTTGCTTTTGGCCATGATGCTTATCACAGTAACAGGAAAATAAACTGGAATAATTTATAAACATAAGCAAAACTTGACTATTTCTTGTCATGTATGTCTTAAGGAAGAGCTGAGCTCCTACCCATTGAATCAGAAACCACCAATGGAAGGATCATAATATTAATTAAGGATGTTCCAATAGGATAGACCGACAAGGGCACTGGGACAACTAAGCCATCAGGTGTCTTCCCTTCCAATTGCATACCTCCTTTGCTCCCATGTGTTTTCTATGAACTGTTCTCACTGCGTTCTCTCTGCAGAGTCACTCATCCAGTGCTGGCTAAAAGTTTAGGGATGCATGAGCCTGACAGCAGAGCTGTGGATGAACACATCTGGACTCAACAGTTCAGCAAGATGAGGCTGACTAGTATTTCCAGGGCCTTAAAACAGGAGCTGAATTGAGGCACTCCTTATGGATACAGACTTAAAGTACTAATTATGATTCTGTTTACCTCTTAACCAGGTCCTGGGGTGTTTGACTGGCAGATCATTAAGAAGGGATGATCGATTACTTTGCATTCTATTGCTGTGCTAAACACCAAGAGCAAAAGCAACTTGGGGAGGAAATGGTTCATTTGACTTAACAGCTAACAGCCCACCAACCAGAGAAGTCAGGGCAGGAACGTGAAGGTAGGAACTGAGGCTTAAGCCACGAGGGATAGCTGCTTACTGGCTTCTCTGCATGGCTTGCTCACACAGCCTAGGTCCACCAGACAGAGTATAGTACCACCCACAGTGGGAGGGGTGGCCCTCCCATGTCAACAATTGATCACTAAAATGCCCAACAGACTTGAGCCTAGGTCAATCTGATGGAGGCATTTTCTCAAACTCCAGCTTGTATCAAGGCAACAAAAACTAGCCAAGACAGATGAGAACACAGACACACACAGGGGGAAACCAGCAAAGGCAAGGAAAGCCTTGTTTCTATCCATGCTTGTGGGCGAAGGAGCTCCCTCCAGTTCTGCCATGTCTGCCTGGTAACTGGTTTGGAGTCATTCCATGGCCACTGAATTGTCTATCAGTCACAGTGTTGTTTTGTCTGGTGAGCATGATGAAGAAGCAGTTGTCTACATTCTACTATTGTGACAAATTGCATGAGATGAATTCCCACTATGAAGATAACTCATGTTTTTTTTCCTTTTCCATCCTTATTTATTCCCTAGTTCCATCCCTTTTCATTTGATATTCTTTAATGAGTTTCTCTTATTTTCTAGGGCTAAACATGATAATTAAACCCCATTAAGGTATTTTGGAATAAAGTAATGAATAAGTAATGAAATATTATCTATAGCTTATTTTTTATTTGTGTATGTGTAGCATACATATATGTATGCACATTTGCATGTGTAGGAGTGTGTGTGCGCGCGTGCGCGCGCGTGCGCGCGCACGCATGTGAAGGTCTAGTTGGCCCATCTTTGGCCCATCTTCCACCTTATTCATTGAGGTAGGGCCTTTCAAACTCCGAACTCATCAATACGGCTAGTCTTGCTAGCCCACTTGTTCTGGGGATCCATTGGCTCTGCCTTCTGAAGTTGGAACGACACAGGTGAGGTGCCACACCCACTGGCACTTACATGGTTTGGGGGACTCCAAACTCGGGTCCTCATGTTTGCAGAGCAAGGAACCATCCCGAAGCCCCCTCTCTGTAGTAATTTTGATCAAAGTCAACGTGTCGTCATTCGGCCATCTTGTCAGTCCATGCCAGTGTGTCAGACACATTCCTGATGAACATGCCCTCCCGCTGAAAGATACTGAATGGCGACAGTCTGCTTTAAAGCCTCGTGGAAATAGTTTCCCTAAGTGAAACTTCAAGATACACTTGGGAACAATTAGGGCTTTGGGTCTCAAACCGACTACAATTAAAAGATATATTAATGAAGAGAACACGCCTGGGCCCAGCCTCTGGGGCTCATTTCTGTGTCCTACATGACTGACTATGCCACCTGCGTCTTTTCCGGTTTCCCAGCTGCCTGGGGGCACTGCAACCCAGCACTCTTAAAACTAATTGAAAGTTGGGAGGCTGTGTTCTGATGCCCAGGTACATTTAAACTAGTGCATAGCTGTGAGTAGATTCCTCAGGAGCTAATCGAAGGTTTTCTAGGAAACCTGAGACAGACCATTTCCAAAAGAGCCTTGACTAAGAACAGAAAATTAAATACTGGGGTCCCATCCTGCTTCACCAGCCCCCTGTTAAGGCTGCCTACCCTAAGACAACTCTGGCCACAGTTCCTGGCTGGCTTCAGATGGAAGCATGCCACCCCCCATTTCCCGCCCAGCTACTTACATGGCTCTCTCTGTTTACTATTGAGAGAAACTGCCAAACGGCAGCATAGGAGGGGAGTTGTTTTAAAATGTGCCGACCAGCGCTGTAATAGCCTGCTGCTCTTTTTCAGTGGGGACTCTCAAGCCACCGGAATATACAGCCAACACAAACGGCTGGGTGATGGAGTAAATTTTTAAAACTGACGGCTGATGCAGCTAAGTTCTTTCCATCACAACATGCCCAAGATGCCACAGAGAGACCGCCCGGGATGGGAGTGCAGTGAATCTGACGCATCCCCTGAGAATATCCTCTTAATTCCATCTCTGAATTATTTTTAATGATGCTAATTATCATGATACACCATCGAAATGTGTCTTCCAGTGCCAGCTTTCATTCCAAGTGACTTATCAAATTTATATACTAGTCATTACTCCTGACTGGACTGCGAAGCCTAGGGCTGTGTGTCTGTATTCTGCTCTTAACTACAATGGGCATCTGCACACACACACACACCACACACACACACACACACACACACACACAATCACTCTGCACATGTGCATGCATGTACACACAAACACTATCACAAACAGAAACACACAAAATACACATACACGCAAATACACACAAGCACACATGCCTTCACAGATTCAGACACACGGGTGGCAAGCCCTACGGTTTGCATACATTAAGGACAGAAAGAAGAAAAGGGTCCGGGAGTGGATGTGACCGGTCCAGGGAGAGTTGGACGAGGTACGGGGGTGCACAAATCATGTGTTACTGAACACAGGTACGGAATCCTCCTGGAATGTGGCTTTCTAAAAAAGGATAATCTATTATCTTATTCCTGTCAGCTGCTGAATGACGTCAGTGAGAACAGCCACTAATACAAAGTGATTTAAAGCAAAGCAAAAGTCCGGATCAGCGAGCTAGCTCAGCAGGTCAGGTCCTGACTGATACACCCTTAGGTGCCAAGCCTGTTGACGTGAATTCCATCGCCAGGGCTCACAGGGTGAAAGGAGAGAACTGACTCTCAAAAGTTGTTCTCTGACCTCCATAGGTGAACTGTCGCATGGACACACATGTGCGCACACATACCAAATACATGTAATTTAAAAAACGGATTCTAAAAGAGATCCACCATTGAGTATAAAGGAGTCCGGAGGGCATTTTCTTACAGGAAATCAAAACGCACTCCATAATCTTTGCAACCTAGACCTAAGACAATATGATGATAACATATCATTTATATCAGAATTTGAGGAGTCAGGTACATTTTATTTTTAAAGGAAAATCACAAAGACAAGGAACAAAGTGTTTCTGGATCACTCACCCAACAAACAGATTTTCCAAGAAACTCCTCATTTCCTACAGGAAATGGCTCTAGCAGGTCTGTCAATGAAGCCTCCACCGTTATTCCATCAGTAATTAAGAGTTCATTGGAACTTGGACAAAGACGATTGCCATTTCCTTTGTGGTTACCAGAGCACAGTCTCTCCGGCCACGGCTAGACCAATCTGATGCAACATGGTGCCTCTCCACAGAGTGACTCCCAGATGGAATGTAGATGTGGGCCCAGTACAGGCCTCATTCAGAGTCTCCAAATTTTATTCCCATTTATGTGTGTTATTACATATATGCCTGCATGTCTGTACATGTGTGTGCATGCATTTGTGCTCACTTATGTGTACATATATGTATGTGAATGTCTGTGTTCATATGTTTGTATGGGTATGGGTATGTACACATGAGTGCACATCTCTGTGTACTTGTGGGCATGCATGTATGACAGGTGGTACATATATGCCCATCACCACTATCTAGAGCCTTCAGTTCTGTTTCTTCCTGTTCCCTTTCACAGCTGAATCCCACTTCCTTCTATCCCAAACTCCTCATCCCTGGCAACCACTATTCTTTCCTGCATATCCAAACCCCCATTATTTCAACTTTGACATGAATGGGATTGTACAGGATATGAACTTCTAGAAGTAGGTCTTTTTTCAACAAACATAATTTTTTGGAGCATCCCTAAGCTTCGGGATATATTTACAGTTCATTCCTTCTTATTTCTAGGTTTATTTTTATTGCTTCTTTTATTTTTGAGATTATAATAAAATTATATTACACCCTTTCCTCCCTCCAAGTCCTCCATATACCCCTCCTTGCCTTTGTTTCAAATTCACAGCCTCTTTTTTCATTAACTGATGTTACATACATATATATTTTGTATATACATATATATTCCTAAATAAAAGCTGATCAGTCTATATAGTGTGGCTTATATGTATGTTCCTCGGGACAGCTACCTGGTATTGGATAACCAGTTGGTGTGCTCTTCTCTGGAGGACTATTCCTCCCACTCTCAGCATTCCTTGGTGCTTTGTAGTTCTTTCTGTATGGTTAAGGCTTTGAGATGTTTTAGAGGCTTGATTTCCTGCATCTTTCCTCTCACAGACTCCAGGTATACAACTAAAGAATTTGATGGTTGACATTAATTGCTAACTTGCTTTAGAATCACGTAGGAGACAAACCCCTGGGTGTACTCACAAGGAGGTTTTCAAAGAGCCATCCTGAATGCGGACAGCATCATTCTATGGGCTGGGGTCCTGAACTGAATAAAAAGGAGAAAGTGAGTGGAGCACCAGCATGCATGTCTCTCTGCTTCCTGACTCTGGATGCAGTGTGATTGGCTGCCGAAGGCTCCTGCAGCCATGACTGAACTGTGTCCTTGAACTGTGACACAATGTAAACCCTTCCTGCCATAAGTTGTTTTTTTCTTTATCATAGCAACAGCAAAGTAACCACTATAAACAATAAAACTTTTAACACTGTAACAGCATCCCTGAGGATTGCATCCCTTGTTGAGCAATGATATCTTATATGTTCTCAGCGAGAGTGAGTTGTTTTGTCTGATTTGGCGTCTTATGTAAATTAATATAGACTGCACCCTCCTGTGTCTGATTCTTTTCACTTAGCACAAGATATTGCCACACACAGTTGTACACCATCATCAACTATCGCTGTATAGTACTCCATTGTGAGAATGTACCATAGTGAAGGTCTGCGCTTTCCTCTTGGTAAGCAAGGCAGGGTTCCCAAGTGAGCATCCTCGAGGCAAATTTTGTTAACACATATGCACCCATCTCTTCCCATGCTTACTCAGCAGTGTGACTGCTCTGCTCTACTCTGAAATACAAGGGTATGCTTGGAAGAGTTGTTGACGGCTGCGCGAGCCCTACAGAACCCTCTTAAGTTCCAGGAGTGATTGAAGTTTCCATTCTGCTAAAATTCAGACATCCATTTCTGCCCTCCCACTCCCATCTCATAATCAAACATCATCTCAGGAGCCGGTTTACAAGGCTCCTTCTCCAAATTTACCACCTTTCAAGTCCTAGCCATTTTAATCAAGACTAGAACATCCGACCACAGTTCTTTGAGCACTAAAATTCCTTTCAGTCCATTAAGTTGACAAGGGGTATTCAATTACCAAGTATTACTGTAATCATCACGGGAAAGTTGTCTCCAGGCAATACTTACAGCTTTGAGGTTTGCTCCAGCAAAACACTAACTGCTGGTTGTCCGTAGCTGTGAAAGATAGAGCTGGACAGGCACTTCTCTCTTAGGACGGCCCTCAGGTGACTGTGCACTGGAAGAGCCCAGCTCCACCACTGTGGCTGGGTTGTTTGATGACAGACAACACAAAGGCGTGAGTCTCCATTGTTAAATAAATATTGACTGGGTGGAGTGGCTGGATTGAGAAAGGAGGAGGGGAGAGAACTGACTCGCAGCCCTAGAAGCTCTCAGGGTAAGGAACATCTACTTTCCTCTGAGCACGTCTACCGTGTTTGCGGTACGTACGTGACAAGCACAGGGCAATGTCCATATCTCAACTTGGTCTGCCTTGTAAAGCATTATAAAAGAATTTTTGTAGCTAGGTAGTGGTCACAGGGAGCTTCAAATATCAACTTGAATGAACCTCAACTGTTAGAAAATTGCCTCCATCAGACCACTCTATGCCCAATGGCTGTGTGGCATTTGGTTGATTATTGGCTGATGTGGGAGGGCCCGGCTTACTGAAGTCAGTACCACCCCAAGCTGATGGTCCTGGGTACTATCAGAAAGCAGACTGAGCAAGCTATAGAGAGCAAGCCACTAAGCAGTGTTCTTCAATGGCCTCTGCTTCAGTTCCTGCCCTGACTTTCCTGGATGAACCACAAGCTATAAGGTGAAATAATTCCATCCCAGGTCACAGTGTTTATCACAGCAACAAAAACCTACTTAGAAGAATTTTTGCTTATTTCACAGACTTCCAACAGACACACTTCATCCATGTCATTGTCAAATACCTTTCCAAGATGTTCAGTCAGGCAATAGTCACTTCTGTGTAGGATGTCGGAGTCCAGCACTTCTATAATCCACTATGATGCTGGTATGGTTCTCTTTGACTGTCAGCTTGAAGGGACCTGGGATCAACTAAGAGATGTACCCGTGGGTGGCTCTGTGAGGGCATTTCCAGAAAGAATTAAGTGGGAGGTACCTTCCAGCAGCAGCCAGAATATAAAAAGGGACTAACACTTCAAGGGCCTTCTTTGGCCTTCTGATGTGGACTAAATATAACCCCTCTCTAAGAATCCTCTAGACCAGTGATTTTTCAACCTTCCTAATGCTGTGATTTTTTTAATACAGTTGCTCATGTGGAGACCTGCAACCACAAAATTATTTTTTGTTGATAATTCATAACTATAATTTTGCTACTGTTACAAATTAAATTGTGAATATATGACATGCAGAATACCTGATCTATGACACCTGTGAAAGGGTTGTTGAACCTCCGAAGGAGTTGCAACCCACAGGTTGAGAACTGTCGCTCTAGACCTTCAACACTAGATGAGGAGCAGAAGCACCTAGCCTCAAGGTTCTCGGCCTCTCCAGCACGCAGATAGACACTGCAGGACTTCCCAGAATGTAATATATAAGCCATTTGAAAGAATTCCTCTTGATCTATTCATTCTGTTGGCTCTGTCCCTTCAGGGAACTCTGGTTTATGTAGATGCTGTCCCTGACTCTCTTATTGAAAATTATCTATAGGGTTTTGAAACAATAAAAATGAGAATCACGGTGAACGTATGCTCAGACAACACCCTCTGACCTCCCAAGAGCCACCCCTGGCTAGATGCTTGGCTTTCTTAACAGCTGTCAGCACCCAGGCAGTCTGTTACTTGCTTGGGATTTTTACATAACTTTTATTCGATCTGCTTTCTATTGGTCGAGGCTGAATTCCCAAGGGCTCCTATTAATTAATAACATTTGAGATTGCTGAAGTGGCTAAATGGTAGACCTAAAGCTGAGTCACCAGCCTCTAGGAACAAACACTCAAACCACACTATAGGCCTGCCCTGGTCTCAGCTCAGAGCTGTGGCGGCGAGCAGGAAACAAAATGACCAGGGTCTGTCCACGACACCCATCATCTCCAGTCTGCACCAGCAATGCCAGGTGTCTGTGTCCAGATAGATAACCCAAGTCTAGGTTTGCATAGATGTATTTGATTAAAGTACCTCAACTCATATCTAGGCACAACCTCTGTTGGGAATTCTGGGAAGCGTAGGTCTGTTCATAGGAAAGACATAAAAATGCCAAGCCCGCCATCCCATTAACATCTCCTCGATCAAGGGGGAATAGTCTGGGAGGGGCCAACTCTGCAATGTGTGGAGATTCTTAGTACACTAGCAACAAGACATATTCCCTTATTATCACTCAAAACCCCCTCTTCTTTTAACATCATCTTTTGGTTGAAGGTGAGATATTCCTCTCATTAGATGAATGAGTCTCTGCATATCCACACACACAACCTAAACCAACAGACAGAGGAGATGGCAAGACGGCTTGCCTTGTTAGCAGGAGGACCTGAGGTCGTGGCCAGAGTGGTGTGTGTTTATCTTCTCGGTTCTATGTAGGCAGCGACAGGCAGTTGCCTGGGGCTCTCTGAACTAGCCGAATTAGCAAGTGCTGGATAAAGATGAGAGGCCCTGTCTCCAAGACAAGGTGGAAAACTGCTGAGAATGGCAGCCAAACTTGTCCTCGGGCTTACACACACACACACACACACACACACACACACACACACACACACACACACCTGCAATGCCCATCTGCACTGTAAAGAGGCTGAGAATCCAGTAGCTGCTCAGTTCGTGAGGCTGCATGCCTCCAAGGCCTAATCTGGTGTCGAAAGTCTAGATCACCAGTTTTCAACCTATGGGAAGTGAACCCTTTGGCTCACATATCAGATATACAGCGTATCAGATATTTACATTACGATTCATAGCAGTAGCAAAACTGCACACCATAGGCTCTTGTGTGGGAAGTTCTCATGGAACCCAGCACCAAATTCCACATAGAGAGACAGACAGACAGAGAGAGAGAGAGAGAGAGAGAGAGAGAGAGAGAGAGAGAGAGAGAGAGAGAGAGAGAGAGATCTGAGAACAGGTTCTCAAGTCTTATTCCACTATTCCACAGGGGCAGAGAGGAGGGCTGACAGGATTTGCACTGAAAGTGCCAGGGGATATTTTAATTAGCAGAACCTTATCTAAAATAAATGAAAGTAGAGCGTTCTATGTAAGAAATAACAGTGCAGTCTCCAGCTGCCAGGTCCCTGTTGGTAATTTAGAAGAGTTTGTTGGAAGGTTAAGAGTTAATCAAACAAGCCAGGCATAGTGGCACATGCTTTTCATAACCAGCACCCAGGAGGCAGAAGCTGAGGGAGTCTCTGTGAGTTCAGGGCTAGCATGGTCTGCGTAGTGAGTTCCAGGATAGCCAGGGCTACATAATGAGACCCTGTCTCCAAAAAAAAGGGAATTAAAATGAATCAGAGAAGCAGAAATAAAGACGGACAGTAGCAAACTTCACCCCGATTAGACGGGATGAACTAGGAGAAGCTGACTCTAAGCTTCATTCATTCTCTCCAGAACCCCTTCCCACCACCCCCCAAAAAGCCACCCTGGTCCTGGAATTCTGGACAAATGAAATGGCATCCTCAGCTTTCTTGGCTACTTAGGGAGAGTAAGAGCTTCTGGTAAAGTCTGCTTTTTACTTCCTATCACTTTAAGCATGACATTCACCACATTCTTTAGCAAAGGCAGAGGTCTTGGATTCAGGTTTGCTGGCCTGCCCCATTCTCCTGATGGACGATGTACATAAAGCATCTCCATCTAGCTGTGCTGTGTATTCACCAAGGTCTCATAAGTCCCAGCCCTGTTAGACCATCTGTGTGCATGTTGGCCTTTGAATATGAAGTATCCTCTTTAAGAATTGTCATTGCTGTTGCTTGAGATGGGGTCTCATGTATCTTGTTTTGCTGTTGCTGTTGGTTTTTTTTTGTTTTGTTTTGTTTTTTGAGACAGGGTTTCTCTGTGTAGCTTTGGTTCCTGTCCTAGAACTAGCTCTTGTAGACCAGGTTGGCCTCGAACTCGCAGAGATCCGCCTGCCTCTGAGCCTCTCAAGCGCTGAGATTAAAGACATGTGCCACCACTGCCCAGCCTCATGTATCTTACATTGGTCTCAAACTCTCTATGCAGCCAAGGATGAACTTGAACCCCTGATCCTTCTGTCTTCATTTCTTGGGTACTGGGAGGAGAGTCACGTGTCACGGTGCCTGGTTCCTATTTAAGAACTGGGGGGTATTAAAAAGAAATTAACTCTCTAGCTTACTAGACTGGAGGCAGTCAGGCTTCTTATAGGAGGACACCTTGGTTATCCACAGTCTGATGCAGATCCATGCATATGAAATGCTCCCTAATAGCTAAACACCCTCCAACATACAGCCTTGCCCGCCCATCTTCCTAATGAGCACTTGAAACTGCCGGGTGCTTTGGACGAAGCATCCCGCACCACAGACTTATATGGACATTAAAGAAGACGTTTGTGCCTTTATTCCTAGTGACCTGAAAGCAAGTAGACAGCTCCTTCACCTCCTGCCCACCTACTGGCCCTGTAATTGCTATCTGACTGTCTGGTTGATTTTTTTTAAGAGAACAAGGCTTTAAAAACTCCTTTCTCTTCTAAATACGCAGCAAGAATTAGTTGGGAACACAAATCAAATCTCTGACATTCTGACAGGACGGCAGGAAGACAAGATTAACTGCCGGTATGGCTCTCTATCTCATCTTTAGGTTCAATAATTTAGAGCTTGGATTGTTTACACAGAAGGCAAACAATATCTTGTACTGCATATTTTATGATTGCATTTCAGAGCGCAATAAGCCAGAGCCAACCACCAGTGCATACTTAACCGTTCTCGGGAGAGAGCTATTAGAAAAGAGGCAGGATCAACCCTGACACCCCAGGCAGAGGTTCAGATAGGATCAGCACCCAAGGGTGAGCCTCAAACCCTCCCAATTAACTTTCCCTGGAATCAGGGTACTTAGCAAGGAACAGTTTCCAGGCTGCCTCTGAAGTATTCTTCCAGACGGGCCAACTGGGAGGCACATGCCATTTATTTTACTTTAGTTTTTAAATATTTATTTATTTCTATTTTATATGCATGTCTGTGCATCATGTGTAGATACTGCCCTTGGAAGTCAGAAGTGGGGACAGTCAGAGAGATGGCTTAGAGATAGAGAGACGGCTCAGTGGTTAAGAGCACTGGTTGCTCTTCCAGAGGACCTGGGTTTGATTCCTCCCAGGACCCACATGGTAGCTCAAAACTTCAGTAACTCCAGCTCCAGAGGATCCAACACCTTCTGGCCTCTGAGGGCAACAGGCATGCACATGGTGCACAGATAATGCATATGGATGAAAGTCAGAAGAGGGTGTTGGATCACCCTGAAACTGGGGTTACAGATGGTTGTGAGCAACCATATAAGTGCTGGGACTTGAACCTGGGTCCTCCAGAAGAGCAATCTGTGCTCTTAACCATTGAGCCTTCTCTTCAACCCCAAGGCATACTTTATAGATAGCTTATGGCTACATAGGCCTGTGTGACCACCTGGCATATAGACTGCACACACATGCCTGTCTATTGATGCTGCGATCCTTGATACCTGGATCAAACCAGCTCTCTCTGATCCATATTCATTGGGAAACGCGTCTGTTGTTAAGCTCGCATATGATGGAAACACAGTGACCATGCTTCTCAGGTTCAAGGGAGCATGAACGCAGCAGCACTAACAGGGTGCCGACGCCAGCACAAACACTAGGACTGGAGCTGTTTTCATTCTCTTTCTATTGCTGTGGTGAAACATTTGACCAAGGTAACTTTCAGAAGAAACGGTCTATTCAGTCTTACGGTTGCCGAGGGATGAGAGTCCATTGCCATCGTGGTGGGGAAGTGTGGCAGCAGGCAGGTGGGGAGTAGCTGAGAGTTCACATATTAAACTTTAAGCAGGAAAGAGACAGAGTTCTGGGAATGACACGAAGCTTTGAAGCCTAAACCCTGTCCCCAGGGACATACTTCCCCCAGCAAGGCTACTTCCCTAGACCTCCTGAACAGGGCCAGTGATTTCAGACTGTTTAAATGCCAGAGCCAACAGACAAACAAACAATCACAGACGCCAACACCACACATGACCACAATGCTAACAGTAACGCCAATGCCAACACTAGAGTTACAGACGGGTGTGAGCGGCCATGCGGAGGGTTGGAATGGAACTTGGTTTGGGGGGGGGGATTATTTTAAGGTGTGTTGCTTTTGTTTATGCTGCATTTGTTTAACTCTGCAGAGCTGCTATTCTTTGCCTGCCCAAAATACCTGATGGTCTGATAAAGATATGAACAGTCAGCTGCAAGGCAGGAGCAAGACAGGTGGGGCTGGCAGGTAGAGGGTATAAACAAGAGGAGAACCAAGGGAGAATGAGGAACAAGAGAACAAGGAGAGGAAGATGTCAGCGGCCAGCCAGCCACGAAGGAAGAAGGAAAGTAAGACATAAAGAAGTAAGAAAAGAAAAGGCTCAGAGGCAAAAGATAGTTGGAATAATTTAAGAAAAGCTGGCTAACAACAAACCAAGCTAAGGCTGGGTATTCACAACTAAGAATAAGCCTCCATGTGTGATTTACCTGGGCCCCTCAAAAAGAGTAACGAATAAAACAACCACAATAACTTGGGTCCTCTGCAAGAGCAGTCAGTGCTGTTCACTACTGAGCCGTTGCTCCAGCCCCATAAGCAACCAAGCCTCTTGCCTCCACTTCACGAGTAGCTGTTACAGCTACTTTTCATGGTGACTTCTCCCCACTTTCTCTAACAATCATTGCCCCGGGGTGCGTCACCATCACGGAACTTTCCTGATGCATGCCTGTTGATTCCCAGGGCTTCACTTTGGTTGTCACCACATCAGCAATGATGCTATTGTAAGACATGGTCCCTAGGAGGTAACATCTCATGTCTGCGATACACCTACTCCAAGCATTTCAGATGCATAACTGACACAAGTTTTACACACACTGTGGGAGACAGAGTTAGAGTGTAGAGAGACATAGAACACTGTAGGGGGGGGGGTGAATCTCTAATTGGAAAGGTAGAAGGAGAAGAGACATTTGGAGACCAGCTCCCTGAACTTTATAAAATGCTCACAATCAAGTCTAGACAGAGAGTGGAGAAGGGTAGGGGCTTCCTTCCCCAGCCAGGCTTGTCTTGCAGAGGCAGAAATAGGGCGAGTTCACGCAGCGTCGGCACCCAGCATTCTCCCTTGGCCCCGTGGACTAAGGTTTTTTTTTTTTTTTTTTTTTATCAAATCCAAGAAAGCAGTCTCTCAGACCTGGCTAAATGTGCAAATGCTCAGGGGGGATTTCTCAGAGAGACTTAGATGGAGTCACCCTGGGGTGGAGCCCTGACAGTGGCACTCTGTAAAAGTTCCAGGTATCTGGAAGTCGGGGTGCCAGGAACAGTGGAGGTGATACCATACTTTAATCTGCTTCCTCCACTTCTGACCCTCCTTTCTCTAGGGGATTCTCACTTCTCAGGTCTTTATACGTACACCCTGGCAAAGCAGGCTTTCTGAGCAAGGGCCATCTCCTGGTCAGCCTGGAAACTTGTAAACCATTCAGGCTCATGGCCCCTGCCTCATATACGAGTCAGGAACTCTAAGGAAACCACCCCCATCTATGATGTAAGAAGAGAAGCCCTTCTATCCTAACTCTGGTGATTTGGGTGCCTATATCGTTGAGGGCCCTTGGGAAGGGTACCCATTCCCATTTAAGGACATCTGCCTTACACTCAATGTGGGAAAATTCAAACCCTATAAGGACCAGGTAGGCAGAAAACCCAAGAAAGAAGACTATGTCAGATTAAAACAAACAAAAAAAAAAAACCAAAAAAAAAAATAAACTACAAGACAGTATTAACAATGGATGGTACCTGTTACCCTCTGGTGTTGAGGAAATGAATGTAAGAGGAAGGGATGATGGTGGACTTTGGCGTGCGGTCCGCCTGAGAAGGCAACAGCTAACCATCAATGGTACGTTAGAATTTTAGAGGTGGGACCAGTGGAGTGAAGAAGAAATGCATCACACACACACACACACACACACACACACACACACGTATAAATTAAGGAAAATAAAAAGGGGAAAGAAAACTGTAAGGGCTGTCTGGTGAGGCCCAAACTGAGAATGAGAGTTTCTATTCCACAAGCCCTTAGTACTGTCCTGGCTTGCTTCAGCATAGCCCTCCCCTGATCCCAGAAGGAAGCAGGAAGAAGTCCCCAAGAAGCCACTGTATCTACGTTTTTGACACTCAACAGTCACCCCATTAAAGGTTGACTTTTGAGATCTTTCTGGAACCCAGAGCCTCACTGGTGCTGAGAAAGTTTCTCCAGCTGAACCACATCCTCTGCCCTGCGTAGACACTGCCAGTGAGAACCCTGGGTGGTGACAATACCATTCATTCGTCCACTCATTCTTCCACGTGTGTGTATTCTAAGCCTCCAGTCACACATGGCATGATGGGCAAAGTAGATAAAAGGTGCCCCTCACCTCCGTGGCTCCGAGATAGGATGGTAAATCTGTAGACAGAGACGGAATCTATTGCCTAGGTAGAGATTTGATTGGTCCACATGCTGTGGATCCAGCTTTGTTTAAGTCAACATAAATTCCATGACTTATTGAAACAACAGGCTATCATTTACAAATCTGTGTGTAGGCGCCATGGAGTCCATAAGAGGTCACCAGATAACCCATAACTATAGTAGGAGATTGTGAGCCACCCTGTGGATGCTGGGTCTGAACCCAGATCCCCTGCAGGAGCAGAAACTGCTCTTAACCACTGAGCTACCTCACCATCCCCTTTTCCACCACCTTTTCAATCCACTCAAAGTTTTGTTACTGCTTTCAGCACACCTCAGAAGCTTTGCTGAACATTGCCCACTTTCTCCTTCCCACAGACTATTCTGTCTCCTCCTAGAAGGCCTCAGCAGCTTCTCCCTGAAGAAGACAGAGATGCCAGCTGGCTAAAACCCAGAGGCAAGCAGCTCAAGCAGGTAGACACAGGTTCTCTCCTGTAGCTTATGGTAATCACTCAGAAACATCAACACACAATGACACGGATACAATGAAGAACAGGGGCTGGCATCAAAGCCCCAACACCGCCTCCTTCCTCGTGACTAAACCCAGAACTCAGAGCCAACTTGCGAGGCCTCAGAAATGAAAAGTCTTCCACTTCCTGGGGAATAGACATATTTTTCCTGGCAAGAGCCTCATTTACAATTTTAAAGAGCAACAATGTCTTTCATGATCACCGTTTTCTCTGTAACAAGGCAAAAAAATCACAAATTGAATTAAATGACTCCACTCTCTGAGTGGTTTTGCTGGCGCTCCACGCTTTTTTCGGTAAGAAGCTGAGAATCCTAAGCCGTTGATCAAACTGTGTGATTCTCGCTGACAGGGGGAGAGAAGGAAAAGAAAGTGGCTTCCAAGCCAGAGGCTGAAGCTATTACTGTCAGTCTCAGCTTCTGCTCAGAAACACTGGGGAGATCTCCCGGCCTGGTGCCGCTTCCTTCAGCACACTTCTCTAAGAACTGGGAATGCAGAGCTGGAACGTTGGAGATCATCTGCTCCTGCTGAATTATTACCCCACGCCAGACCTCCATGGCCAGACCTAGCTGAGGGATGACACTATTGAGACCAGTGTCAATGAAGAACTATTAATGCCCCCAAATTTCTGCCATGGAAACAGCCATCTATTGATACGACTCTTTCTCAGAAGGTTCCTCTGACACGTAAGATGACGGATGCCCAAATATGGGCCATCTGGATCTGAGAAGACAGAGGGATGTCATTAAGGAAGAGCTTTGAGGATGGTGGTAAAGACGAAGGTGGCTTGGTGGTGATGCTGTGCTCCTCTGTGCCCAGAGGAAGCCCACAACTGTATGTACTGATATTGGGCACTATACCAGCTAAGCATAGCAAAGCTGAGAAGATAGATACTTTGTGATTCTATTCACATTAGATGTTTGCAGAAGGCTAAATCTACAGAGGCAGACAAATGGACAGACATACTTGCTGAGGGTTAGAGGCAGGAGTTAGAAGGAAACTTTCTGGAATGTGGTAAATGTGATAGTTTAAATAAGAAACGTCTCCCATAAGCTTGCTTATTTGAGCACGTGGTCTCTGGTTGGCAGTGCTATTTGAAGTTATGAAACCTTTAGGAGGTGGAGCCTTGCTCAAGAAAGTATGCTGCTGGGAGTGGGCGTTGATGGTTCATAGCCTCGCCCCACCTTCTTTCCTTTCTCTGCATCCTCTGCAAGGTTAAAAATGTAATCTCCCAGCTTCCTGTCGCCAAGCCTCCCCAGCCATTATGGACTCTCTCTGGAAGAGTAAGCCCAAAAAGCTTCTATTAGTTGCCTTGGTCATGATGTTTTATCAGAATAACAGAAAATTAACTAATACATAGGAGCAGGAATGTTCTAGTAATGGACTGTGGTGACGGTCCCATGACTTGGTAAGCACACCAGGTATTCTTCAGCTGGGCATGGATTGCCTGTGGGTTTTAGGGACTCTTCTGGAAGAAAGCTGCAACCGGTGGAAGTTAATGAGAAAACTCGTAACTGGCCAAAGTGCTAAGAACAGGTGACGGTGTCATGCCTCACCCCAAATGGGACAACTGTATCATTCCCCTCAAAGCTAAGGGACATCATGTAAGAGGGAGAGGACAGGATGTGAGATCCAGAGGATGGGGAGATTAAAAAAAAAAGACATCTGGAGGTGGCATGGCCATAGTACACATGGACTTATCTGCAAAGAACTGTGCAAGACCAGGTCTATAAACATTGTATCAAAGAAGTGACAGGGACTCTGAGGCCCCACCGCTCCTTGAGGGACTCCTGGCAGCTAATGGTTGGAGGAGGGGCAGGTATCATTTTCTTCAGTGGCGTAGCTCCTGATGAGTTAGTTGCCTTTGATCTAGTAAACAACTTCATACCCACGCTCAGGCATGGGAAATAGCGACGCTCAAAAAGGTAACATGACTATAAGACATGCAATAGGGGGCACACTTGTTGAGAAAAAGGATTAAAGTGGAAGACAGACAGGGACGAGAGGAGAAAATGGGAGTGAAAACGAGTGAAATTTGTTCTGTAAATGTAAGAAGTACCTCCACCCTCACTGCGCCAACAGAGAAACAGCCCCCAGGGGAGGGTGTTGTGGCACACCTTGACCTCAGGAAGTCCTCCTCCAGGTAGAGTGGGGATGCAAAATAAAAGTTAGTGGAATTTAAGGGAGGCTTGAGATGAATGTACACCTAGGCATTCAGCAGTATGGAAGGATTGGGAGTAAATAGTGGTCCTCCCCATCCCAGAAGCCACTGGCAGCATGTAGTTCTACATCTAGGGATGGAGCCTCATGAGATGACACCATTCATGTGTTGTCTTTGTTCAGGTCTTCTTCTGATGAGCATATTGTTTTGGTAGCATGGTGAGGCTTCTCCACCATACACGGAAAACATTGTCATGTGCCCATCCTGGTCTTCTGGGTCTTACAATCTTTCCACCCACTTCTCCACTGTGTTCCCTAAGCCTTAGGTGTTGGGGTTGTATTGTAGATGTATCAGGCGGTGCTAGGCACCTATGGCCATTTGTTCTCTGCTATTTAATCTAGTTGTGGCTTTCTTTCTTGGTCTCCATGACATTCCATATGGTCAAGAGGCACAGCGGAAAATGAGAATAATTCATCCTACAATTCCAAGATCGTGTCGGGAAGAGGAAGTGTTGTGCCTGAGTCCAGAGACCCCCAAGAAGACCACCACGGAGCCACACTTCCAAATGCCAAAGCAAGGTTTCGTTTATTAAGTTTGGGCTAGCATGGGTCCTATGCCTCACAGTCTGACACAGCAGATGGAGGGAGAAGGACCCTGTCTATTTTTGTAAGGGGTTTATAAAGACAAAAACCACAAAGCAGTCACAAGGCCATAGTTTCGCAGTACAAAATTACTTAACCTATATCACAATTGGCTAAAGGTTGGGTAAAGCTTAGCTGTTGTTCTCTGATAGGCTGTTGCTGCTTGAGGGAGGGCGTTATTTGCCCCTGGTGACTGTCCCCTGGTCACATACTCAGGACATCTGATGACACCTTGCAAACATAGGATCTGCCTGGAGACGTATCTGATTGGCTGTAATTACTCAACCAGTAGTGGAAGTTAGATGGTCAACATTCTATGTATAACTACAGGTGGGGGATGGGCTTCAGCCAGCAACTCTGTGTAACTTAGGTTTATCCATTAGCTAATACTTCCCCTAAAGGGGGGCCCATGGCCTTCAGCTTATCTTGGGGGCTAGGATGCAGTTTCAAAGTCCCAAAAGGACTCAGCACAGAAATGGAATCCTTTCTGACCTTTCGTTCCCTCCACGCATTCTAAATGGAGTTCAATCCTGAATTCTAGGTTCCTCAACCTGAAGAGAACAACTAGCAAAACGTATTTCATCTTCACTGTTGCCCCTTCTTCCATATTCTGTGGCTTGAATGGGGCTTGATGGTACCAGATCCTGGGAACTAGGACCCCAGACATTGTGAGCATAAGACGTAAGAACAAGACTCTTCTGAGGAACACCCCTGCCTTCCTTCCTTCCCTGGGTGCCTAGCAGTATGAACTTCCACGAGATGGGAGAATCCACATGTCATCTTTATTTGTTGTTTAATGAACTTTTAAGAGAAGATTTGTCTTTTATAGTTTGTGTGTCTATGTGTGTATATCTGTATGTGCACATGAGTGAAGTTCCTACAGCAGCCAGCAGAGGGCAACAGATCCTCTAACGCTAGCGATAAACCTTTAACTGCTGAGTCTCTCCCTAGCCCCATAAATTCTCATTATAGTAATACACTGACATTCTCCCCAAAGATAAAGGAGGTTTAAAGATGATTTTAAATATGAACATTTTTTATTTCTTAAAACAACATAAGGAACAGTTGATAAATCATCACTCTTGTTAGTTATATGGAATAGTCTGTATACTTATTTCTAAATAATTTTTATATTTTCCTAAAACTTACAAATATATGCAAAAAACATGAAGGTAGTCCTACTGTATCTCCCCTGACTCTGATTTAGATTTGTTCTACATAAACACACTTCGTGGTCTATTTAATGTCTTATATCTTCTCCAGAGCCCCAAACAGAAAGAAACAACTCACCTTGTCATTAAAGTGACATTAGCAATGCTGTCCATGCCTCCGGTTCAAAGGTACAGAGAGGGGATGCTTCCTGTTTTCAGTGCTCACCCCTTTCGCAGCGTACCTCAGAACAGAAATCTCAGCAGGTACTCACCCACCTCTCCAAAGAAATGGCTGCCTACAAATCTCCTTTGACTTAGGAGTTCCTGGACTCATACTTGTGTGCAAGACGGAGTGTTCGCCGTCTGCCACTCACCAGGTGTGTAGCCGTCACTTGGGCTCAGAAACCTGCCTTCACAGGGCTCTTGACTCACAGGGTCTCGGGAGCGCGCCCATTCTAAATCATGGTCTGCACGTAACCTTTCCAACTCACTCCATAAAACTAAATGATAGATAGTCCCGAGAGGCGACCAGAAGGGTGGCTATAGGAAACCAGAGTCTCTCTCCTTTGGAAGCACATGATTCACAAGAAATCCGTCTTCGATTTCTGCAGTGCTGGGGATTAAATCCAGAGCCTTGTGAACACCAGGTAAGCACTCTACTCTGAGCCCCAAGCCCTTCCTGTGTACTTTGAGACAATGTCTCACAAAGTTCCCAGACTAGCCTTGAATGTATTCTGTAGTCCAACATGGGCTTTGAAATGGCGGCCCTCTTTCCCCAGGCTTCCAAGGAGCTGAGATGACACACCTGTGTCACCGGGGCTGGCTAAAACCTATTTCTAGATTAAGATAAACAGCAAGGTCTGGGAGCTGGGGATTTAGGAAGCTAGAGGCATTATTATTCCCTTGACACTTTCCCAGGGTGTAGGGAAGTGCCTGGTATTGCTATTACCAGCTGATTTCTACAGATAACACCACAGCCTGTTATTTTCCCTGATTCTATCCCCTAAACTGTGCAAACAGGGTAGGAAGTGGCACTCAGGAAGCATTTGGTTCTCAAAACTCACAGCAACTTCACTTCTCTGCCATCCATATTTGCTCCTCTCTGACTGTGCAATCACCAGGAAGCCAAGAGCTACCAGGTAGATAAAACCAACGGGGCAGGGGAGTAAACTCTGAGCTGACCCACGAAAAAGCCCTGGGGTAGCCAGCAGGTGTATGCAGGACCCAGAAGTTTTGTACATGTGCCTGCTCAATCGCCCCTGACTGCTCTCATGGTTTTCTGCTCCAACATTGAAAAGCACAAAGATAAACACAGGAGACACTCTTGTTGGCACAGTGACAAGGACCCTGCCCTTATCTGACACTTAGCGTGCAAGCAACACAAAGTTTCCAAATGAAGTAAAGGCCGAAAGATACCAGTTATTCAAATGAGCCTGTGGGTAAGTGGTCCCCAAGTTTGGGGAGATCACTGGGGATGAGGGTCTAGCTTTCCTTTATTCGTATATATTACCTACTATTTAACTTCTATCTATCTATCTATCTATCTATCTATCTATCTATCTATCTATCTATCATCTATCTATCTATCTATCTATCCATCCATCTATCTATTATTTATCTCTTTCTATCATAATCATCTATCATCATCTGTCTATCATAGTTATTGGTCATCTATTTATCTAATCTATCTTCTATCTTATCTATATCACTTTTTCTATCATCTTTCTAATATCCATCTACATATCTCTTCAACTTCCACCTATCTATCTATCTTCTATCATGTTATGACCGATCCCCCTCCTTCCAGCCTCCTTTTCTTTCTGTCTCCCTCCCTCTCACCACCAATGCTCCCATCTATCTAGCAATGGATCAGAATCTCTTACACAAAATTCTAGTACATTTTAATAAACAATTTATACAGTGTGATTATAAAGTTATCTGTACAGATCGAGGTGTACAGCTGATTAGGAAATGGAGCCAAGAGGGAGGGACTCACAGCATCACAGACCGATTACAGGCAAATATACAGCATGGAGGAACCATCACAAAGGTAATGGGGGAAGGGATCAGATAAAGTCACATGTGCATATCAAGAAGGGACCAAAAATCTATGGTAAAAGAATGAATGAACTTTTTCCCAGGTCATAAACAATAACAAATCCAGATGGGGAATATGAGGTGACACCTAGTTTATTTTCCCAGAACTAAGTTAGAGGACTGGGTGGGAGAGGTCTCAGGGCTCAAGCTGGTATCTCAGGAATTACATCAGGTTCAAGATGAAGCACAAGTAGGAGGGGAAGGAGAGAAATGCTGTAGTGGTTTGATTGAGAAACATCCCCCATGGGCTTATGTGTTTGAACACTTAGTACCTAGCAGGTGGCGCTGTTTGGGAGGTTATGGATCCTTTAGGAGGTGGAGCCTTGCTGGAAGACATAAGTCACTAGAGGCAGGCTCTGGGGGTCTATAGCCCCACAGCCTCTGTTTTCTGCATGGGGCGAAAACTGTGATCCCTTCACTTCCTGCGGTCATGTGAGTCCCACTACTGCTAATTCTCCCTCTAGAACCATAGGCCAAAATAAACCAGAAGCTGGTTTTATCACTGTGTCTTATCACAGCAGCAGAGAGTATAGGTGTATATCATCAGACTTCAAAACCGTCAGCCAGACGCAGAACCCAATGTCAGAAGGGCAGATGCAAAACGGCCCCCAAATTTTCCTTCTCTGCATACCTGTGGCCTGCCAGCAGGTCCTTACATTCGACTATTCTCTTAAGACAGCAGAAACCATCCCGTCTGAACCTTGAAGATCTGACAAAAGGACCACGGGGTTCAGTCTACACACCATTGTATTCAATGGAGCCATGTCATTTATACTTTCTTGGAAGAATGGTTCTTGGGGAAAATATATCATTTTAATGCCAAGTTAAATATACAACATTTTTCAAGTTAACTCTACGTTGTTCCATGTGGAGTGGGAAAACTATCAACATCTCAGTGGGGAATGTGTGAGTCGCTCAGTTGGCCATTTCAGTACTCAGTGAACAAACTATGTCACATCATATATCTCTGTCTGGATCCCCAACAGCAAAGAGTTCCTACTCACCTGCCCTGTCCTGGCAAGGGTCTCGCCATCCTCGGACTTGAGCTGGTGCTCTCCTTCTGGAACACTCCATGGATTTCACCCAACCCCATTGCCAGCTTTAGTGTTTGAAGCACACCATACATGTTTGCTGCTCAACCACGGTTTGTTTATTTACTCTTTTGAAAAAGGCTTACTTTAGGGGCTAGAGTGATGGCTCATTGATCAACAGCACCTGCTGCTTTTGCAGAGGATTTGAGTTTGATTCTCAGCATCCATGTCAGGTGGCTTACAACTTCTTGTAACTCCAGCTCCAGGGGATCCAGTCTATGGGATACCATGATTTCCCCACTTCTCCAGCTCTCTGACATTGAGTGCTTGAGTCTCAGAGTAACTGGAGAAGAGGGAAGGAAACAGGTTTGTAGGGAAGCCAGGTTCCAAGGCTACATTTATACCCATCTCCACAGTCCAGGCCTTTATAAGTCCCTCCCTTAGATTGCATGGCAGTGTGCTAGCTAACGTGTAAGTTTTTCTACCCACATATTGAAGAATTGCTTTTAGAACCCAGGTGGAGAATTACAGGGAGGGAAAAGAGGAAACCCTCTGGGGAGTGTCAGCTAACTTCAGGAGCTTCTCTAAAGCCTCATCCCTAAGGTTTGCAGGAGAATTCAAACGCTGAGTCTCACACTTGTTCCAGACAGGATGCCAGCATGTCCCTTCTGCGCTCACCTGGCAACCTTACATAGCAAGCCATCGGCATACTAAGATCCTCGGCTGGTGGAGTGGATCAATTGACTTCAGAACAGGGTCAGTTTGCTAAATTGAAAGGGAGGAGTCATCTCTCTTACTCAAGGGCATGATGCCAAGGGGTGGGCAGTCAGTAGGATACTAGTCCCTGAAGTGGGACGTGCCCACCTGAGATGAAGATCCGAGACTGTGGGTATTTTCTGTGCACATACAGCTGGTTTCACTACAGAATCCGCTGTTACACAAACCTCCGAACTCTGCCTTGTTTTCCTCTTTGCAGGGGGTGGGAGCAGTGTCCTCTGTCTTGGGCACTAAAGGAGACATAACTAGTCAGACTGTCCCATAGGACTGTGCTTGGCACCTTATAAACTCAAACTCAGTGGTAGGTGCCTATTACCAGAGAGAGTCCCTTGTATGTAAACAAAGGGGTCTGCTCACAACAAACCTTATGAAGCAGCTCAGTCACCGTAGGTCAAAGGTCAAGTTACTCCACTCATTTCTGTTGCCTGTTACCAAAGACGTGTCTTGCAGGGATATTGTCACAGCCCAGCATGGCTGGGACATTCATCTGTGGAGCCGAGAAGTGGCAAAGAGCCCAGGCATGTCTCTCTGAGGATGAGCAAAACAATCACTTCAGAGCCCCCACAAAACTCCCCCAAACAAGATGGCAGACCATGGACTAAATTCACAGATCAGATGTTGGGTGACGGAGAGTATCCGGGTGGAATGAGTAATCTCAGGTGGAAAAGCTTTAAACACAGATTTTTAACTGTGGTCTAAGGAGGTCTAAGGAGGCATGCCTGCTGTAGGGAAGGCACTGTGCTCAAGGGGGATATATAATCTCAGACAAGGTGAGGACCACCCTGAACCCTTGGCTAAGGTGCAGGCCAGTGTTCTGTTATGTGTACTGAGGGTAGGACGCAGAGGGTAAAAGATATCAGTTCCCATTACAGGTGCTGAGTTGAGGGGACAGGGTTATAAAAGTAGAAAAAAAAATCCCCAAAGCTAATTCATGCTGGTGGTGCTTGCACACAGTAGAAGGAATAAAGAAGGTACCAGGTTAGTGGAGGTGAATTTGAGCAAAGTCCTGGATGCAGGGGCAGGGTCATCGGAGCAGCCAATTAGAAGCCAGTTCCAGGCAAAAGGGGTGACTGGAACAATCACCGTGAGCTTGGCATGTGTGTGACATGTTGAAGGACAGTGAAGGCCCCTGCGTAGGTAGAAAGTTGTAAGTAGAGACAGCATTGACATCTGAGGGGACCAGAGAGAAACAGCCAAGAACCAGGCGAGTTTCTGGTTAGTTTGTTAAAGACTTAGGACTTTATCCCGAGTGGAGAGTAACCAGGAGAACCATCCAATGTACATGTTTAGGAGACCAGCTAGGGGGCTGGAGGGATGGCTACATGGGTAAGCACACTAGCTGCTGTTCCAGAGAACCTGGGTTGGATTCTCAGCACCCATATGGTGGATCACAACTTTATGTAACTCCAGTTCCAGGGGATCTGATTCCCTTTGTGCCCTTGTGGGGACTATACACATGTGCTGAACAGATGTCCATGCAGGCATAGACATAAAATAAAACAAACCTAAAAACACCACCTAGGAACCAGGTCTGTAGCTCAGTCAACAGAGTGTCTGTCTAGCATGTGCAAAGCCACGGGCTTCATTCCTCACACTATACAGTCTGGCAAGCATGAAACCCCAGGACTCAGTGGCAGAGACAGGGGATCCCCAGGGCAAGCTAGCTAGGTGGGCTAGCTAAATCGGAAAGCTTCATGTTCAGAAACAGACAACCCTGCTTCAGTAAATAAAATGAAGAGTAACTGAAGAAGACATCCAATGCTGGCCTCTGACCAGCACATGTGCGTGCACACACACACGCATGTGCACACAGACACACTCACATGAACACACACACACGCATGCACTCATGTGCGCACGCGCGCGCGCGCGCGCGCACACACACACACACAAACCTGCAGACACATACTCAGACATACCACACATACATACACATGCCAAAAAATGGGTGTAAACTAAGAATAAACTAAGAATGATGTGGCAGGTGGGTGTGAATAAAATGGGAGCCACATGCTTGCTGGGTGTACATTTGTTCAGGGTGTCCTGATGGTTTTAAATTTACATTTATTCATGCCTTAGCCCAGGAAGCTACAACAAAATCCCAGACTATGTGTATACTAAACAGAAAGCAACTTATCCCTTGTGGTTGTGGAAACATAAAACATTCAAAAAATGAAGGAAAGATGTCTATGCTTTTAAAAATGACATTTTGTAGTGATATTTCATTTGTATTTTAGTAAATAAAGCTTTCCTGAAGATCAGAGGGTAAAACAGCTGCCCTGGCCAGCCTTACAGACCAGGCAGTGGCGACACACACCTTTAATCCACACTAGTTTGCCATAGAAACTGGGCAGTAGTGGTGCACGACTTTAATCCCAGCACTAGAGGGGAATTTAAGATGGGAGGAGGCAGCTCTCACACAGTCTCATTTTGCGGATTCCTAAAGGCAGGATTACCATTTTTTGGACTGAGGTAGAGGGCTGTTTTGCTTTTCTGACCTTCAGGTTGAACCCCCAAATCTGTCTCTGGATTTTTATTAATCATGCTACACATTTTAATTCCAGCAATAGATAAAGCCAGCGAGAGATTTTCGCCCTGTGGATGCTCAGGCTTGGAGAGTAAATTCCTTACATGACTGATGAATGTCACCAGTCTCAGGAAAGTCTCTGTGCTAGTTAGACTTAACAATATTGACTCAAGACAACCTCGGATCCCTTGGGAAGAGTCTTAATTACCTAGATGAGATTGCTCTGTGGGCATCTCTGTGGATGATTATCTTGACTGTTAATTGATGTGGGACGATCCAGCCTGCTGTGGGAGGCACCATTTTCTAGGCAGAGTCCTGAATTATGTGCAAATGAAGAGAGTGAGCGAAACTTGAGCAGAAAGCAGGCAGCATGGTTGCATTTATTTCGCTGTGATCTTGACTATGGATATTAAGTGATTAACTGTTTTTTACTTCCCCAAAAGTATGGTTTGAAACCTGGATGTGTAAGAAAAAAAAAAAAAAAAAAAAACCCTTCCCTCACCTTGTTATTGTTGGATAGAGTGGTTCCACCACACTATTAATTAAAATAGAACAGTAGTATTGTTCTAACTCCTAGTAACTAAACAAACATTTTTTCCTTATATATTGTTGTGGACCAATCCTTCTGTATACTGTAACTATGTATTACTCTCGTTGGTTAATAAAAGTCTTGACAGGCTGGTAGCCAGACAGAAAGTATAGGTGGGACAGTCAGACACAGAGGACTCTGGGAAGAAAAAAGGCAGAGTCAGGTGAGATGCCAGCCAGCCACTGAGGGAGCAGGATGTGTAGAAAATGAGGTAGCAAGCCATGAGCCATGTGGGAAAGGGTAGATGAGAAAATATGGATTAATTTAAGTGCAAGTGTTAGCTAGTAACAAGCCTGAGCTGTTGAGTGAGCATTTATAAATAATATTACGTCTCTGTGTGGTAATTTGGAAGCGGCTACCTGGACGAGGAGCAGGTGGTCAGGACCGAGACACTTCCAACTACAATGTATGACTTGCAAAAGGAAAGCCCCGCTACCCAAGAAAAGCAGCTAGGTACGGCTGCCTGATGTCAGGACATCAGACAGCACCAATCTAAGCCCCTAGCACACATGGCTGGATGTGAAATTCTCATCTCCCCACAAGCCACTTGTTGTCCTAGGCTCACGGATCTGTGTCTGCTTGATGGATGTTTCCTTCATCCCCTCCTTTCCCTGAACTATTTTAGCTATTTTAAGCACCTCTTCATGTAATTGGATTTTAGGATTATTTTGTTATTTTTCTAAACACCTCTCTAGCATTTCTCCTTACATTATGGAAAGAGCTCTGCACTGTTAGAATGTGTATAAGTGCAATACTGCATTTGGAGTCCTCTGTGGTGACGGGGTGTTGGATTTTATCTTTTCAGCTAATGTGATGGGAAGCCAGTCTAATCGCTCCTGTCCTTCCCCACCCCTGTGCAAAGCTCAGAACTTTTTCTTCTGTTGTTTTGATTGCTCTTGAGTTTACTTTTGAGTGTGCTAGATGAGACTAAAAGCATCAGGCTGGGGCTGTAGACTCTTGGATACTGAGATGTTTGCACAGCGCAGTGTGCATATAATATTGAGAGCTGGGAGAGACAAGAGCCTGTGGTCTGAGCCAGAGGCTCCAGAATATCAAGGACAATGAGCCTTTGGGGATATGGTTGCTTGGACAGCCATCAGTGTTATGTTAAGATAAATGGATGCAGATGTCTCTACATATACACACATGGATTCTTACAGCCTTGTGTGCAGACCACACTCTGTCAGATTCCTGGGTTCCGGCACTGCACAGTGGCCACAAGTTAGGGAAGACCAGTGAATACACTCAATGCCTACTCTTATATTTTTTTTTTTACCATTTTTTATTATTGATTTGTTCACTAATTTATCTTTCAGAGGTGGAGCTCAAAACTAGTAATGAGTCCATGCTAGGTAGCTGCTCCATAGCCAAATTATGTGCCAGTTCTATGTGCTGAAAAAGATCACCATAGCTGCTAAGATAACTCATTAGATATACATCTTTAGACAAGTCTGGAGTCCTGAGTTTGAGTCCCAGGATCCACACAGAGGAAGGAGAGAGACTGCAGCTGTAAGATATAATCTGAGCTCCACACACAGAGCCTACCACAAAGTCAATTAATAATGTTAATGCAAAACAAAGATCACAAATGCATGTCTGGCTATGTTCTGATCTACTCTGCTAGACTGTCAGGAGAGCTAAGGTTGTTAAGTAGCCCAGGATGATCTCGAACTTGCTATGTAGCTGAGGGGGGCACTCACACAGCACTCCAACCATCTTCAAAAGACAATACAGCAAAGTGTGGGAACACAAGTGTTCGCAGATAGTCTTGGAGAAAGCACCCAGTGTTGTATAAAACATTTCTTTCTATTTCAGCAATAAAGCAAGCTGGGTGAAAAGGCATCCAACCTGTGGATGCCTGACCTGGGGAGTGAGTCTCAGCATGAATCACTTCTACCATGAGTGACAGGGCAGGAAGCTAATTCCTCGACGACCTTTGCAAAGCCTCCTGCATGGCTCTGACTCCTGGAAACAAACAGAAGTGTTTCTTTACATATGCAGTGTGAACATCAGGTGCCTTTAAGCAGTAAACAAGCATTCGTCTGTTCTGGAGCGAACACTGGGGGAGTTTAATGTCACAAATACGGCAGGAAGCATCCTCATGGATTAGAGACAAATGCAGAAAGAAATGCCACCCAAACACTGAATGGCCCATATTGGAGATGTTCTCACACACACACACACACACACACACACACACACACCCTAGAGGATGTAAGATCTCTCATCTCTGATAATGCTGGGAGGATGGACAGGGACACACATTGTGTGTCCGTGTCCGTGTGTGTGTGTGTGTATGTGTATTTGCAGGAAGGGCACTGTGGGGTGTGCACTTTCTTCATGCTCATGTAAATCAGGCCCATGAATTCTTCTTTAAGAATTTATTTTACTCCAAACTTGTGCTTTTCTTACTACACCCGAAAGATAGAAGTCAATTCACAGCCTCCCATTTCTGCTTTATGCCCTGGATAAGGCAGCCCCTCCTAGGACTCCAGCATCTTCATGTTACTCATCCTGTAAGACATTGTCAAAGGAAGGAGGGGGTTGCTGAGGAATGCTATTGTCCAATCATGACACAGCTGTGCACTCTTAAACTCCTAGTACCTGTGACTTGCACAAGTTTGGGCTGCTAATGTCCTCTCATAAATGGTGTGCTGGTTTGTTTTGTCAACTTGATACCAACTAGAGTCACCCAGGAAAGAAGCAACCATGGTTGAAAAACTTCCTTCTTCAGATTGGTCTCTGAGCAGTTCTGTCTGTGTGGCATTTTCTTGATTAATGAAGGATGTGGGAGGGTCCAGTCCACTGTGGGCGGTGCCATCCCTGAGCTGGTGGTTATGGGTGCTATAAGGAAACAGACCAAGCAAGCCATGTGGACCAAGCCAGTAAGCAGAGTTATTCTATGGCTTCTGCTTCAGCGGCTGCCTCAGGCTGCTGCTTGAGTTTCTGCATCCTCAGGGATGGGCTGTACTATGGGAGTGTGAATCAAACTAACCCTTTCCTCCTCAAGTTGGATATTTTTTTTTCAGTGTTTAGCCACAGCAGAGAAAAGCAAACTACAATAGAGGGGAAGGGCTCACAAGGCTCCACCCCACCCTGAGCATTTATAGGCGGCTAATAGTTGCTGGAGGCAGAAGAGACATGCTGTTCAGACATGTGGTTACTGATTAGATGCCCACATTCCTGTGACTATCCCCTCAGACATGACTCTGTGACTGTGGAAGAGACACGGAAAGTAGGAAGCAGGAGTTGGAAAGAGGATGGAGATCATCCCCAAGGAGTGAGGGGAACAAGAGAGCGTGATGGAGGGTAAGTGTGATCAAAATACATTATTTACATTATATAATATATACACATATGCACACACATATGCTAATGAAAACTTCGTAAAAGAACAATAAAAAAGAAAGAGCTCCCACTGCCCACAAGGTGTGTTGAAAATTCTTCTGTTTCGCCTGCAAGTATTTTAGTAAGGAATGGTAAGATTTATATCACGTGCAACCCTAGCAAAGATTCCTGTCTCATGAGTACCATTTAGTAACACAGGTGTTTAAATTCCAGTCCCCTTAGAAAGTCATGTTCAGATTCTCAGCCTTCTCCCAGAGGACACGCCCTCTGGATGTGGAGAGATGGCTCCGAGGTTAAGGACACTGGCTGCTTTTGTAGAAAGCCTGGCTTTAGTTCCCAGCATGCACATGATAGCTCACAATCACCTGTTAATTCCAGTCCCCAGGGATATGCTGCCTTCTTCTGGCAGCTGCAGGTAATGCATGCACATGGTGCACAGACACACAGGCATATTCTCGCACTCATTAACAACAGAGAACACACTTTCCTGACTAGAACTGTAGAACCATTTTTTTTTTTGCAACAGAATAATGAATTTTGTTGGCAACTGAATGACACTGTGTGTCATCAGCTAATAAAAATCAGGTTGTTTCCTTTTCCGGACCATTGTGAACTGAGCATCAGTGAGCATGGATGAGCAGTTATTGCTGTAACAGGCAGTAGAGTCTTCGGGAGTGTGTATCCAGGAGTGAAAGAACTGGGTTATATGGTAGGCATGGTTACAGCTTTTGAAGGGACAGAAGGACTCTCATCTGGATATGGCATGGCTCTTACACTCACGAGCTCACACCAGCAGTGGTTAGCCTCAGTAGATCAAACCACTCAACGTTCCAGCACAAAAGGGGGAGGGGCTCACAAAGCCCCCACGCCTCATGAGGAACTTTGGCAATAGTGGGCTTCTTGGGGGAAAAGTCAGGTTTCTTCAGGAACGTGGCCCCTGTAGACTGCCCACGTGACATGGGGATGGCCCCACACCCATGCACATAAAGATTGGACACAGTGGACCTCGAAAAGAAGACATGCAGTTGGAAGGAAGATGTGGCCAGCGATGCCTGGAAGGCCTTGGAGGGGGACAGGGTGGTCACAATCAGAATATATTGTGGACATGTATGAAATTCTCAAAGAATTTTTTTTTTCAGAAGGACCGTGTGCTACTCAGTCCGTGAGTCTCAGGGCGCATTACCCTGTAGAACCTTCCTGTGGATTGGTGTCTACCATGTCTGTATGGTCCAGTGTGGATGGCATAAGCCACAGGTGAATACAGAGTGCCAAGTGTGGCCAGTGGCTATGACCACTGCAGTCACAGCCAGTCGGCGGTTTCGGCTTTGGACAAGCTAACCCAGAGTCTGCTATGTGCAAAAGTGGGTGATTAGTGAAGGGAGGCATGGGAATCCTGGAAGCCTCGGTTTGTGGATTCTGATGTTATGATGCCTGCTGGGAAGCTGAGAGTAGGCACCTCCCTCTTGGTATCTTCCAGCATGCAGGTACACTTGCTTCCATCAGTGCATCTCGCAGAATTTTTCTGACCAGGTCTTACACATTCTCCCCCACCACGTCCCACCCTTTTCCTCAGCCCCCTTCCCAGGTGGCACCCTCCCTAACTTAGTACGCCATTCTCATCTAATTGTGCCCCCTGTGAGTTCATCAACCCATGCAGGTAAAACAATCAGGGCTCAGACAAGTTCCATTTTAGCCAGATTCCATCTTCTGCTTGGGGGAACCCTTTGTATTTGCAGCTCATCTCTGTCTTGTGCCTTCACAGATCTCAGTGATGGGTACACTATGATAGCATTAACACAGGGAGGAATTACACTGTGCAGAATGGCACACTTGCATAGTCTTAGGTTGCCTAGAAAAACATAGTTTTGTTGTTATTGGTTCTTGGAAAGCTTTGTCCAGTATCTTTTAATCCTTTTCAGCTCCTTCCTCCAGCTCTTCTTAGACCCACCCCACTTCCCTACTAACCCAGCTAGGTGTCCTCTTTTTCACTTTCAAACCCACTGAGTCCAACTTGTGCTGCCCATAAACCCTTCAGTGTGTGGCCTTCCACTGGGGTGGCGTTGATCTATCAGGGGTCATGCGCTTAAAGAAAACATAAAATCCCAACAGCTCCAATAGCTCCAAGGTGGGACTTGATATCCACCTCCCTTTTCAATGCTGAGAATTCATGTGGCTTGAGCTCATGCAGGCCTTGAATTTTAAACCTTGGCTCTTTTCACTTTAGAGGAAGGGCCTTACACTGTAGCCCAGGCTAGGTCTAGTTTACTACTTATTCCGGGCTGGCCTTGAACTCATGATAATACTCCTGCCTCAGCCTCCCAAGTTCTGCATTGGCAAGCATGCACTACCACGTCCAACTCTACATCTCTTACTCTCATTAATATTTTTCTCCTTTGATACATGTGACTACAGATGAATATTTTCCTTGAGCATAGAGTTTAGAGAAAATACTAGTATTCAATCCTCATAAAAATAAGCCAGAGAGAGAAAGACAATATGTTGTATTGTCTGCATCTTATTTCCCCGACTTCAAACGCTCAAGGGCCATGACAAAACAGATGGTATTAATTTCACAGAACACAGGTCTGATTTATAGGCATCGCGATGGAATAACCCGACTGACCTCCAAGAGAGCATCCACCGGTACCACTTTACAAAGGAAACTTGCAGTCTCTCTCCTCCAGCCCACAGAGCAATAACCGCACACAAATGATTTATCATCTTTCTGTGAGACTACTCTTTTTTCATAAGCATCTTTAGTTAGATGCTGATGCTAACAATTACAGGAAAGAAAATAGAAGAAATTGGTTCTTTTTTGTAGCCAGAAATAGAAGCTAGTACTAAATTAAATGAATTTGAAGTTCTTAAGAGAGAGTCCTAATCCAAAGTTAAGCATTTAACTATTAAAAATTGGTTATTCTATTGCATGGGTATTTTAACTGCATGTATTTCTGTGCACCACATACATAATATGCATGGAAGTCAGATAAGGGCACTTGATGCCCTGGAACTGGAGTTACAGATGGTTTTGAATCACCATGTGGGTGCTGAGCATTGAACTTGGGTCTTTTGAAAGAACAGCCAGTGCTCTTAACTGCTGAATCATTTCTCCAGCCTCATTATTTTATTTAACAAAGGAAATACATTCATTATATTTATATATGCATCAATTTTAGGTTTTTATTAACCTAAAATTGCTTTCTTTTTAAATTAATGTACATTAATATTTTAATATAATTGCCATAGGTCATTATAGATTTCAATAAAAGGGACTGTGCTGTAGTTTTCAGTTGCCAAATAAAAATTAATACTATTTTAAAAGTTCTTGGAAATACTTTTCAATCAATGTATATGTGTGTGTGAGTGAGCATGCATGCACATGAGTGCAGTACCTATGGACACCAGAAGGGGCATCAGATCCCCCAGAGCAGGAATTCCAGGAGGTTGTGAGGCACCATGTCGGTGCTGGGAACCAAACTCTGGTTCTCTGCAAGAACAACAGGAGTATTTAAGCACTGAGTCATCTCCAGCCCTTGAAAAATTAAAATTGAGATTTCTATACATGATTTGAGTTTCCTGCTGGGGGTAGAATGTGGGGTCTTGAGCACAAGGGAGAAATGTTCTGCCACTGAGTTATACTCCCAGTCACTCAGCTAAAATCTAATTAAAATATTTTACCAAGAAATTTCAGGTAAATGCTTTAGATATTAAATAATACTTAGGGGATGGAGTAATACGAAAACAAGCCCTCTCTCCCCACAATTAATTCTGTTTCCTGACATTGGTCACAGTTACTTTCTTTAGCAGCTTTTTGGCTTTTTAATGATATTTTCCCTATGTTTGGAATAATATAAATAATCCTTTCAAAACTCCCTTTACCAATGTTTTTTGCCAATTATTTATCTCTGGCCCTTTTCTCATAGAGCTATTGATCCATAACATCTAATGTGGTAGGATCGGCTGCAGCTGTCTAAAGGGTAAAACATATTTCTCTAGCTTTTATGTATTTTATGCCCTTGTAACATGGTTTTATTCAAGACCCTCATTTGTTTATGCCACACATTCGTGTGATGTTTTCTTTTTGAAACTCCGAGTCACAACTGACTACGTTTTCCTTAATAAATAAAGGAATAAAGGGATTTACTTTATATCCACTACTGCTTACATTTGTTACACATTTTCTCTTATAGATACACTTAGTTAGATCTTGGGAGTCACTTGTTTTCCAGAAAAACATTTTCACTTTTTAGACATTAATCTTCATGTATGTGCTTGTGTGAGCATGTGAGCACATGTGAGTGGCAGGCATGTATGTGTGGAGGCCAGAAGTGGGTGTCAGATAACCTGGGGCAGGAACTACAGGTGGCTGTGACCCCTCCACATGGGTACTGGGAACTGATCTTTTCTTCTTCAGGAGTTGAAAACACTCCTTACCACTGAGCGGTTTCTCCAGCCACAATATTAGGAATTCTTATTAATGGTGGCTATTCTTGGTTATTAACTCAACTATAACTGAAATTAACTAAAATCTCTAAAATGGAGGGACATGCCTGTAGGGGATTTTTGCTTGATTTGAAGTGGCTTCTACTTCTAATCTAGACCTTTAATGTGGACAGACTCAGCTCCTATCTAGGTCACATCTTCTGCTGGAAGCCTCTATAAGGACATGGAAGAAGAAAGCTTTTGCTCTTTGCCTCCTTGCTCTTGCCTCTCCACCAGGTCCAATACTTCAACTGAAATTTGAGTCTTCATCTTTAGGATTCCAGTGTTACTGAAGACCTGAAAACTAAACAACTACTGGATTCTTGGGCTTCCTATTCATAGACAGCCATTGTTGGAGTAGCTGGACCATAGCCTGTAAGTTATTCTAATAAATTGTGTGTGTATGTGTGTGTTTGTTTGTGTGTGTGTGTAAAGAGAAATTGAGAGAGAGATCCATTCTATAAGTTCTGTTACTCTCGAGAACCTTGACTAATACATTATTCAAGGGCAGAGTGGGTCTTTCCCATTTAATAATTTAGTGGTGTTACATTTAAGAGCGTTTAGTAATTTGCTATAATAAAGGTTTATAATTAAATCATTTTTTCTTTTTGATATCTAAAAGTAGTACAATGTTTTATATTCACCAAAGAGCTATGAATTTTATGGTGATGTTTATAAAATCATTATTGTGTTAATCTTTCATTCTTCTCTTCTCATACCGGTTCCTGGATTTCTCAGGGTACACAGTTACATCTTCTGAAGACCGTGCTTCCCTCATTTCTCCCCAGTTCTGGGCTCTGGTTGCTCCCAATGGTCTAACTGTTGCTACATTAGCTGTGGGCAGCTGGACTCCTCTGTTGCCCTCATGACTCTGGCAGGCTCTTCCGCCAGTTCTTTTCTCATTGGCTTCCAGCCAGATCAACATTTCTGAGTCAAGAGCTGCTCTGGGGTTCTGGGGGTGACTGCACCTGCTCCATCCCAGATTTACCTGCATGGCTCCCCTCTCATCAGTCACAGACCCCTCAGCCTTTTCCAGCACTCCTCCCCCTATCAGTTTACTATCTTTTTTATCCCTTTCTGGATATGATGTGTCCATATTGCAGAGTGGGATATGAGCACATGTGTTCAACCTTTCCCCTTAACCTAGGAATTACCAGATGTTAACTTCAATCAAATACAATGTCATGGTCACTCAACATTTTTTTTTGCTGTTGTTTTTAAGAATCAGTCTATTAGAGACAGAACAATGAGTCAAAATGTCAGAAGATCCCAGAGGAACAAAGACAAAGTCTGTGTCATTAAAACTCTACCCTGAACTCTCATTGCTAGTGTAGAATCCAATTCCCCACGTTTCTTGGGCTCTAGCCAATACACCCAGATACACTGAATTGACTTGTTTATTCAGGAACTCTCTGGGAAGGACATGGTTACTTGTTTATCCAAAGTCCATTATTCTTTTCCTTCTTATGAAAAGACTTTTGTAGGTTTTTTTTGTTTGTGTTTATTTGTTTTTGATTTTAGATGGTGACAATGAATCAGAGGGTGGAGAATGACAATTCCATACCTTGTGCCTAAAAGTGGCCAGTACATGACTCTGTTTCAAGTTTTCAAATGCAGAAGTTTGGGGTGGAGAGATAACTCAGTGGTTAAGAGCACCTGCTGCTCTTACAGAAGACCTGGGTTAGGCTTCCAGCACCCACATGGTGACTCACAACCATCTGTAACTCCAGTTTTATGGGATTTGAAAGCCTCTTCTGGGCTCTACAGATAAAAGGCACATATATGGTACACAGACTTATATGCAGACAAACTCATACACAAAATATAAACAAACAAACAAATAAATAAATAAATATTCAGTGGGATTTGCTGTGGCCTCTGGAGACATTTTGTGTTCCTGTTAATTGGGCATCTCTTCCTTTCCACTCTGGGAAGAAGTTTTGCATGTTTATGATGGAAGACTAGAACAACACAGCCAGCTTTGGACACTGGTGGTAGATGCAGGTTGGTGTAGTCATGAGAACATAGTCTAAAAGAGCATAAACTATCATCCTCCAGGTTCTACCTTGGAGACCCAAATGATATCAAACTTAAACACCCCTTCCCTCTCATTTGATATTAAGTAGTTGAAGATTGAAACTTTCTATAGGATTCTTCAAAGCCATTAGTTTGAGATTGAATATTCCTATAGAACCTAGGATATCCCATTCCCCATCCCTTGAGCATGCAATTAGTTTGAGAATTTGGGGCGATTTTCTGGCCCTGCAGTAATACATGTTGATGCTAGAGATGATTAAATCTGTCCTCCTTTCTAGTAGTCACAATTCTTGGGGACAACTGTCTTGAGGTGGTGATTCATTCCTCAAGGTTGTGAGTCTCGCAAATATTTATCGCCTGCCAAGTACGTGACTAAGTGCAAAGTGGGGGAAGAAATATTGACCTTGGGAAGCTTACCCACTCTAGGAAGCTGACAGTGAAACAATATGGAAAAATCTATCATCAAGGTTTGGGCGGTGCATTGTTGAGACACAGAGAAAGGAATAATTACTGCTTGCATAGAAAGCAGCCTGAGTTATCATAACTAACATCTTAGCTGGCCATGAATTCACAATGTCACCCACTCCACAGTTATTCACACAAGAGCATATAAATGAAATCAAAATACTTGATAGCACCCTTGAGCTGGAACACAACCCACATACACCTATACAGACACATATACAGCCCACTGCTATGCTTTATTATGAAGACAGAAGAGGTCTGGGGGAGGACCTTGCTTGGTGGGATGACTCACGGGGAGTCATCCCTCTGAGTCATCCTTCACCATGAAGACCCTCTGAACTTCTAGGCATAAGGCAGGATGCCAGGGTACTCTACCTAATACCATATACCTTTCTTTTATTCATGTGTATTACATAGGCTTTGTGGTTATGGTCCTCATTATGCAGATGTCTTTGTGAAGGAAGAAACGGCTCCTGGCTCATTATAATTTCAGAGTACCTAGCACATTGTAAGTTATCAGTTGCTATGTGTTACACAGACGGTGGATCCATGAAGACACCACGAGGCTGTGATGATCACTGTTAACTTTACTGCGGCCACTCCCTGAACAGCAATGAGGGTCTGATTCCCCACAGCAGAAGTTGTGTCTTCCAGCTGATAAAAACGACATAGGTTTAAAGCGTGCAGTGTGTTTTCATATGCTCAAGTACAGGTGTTCGTAATAAAGAAGCTGGGTGCATCCCTCATGTGTGTGTGTGTGTGTGCATGTAATAAGAATACCAGCAATGTCCTCTTTCAGAAATCTTCAAAAAGAGAGTAGGATTTGCTAAATATAGTAACCACAATGGACACACTAGGCCTAGAACTGATTTTGTTTGTGATTGCCATTTTAAACCATCCTGGTTCCCTACCCTAGCTCCTTCACAATAAACACTCTACTCTCTTTTTAAAGACATCAGTATTTTCAGGTCCAGAGCCTGTTTGGAAGGTTGCGCTACCTTCAGCACCTGGCTTGTTTCACTTAACATGATATCCCTCTGCTTCATCTGTGGTGCTGCAGGTGACAGGTCTTCCCCGTTTCTTAGGAATGCAAAGTCTTTCATCTCATAAGTCACTTTTTTATATCCATTCATAAATGTGCTCATGGGTCGTTCCTTTGTCTTGGGACTGTAAACAATACACAGACCCTGAGTGTCTGTTCTTTGTGTGTTCTCTCTGTGGGGACAGTAGAACCATGAGGTAGTTCTACTGTTTCCAGTCTCACCAACAGAGTAGTTTACCCATTTCTACAAACTTTCCAAGAATTAACTCCCACCGTGCTCCAAGGGTGGTAAACGGGTTTTTCCTATGCAGCCAGTGTGAACCACGAAGCTTAAGAAATGAGATGGGAACCAGGTTCGCCTGAGAGAGGGGGAACATCAGCAACACCATGGGACTCCTGCAGGAGCCTTTTCTCTCATGTCCAGGTGCAGGGGCAGCTATTTGTCACCATGAAGGGAACAAGTAGGAGCAGGAGGGTGAGGGGAGAGACAATGTGCAGGGTAAGGGATTGACACTGGCAGACAGAGACAAAGACAGATGGCCTATGGCTCATGACCCAGGCCTTACTGAGGTCTGGAAGCCACTTGACATTTTTGTCAGCACACGCTAATGCAGTGTTTTCTGCCAAATTCACCTTCCACTGTTATCTTCTGCTTTTCACAGCGGAGACAGCCCGAGAGACACTGCCCTTTGAGGTAAGTTCCTTCTGTATCTACGGTGAAATTCTACCCTGGGGAAGCAGCCGTCTATTTGATAGGTGTAAAATATCAAGCCTGTGGCCTTCTGGCCTTAGAAGTGGGAGTTTGGGTTTTAAGATCTGATGTGTTCCCGTCTCAGCTGATTCTTAAGGTGAGCTAAGTTATGTGTATCAGGGTGGGGTGGAACCACTGGGAGATAATTTATTTCAGGAGGGGCTTAATTTTTGTCCTAACTGACTATATCCACCATCTGACCAAAATGACACCAAGGAATGAAAATTGTCATATATATATATATATATATATGTATATATATATATATATATATGCATATATAAAACAATGTGATATATACATATGTATGTACATGTATGTATACATAAACTTAGAAAGTGTTGGGAAAATTAGTTTCAACTTGAAAACCACTCAGTAACAATGTTCTGGGGTCTATGCCAAAGAGAGCTGTGAATCCAGATCAACCCAGAGAAAAGTGCAGCAGGGTTAGATCTTCTTAAATAAATGAAGATGTATCTATTTTTATTTTATGTGTATGGTCATTTTTTCCCATATGACTGCCAGTCATCTGCCTATCTTTTTGTCTGCATACCACATGCATGCAGTACCCATAAAGATCAGAAGAAGAAGAAGAAGGTATCGGATTCCACTGAGAGACCAAGCACCACCACCACCCAGAAAAACACCGAGAGAGAAGTTCCCAGAAGACACCTCGCCTTCTGCCTCCTCAGAACCACCTATTCGAGGGTGCTGTGCCCTCCCACATCACCTTTGACACCAACAAAGGAGCCACCTGGAAAGATCTCCCAGAAAAGTATCCGTGAGTCCACATCTAATACCCACAATTTGTGGGACACATAGGTTTCTGCCCTGTGGTCCTCCGCCAGCTCACACCTCTGCTCCCATTTACCTAGCACCCGGAATAATCCATGTATCTATGTAAAGATGAAGAATCAGCACTGGGCTGTACGAAGTGGTTTTATCCAGCTCTCATCGAGACTACGTTTCTCCTCTTATTGTGAAAATTAATTATATTATCTCAGTGAACTTGATGTCAGCGACAGCCCCGCACTGGGAGATACCTGACACTGTCTACAGGCAGGGGTGTGTGTGATGAAACGAATCTGTCTGTGGCTCCCAGGACTCCAGGATAACCTAGCTGCATGTCCCGGACTCCAGGGTGATACTGGAGTTCCCACAGTCTCACCAACAACACCACAGCAGTGCCAAGGCTTTGAAACCTGGATCTCTGTTTGTTTGTTTGTTTTTGGCATCAACCCCTACTTTCTATTGCTAAACTCCAACTGGTTGGCCTTAATTCCCTCCCTTCTGTCAATTTTATACAAAATAGAGTCATCTGAGGAAGAACCACAATGGGAAAGTGCCTCCATCGGATTGGCCTCTAGGGCATTTTCTTGATGGATAACCGATGTGGGAGGGCTCAGTTTATTTGGGCAGTGTCACTCCTGAGCAGGTGGTCTGGGTGCTATAATAAATCAGGATGAGTATACCATGAGCCGTCAGCCAGTCAGCAGCCTCCTCCATGGCCTCTGCTTCACTTCTTGCCTACAGGTTCCTGCCCTGTGTTCCTACCTCGATGTCCCTTCCTGCAGGGTTGTGGCCAGGACATGTGCACCAAATAAACGCTTTCCTCCCAAGCTGGTTTTGTGTTTATGACAGCAGCAGAAAGCGAACCATGGCTGGGACATTCAAAGATAACTCAGGTCACCACCTTTCTGATATACTGTTGCACTGGACTTGCCAACTGCTTACACATGATGTTTGTATTTGCATGCAGCATTGACTTAGCAAGCACTGCCATTTAATTTGGACCTATGGTCAAGTGTAGAAAGTTTACATTTTTAAATACATTTTTAAATTACCATTTTTATATACATCTGTGTTTCACAAACACAATTATGTGGTCCAGACAACGAAGAGACAACAGATTTCCACTGCCCTTCCCAATCATTTTGCCTAATCCTTCGTGACCAAATATTACCCATATTCTATGTTAAGTCATACTTTACTTATAAAACTAATTCATGCCAACTTCAGTGAACCAAACTACATAGTCAAGTTAAAAAATTTTCTCTCCTTTTCTGTGCTTTAAGATAAAGTGTACCTATTTGGTTATGAGAAAATTCCAAAAGTGGGAATCCAGAAAGCAATATCTGTACAATTAAAATTACATTTGTTGGTGGAAATTGCTATAAGCAAAACCAAAGATTTTTCTCTTGGGATGGGTGGTTCTTTGAAAGGATGGCAAAAGAGTCCTGAAGAAGAGGGAGAGAAGAGACGGATGACTCCACAGTGCAACGACTCAGTGGTGGTTGGAGACAGACACGTCTTAGAAGAGGAGGTGCTGGGTGGGGATAAATGCCTGAGAGATGCTCAGTAGTTGCCAACCAATGTAGGTGACAACCATAAGGCAGCATCCACATCATGTGGTTCATGAATGCCTGAAACTTCAGCCCCAAGTGATATGGCACCCTCTTCTGGCCTTTCCAGGTAACTGTACATCTATGGACACACACACACACACACACACACACACACACACACAGGCACACATGGATATGTGCATATATGAATAAATAAAATAAATTTATAAAAAACCAGACTTTTTCTTTGTAGTATGTGCCTCACTTGGATATCTCTCCATATAAATAAAAATTAATCACACATACAAAATAGCATTGAGGATTATTTTAAGCTTATAAAGATAATAGGAAGAAGCAGCCTCCCGACAGGTGACTGGTTGAATGAATTATGGCAAAGCCTACACCAAGGACTTCCATTTAGAGTTTCTTTTTTTTTAGAAAGAATCCAGCCTATGTGCACACATCTGGAGGGATATGCACACAAGGATTTTTAAGCAACAAAGATGAGTCAATCTCAATTTACTAAAATAAAGAATGCTCGCACTCATTTAGACAGATGTGGGTGACATTTTCAGCCTGAAATACATCATTTGATAATTTCCTTCTTTTGTTTTTCATTTCCTGTACATCGTCATAAGCAGTGTTCTCAAAACTAGAATTAAAACCAGAGCCGAAGTGAGCTGCCATATAATAAGCGGCTGCCACACGACCATCCCTCGACGGTGGGCAACATCTGTACCCGCTGTGCCTTGTCTTGTCAGCCTGAGATTCTCATTTGGGTACCTAGTCCTCGAATATGTGGTCAGCGAGCGGGTGTCATTTCAAAAGTCAAAGGTGGCCTACGACAAGTGGCTGCCTGAAGCCTTGCCAAGGTTGGATGGAAAGAGACACAATCATTGATTGCCGGTGTCTTCCACAGGTGGGAACATGTCACTCACCTGGTTTTAGATGCTACTTTACATGTGTTCTGAGAGTGAAAGCAGAGCTCTGTGGCCACCAGTGAGGAGTTAGGGCATAGTAATATGGTCTGACACTGACAGCACATAAACACCAGTCTCTGCCTTCACTCAGCATCATAGCCTGGGACAAGGACTCCAAGTGCCTGCCGCATCCTCATTTTATATATCTAAAACATACTTTAGAGAGACATGGCTCAGTACCTATGGTGTCTGCTGCACATACATGAGGACCTGAGTTCAGATTCCTGTAACCCACATAAAAAGCTGTGTGCCAAGGTATCTATTACCCAATTGCTAGGAGGGAGAGATGGTGTAGATCCCTGGGGCTCACTAGTCAGCCAGTATAGCCTCCACGGTGAACTCAGGCCAGAGAGAGACCATGACCCAAAATATTGAGGTGGGAGGCAACTGAGCTAGACACCTGCTATCCACTTCTGGCTTCCATACACAAGTGCACACAAGCAAATGTGTACCCACATACATATACACAACCTGTACTAACTAGTACATACACACGCATATGTAAGTCTATGCACATTTAATGAGAGCCATTAAGGATATAGGAATCAATCCGTTAAAAACAAACAGACTGAGCTCCAAATTGCCTGCATCTCCATGAGCTGCTGAGGACAGATATCCCGGGTGACTTTGGCTGAGAAGATAGCTAACATTTTCAGGGCATTGCACAAAGTCATTCTGACCATTTGTTATAGTTTCCACAAAGACCCGTTTATTATTTTCATGAATATGTATGTATGCTAATGAAGGCTGGGTATTATAAATGAATTAGTATTGTCCAACATCATAACACTCTATTGATAGCCGCGACCTTAAGGAGATGCAGAAGCATCTGTGTGCGTGGAGGGCTCATTCTCCGAAAAGCTCTTGGAAAATGGTATTGGCTGTAATTGACAGAGATCATTACAAAAATCCTCTCAGCAAGAAACACCCCTTAACCATGACATTCTCCTTTTGTAGAGTGGAGCTGCAGGCGGCTTCCCGCCGCCCTGCTCTCGGCCACTGGCTAGCTTAAAACCCGAAATAATTACATGGAAACTGTATTCTTTTAAACACTGCCTGGCTCATTATTTTCAGCCTCTTACTCACATCTTGATTAACCCATATCTAATAATCTGTGTAGCACCATGAAGTGGTGCCTTACCGTTTAGTTTCTAGCATACGTCCATCTTGGGCTGGAGCTTCATCGTGTCTGGCTTCTCTCTGAGGAGAGGCACGGCAGTCTGCCTAACTTAGGAGAGGCGTGGCATCTTACTGATCCTTCTACCTCACTTCCTCTTCCTGTTCTATCTACTCCACCCACCTAAGGGGCGGTCTATCAAATGGGCCAGGCAGTTTCTTTATTAGCTAATGGGAAGCCTCCATCATCCTTTGACTCATGAGGCAAGCTGCTTTCCATGTCTAACTATGGAAAGACACTTTCTGCTTATTATGCAATGTGTCTTTACCCTCTGAGGTCTATTTTTTGAGGGATTAGTCTCATAGTACAAGGGAAACAGGAATTCCTTACTCTTATATTTTAAGATTTATTATTTTAAAAATTGTTACATACTTATGTGTGTGTGTGTGTGTGTGTGTGTGTATGTATGTATACCTTATGTGTGAAATACCCACACTTCACAAAGCCAGAAGATGGCACTGGATCTCTTGGAACTAGAGTTATAGATGGTTGTAAGTCACCATGTGGGTGCTGGAAACCAAAGCTGGGTCCTCGGGCAAAGCAGCCAGTGCTCTTCACTGCCATCTCCACCCTGCACACCAGGTTTTAAAAACTTTCTACCACAACAAATTTTGACCATGATTTAACCCAACCATGTCCAGTGTGTGCTAAAATGATTTTAAGCAAATTGATCAAACTGTAAACAGAGATGACCTTGAGGAACAGCCAGGCCCTGCATGCATCCATGACTCCCAGTGCCTGCTTTCTGTCCCTAAGCACCTTCCCATGTTGGATGGCCATGGACCTGTGACAGTGTGGTGTGTGGTTTCTTGTGTCTCCTTCTTTTCACGCTGGGTCACAGTTTGGATATGCAGCTACATTATATTATACTGAAACTTGTCACTTGTGTAAGCTTGTTGGGAGTAGATATTGGGAGCAGGAGGCCTTCCTTTGTATCCTTCACAACCCTCTGACACGGTTAGACTTGTCCCCTGGCTCTGTAGAGGAGAGAGGGAAAGGCAAGAAGCAGCTAAGGGTATTGAAAATATTGCACCCAGGCATGGACTCCAACAAGGCCGACCACTCTCTGGTGGAGAACCTCAAACCTAGAAGTGTTACACAGCAAACACTGAAGTGGATGGATTATCAATGTTTCTTTTAAGCGGCAGAAGACAGGAAAACAGGGTGGGAGGTAGTCTTGGGAAGAACTGAAGTAATTATGATCAAAATATATTGCATGAACTTCTCGAAGAAATAATAAAAAATATTTATCATTTGTAATAAAATAAAAAATATTTGTAATAAAAGTATTGCAATCAACAATGTAGGAAGTGGGGAAGAGAAACCAGATGCTCATCCACAGAGAGAAAACTCAATGAGGAACTGTACCTGACTGCCCCAACTTCCCTATTCATTCTCTGTTGGATGGTGTGAACCCTAGATTTGATGATGTTTTTATATCTGTCTTGGTTAGGGTGAACAGATACCGTGACCATGGCAACATTTATTAAGGAAAACATTTAACTGAGGGCTGGTTTTCAGTTTCAGAGGTTTAGCCCATTATCATCATGGCGAGAAGCATGGCGGAGTCCAGGCAGACATGGTACTAGAGGAGGAACAGAGAGTTCTGGAGAAGGAGCTGAGAGTTCTACATCTTGATCCTCAGGCAGCAGAAGGAGTTTGTCCCACTGAGCATGGCCTGAGTATCACTGGCCTCCACAGTGGCACACTCCCTCCAAGAAGGTCATGTCTCCTAATAGTGCTACTCGTGCCACTCCCTATGGCCAAGCATTCAAATGCATGAGTCTGCGAGGACCATTCCTATTCAAACCACCATAATATCGATGGATGCTTCTCTCTATCTGCTACTCAATATTTGTTCTTTAACTTCTGCTTGATAAACTCACTCAAAATCCAAAGCATGGAATCATATCAAACAGACTATACAGAACTACCTCAGGGTCAAAGCTCATGTCGGCATCCACTACTTTTGACAGTTGAATGCTATTGCACCATGTGGCTATAACAGGCTGTTCTGGTTAGCTCACTTTGATGTGTAATACTTCATAACTGCCAATGCCAAGAATGACAACATGTATATATCTAGGTCAGAATTGATTTCATTTTTCCAGTTCAGAAATGGTTGCATTATATGACAAATATATGTAATTTTTAAAATTACCTGCTTTGGAATGATCCTCTTGTACACTGTAAAGATTTGTCACTCAAATTGGTTCAATTTGTTTGGTTAGTAGCCAGACAGGAAGTATAGGTGGAGTTACCAAACTAAGGGTGATAGAAAGGAGAAGGGCAGAGTCAGGAGTTTCCAGCAGATGCAGAGGGAACAGGAGATGAATGTGCCATGCTAATAAAGGAACCACCAAATGTCAGAGCATAAAAAAGAAATATGGGTTAACTTAAATCTAAGAGTTAGTTAGTAATAAGCCTGAGCTATTGGCCAAGCATGTACAATTAATATAACCCTTAGAGTGGTTATTTGGGAACAGGCAGTAGGGATAAGAAAATTCCACTTACACAGGACAGAAAGAGTATTTCCTCTGAATTTGTCAAATGCAAATAGACTAGACATTGTTAATGTAATTATTACCTGTATATATTTGCATATAATAATTGTACTTATCGTATATAGTTTTATCATGTTAATTAAAACCTTTGCTTTTTATTTAGACAAATGGGGGAAATGTGTGATATTTTGTTTGTTCTGACAAATAAAGCTTGCTTGGTGTCAAAGGGCAGAGCTAGCCACTAGTTAACCATAGAGATCTAGAGGTCCGTATAGAGAGGAAACAGGAAGTGATAAGGCAGAGCCGAGAGAGGATCTAGGCCCTTTGGATGGAGGAACAGAAGAGGTAGGAAGGAACTGTGACTGCACTCAGTTTCTCTGATCTTTCAGGTATTTAGCCCTGATATCTCACTCCTGGTTTTTATCATAAGATTAATTATATCAATGCTTCAGTTGTCATTGCTTTTCTGTTCTTGCCTCAGTTTCCGGGCTATATAGGCACCTCTGAAATGTCTTATAAGTCTTTTATAGCTAAGACCCTTTGTCTTCCCAGCATTATCCACTTCAGGTGTCTTGTGGCAGTAATGCTGCAGCACTGGCTGATATATCGGTAAGCAAACACATTGTTGCTGCCACATGTAATTAGCTGTATGGATTGGATTTTAGGGAAAGATCAAAGCTAAGGGACTACCTCAATATGGGAAGCTGGATAAAGAGAGGAGCTGAGGCATCATGGAAAAGAAATCAACAATATTCCACTGTTAGTTCTCTTTCTCATAATGTGGAGCGCAGGATTAAGGAAGTGTTTATACAGGAGGTCATTGTGTGAAGTCCTGGCTATTTAGATGTAGTATGCACTACAACTTTTGGAAAGGGGTGAAACTAAACTGTGTTTTTCGAGAAAAATCTAGTATGCTTAGGAAAAGGTAAATCTTGTAAATTTCTCTGGGGAAGGAAATTAAAATAATGGGTTTAGACTTTGATTTTACTAAAAGGGACAGATTGTCTTTAATTGCTCCAGTACTAGAGTTTTCAGGTATTAAGTTCCACTGAGAGGTCCCAAAGTTCTGTCTCTATATCATCTCTTCTCTAGTTACACTATTTCAGTCCTCGGCAGGATTGACTGAGATGCCTCAATAGGACACTTACACCCAGTTAAAAAAACAAAACAAACAAAAAAAGCCTGTACACAATACCCCATAATTTCACCCTCCCCACAAAACAACAAAAATCTGCCCAGACAAAAGCGAGAACAAACCAAATCAACAAAATGAGATGGGGTATGTGTGTGTGTAATGTAATCAGAAAAAGAAGCACTTTGTAAATTATGATTCTTTTGAGTTGATTGTTTTTAAATCATTGTCTAAATTGGATAATTCAGTGTCCAGGTAAGGCTCTTCAAATACCTTGGGATGCAGTGGAATCTTCATTACTAGGACACTGAAAACCACAGGAACAAAGGCTTGACAGGAATGAGAAAGCAAACAAGTTTCCAAGCATGTTTCTCTGCTTTGCAGTGTTGTGCCTGACAGGACATGGACTCAGAAATGTTGAATAGGGAGCATTGGAGGGAATGGAGAGGGCTCATTGGTTAAGAGGGCTTGTTGCTCTTGCAACAGAAGCGGAGGTCAGTTCCCAGCACCCATGTCAGGCAACTCACAACCATCCATAACTCCAGCTCCTGGAGACCTGATGCTGTCTTCCAGCCTCTGTGGGCATTGCGTACACGTGCACACACACATAATTTAAACAGATAAACCTGAAAATAAATCTTAACTAACTTCTAGATAAACTTTGCTAAGGAGGTCAACTAGATTGCAGCTGGGGCTAACAAAAATGTACAGAGACATCAGAAAGCCATTTTCCCATGGCTGACTCCCAGAATCTACCTTAGTTCATCTTGGGAGTACTGCTTCACTGTGAATCTGTGTATCCACATCAACATGAAATAGCAAGAACATGTGGCTCTTGTCAATTCAGACAAGTTTTCATGGTTTAAGACCTCAAAAAACTAGCAGATCCTAACTCCCATCTGGTCATGAGATCATGTGACCAACAGATCCCCAATCCTATGGGAAATCTATAAGAAGATATGATTGACAGATCCTTAGTCTCAGGTCTGCAAGTGTAGCTGGTGAGATGTGCGCCAGCTGAGAGGGATGTTCCTATGCACACAGCTATGGTCCAGAGAGCAGATGGTGGAAAAGCTCAGGAGACTTACGGAAAAAAGCTCAGACACACCCATCAACATATGAATTCTACTCGGGCCTTGGTGCAAGGAACCCCCACAAACTAAATACCAGGAGACCTAAGTTGTCATTTCTTAGAAAATAGCCAGAATGGCCAATAGGTATGTGAAGAGGTGCTCAGAATCACCAAAGCTCAGAGACTATATAAAATCTCATAGGGCGACATCACCTCATTGTAGTGGAAATGGCTGTCATCAAAGAGCAAAGCCGGCAACTGTTAGTAAGAATGCAGGAAAAGGGAACCCCACACTGTGTTGGGCGAGCGTGGGTTAGTATAGCCAGCATGAAGAACAGGACAGAGGCTCTCCAGAAACGTAAAGTACAAACTCACAGCAGACCAGCAAACTCTGCAGGAGACCCGTATAAGCTCAAACCAAACCAAATCTCGGCATGGAGATGGGGAGATGAGCAGGAAGTCCCACCCCTAGCTAGGTAGCTATTCATAACTGACAGCTGCTAGAGGAGGGAGGGTCAGGTTTCTTGAAGGGTGTGGCCCCTGGTGGGCTGGCCACATGCTCCAGAGACGACCCCACACCCAAGATTATATGGGCAGCACAGACTGGACTTAATGAGTTTAGAAGAACAAAAAGGACATGAAGTTGAGGTGGAAATGGAAGGAGTTGGAGTGGGCAGGATCAAAATTCATTGTGTGAAATTCTCAAAGAATTAATAAAAATATTAAAGAAGACAAACCAAGAGTGGAAACTTGAGCTGGTCTACAATGAACATCCCCAAGGCTGTGTCTACAATCAAGTGGAGTAAAATCTTTCTGTTGAAACAATACCCACTCTCTGTATTCACCACAGTAACATTCACGAGCAATGACCAAGATATGCAGAATCAACCACATTCCCACTGAGTGACCTGAGAAATGGGCAAAGACAGTGTGGTACACATTATGTACAACCAAATACCACTCAGCCACAGAAAGAATGGATCTTGCCATTTGCAATGACATGGATGGAATTGGGTAACTTTAAAAGGTAAGAAAAAGACAAAAAGAAGTCAGGCACAGGAAGATGAGAAATGTTGATTTCATAAATGTGGAGCAGTTACCAGAGGGTACAAGGAAGATGAGTGTTGGGAGAGAGAGAAGAAGAAGCTGGATTGATGGGTCCTAAATTACAGGTAAGAGCAAGGAGCTCTGAGGGATTATAATTAAGTATTGCATATCAACTTCCTCTGTATAGCTGTGACTAAGTGCCTGGAAGGACAAGTCATGGGAGGATAGATGTATTTAGGATCACAGTTTCAGAAACTTCAGCCACTGGAGGAACATAGCAGGTCCACATCATGGTGGCCAAGATGCAGAAAGGAAAGCACATGGGGGGGGTGAGATAAAACCCCAAGGACAACCCCCCAGGAACACATTTCCCCTAACTGGATCCTGCCAGACACCTCCTAACAATCCCATCATATTAATTCAGAGTTCTCACGATTCATCTCTGGAAACACCCACAAAGACAAGCCGGGCTTGAGCGACATTTCTCTACTGCCCAACACATCATCAATCCAATCAAGTTGACACTTAAGATTAGCTGTCACATGCTATATGTCTGAAATACTACAGAAAGGGGTTTGGAAGGTTTTGCCATGAAGAGTGACAGGTAGCTAAGGTGTGTATGTGTATGTGTGTGCTTCTCAAGTGATCACTTATTTTTTTTCTTAATGTATTTTTTAATTTTATATGCATTGATATGAGGGTGTCAGATCCCCTGGAGCTGGAGTTACAGACAGTTGTGAGTTGCCATGTGGGTGCTGGGAATTGAACTCAGATCCTGTGGAAAGAGCAGCCAGTGCTCTCAACCCCTGAGCCAACTCTCCAGCTCCAAATGTTCACCTATTAAACATAAAAAGTTTCCATTAATTGGCACATTTTTGCTTTTTACATATACTTTTTAAAAAGAAAATACACAAAAAATCAAATTCAATAAAAAGAAAAGTATGCTATCCGAATTACTTCTACATTAAGTATTTTTTGAGGAAGATATTTCAGCAAAAAAAAATTGACAGATTCAGTAGTTGCCACCTGTGGGACAGAAGGAGACCAGAAGATTGTCTTCAGAGTGGGAGAGACCATCAATGATTGTCAGACATGATGAGCACAACCCCAGACCTCAGTCTTGTGGTCTCCTGTCATAGGCCAGGAACTTCCGGGAAGAAGGCAAGAATGGAACTCCATCACTGGTAGAGGCTGGGGTGACAGCATCTGTTTTGTCTCTTTTAGTCCTTGGGCAGCTCCTGCAATGTCCCCATAACTGGTCAAAGGCACTACCTTTCATTATAGCCAGGGATGTGCTCACAGGGTCTCCTGAGCCTGGCACATGCTCTTCCCAGAACACTGCCTGCCTCTCTCTCTAACCCGCACTCCCAGCTCCTCTTCTGCAGATTCTCCCAAGGCCAGATGTTCTTTATTACCTCTCACAGCTGTCCTGCCTGGGCTGAGAACAGAGATGCCAGCTGCTGAATTGGCTCTTATCCTTTAGAGCTATGAACACTAGAGTGCCTTGTGGGTAACTTTCATCTAGGACTCTACTTGACAAAGCAGATCCGGGTCCTAACACATGCTACCACCTTCTGTCACCACCTGCCCTCCTGGATTTGATAATACCCAATGGCTGTCTGCTTCTACTTCTGATCTCCATGTCTTAGTGCACGTTCACCAGTCATGTAGACTTGGACCATGCCAACTACGCATCAGAAGCCTGCTGCTTGCCCGCCTCACTCTGGTTAAAAGCTTAGGTCCCTGCCACTTGCTTCAGCAACTGCTGTATAGTCTGGTCCTTGGTGACTTTTCTGGCCCATTTCTCATGCCATCCTCTTTCTCTTCTGCTGAACCCCCACTGGATCTTTTTACCCATGAACACACCATGTACATGCCTTCCTCAGGACTTGCTCCAGACATTCATTCCTTCCGTCTTCAGTTCTCTTCTTCTATGTGTAGATCTCTTGGATCTCTGCTCAGGTCAATGTCAAAGTAAACTCCCTCTATCATTGGACAGAAAGTCATACCTGGACCACAATACTGACTAATAACTTAGCTTTACCAATCTCATTACTGCTAAAACATTACCCATAGATGGAGGAAGGGAAATAAAAAAAAGTGTTAGGAAACAGGGAGAGAGGGATGCAGGGATATGTTCATGGATGGATGGATGGATGAATAGATGGATGGGTGGGTGGGAGGATGGATGGATGGATGGATGGATGGATGGATGGATGGGTACATAGATGGGTAGATGCATGGATACATGGATGAATATATGAATGGATGGGTATATGGGTAGATGGCATGATGGATATATGTATAGATGGATGATGGATGGGTGGGTTGATGGATGGATGGATGGATGGATGGATGGATGGATGGATGGATGGATAAATGGATGAATAGATGGATGGATAAATGGATTCCTAGATGGCTAGGTGCATGGATATGAAGATGAATAGCTGTCTGTCTGTCTAGATGGAAGAACAGACAGGTGGGTTTCCCTTCTCTTCTCTGTAATATGAACTTCATGAGGGCAGCATTTTTTACATGTTTTTTTTCATGCAATATTAACAAGTGTCCTAGTTTTCTAAATTATGGTACCAATTTAAACATTTAGAAGTGTTTTGGGGCAGATTACTAATTCTTACAAATTAATAATATTTTATATCAATGTTTGTTTTCTTGTGTTTCCTGCATTTTCTTCCTTTCATTCAAGCCTTGATCCCTTTGTGCAAAGGAGGGTTGTATCAGGACAGAGAAGAAGGCATGGTTAAAAGTCCCCCTTACTTGTTTCTTCCACCTTGAGTTTTATAGAAATGATATGTGTCACCACTATAAGAGATGTCTAGATAAATTATAGCATTTCAGGAATCTTAGGACTGAGTGATGAGAGAAGAGCCTGCATCTTCGAAGACAAAACAGGTGCATGACTTCCAGAAAGTGCCAGGAGTGGCCACCCAGGGAGGGTAGTGCTGAGGTGTAGCCAGAGAGAAATTCAGTGAGGAATGGGTTTCCTAGCCGTGGATGATGGGTGCCTAACAAGAACATGTCTGAGAGTCAGAAGGACATGGATTGACTGACATCCAATCAGATAGATAAATGGAGTTTGGAGTCTCAATAATGAAAGAAATGTGGCCAGCATTCACGTCTCTTTTATGCTTTTTCATATTTCTTAAATTTTGATAACAAATATCACACAAGACCTTCTGGTGATACCAGACTTTTATTGAAGAGATGAAAGGAACATAAGAATTCTCATATTCTGCTGGTGGAGCACATGGGGTGTGAAACCTCTTTGATAAATGCCTGTCAGATACAGAGCAAGCAGGCCTAGCATGTAGCACAGATACTGCTTACTGCTTACCTGGGCTCATATGTTTAGAAAACAAGTTTTCAAGACCATCAGACATGGGCGCGATAGTGATCTGAGGGGAGTTACTCCTTAGAGTCCCAAACTGGAACCCACCTATGTGGTTTTCAAAGGGATGTGCACATGATATTTGATGTGTTTGTGTGATGGATGCCAAGGACATACACACAAAGGTGGGGGGCACAGAATAGAATAGAATAAATTTTAAATAAAAATAGACGAGTGTATCTTATGCTTGCACGATAGAAAGTGAACAAAGAGCAAAAGGGAAGAGGTGTTTATATGGTTTATATGGTGGATGCTAAGAACAACGTCCCACCACTTCGGAGATGAGTCTCACTGGCATTATTAGTGTGGTGAAAATAATTGAGAGCAACAGTACCCCCTATGACTTTATGCACATGGAGTCTAGACACAGAAGCCCCAGCCTGTGGTTGTAAAGGACCGAGCTACTCTCCTTGGGATGACTGAGCATGGCCAAGCAGAGTGTAAGAACACTTTCTAGCAATGTTCCCATGCTTACATCTGGCCGGTGGTTGATCTTGCTTACATCCTACAGCAAGGATATGGGGCATTTCCCTGTCATCCATATTAGGCTTTTATATTTTTCTCATGTGTAACTAACTCAGTGGGAATTAGCTGTTAAATATCTTGACACCACCAGTGAGGTATTAGCGGGGAAGAAACGGTAGAGCAGAGGAGAGAGCAGAGCGGCAGGGTCATTGGGTCATCTGCTCATGGAGCCTGTCTACAGCATAGCATGTAGAGTCTTCTTGAATATCCTACTGCCAGCCCCAACTTCCTCATTCCAGAGCTATCGACCTGAGGCTCAGCATGGGTTCATGAGCCACACACTCCCTGCAGGGTGTCCTCAATTGCACCATCTGCAGGAAGTTAGGGCGAGAGGAAATTGAGGCTGGCTGTGAGGCCTGGGAATTACTGCAACAATGGGATTAAGGTGGAATATCTCAAACTGGAAATGCACAAGGGAAACAAGTTTCCCTTTGGCTTGGACTTCTTCTATGGAGTTCTGGAAGGCAGTTAGAGTGCTGCTGTCTGGGCTGAGAGCCTCAACTGGTGGCAAGCAAGTCTACCCATGGTAATCCAGTTGGGCACTGGGTGGCTACCCAGCTTTGCAGAGTGAGTCAGTGGGTATTTTTCAATGCTAACAGTTCTCAGTGAGTCAAGGCTTCTAAATGATAACTTAACTCACGTTTGCAGTGCATAGCAAGTTAATACACAAATATTAAATTAATTTCTTCGCCTCTTCATTTGCCCTCTTTCTATCATGCAAGTATAGGCTAATTTTTATTTTATTACAATAAAATATCTTATCAAAATAAAAAATTATTTTTTAAGATTTATTCTATTCTCTCTCTCTCTTTCTCTCTCTCGTGTATGTGTGTGTATTTCTATTTGGAATGCTCAGCAAGCTGTTTTCCAAATACTAGAAAATTTTAAAGTACGGTGGATTGTCCTATTTTCTTTTCGAATGCATTCTCATCCTCTTAGGGGTGGATGGGATGTGTGTTCCTATTTATTAACTTCAGATTAGGGCAGGTGGCCTACTTTAGTGAACCTGTGGCACAAGACAAGTGACTTATGAGCCCATGAGCCAGGTGCTTAAAGAATTATTGTGTGGTTCTAAGAAATAGCCATGGATAGATAGACTATGGGTGGACTAGAAGAGGACCAGTTCTGTCTCACTGAGGATGCCAAAGACTAAGGGGAGAGAGAACAAGCTAGGCTGCATTTCTTGTAGACTCAAGAGACTAAATGATTGTGCAGTGCATCGGGGGCAAGGAATACTTACACAGGTACAAATGTGGCCTCCTCCAAGCTCTGTCATTTGTGAGTAGAATAAGATTCTTATGTGTCCCCCAAAAAGCATGGGGATGGTTAAGAGGTTGCTGACCTTCATGGTGATATAGAGAAAGATGTTGATATGGCAGAGGATCCTGTGCAGATCCATAGGTGAAGCCCCAGGCAGACTGGATGCAGGCAGCGGCTGTCAGTTGGCTCCATGATGGCCAGGCCTAGGGCCCCAATATTCTCCTCTCAAACCGATGGCCCTTGCAAGCTACTCAGGTTTGTAAATAATGATGGAGACAGGTATAATTTGATTGTATGATGACCATTCAGGCAGCAGAAAGGAGATGCATTGAAAAAGAAAGTAGCTCCTCCATGTCCTTGGCTCTCATGGCCGTTAAGTCAGACTTATGGCAACAGTCACTTCTTATCTTCAAGGTCTTATTCATCTATCTGTCTTTGATTGGCACTTCTAAGTTTTTGGTGGCTCTGGGCAGAGTCCAGCTAGGAAGACAAGTTAGTTTCATTGGCATCAAGCTAGTTTAGAAGATATTAAATGTCTACTAAGATGTTTAAATGCTGACTGTCATTAAAGCAACCACAGAAACACCTCCCAAAGGTGCTGGTAGAACTGGAGACCACAGGGGGGTTGTCAAGGTAAGGCATGGAGACAGTACCGATCAAAGGGGACAAAGTGGGAAGGATTCAGCAGGGAAGATGGATCTCCCCGGGCCAGAAACCATAGCTCTGGTAGAAACTGAAATCTTGGAAGGGTTTTGGTGATGGGAACTAGATATACTGAAGAGGCAAGATTTGGCGTAGGGAGGAGGGTGGGAGAAAGAGATGAAGAAAAATGATGATGATGAGGAGGAGAGAGAAAGGAAGAGATGTGGAGAAGGGCAGGAGAAAGGAAAAGAGAATGGAGAGAGAGAGATAAACCCTGACACAGCTTCAGTCTCTCTCTCAAAGTTCCTATGCTTTTTCCCCCCACTGGCTATGTCTTCCCAGATGCTGAGGAACAAGAAACCCCAAGGGGAGTTTGGAATGATCCAGTCCCTGTGAGTTAGAGCTTACTGGGGGAGGACAGGATGGAGCAGGGTGGTATGGTGGTATTTCTGTATTCTGCAGGGCAGCTGGTATGGGCATTCTATATCAGCTAGTTGTGTGTGATAGCCTGACATTGAGGGAGAGGTGGATAGTTCTCCTGGTGTAATAATTGTGACAACCCAGGAGACCTCACTTGCCAAGGCATGTAAAACAAGCTAAGGGGGGATTTTTCTCCCTCTACCTTGTCATATGCAGACCAACATGGAATGGGTCCCAGGGATGCTCACAGTCTTGAAGCCCAGGACAGACATGAACACACACTTCCCTACTAGCAAATGTTTTAATTATACCAAGTTCACAGAAACATGCTTGGACAAGAGGCCAGAGCAGGATCTGCAAGAGATTAAAACCACCACTTGTGTGACACCATGTCCCTCCAGCATTAAGCCTTGGCTCCTCCTGCCAGGCATCTGTTGTCATTGACCCTGCCATTATCTATCCCCAGGATGGAGGCAAGCGGGGTCCTAGCTACTTGGGGAACTAGGGTTGCTAAACCTATGGAAATTCCCCTAGCTGAAGCTACCCTCCCTCCCAGGGCTGTGCTCCCTCATCCAAGGCTGGTCAGTGCACTGTTAAGACCTGGTGCCTTATAGCAGAGGAGTAAGGGACACCTGGGATCTAAGGCTCTCCAGTGTCAACCCAGCCTCTGTTGAAACCACACAAGCCCCAGCCACTCCTCTGCCCTCTGCTACTTATTCCCCATGCTGCTCCTAAGAATGGGATCCTAAAGCCTCCTCTACACGCATTTCCATCTATCCACAGAGTAGCTTCCTGGGGAGCCCTCCCCTAAGGTGAGAATGCCAGTTCCTAATGAGATTCCCAAGGTGACCTGACTCTGGCTGGGCTCACCTCAAGGTCTGAACCATCTGTAGGACCCACTGAACCATTCAATCCTGTTCTGATATCATCAAAAACTGCTTTATATGCATTTTTAATCTGATGATAAATATGAGATCAAGCCGTGTGATGAGCGATGGTGACTCACGTCAAGGCTTCCACACTCAAGGGTGTCTGGGACGCCACTCATTGCCAAACCTCCTCAGTGGCCTGCCCATCCTCACCCCAAATCTGACCCCCACCACCATGTTCTCATCTTTTCCCTTCTTCCCACCCTCCATTAGCTGGTTTTCGCCCTTCTCTCCCAAGCAGATGAAAGTTGTAATATCCTGAGTGTATACCGCTCGGAGTTCCTGCTTATGACCCTCCAGCCGCCCCTGGAGGTTCAGCCTCTCTCCACCCTATGCCTTCTTCCTTGAACCAGAGAGGAGTCCCCAATGCAGCCTGGCCACAGACAAGCTTCACATTCTTTGTCCACAGTGACAGCTTGCAATTACATCATGTGACCCTGGTGATCTTAATCAGAATGTCTATAATTTCAAAAATATTTAAATGAACTGTGGCAATTTTATATAATGTATTTTGAGCATATTCAGCCCCACCTCCACACAATCCCTTCCACCTCTCTCTCTCCCTAACCCCCCTCCCCAGTTCCATGGCCCTTAAAAATTTGAGTAACCTATTCTAGTGCCCTGCTCCCATATCCTCACGGGTGTAGGAACATCCCCGATTGTAGCTGAGCGCTCCGATGACTCTGACTCTCTGCACTCTGACAAGCTGGGTGTTTCTGCATTACCCACTGCCCACTGTGCACAGCAACATCTCAGATGAAGTCTGAGAACTGCACTGTTCTAGGAGTCTAGAGATCTGAGTTTAGAAGACCATTTGATGCTGTGTCTATTTGGCAGGATAACTGTAGTAGGCTCATCCTGGGGCCTGTGAGCTTTCCAACTATGGGTTCTTGGCCAGATTACAGCACCAGGCAAGTGTGGTGGGTCTCACATTCATTCTGTCAGAAAGTGGTTGGTTACACCCATATCACCCCTGTGCTGCAAACAGCGTGAGCCAGTGCCAGTGGGACTTCTGGGTAGACTTTGCAGAAGCATGTTCTGGTGATATCAGAACAGGACTGAATGGCTCGGCGGGTCCTACAGACGCATCAGCTTTTCGCTGTCTGCCTCCTCCCTCCTTCCCAGATGCCTGTTGACATCAGGAAGTTCCTACATCCAGTCTGGAGAATCTTTCTCCAGATTCCTTCTTATTGCACATGCCTCTAAATGGAAAGGCGTATGACCTACCCTTGACCCTTACACACACACACACACACACACACACACACACACACACACACACACAGAGGAATGAAGCTGCCTCTGATCCATCTCTCACACCTAGGAAGGCAGAACATCTCTACAACACACTGATAATATAGATTTTACCCTATTCCACTCCAGTGCCCCACAGAACCCTACACCAGGTCTTCCTTTGTTGAGTCCTACACAGAAACAGGTTTGGGCTGCTGCAAATTTTATAGTATTTGTAGAGAATATGATGCCCCAGACCTAGTGGGAAAACTGTATATAAAACAGGCAAGATCCATGCCCTGTGGGGACATGAAGTTACTCACTGACACCCCACGACACACACACACACACGCGCGCGCACACACACACACACACACACGCACACACGCACACACACACACCTCATACCTCTGCTCTGCAGAGCTCAGCACTCCAGCCACCTGAGTGATGACACACACAGGCACACACACACATGCACATGCACACGCACACACACACACACACACACACACGCACACACCTCATACCTCTGCTCTGCAGAGCTCAGCGCCCCAGCCACCTGATTGATGACACAGAATGAAAACAGCCACAGCTTGATAGCATCTCGGGGCAGAGAGAAGGCAAGAGCAGCACAAAGCTGATTTAAAATGGAAAATTAAATGCCGCCACTAATGATACCGTTGAAACTTCTATGTTTTACAACTTCTTCTGTTACTTGAAGGAGGGCAGATGCCATGGTGGAGATTTCTTACCGGGAGCAGCAGTTGTGCCAGCCAAGTTTTAATCAACTTGCCTGGCTGTGAGACTCAGCTGGCACCCACTGTCTTGGGGAAGTTAAGTGCCTGGGCTACTGAGCTTATGGTTAGCGAGGGTGAGTCCCCAAGGGGACAGCACTCAGCGTCTTTTATCTACCACCAGGTCCACGGTGGGCTGCTCTCACCCTCGTGATGGCTGGTACCGTACAAGCACAAAGCACCTATTCTTAACCTCTTCACCCCTCTTCCTCTGAGGCCATCAAAGTGTGCAAAGTGTGCATAGTCACAGGCTAAGAGGGCATAGGACTAGGGATGCGGCTCAATGAGTAGAGTTTCTTGCCTATCATGCATGAAGCACTAGAGGTTCAATCCCCACTCTCACATGGACCAGGAGTATTGCTGTATGCCCATACTCAGCTAATTAGAGAGTTTGAAGCCAGTGAGGGCTACATGGGATCCTGTCTCTACAAAACAAAAACAAAACCAACAAAAAATTTAAAAAAAAAAACAGCAAAAAAAGCACTAGTGTCTTTATTCAGTATTATTTTGTTTATATTTGAGACATTTCTATCTCAGACACTAGGGTCCAAAGCTTCTTTCTCGGTCATCTGGCATCCTTCTCCAGCTCAAGATACCAGCTCTATTATGAAACGCCACACTGATTAAACATACTTTTTCTTTCTTTCCTTAAACACATCATTTTGAAAGGAAGTTTTATTGCCCGGCTGTCGAGCGCAAACTGCTACCACTTGCTATCAACAGAAGGCAGCTGTAAACATGCAGGAGGCAAAGGAAGCCACGCTACTGATTCCATCCACACCCCGTTGCCTGCCAAAGGTTCTGTGTCTCGGCTTGTGTTCTGATGCGCAGAACTGGCGTGAGCAAACAATGCTGTTTAAAGACACCCTGGCTTGAGTGGCCTTTCTCCCTGAGCTAAGACTTCAATAGAAGAGCAAAGCATAACTTCCTTTGTAGAAGTTTGCCATTGCAGGCTGAGGAGATGGTTCAGTGGTTAAAGAACTTGCTGTGTGAACCTAAGGACTGGAGTTCAAATCCCCAGAACCCACATCAGTTACAAGGGAGCGTGACGCCTGACCCCTGTGATTCCAGACTTAGAAGATTGAGACAGGGGATCCCCAGAGCAAGCGGGCTAGCAAGACTAGCCATATGGGTGAGCTCTAGGTTTAACTGAGAGACCCTGACTCAATGAATAAGGTGGGAGAACAATGGAGGAAGATCTCTGACATCAGTCTCGGGTCTCCTCATGAATGTGCATACATGTGTAAAAATATGCATACACTCACACATGTATACCACATGCATGCACACATCCACATGTACATTTTTACAAAATGTAAAAAGAAAAATAGAGAGAAATGGAACTGTATGATTGTGTACTTGTACATGCTGGCTTGCTACCTTTTGGGCCACTGGACTAAACAGATTTTCCTGGATACAATACATAATACAATAAATGCATGGGCAGACCCTAACTGAAGCACTCCTATTTGTCTTTGTGTGTGTGTGTGTGTGTGTGTGTGTGTGTGTGTGTGTTTCTGTATACAGATATGTGGGTGCCAGGACCTATGTGTTGGAGTCTGAAGACAACCTGGGGTATTGGTCCTCACCTTCCACTGTTTTTGAGACAGGGTATCTGCTTTGCTATGGATCACTGTTTCTGGCAGTCTAGCCAGTCCCTGAGCTTCCAGAGAACCTCTGTCCTGTCTGTCTCCTATCCTGCCATTAGAGTTCTGTATTCTATTGATCCCAGTTTTGCACGGACTCTGGAGATTCAAGTTAGGATCCTCATACTTGTATAACAAGTGCCTTGCTCACTGGGCCATCTCCCTGCTCCCTCCAGTGCTAATTGAGGAAAGCCTGATACTCAATGCACTGACAGTAGCAGTGGCCACATAACCTGGACATGTGGGTTGGTCTGAGCCATCAGAACTCCTCAGAGGACTGGCATTGCCTTCAGATGTGAACTGCAGCAATTAGAAGTTAACAGAATTCTTTCTAGGCTCCTTCTGAGTGCTGGAAAAACTTGTGCTCATTTGCTTCTGATGCCCTGAACCTCACAAGGAGCTTTATGCATCGGCACCTTTTAAAGCGTTCCCTTCAAAGGCCTCCCACAGCAAGGCTGAAGTATCCCCCAGGCAGCCCTTGGTACTCTGATGCTGAGGAGAAGGTTTCCATATACACCCACCAGAAAAGCCTGCCAGAACACAGACAACCACCAACCACCACCCTGGTAAGCAGTGGTCGTCACTGTAGAAGCACTGCTAAAACTCAGACACACTAAGGTCAGACCCACTTGGCAGATCTGAACCCACTTAAGCATCTCATATGAACTTTTGGTCACCAATCTGGTGTGGACTGAGTGACAGTGACAGATACTGTGTGTTTGGGGGAACATCAGTATCAGGTTGCAAGCTTGCTGAAACAAATCATGTCAATGATTGACGTGTCATGAAGCAGGCTGACCAGCGTATGGAGAGTGAGCAAGACTCCTATACTTGACTACGTAAAGTGGGCTTGATTAAAATGTCTCAGTCAGAAGCCTGTCCTGTCTGCAGAGGCATATGCAGAGTGGGGCATGCCTTGTGGAAGCAGGGATCCAGAGAAAGCTCCTACAGGCCAAGTGTAGTGACTACCCGATACTGATGGGCAACCAGGAAGGAAGGTAGAGGTAAAGCACGGAAAATCGATGCTGGTAACAATCTCTTAGAATGACCATCTAGAAAGCCCCACCTGCACTATAAGACCTGGTCATGCTGTTACCGCAGCACAAAGGTGGCTGAGGGCTGACCTGGAATGTTGCTGGCTCAAACTGCTAGAATGTTCAGGACGAAGAATGTTGATTACAGAGGTACACAGCCCCCTGCCACAGGATGTGGGCAGGCAGGGGATGATATATCTTATGTCTGGCCTCCAAGGTCAGGCTAGGGAGGTAGAGTGCAGTCTCTCAGATGTCACGCATTTGTCCTGGTCCCTCCTTTCCTTCCAGGCTCCATTGGAGAAGCATGATGGAGGATCCCTCTTGCTCATCCTGCTTGGTCCACTTTCCAGATCTGTGCAGATAATTATTAGATTCTGCCTGAGACAGGGATACTGCATCTAATGGTGCTTGCCTTGAGAGAAACTATAAATAAATACCATGCCAAATGTCAGGATGAAGGTGTGCCCCTGTTGATGGTGATGTGAGCGATAACAAAACCTGGCTTCAGCAGATTGAGAACCAGACCTTCAAACTTGCTATGGAATGGGTCAGTTATACTCCAAGGCCATTTCTGAGGAGGCAGGAGCGGCATTCTTCTGCAATGCTGATGGAATGATGCTGCTTGCACCCACTGCTCTTGCTTTTAGCAAATACTGCATTGAGTTTTCTGCACATCTTAACCTCATCCAACCCCAGCATATATGGTTGGTGACTGCAGCATGCTTTCCTCGGGGACTTCATGACTGGCGATCTTCCTCCAGTGAATAACAATTAAATCTGAGGGCGAGAAACCCATGACACTGAAGATTGTTTAGTCTGCCAAGGGTTTGCTATACAAGCATGAGAACCCAAGTTTGATCCCCAACACACACACACACAAAAGCCAGGCATGGACATATGAACTTATAATTCCACCACTGGGCAGGCAGAGACAGGCAGATATACTGGAGCTCACTAGCCAGCCAATCTATCCTACTTGGAATGCCTAGACCAACGATAGAACCTGACTTTTAAAAAGGTAAACAGCCCATGAATAGTGACACCCAAGGTGATATACTCTTAACTAATGACACCCCTCCAGTTCCCATTACAAAGAATTTGATGACAACCTATAAAAAGTTGAAAGACCATGAAAAGAGGAAATGAATAGTTTTGTAGGGGTGGAGGACCTATGAGAACACCATGTCACCAGTGTTGAACTACCATGAATTCCCAGTGGAGAGTAAAGTGAGCCAGGAGCAGGAAATGGAGACAGAAGCCATATATATATATATCACATGGATTAAGAAAACATTGTGCATTCTGGAAGCTTAGTGGAGAGTGGGGCTTGGACAACATGGAAGAGTATCAGTAGACAGGGCTGTAGCCCAGACATTGCCCAGTCTAAACAATAGACAGAACTATGCTCTCCAAGGAGCCAAGAGCCAGCAACTTCAACACAGGTATACATTGACTTGTTATGTTTTAAAGGACGATCTTCCTCTTCCTGTGTAGGATGAACCCGAGAGGAGGGACAGTGGAGGGAGGAAGGGAGATTCTTTACCAGGCTACTACAATAATCCAGATAAGAGCTGATGCCGGGAGAGTCGAAGTCAGCAGGTTAAACACCTGATGAGCAGACAGAACAACTCATGATTGAAATCAAAGAGGATAACACAGAAATTGAAAGCAAAGGCTTTGGCCTGATCTCAACGCTGCACCACTTCCTAACTCCGCATTTCCCTGTCATCGGGCTTGCCAGCACTGCTTTCTCACTGCAAACTGGAGATGATTTAAATGGCTTTCTTGGGACTGTCATGAGGACTAGATAAAAGAACACACAATGACTCATGAGCAGAGTCCTGAATACATACTGACCACTCAGCAATCAACTCCTGCGGCTTCCCTGCTATGACTGCTATTGTCTTTAGGTTACAGGACCCTCAGCCCTCCGCCCCAAGGACTTCATAGATTTTTCTGGACCAAGTCTAACCTCATACCTTGTCCTTTCTTTCCCATCTTGACATCTAGTGCCTTTCAGATTCTTCCAACAGATAGGGACTTGGCTTTCTACACAGCTCTCTTGTTATGGTTGCAATTTTCTTTATGAAATTAGAAAGCTGTTTGCTCCTGAAGTATGCTATGGATTAGCCACCAAATACTCCCTTCTGTTTAAAAAGACTTATTTACTTATGTTTCACTTACGTGTGTGTGCCTGTATGATGTGCACCAGCAAGGTGCCTTTGGAGCAAATAAAGGGTGCTGGATCCCCTGGAACTGTTACTGGTGGCTATGAGCCACCAGTAGGTGCTGGGAACCGAACCCAGGTCCTCTGCAAGAACTGTATGTGCTCTTAACCACTGAGTCATCTCTCCAGCTCCACATCCTTTTTATGTTAGTTAACAGAGGCCTCATTATCTTCTTTCTTTAACAAGAAGTGACCCAAGGATTTGGTCCTGAATACCTTTCCTGCCCCCACCCAATGACCATCCCAAATCAACTCTTTCTTTCATGAACCATATCTTCAGGGGGAGAGGGCTTATTTCTTTTATGGATTGGCTAGAGGTCAAGGGAAGTACCAACTGCATGAGGAGAGTAGAGAAAGGAAGGAGGCATGCAAGTTCTCTTTCTCCCTGATCACCTGGCCTGACATGAGTTGTGTGGATGTCGTGTTTAGAGATCCTGTCCACACACCTTTTGCAGGCGCACGGTGCTCAAAGGATACAGGATGCTGTTCATTTTTCTCCTTGCCCTTTCAGATCTGGAGAGATGGTACCTGCAGCCTCTGTGGCCTCATTATACCTCCTACTCACACCTCTACAAACAGCCCCTTTCTGACATTGCTTCTGTCCTTCTCTTTCCAGCTTGTTCTGCGGACATCGTAGCAAGGCCTGGGGGCAGAATCTCAGCCAGGCTGCTGACCTTTGACCCATCATATTCCTTTTCACAGCGGTGGATAAGAAAAAGGGAAAGAAAAGAAAGACGGTGTTGGTGTAGGTGGAACTAGTGTTTGCCTGCATCTGAGTGGGCAGAGAGTTTCGTTAGATGAAGCTGGTGCCTGGTGATAATGAGTGAGACAGGAGACGCAAGAGAAACCATTACAATTTGCAGTATTTTCTGTGAAAAGAGACTCTGAAATGGTTTAATCAGAGGCATCTGATAAGGATAATGACATAGTAAGATTCCAGGAAACATGCAGAGGGAGAGAAGTAGATCGAAGGCAGCTGCTAACCTTCCAGCCAGGAGCGAGCAAGGGCAAGGAAACTGGGAGGGGTTATACAGTAGGGCTCTGAGGGGATGCCTTGCAGGTGCTAATGGCATCCCCAGGCAGGATGACACTACCCTTGACATTCAGGAGATGCCGTGGAGGGAAGGAATCTGCTTTCTGCTTCTTTAATTCTATTGTATGTGTATGGGTATTCAACCTGGGCATGGGTCTGTGCACCACCCATGTGCAGTGTCTGTGGAGCCCAGGAGAGGAGATCAGATCCCCGAAACTGGAGTTCGAGCTAGGTGATCATGGTAGTTGTGAGCTGCCATGTGGGTGCTGGGAATTGAACCTGGGTCCTCTGCAAGAGCAACAAGTGCTCTTAACCACAAAGCCACCTCTCCAGTCCCTGATCTCAACTTCTGCCATAACTTCTCCAGGTAGAGCCGGGAGAAATAGGACAGCCGTCTCAGAGGGGTATCTGAGGTCCACAGAATCTTGGTGGGGCTGGAAGGAGTTTCACACACCTCAGACTCTACTTTCTCTGATGTATAGAAAGCTTTTTTTTTTTTTGTTCTCAGTTACTCAGAAAGATCCCAAAGCTACTACCTGCTGACCTGAGTCTAGTTGTCACCTGCTTCCTGAATGAGCACACTGAGTTCTGGTGGGTGGGTTGTAATGGCAGCAGTAACACTCCCCACAAGCTCCCTGAAGGTCTCCATGACTTTTTAATTGCTTTGGCTCACAGTGGGCCCCACTTAATGACAGTTCTGGGGCAGCAGAGCTGCAGGACACCTAGAAATGATGGCAGGCCAAGGCCTAGAAGCTTTCCTTTTTTTTTTTTTAGGCTTCTTCCTGCAGTCAAAAATCAAGAAAGTGCCTGTGTCATTAAACCATGCTCGGCTCAGTCTTAGCCTCCCTGCAATGCTGTCTTTGAAGGCTCTTAAGAATTCCTCCTTGACTGTCAGTCACTTATCCTGTAGATGGCTATTGAGGTGGGAAAGTCACCAGGAGCTATCCAGGGTGCTGACCCGCGTGAGCAACTAGAGAACATTGTCTCTCTTCTGAGAAGGCAGGTGGGGCACAAAAGCGTCTGCATTGCAGATGGAAACCACACTTTATACAACAAGAGAAGGGACACCAAGTGTGTCCCAGGGAACAGCCACAGGTACAAACAGTCTTCCTGGATTGACTCTGAAAAGCAAAGATTTTCTGAAAATCATTTTACATCCCTCATATCTTTTTGCTAGCTGTGATGGACAATGTGTAAGGCTAGTTAGAAAGTAAGAAATACCGGGTTTGGTTTTATCCACAAGTTACTGAGCATATGTGACACTCAAGCATTGTCAATACCCTGCAAGCATTACTGGTTAGATCAGTGGTAAAGTTCTATTAGGATTTTGTGTCAGAATGGACAGAAGTGGATGAAGTGGGAATAAAATAGCCAATGAAAGGGCTGACATTGTTTCAGGGTGTGTTATCATAAGAACACTCCTAGGACTTCTGTAGACTCTTATCATTGGAAGCGACTCATGGTTGACAGGAGACTGGGCCACGAGCAAATGTCACAACACAGCCAGGCTGCAAGCAAGATGAGCTCATGGGAACTCTGGCCGTGTATGCTGTGCTAGTATCTTCAAATGCCTACTGGCCCCTCAATGCCCTTTGGTTATCTCTGCTCTCATTACTCCTGAGATTGGGGGATTCTTTGGACCCAGTTTTTTTTCTTTTGAATATCTTATATTTATTCTTTGATATGTCATAAAGGCATACAATGTATCTTGGCCACCCCACCCCCACCTTCCTCCTCTTACTCCCCCCGGCATTTTTCCAACACACCCTCTTTCACCTTCATGCCCTCTTCCGTTTTGTTTTGTAACCCACTGAGTCCGATTAGTGCTGCCTGCTGGAATATTGACTGATCTTCTTGACTTGATCCTGTGCAGACGACCGTGACTGCATTAAGTTCATGAGTGTACTGGCCAGGTCGTGTCCAGAAAACAGCACTTCACTGCTCTCTTCCCCCTCCTCCAGCTCTTGCATTCTTTCAACCACAATGTTCCCTGAGCCTTGGTTGGGGAGGGGTGATAAGGACATCCCACTGAGGGTTGAGTACTCCATGATTAGCTATTCTTGGTATTCTGACCAATTATGAGTCTCGGCAATGGGCAAGCTGTGCACAAAGCACTATTGCTCTCATGGAAATTGTACTATTTTATTTACTCATTCATTCATTTATTCATTTTTAGACAAGGCCTCATTATAAAACCCTGATTGTCCTTGAACTTTTTATGAAAACTAGGCTAGCCTTGAACTCACATAGATCTGTCTGTCTCTGCCTTACAAGTGCTGGGATTAAAGGCGTGTGCTTCCATGCCCAAGAGACCCCACTGAGTACTTTTTCTGGTTTCTTCACTGTTTTTTTTCTTTAACCTCCACATTGAAGATAACAAAAGTAGGGGAAACTCATGAGAAATGCCAGGGAGGAATCCTTCCATGGGAACAGGAACTCACACTGCGCAGGTCTAAGTGTCAACCATGGATGTCATTGGCTACTTGATGATGATGCTAACATTAACTGTCTTGTGAGCCTGGGTGATGTGCCTAACTGCTTCACTACGCCATTTGGAAAGCAACCCCAAAATTGAAATTCTAACCTGTGGTTAAGTGATGTGGGCTTCCCCTCCCTATGATGTGAATACCACTGGTTAATAAAGTAACTGTCTTGAACCCATGACAGGTAGAACTGAGCTAGGCAGGGAAATCTAAACTTAATGCTGGGAGGAATAAGGGGGAGTCAAGAGACACCATGGAGCCATCACCAGAGACAGATGCACTGAAACTTTGCTGGTAGGCCACAACCTCGTGGTAATGCTAGATTAATGGAGATGGGTTAAATTAAGAGTTAGCAAATAAGAAGCTAGAGCTAATGGGCCAAACAGTACTTTAAATAATACAGTTTCTGTGTGTTTATTTCAAGTCTGAGCCGCCAAGCATCCAGGAACCCACAAGCCACTTCCACCAATAGCTAAGTAGCAGCTGTAGATTCTGAGTTTACACACAGCAGGTTCTAGGGGCTGGAGAGCTGCCTCAGAAGTTAAGGGCATGCACTGCTCTTGCACAGGACTAAAGTCAAGTTTCCAGAATCCAGACTGAAAAGCTAACAAGTGCCTGTCGCTTCAGTTCCAGAGGACATGATACCTGTGGCCTCCAAAGGCACCTGCACTTTAATGCACATGCTCACAGACAGACAGACAGACAGAAAGCTATTATTAAATTTTAACAGGATCTCACTGAATTCAGACATTCAGAAGAGGCAAACTCTTTTGTTAATTTATATTTTTGTTTCTTGGTTTTGTTTTGCTTTGGTTTTGTGATCTCCTGGAACTGGTGAGTCTCTTGCCTCCATTTCCCAAGACTGTGATTACAGATATGTACCACTTTACCCAGAAAGACTGGGTCTTATAAAAAGTTGCTCTGGAGACATCTGAGTACCCACATCCAGTGGCTGGGCATGGAGCTCTGCACGGCACACGTGCTCTCCGAGCTGTCTGAGGTGTTTGTATGTGTGAGATCAGTCTCTGTGTGATAAAGTTAGCTTTAAAAAGAAAACAGAAGGGGACACACCCCCCAAAAGTCACAGGGTCACAATGTAGTGATAAACTCTTTACCACGACTTAGAAATGACTAAGGGTAGATGTGGTAATATTTCATTTGTATTTTAGTAAATAAAACTTGCCTGAAGTTCAGAGAGTAAAAAAGCTGCACTGATCAGCCTTACAGACGAGGCAGTGGTGACACACATCTTTAATCCAGTAGCCACACTAGTTTGCCATAGAAACTGGGTGGTAGTGGTGCACGCCTTTAATCCCAGCAGTGGAGAGGAATATTAGACAGGAGGAGACAGCTCTCACACACAGTCTCAATCTGAGATTCCTGGAGGCAGTATCGCCATTTTGGTCTGAGGTGGAGGTAAGAGGAAGTGGCTGGCTGTTTTGATTTTCTGACCTTCAGGTTGAACCCCAATATCTGTCTCTGGGTTTTTTATTAATTGTGCTACAGGTAGAAAGGCAATCCATACTGCTGGAGACATAGACATGGGAGAAACAGAGAAATCGGGGCAGAGTGAACGTCGTTACTGAAGCTGCAGTAAGAGTTTCTTGTCCTGAGCAGCACGCTGTTAATTACAGGTCAGGGAGGGAAGAAAGAAATGCTGGGCAGACACACTCCCATGGAAGAGCAACAGAGGAGGGGACAGACAGAAGGAGGCACAGGGAGAAAACCCACTAGACAGACATGAAACGCACTCCAAGAGCAAGAAAGAAGCCTGTTCTCATCTCATGCTGACTTTTCCCACTGCCACTGCACCACCGACCATGATTTTAAAAAGTGTCCTACTTCTGCATTTCCATACTTACAGGCTGGAAATAACACAGGGCTCTGGACAGTTTTATTACTGCCCTTGTAGAAGGAACTGTTTCAATAGTGCCGTGGTTAATAAACACTGCACGTGTACCCACTCTCAGCCCTGTTACCACGGTGGGGCTCAGAGCATAACACACCCAATTAATTTTACAATGACACTAAATATTCTTCTTTGTTAAACAGAAATTGCCTGCATAAACAAGGCCTGGCAATTATATTTTGGCCACCCTTGGGATATGGTAATAAAGAGTTACTTTGTCCAATTAATGATTTCAAATTGATTGCGAAGGGGGACTGTGCAAATGTGGGGTCAAGCCACCAGGGATTAACCTGTGAATTCCCAGCCTTCCATGCAGTGTGAGTCCAGACAGATTCCAAGACACAGTCTAAGGGACTGGATGGTGTTGGATAAAACCACGGAGTGCCGGCAGCCAGCCTGAGATGGAACTCTGGTTTTCTCTCCTACTAGATTCAGCAAGAGGAAGTACTTAACAGGAAGAATGTTGGGGAAGGCACGTGACACCCTTAGCCTTAGACAGAGGATACAATATCTGCAATGGCTCAGTGAAGATCATGGTACATTGCACTCACTTAAAACCACCACATTCATATCCCTGTTGTTTTCTGCAGGCTAAACCTTTAAGTGACAGAGATTGGCATGCATTCTCCTTCATAGAGAACTAAAAAAAATGTTGGTGTTATAGGGAGGAGTTGACCAAAGGTAGGTACTTGAATAGACCTTTCCTCCTCTCCCCACTTCTTCAATTCTTCACTCCTTTCTTTAAACAGTCACCCACATAGGGCAGGCTAGCCTTCCCTTTCTAGGTGCTAGATTTACAATTACAACGCACCAACTTTGCAGCAGGCTTGGCAGAAATGAAGATACTCTAAAGAGACACCTGTCTCTCAAACTATTGAAACAATGGTCCTCAAAGAAATGAGAATTTCTCTAGGAGTCTTGACTGACAGAAGGAAAAGGCACCAGTCAGAGGCGGGTAACTTGTACTCCAGAAGAGATATTACAGAATTCTAACAAACTGTCAGAGACATTGCAGGAAGGAACTGAAGCCCAGAGAGTGATGGTCCACAGTGGGTCGGACCACACCTTGGGGGGACTGCTTAGACGTGCACATCCTTGGCCCTAATTTTATTTTTTTTTCATGGTTTATTTTTTTATATTTAAAAATTTCCATCTCCTCTCCTCCTCCTCCCCCTTCCCTCCCTTCCTCCTCCCCCTTCCCTCCCTTCCTCCTCCCCCTTCCCTCACCTCCTCTTCCCCATTCCTTCCCCTCCCCTCCACCCATACCTCCCCTCCCTCCCTCTCCAGGCCAAGGAGCCATCAGGGTTCCCTACTCTATGTTAAGACCAAGGTCCTCCCAACTCCCCCCAGGTCCAGGAAGGTGATCGACCAAGCTGAGAAGGCTCCCACAGAGCCCGTCCATGCAGAAGAATCAGAGCCCAGCGCCATTGTCCTTTGCTTCTCAGTCAGCCCCCACTGTTGTTGGCCCTAATTTTAAACTTCAGTCTCAGCAGAACCCCAAAGACGGCCTTGGGGGATTGGCTGGATCTCTTTGTCCTCATTCCCAATGTGGCCAAAATGAATTAATCTCCCTTTTCTACTGGTTTCTAATTGGCTCATTGAAGATGGATGGCAAGGCCTGGCCTGGGATGACTGTGAGATGCAACTCAGGGAGTCACAGGTGCTAGGCAAGCTTCTAGTGGACTTCCTGTTCTGTCCCTGCCATTCTTTGTCACAACAGTGAGGAGTCCTCTACTGCCTAGAATACCCACACCTTAGCACGTTCACCAAACACCCTCAAGGTGTGTGTCCTCACAATGCCCTGTCCTGGACAGTAGACCCTGGACAGTCTTTCAACTAAGACCAAATACTTGCCGCCATCCCAGACCCAGAGCTCACACGTCTCTTGTCCTTACACTTTATTTCATAACTCCATTTCCTCCTCCACCGTCCAGTTCACACGCCACCAGCTCTGAGACGCCTGCTCAGATGGACCCAAGGCTGAAAGAGCATAGAAGGTTGTTCAAGGTGTGCACTGAGCTACTAAACTCCCCTCAGCATGGCAGGCACACACAGTGGGTGTTTAAAGAACACAGGCTTTAACAAACACTTGGGGATAAAATTTTAAGCATGTACTCATAATTATAATTGTAAAAGGAAATATATACTGTCCTGTTTGGAAGAATAGAAAGGAGAATTTTTGCACAGACGTTACAAATAATAATTCAATAGACATCTTGGCAGGGAAATTCAGTTGTTAGGTCTAAGTTCAGCCATCTGCATCTGAGGAGGGGACTCTGTCTTTAGGACATATTCCTGGTCTTCATCCAAATGTCAGTGTCTTAGCTTCTTCTCCTACAACTTCCCCAACTTCAACCCCCATAGTTTCCTGTATACTAAGCCACTTCCAGTAAGCATCAGCCTCCTCATTCCAAATGGAAACTCATTGGCTATGCTCGACTCTCATGACCATCCTCAGCCAAGCATCACATCCCAGCGGGCTGCATATTCTGATTGCCAGGCTGGGTTACATATATGCCTGTTATATACTTTTTACTGGGGCAGGATGGGGAAAATGAAGGCAACCCTCGGTGCACAGCTTTCAGTAGAGGAAGGAAGGATATGGGGACATATCCTAATAAATCCTCGGTACCCCCTTTAAATTGGCTCTCATTTGGCACCCAACTGAACTCCACGGTCCGCAGCTAGTCTGCACGGTATCTGTCGGTATCTGTCTCCAGCCTCTACTGCTACTGGTGCACTTCCCACGCCCTGCATTTGGTGGCCCCAACGTTGGAGAGAGACTGTGGGTGACTGACTGTTCAAGAGGTCAGCTGTTTCTGTCATTTCTTGCGTCTTTTGGAAGTTGCTTGCTTGCACGTCCTGCTTACTCAGATAATATTTTCCTTCTCAGGTCTTTGATGGGGTTGAAGACTAGATGGTCCCATATCTTAACTAAGAGCATTTCAGATTCTTCAGGATAGGACAGCTATTGGAGTAGTCTCTGTAATTTGTCATTCACCTACAATCTGGACATTTAGCATGTATTTCTTACTGATGTTGTTCTTGTTGGCTGTAGTCCTAGTTTTGTGTATGTCATTACCCTTTCTGTCTCCTAGACAATACTTGATAATTGTTCTTATTGTGTATAGTTTTATATTAGGTTTAGAACCTTCTTATTTAGACAGGGGAGGGGGGAATGCAGGGATATTCGCTCCGCTCATGACCTTGGGCTATCTGGCCTGATAGAGGTGGTGCTTCTCGTATGCCTACTTGACCTCTTAAAAGGAAAGAGGGGGCAGTCACTCAGTCTTTCATGGGTGGGTGGGTGGAGATTGGACTGCTGGTTCCGTTCACCTCCAGGCAGAACTGAAGACACAGTGGCTATTTTCTTTGTTGTGTATATGTGGGTGTACTCTAACAAATCCTTTTTACATCCAAATGGGCTCTTGTGAATTTGCCTACACTGGGATGATAGTACAAGAGTCCAACTTCAGAGCCCATGAGCAAAGTGAGGCTTCATTGGACACAAATGAGTGACAGAGCAGCCTGCTGGGTCAAGGTTCTTGGATTTGGTCTGGAAGCCACGAAAAACTGAGCTATGTGCTGGGGACTTGGAAAGATGCAGCGGGCTGACGAAGGGTCATCTATGCTAGAGTTGTTACAGTGGGCCCAGTGTTTGGAAATATACTGGACTTCCAGGCTGCAGGAGCTAAGTTTGGCCAAAAGGGCAGGAGACCTCTGATGCTCTCTCGCTGGGATGAAGCAGGATAACAGTTGTGTTGCAGAAAGCCTGACCAGGAAGTCATGTGTCACCCACACAGGTCAGAAGTCCTGTTGTAGAAATCCCAACCAGGAAGTTGAATGTCACCCACACTGTGTGCTACAGAGAGAGTGACACCGTTGCTAAGCTGAGAGATGAGGACAGTTTGGGCATCTCAAGAAAGGAGAGGCCACACAATTCAGGGACAGTCTAGATTCAATCAGTGATTCCAAATATTTGTTGTCCCTCTGGATAGGTCCTCTATTTCAGCCCCCTGTGTCTGCAGCTCCCATTTCTGAGATAAAGCAAAAGCATTTAAAAGTATTTTTCTTAAAAAAATCTTTTTTGGGGGCTGGAGAGATGGCTCAGTGGTTAAGAGCATTGTGTGCTCTTCCAAAGGACCCAAGTTCAATTCCCAGCAACCACATGGTGGCTCACAACCATCTGTAATGAGGTCTGGTGTCCTCTTCTAGCAAGCATATATGCAAACAGAATATTGTATCCATAATAAATAAATAAATATTTTAAAAAATCTTTTTGTTACACTTTTATGTATTTAGCATGTATACATGCATGAGTGTGCGTATGTGCGCATGTGCATGCACTTGCATACTCGACTGTGTTTATACCATTGTGTATGTGGAGTTGAGAGGACAACTTGCAGAAGTTGGTTCTCTCCTTCCACTGTGCAGGGCTCCGGGATCAAACTCAGGCCATTAGACATGGCAGCAAGTGACTTTGAGTCACTCACTAGCCCCAGCAAAGAGATTTTCAAGGTCTGTCATCACAAGCTACTGAGTTTCTCTTGCCTGGCTTCTGCCTTGGCTTGGTTTATTCTCTTTTGTAGAAAGAAGGGCAGGAAGCATAGAAAGCAAGCCTTACGGCTCCCTGAGCATTGCGCTCCAGTGACGCCAACTGGGAGCCAATTCTTTTCACAAGCCGTGGTGACTACAGATAGTGAGGTCAGAAAAGCGCAGCCCTGACTGCCTTGCCAGCACACACACAACCACATGGTACTTGTGGGTTGGGAGGCTTGGATGATATCCATGCCGATATCCATGCCAATACCATTCAGCTGTCCACAGGTGAACAGTGAAACAGAAAGATCTAGTCTCCACATCTGGCCTTAGAAAGGCTCCTCCAGGCTGCTGGTCAGCAGAGAGCCCAGTCAAGGGGATTCTGTTTGTTTCAACCTCTCTGTATTTTCAAATTGAAAAGCATCAGAGGTTAATCAAAACCACCAGTTGATCCATAAATAATTCTGCACATTTATCTCTGTGTTTATACTTCTGGACAACTACCCCAAGAGGCTGTTTCTCCACTCATACTTCATAAAACAATATTTTCCAAAAAATACTTCATAAACTACTTCTTCTCCCAGCAACCGTGTATTTCTAATTACCCCAAGCCAAGGGCACTTGGCTGCATTTTATTTTACTTGCTCTTTATGATAAGATAAATCAATTCTAATGCTTTCCCTTTAAAATCTGGCTGCTTCCAGATGGAAGCAGCTGGCTTGCCCTCTTGATGGTGCTTGTTTCATCCAATGTGGTTTCTCTGAAGGGAGCTGAAGTAGCAAGGACAGGTTGCTTCACAAATGCTCTCTCTTAGCCTGGGAACCAAACCTACAATCACCTGAGACAGGAGCAGCTGCCAGAAAAACTAAACCTCTCTCTCTCTCTCTCTCTCTCTCTCTCTCTCTCTCTCTCTCTCTCTCTCTCTCTCTCTCTCTGTCTCTCTCATTCAGTTTGATAACAATAACTGGACCATAAACAAATAAACTAACAGAGTATCAAGGGGAGAGCCTAGTTCTGTTTCCTAAAGGTGTCTCAAATCCATTCTGCCCAGACCCCAAGACAGCAGGGTCCTTTCCTTCTTTGCCATGGTGCTTCAAACAGAGAGACCAGGATGCTTTTCTGTTTTGGTTTCACTGCTGATTGGACTTCACTTGGAATTCCACAGACCCCAGGCCAGCTACATAATGACCATTGTCAGGGTAAGCCCCATCAACACCAGAAGCTTGCCCAAAATACAAATTTTCCATGCCATGCATGAGTTTTCCAGCTATACCCTTCCTCTAAGTTGCCTTTGGCAAGAAGAATCCAGAACACTTGCTTTTCTGATTCTGGCTAATTTCACTTGATAATTCCCAGTTCCTCCCATTTTCTTACAAATGTCATGATTTCATTTTTCCTTTTATCAGGGAATGGTGCTGCCCACAGTGGGCTGGGCCCTGCCCCATCAATTAAACATCAAGGCAATCCACCATAGACATTCCTACACTCCAGTCTAATCGAGACAGTTTCTCAAGAGAGGCTCTCCTCACTGGTGACTCAAGGCTGTGTCAAGGTGACAGTTACAAACCAACCAGGCCACCAGATAGCCTATGTTTACACAGGGTAGCCTGTTTTCTCCTATGGATCAGAGACTAAACACACACACACACACACACACACACACAGCTTCAAAGTTAGAGGGGGTCCTTTTTAGAAGACGAAAACTAGCAAATGGTGTGAGAAAAAGTGGAAAAGAGACAGGGAAGAGTAGTAGGGTGGCGTGGTTAAAGAGTATGATGTGTTTGAGTGACAATGTTATGATGGTAACATATAAAGCCATCACTTTGTACAATAAATATGTACTAACAATTATTTTTGATTTCCCAGCGGTGCCAGCAATTTGTGTTTCAACCTGCTTTCCAGATGTCTGAAGACAATGTCAACCCCGAAGAGCCACCGATGCAGGAATGTGCGAATATAAAACCTGGAAGTCACTAAGAGAACAGAATGTTCCTTCTAGCCATGACTCAAGCGACCACTGTGTCCCTGCTCTGTCTGTCCCAAACAAGAGTGAAGGCACTATTCAGCATGCCTGCGCTGGCATAGCTCTCCTTGTCTGCAACTCCAGAGCAGTCCTGGCATGCTTCTAAAACGTAACACAAAGCTTTCGATTACAAAGAGCCAAAGGCTTGGCTTCCCACCTGGGCAATCAGGTGTAAGGAGGAAATAAGGTTTTAGAAAGCACAGCGGCAAACTCTGGCCAGCACGTCTACATCATTCCAACGCTGTCATCTGTTGTCTCTGCGGATGATCAAAGCCGCAGGTGCACCGCCAAAGCGGAGTCATGGGAAACATTTCTCATTGTGCTACCCAGAAGCTTAGAACTGTCACCCCGGGGTGTCTGCTGGATACAAAGCCAACCTCTGTGAATTGCTTGCCCCCTGACAGTATTTTGACCAGGGTCATGTTCCTTTTCCTGCCTTTTATAAGACACATTGAGCAGAAAGGGTATTGACTATGCAGTTTGGAAGAGGGATGGAGTATGGCTGTCCAGCTTGAGTCTAGTATGTGACTCAAGCCGGATCTAAATGTGGACTGATATTAAAAAATCAATTGTTATTCCTAGGCAATCAAACAAGGTACGTTCTCCAGTCTCTCTATTGACAGTTCATAAGGAGGGGCTATTGATCAAGGGACCAAATTTTTAGTTTTGACTATAAAAGCAATTTGTTGGGATTCTCACCCCATGAGTGGAAGCCAACATCTCACTAATGGACTATGTGAGTGCGTGCGTGCGTGCGTGTGTGTGTGTGTGTGTGTGTGTGTGTGTGTGTGTGTGTGTGTGTGTAATGTCCAAGGAACCCATAAGAAGGCATCATATCCTCTGGAGATGGTATTACAAATGTTGTTATCTGTCTGATGTGGGCGCTGGGAATAGAACTCAGGTCCCATGAACGAGCAGGAAGAGCTTTTATTTGCTGAGCCACCTCTCCAGCCATTATCAGGATCTTTATGACATAAGAAAGGAGAGGTAACTTTATCCAGCTCATGATAGAGATAGAGCCCTGGTCAGTGAGCACAGAGAGGCTGTGGCTAGTTACTGCTCATTCAGCACCGCTTCAGCCTGTCCATTACATAGAACTGTGGATTACATAGAACCCTGAATGGGCCAGCCCCTCAGATACATGGCAATGCTCCTGAGTGGGTAAGGCTGTGGCCCTAAGTGGTTAATCCCTCAGATACATGACTGTGCCCCTGAATGGATCAATCCCTCAGATACATGACTGTGGCCCTACGTGGTTAATCCCTCAGATACATGACTGTGCCCCTGAGTGGGTCAACCTGTTAGATAAACAGCTCCGACCCTGAATGAGTCAACTCCTTAGATAAACATCTATAACCCTCGGTGGTCAATCCATTAGATACACGATTGTGATGCTAAGTGATTCAATCCAAAAATCCATGACTACAGTGCTGACTGAGTCAACACATTGGATACATGTTGACTCACGCGTCTGCACAAACGACCACTGAGCCAGTGCTGGCCCATGAATTCTGCTTGTTTGGAGGAACTCTGGGTAATCCAACAGTGGCATTTAGGCTTTAAAATGCATTGCTTGATGAAGTAAATCATCCTGTCTTACTTTCTTCTCTTAAAACTATTCTCCTTTAATATGTCTATACTAATTTACCAGTGTATGGCTTAGGTGTTTCTTAGAAGCCAACTACTCTTTAAAATGATATATATTTACTTAATGTTTACACACATGCCAGTGCATATACAGGGGTTAGAGGACAGCTAATCTTTTTTTAAAAAGGATTTTATTGTTTTTATTGAGCTATACATTTTTCTGCTCCCCTTCTTTACTCCCCCTCCCCTTCTAATCTCCTGTGTGACCCCCCCCCCCACACTCCCAATTTACTCAGGATATCTTGTGTTTTCTTTCTTCCTATGAAGATCCATGTATGTCTATCTAAGGGTCCTCATTGTTGTCTAGGTTCTGTGGGATTCTAGACTATAGATTGTTTTTTCTTTGCTTTATGTCTATAAGCTACTTATGAGTGAGTACATATTATAGCTGTCTTTCTGGGTTTGGGTTACCTTATTTCTAGATGTTATTTTTTTACAGCTGTGTAGTACTCCATGATGTAAATGTACCATATTTTCTTTATCCATTCCTTGGCTGAGGGTCATATAGGTTGTTTCCAGGTTCTGGGTATTACAAACAATGCTGTTCTGAGCATAGTTGAACACATGCCCTGTGGTATGACTGAGCATCCTTTGGGTATACACCCAAAACTGGTATTGCTGAGTCTTAAAGTAGATTGTTTCTTAATTTTCTGAGAAATCACCATAATGATTTCCAAAGTGGCTGTACAAGTTTACACTCCCCCCCATCAATGAAGGAGTATTCCCATTACCCCATATCCTCTCCAGCATAAGCTGTCATCAGTGTTTTTGATCTTGGATCCTGACAGGTGTAAGATAGAATCTCAGTTGTTTTGATTTGCATTTTTCTGATGGTTAAGGATGTTGAACATTTCCTTAAGTGTCTTTCAGTCATTTGAGATTTGTCTGTTCACAGTTCTCTGTTTAGGTATGTAGCTCATTTTTAAAATTAGATTATTTGTTCTTCTGATGTCAAAAGAACAATTCAAGTTTCTTGAGTTTTTATTATTATTATTATTATTACTATTATTAAAATTTTCCACTTCCTCCCCACCTTTAATTTCCCTCCCCCTCCCTTAACTTCTCTCCCTCTCCCTTTCCAGTCCAAGGAGCAGTCAGGGTTCCCTGCCCTGTGGGAAGTCCAAGGTCCAACCAACTCCATCTAGGTCCAGGAAGGTGCACATCTAAACAGAGTAGGCTCCCCAAAAGCCAGAAGGCTGACTGAGAAGCCAAGAACAATGGCACTGGGTCTTGAATTTTTTGTATACTTTGGAGATCAATTCTTTGTCAAATGTGGGGTTGGTGAAGATCTTTTCCCATCTGTAGGCAGCCATTTTGTCTTGTTTATCGTGTAGCAAGTGTACTTTACAGAAGCTTCTCAGTTTCAGGAGGTCCTATTTATTAATTGTTGCTCTCAGTGTCTACACTACTGGGGTTGTATTTAGGAAATGATCTCCTATGACAATGTGTTCAAGTGTATTTCCCACTTTCTCTTCTATGTGGTCCAGTGCAGTTGGTTTTATATTAAGGTCTTTGATCCATTTGGACTTCAGTTTTGTGCATGGGGATAGATATGGATCCATTTGCATTCTTCTACATGTTGATATCCAGTATGCAAGCACCATGTAGTGATGTGGCAGTGGGCTGCGTCCGGCCACCTGGCTAGCTTTACACCCAAAATAATTACATGGAAACTGTATTCTTTTAAACACTGCTTGGCTTGGCTCATTAGCTCTAGCCTCTTACTGGCTAACTCTCACATCTTGATTAACCCATATTTAGTAATCTGTGTAGCACCACGAGGTGGTGGCTTACCGGGAAGATTTTAGCCTGTATCCATCTCGGAGAGGAGAGTCATGGTGACTGCCTCACTTCCCTTCTTCCCAGCATCCTGTTCTGTCTACTCTACCCACCTATGTTCTGACCTATCAGGCCAAGCAGTTTCTTTATTAATTAACCAATGAAACAACAGATAGATAGAACCACTCCTACATCAGCACCATTTGTTGAATATGCTTTTCTTTTTCCATTTTATGTTTTTAGCTTCTTTGTCAAAAATTGGGTGTTTGTAGGTGTGTGGATTGATATCCAGATCTTTGATTCTATTGATCCTTCTGTCTGTTTTTATACCAATATCAGGCTGCTTTTAGTACTATACCTCTATAGTAGAGTTTGAAGTTAGGGATTGTGATGCCTCCAGAAGTTCTTTTGTTATACATGATTGTTTTGGCTATCCTTGGTTTTTTTTGTTTTTCCATATAAAGTTGAGTATTGTTCTTTTGAGGTCTGTGAAGAATTTTGCTGGGATTTTGCTGGGCATTGCACTGAATCTGAAGATTGCTTTTAGTAAATTTTTCAGTTGTACTATATTAATTCTACTTACCCAAGAGCATGGGAGATCTTCCCATTTTCTGGTGTCTTCTTTAATTTCTTTCTGCAAAGTTTTAAAGTTCTTGTCATACAGGTCTTTCACTTGTTTGGCTAGAGTTACCACAAAATATTTTATGTTTTTTGTGGCTCTTTTGAAGGGTTCTGTTTCTCTGATTTTTTTCTCAGTCTGTTTATCATCTATATATAGGAGGTCTACTGATTTTTTTTAGTTAATCGCGTATTCTGCTACATTACTGAAGGTGTTTATGAGTTGTAGGAGTTCCCTGCTAGAATTTTTGGGGTCACTTATGTGTACTATCATATCATCAGCAAATAGTGAGAGTTTGACTTCTTCTTTCCCAATATATATCCCCTTGATCTCCTTTCGTTGTCTTAATTGCTCTAGCTAGAACCTCAAGTACTCTATTGAATACAAATGGAGAGAGTGGACAATCTTGTCCTGTTCCTGACTGAGAACATCTCTTCTTTTTCTTCTGTTTCCCCCAAACATACACTCTAAGAAATAAGATCAACCAGTTGTCTAGGCTAACTAGTCTCTATGCACTTTGGGCGGGTAGTGAAGTCAACCATTTGCTTGTCTTCCTAACTTGGGCTAATTAGAGTCTTCATTACTCTCCCTCCTTTCTCCTCCTCTCTCCTTCTGCCATGTGGGTTCTGGAGAGAAAACTAAGGTCATCAGACTTGGCAGCAAGCACCTTTACTGGTTGAGCCTTCTTGTTGTCTCCTGAATAATGCTTTATAAAAGCATCTGCATTGTAACAGTGTGCTTTGGGACAAACAGTGTCCAGATGTGTAGTAACAGTGTCACACTTTGACAGATGCCTGAATGCTTATAGCTCCTAAGACAGTGAATATCTCAGCTGTGTGGTACTTGCTCTGGGCCATCAACCATGACACTATGTGTATGCAGATAGTTTATTTCCCTTAGTTCTTACATCAGCCCATCCGTGGGGTGATGTGACTGTAATCACTGGCTGCTTAGGGTTGCGCACAGTCAAACTCAGAGATAAATATTATTCACAAACCAACAGAGAAACCGCTGGTGTCAAATAAGGCCCCTGACATTGATGCCTGTAGACCTGACTCTTAGTAGGGGCTCAATCTGAGGTCTCTTGACCACTGTCAGGATCCAGAGCTTGGTCTGACTTCTCATTATGTCCACTCAGATGTCCATGGCAATGACAACAGCCTGTAGAACACAGGTCAGGAAAATTGACCTTCCTCAGTGCATAAGGTGGGCAACTGAGGATGAGTGTTAAGATCAACCTCAGCCTCCGAACGCACGTGTGCACACACCTCCACAAATAACATACTTTACACACATATGAACAGTCAAAAACTGAAAAAAAGGAAAAGTTTCTTTGCACAAATTATGTTCTCATTTTTGAGAAGATATGAAGGACATTTCTAAAGGAGAGAAAAGGGAGATAATGTGGTCCGAGCTTGGAGACAGTTGTTGATTTTCGTCTCAGACTAATTGGGCCCAGTGTCAACCTTCTATAACAAAAATGCTGTGTTGACCTCTTTCATCTCTAAGACAAAACTCATAGATGACACAATTATCTGCATGCATAATGCAAAGGAAATATAATAACTTCTCATATTAAAGAGGAAAAATAGGAGGAAAGAGTCATAATAAGACAGCATAGATTTTGATATGCAAATGAGCATGTAACTGCTCTGAAAGGCACAGCAAGGCAATCAAGGACTTCTACCATTCCCAGAGCCAGGACTGTGATTTTGTGTGAACTGGTAGGACTTTTCTGGAATACTGGACATTTGTTGACATATCCAGAAAAGACCAAATGCAAACTTTTCTTCGTTTAAAAAAAATTATATTTAATTACATTTATGGTGCATATATGTGTGAAAATGTTCACATTAGTGTGGGTTCCCACAGAGACCAAAAGAGAGTGTCAGATCTCCTGGAGCTACAGAATTACAGGCAGTTGTGAGCCACTTGACATGGACACTAGGAACCAAACTTGGTTCCTCTTAAAAAAAAACAGCAAGTGGCCTTAACTGCTGAGTCACGTCTGCCTTTCCCTTTCCTTGATTTAACCAATGGCTAGAATCCTCACAACTTTTCATCTGTAGTAAAGCCATGTGGACATACTTCTGACTTATGGATAAAAAGAAGTTGAGTTTGAGAGGCAGCTATCTGTCGGTAGCTTTCCATCCTTTGCCAGTTTCCCATGAGGATATCTGGAGAATGTGTGGGGTGAATGACTGCTTTCTCTGCTGACTGAATCTTCCCTCCACATCACAGGGCATCTAACATCCCTGGTTTTCAACCCAGGAACACCAACTGACGTGTCTCAGTAAGTGTGGGGAGCAAAGAGAATGGTTCTGTGCCAATAAATAGATTGTAACTAATTTGCACATCGACATGCATGCAAGTCTGCATATGTACATGTCCACATGTATGCAGAGCACCTTTGGAAGTGTGTGTCAACTGCTTTTTGTCAGGAATCATCATGGTGAGAAGCAATGGTGTTAGCAATGAAAATGAAGAAGGATACATGGGAGTCCACGGTTTGATCAATGAAGTGACCGAGGCTATACTTAAATATAATCATGGGTCCCTTACATAAATCCCACGCAACTCCTCACAGGCTATATCTCTCTTCTGTGTGTTCTACACATTGCTTAGGTGACAGTCACTTAGGTGTTGTGCTCAGGAGTTTTAAACGTCAACTTGCTACAATTTAGAATTACCTAAGAAGACAATCAACAATTGTCTTCATCAGTTTGGCCATTGGGTACATCTGTTGGGGGCTGTCTTATTGCTAGTTGGTATAAGAAGAGACAGCGAGGCCCATTGTGGGAGGCTCCATTCCCCAGGCAAGTGGGTCTTGATCTACATAAGGCAGGAAAATACTGTGTGAGAGCAAGCGAGATTTGTTTACTTCTCTCTACTCTTGACTGTGGATGTAATGTGACTGGCTGCTTGCGTCCCTGCCTTCATCCACTCTCAATTATGAATAGTAGCCTGGAATTCTCAGCCAAACAATCCCTTTCCTCACTAGGTTGCTTTTGGTCAGGGTGTTTTATCCCAGCAACAGGAATTAAAATGAAAGAAGTGAGCAGGACCCTGAGCTGGGCCACTCTGACTTGATCTTGCCAGCACGACTTAGGACTCATGAATGACCCTTTCTATTCAGTCCTATGCTATGGTTAGCATTCTCTCAATTAGGAAGAGCACATGTCTAACTTTGCTGAATTAATATCCCATGAGGCAGTTTTCAAGTTGGACCTTCTAAACGACCGTAGATATTTCAATACGATCAAAAAGAGACCAGGCTTGAGAAACTCAGGAAAATATCATCACTTAAGATGGTATTAAAATTAAAATTTAACCCATCTTATATCTCAGGTGCAAAGGAAACAAAGTTGGCATCCTTCTTAAAAGCATGACGACCATAAACAAAACTTAAGCCTCTTTTGAAAGTCTGTATGAGCTGAGTCTTCAAAACCATCTTATCTAAAATACCTAATTGCAACAATCAATCACTGCTAAGGATGAACAACTTCAGTTGTTTTCAGTTCTGCTGGGGACCATTCCCCTTTTATCAAAAGGGTCAGAATAGGAAGGTTTAGTCTGTCTTAAAATTTTTGCATCTATTCTAAGGCCATTAGCTATGATAGAAGTATCTTGATTTCAGAATGCCAGAAAAAGGGCCTCTCGCTGGCTGAACACCTAGGAGCCAAGACCAGAATCTAGAGTTCCAGGGAGGAGGGATCAGGTGGGATTTGCTTATGTCATTAACCTGAATATTGACCGGGTTCCTGTCAATATTCACTACAATGAATATTGAAGATGCTGGAGTATTTAGGATATTAATGAATATCACAGGAAATACGTACATGTGGATATATTTAACTATAATAATTAAAGAAGAGGTCATGAATTGGGAGGAGTGGGAGACACAGGAGGGGTTGCCTGGTGTAGGGGGTGATGTAAATATTGAATGTAGAATTCTCAAAAGAATAAAAAAAATTAAATTAAAAAAGAAACACCAGGGCATTAATAAGGCACATTTGGTATGTACCTATGAGAGAGTTTTTCCTGCGAGGATTAAGTGAAGGGAGAGATCTGCCTTGAATGTGGGTGGCAGAGTCCCAAGGGTTAGGGATCCAGACTGAATGAAAAAGGGAAAACGAGAACGTGACTGTGAGGAAGAAGGCATCCTGGAGGAAGAAGGATGCGAAATAAAAAGCAGCGCCTGGTACGCTGGATTTGAGACTGATCCTGAAAGTCCTCACTCTCTGCTCTGAGAAGAAGCATGATGCCCCAGAGGGCTAAGCCAAGAGGGGACGAGGGAGCCCAAAAGAGGGAGCAGAGTAGGAGGGTGAGGGAGAAGCCACACTGAGGAGGCATCATAGCATGAGTGGGGGAGGTACAGAGACATTGCTACTTCTCTTGGGTGAGGTGAGGGGCCACCAGAGCTCACAAATACAGATGGGATAGGATTTTGCAGAGTCCCTCTGTTGCTCCATAGAGACTCCACTGAGGAGGAGTGTGGATAGGAAGGAGACTGGCTGTCTAGCCACCCAGGTCGGGGATGCTCTGTAGACACCTGAACACACCCCAGCGAAGAGCCTTGCTGCAGGGAAGGGACTGTTGCATGAGGCAAGGCCATCTGGTTCTGATTCACACCTTCCTGGAAAAACACATAGTCAGTCATCTCCTGAGGGGCAGTGGAAGAACATGGAATCCCAGGGGCTGTCTATACTAAGCTGAGAAAAGTGAACAACACAGCATGAAAGCCAGCACATGCAAAAGATAGTGCCCCCAGAGATGCTGCAGCAATCAGGAGTTGCTCACATCAAGGCTGCAAATCTCCTATGGTCCCCACAGTGACTTCTGAGATGCCTTCCGGACGTGTTCTCATGAAGGAACACAGAGAAAAGTGGGCAGTGGCTGACCTTGTGTCATGGTTTATGTAGCAGGGTGCTGGAGGACCCAGCGGGGTATGTGAACACTACAGGAATCACGATGCAGCCAGAAGCAGCCAGTCAGTGACACCCTGAAACACGGGTCACCCTAAAAGTGGCATGAGCCGATGAAGAGAAGAGGGAGCTGACCAAAGTGCAGGCCACATCCCAAGTCTAGAATCCCAGAACAGGCAATGTATATTAAAGCAGAAGTTAGGAACAATTTACTATATAAAGAGACACTGGCAAACTATGCAATGAGCTTGCCTCCAAACAGAAAAAAATAATTAAAACAATATTGAAAGAAAAAGAATCAGAGCCAGGACTGATGGCATAGGTGTGTCATCCCAGGTAACTGGGAAGCTGAGGCAGGAGGATTGCAAAGCCAGGCTGGGCTACAATATGAGCTCAAGGGAGCTTGGTGAGACCATGTCTCAAAGTGAAAAGCACAAAGCAGGTTGGATGTGTAGGTCAGCAGTAGACATTTACCTGGCATATGTAAGATGCTGAGTTCATCCCAATACTGAAAAATAATGAAGAAGATGAATTATGATTTACCAAATGGATATAAGAAATAATTTTTCAGTCTTACTAGTGATGAAGGAAATGAGGATTTAAATGATAGTTTCAGCCATAATATCATCAAGTTTATAAAATTAACATTTACTATGGCATTGATTTGGTATATGAGGTTTTGAATTTGTTAGCAGGGATAATGTTAATTGCTACAGTTCTCAGAGAAATTAAACGGCGTTGCCTATAAAAGTCAGAAGTTCACCTAGCCTTCCAACAGGTGAGCATTCTCTTTGGAGGCCCCTGTGAAATGCAACCCACTCTTGCATCTCTCTCCATTACACAGGAGAGCTGAACTTGGCCATGTGATCTTCTCTAGCCAATAGGATGCTAGAAGTATGCGGAATACCAGTCTGTTTTCCCCTTGACCTTCATGACCCTGTGACCTTTGCTACATGGGGGAACTGAGAGACCCAGGGGGTATCCAGAACGAAATCCCAGGCAGGTGACTTTGGCTCAGTTGCTTTAGCCAGCTCCCAGTCGTGCAAGCATCTCACCTGGGCTCCCTTCCGTCGTGGAGCCATCTCTAGTGATAGTCTGTCTTTGTGTGTAGAATGAAGGGCTAGAAGCAGCCGGAATGTCCACCCACTGAGAAATAATGGAATTAATAGTGCTGGATTCGTAGTAGGGATGCGACGTGTGAGAAATGCCATGAGGGGAGTCTTCCCCACCCATCTGGAAGAGCGAGCACACGGCAGGTAGTGGAAGAGCATTCAGAAGCATCATGTAGGCTCCAAGTTCACAGAAACTGTTAAATGCAGAGATGTGTGCAATGTACCGAACTAAGCACCTCTCAGAAACAAGAAGACTATGATTGTCTTCAGAGGTCCGGGGGAGTTGAGCTGATGGCAGTGGTCGGTGCAGATCGCTAAATTTTTATATGCATCTTGAAGAGAGTTCACTCAGTGCATGCAACACTGCATGAAAACCAGATGCAGTGAGCACATGGCAAGACTATGTCAAGAGAGATCAGTCTGGGGAGCTCATCCACCTGTTTCTGAGAACTCTGTGGTGCACCCACTGACTTTAAAATACAGCATCAGTTTTGCTGTGTTAGACCTGGTTAGTTCTGGGGAAAGTTTCAGGGGCCTTTGCTACCTTCATGTCTAGGACTCTGAATCCAGCCATGTGGCTCCTTCTCAGGCACATTTTACTAAGAGGACAGACATCCAATCTTATCTCTGAGACTAAATATGCTGTACACATGTGTATATGTGTGTATGCATGTGCTTGAGTGTGTGTATGGGTATAAATAAGAATGTATGCATATTTGTAGGAGCATACATGTGTATGTATGTGTGTATGCATATATCTGAGTGTATGCATGTGTGTGTAAACGTATGGACATGTGCATGCATGCTTATACCTGGGAGCAGACTTACATATGCACATGCATGTACATATGTGTGTGCACATGAGTACACACATGTGCGAGCACATGTGAGTGTGTGAGTGAATTTCTGCGTGTACATGTTATATGTGTGTTTATACATGTGTGTACATATGTACTTATATGAGTGAATACTGTACGGGGTGCCTCATCTGCTCAAATTTCCAGAAATTCCCTTCACTCTGAAGTTCAAATAACCTGAAGGCTTTAAAATGGATCCTCTCTTCATCCTCATTAAACAAAGCACCCCCAAAATGTTTTCAGGCACAAGTCATGACATTTCCTCTTTAAAGGACAAATTCATCCGAGCGTGCTCAGCATCCTCTCTTACCTTATTCTGGGGTTGGCTGAAAGACTAACCAGATGCCTGGGTCTCACCCTGAGAATTCTGTTTAATCTATATGGAGCCTGGACATAAGGACAGGAAACCTGCTTGGATAAGAAATACTGATCTCTGACGAGCAAGGCTAATTGGAATTCTCAATGAACGCTTACAATTCTCTGATCTCGTGACATCTGAATCAGTGACAAATTAAATTTCCCACCATTTGAATGTGAACCGCACTTTACTGAAGTCGAAACACTTGAAAATTGGTTTTAAAAATGCCATTTCATCTCCACGCTCAGCCGGGAATGTCACTTCAGATGAGCATAAGCATGAGACCCGGGCGGCTCTGTATGGAAGTCGACACGTCTGTTTTCTGCCAAAACACTGTGTCAACACTCGGAACACCGGCATAGGGCTGGGGCTTGCGGGGGCTGGGGCTCGCGGGGGCTGGGGCTCCATGGCCAGGCTGAAAGACTACAGTGGGTTTACAGAGGCCTGTGGAAAAGTGTCCTTTCCTGGAGAAACCTCCCTGAAGACACCTTCATTTCTCCATGCCTGAGCTCTAACTTGGCTTGCATATGCGTGACTCATGCATGTTTGTTTACGAACTTCTCTAAAACCTGCAACAGGTTTTAGAGAACCACCCAGAAGTTTCCCATGTTGTTCTTCAATTAGAATTCTTGCTCTGAATTTGTCAGCTATATCGTGCTGTTTACACACACACACACACACACACAGCACGCACGCACACACACACACTTCAGAAAGTCCACAAATCCAACATGTCTGAGGAGGCTCTGCCTTGTACTCCAGGGATCTGAACAGAGTCTTTACTGGACAAAACTGATTCAACTTGCTGCTTTTCTAAGAGCATCCACCATGCTTTCTCCCAGTTCCGGGCTTGGAGAAAGAACATGGACATCCCTCTGTTATCTCCTTCCCTCTCTGCTGCATCTCTTTGCAAGTCAGAAACAGTCTAGTGTTCACACCTCATCTCTAATCATGTCTAAGCACTGATTACTTTTGTCTGGGAAAAACCAGTTGCCTGCCACACACAAGAAAGAATAATATAATAATAAGTGAAAATTCAAAATAATCTAACTTCTTATGACACTAATTCCAGGTATTACTTATGGGGCTCTTGCTGAGTGGCAGGAGGTGCTGTACTAGGCCAGGCCCCACCGTTCAGAGGACTGGCCTCATTTCTACTCCCACAGGATAGTGCGTCCAGTCGGCCAGACAGGTACTTGTCATTAGGGTGAAGTTTGTCACCTTTATGGACAGCACTCCAGGCATCTCACGGAACCACCAGAGAAGACATGGCATGGAGATGGGCAGGGAGATATGGATAAGTGGTACCTGTGTGAGCATGTAAACCAACGTGGACAGCTGGGGTTTTCTTCCTTTGGAGACCTCAGGGGACAGCGTAGAAGTTCCTGAAAACCCAACACAAGCTTAAACGGCTATCATGGCATTACCTGCTCATTCCTGTCAGGCACGCAGCTCTTTAGCAGGCTTGAACTCTGAGATACATATATTCCAATGACCAAACCTCAGGAAAGGCCACCCATTCTTGCCTTTGCTCATGGGAGGCCCCCCAGTGTACTATGGGTACTGTGAGGGTGCCTTGGGGGCCATCAGTATCTGTTGCAGCTGAATCCCAAAGCAGGCAAAGTAGATGGGCAAACCCACCTCAGGTCTATGTACCCCCATCCATTTCCCATTTCTGAGGATGTCCAGCCCTGGGACAGGTGAGGCCAAAGCAGCTGCAGCGCACCCAGGGAACCCCCTCTAAGGGTCCTTCTTCCCAGTGGCATAAGCAGTCTCATGGTCGCAGAGGAGTTGAGGGCCAAAAGAGACCAGGAAAGAAATTTTGGCCAAAGTTGGTTCTCACTGAGGTCGCAGATGTCAAAGCCAAGTCTTGGGTGGAGTCTGAATAATTCTGCATCCTTGCCTGACATTCTACATGCTTTGGAAGGTGTGTTTGTCACCATGGAAGACCAGAACACTGTTTATTTATTAGCCGTGAACTTCATTTATAACTCTGGAATGTTCAGATACTGCTGGCATCCATCTCATGGTCGTTGGGGTCACCCCTCTAAGCCCCTTCTAACCCCACTGCAGTTCCCACACTTCTCGGACTCCGGCTTCTGGCTTCACCTGGCTACACATTCACTTTGCATCTGGTGTGTACAGAACCTGAGTATCTCAGTTTAGGGTGGTGTACACACACACACACACACACACACACACCACATACATACATATACACCACACACATACACACACACCACATACATACACATACACCACATACATACACACACACCATACACACACCACATACACACACATACACCACACACACACATACACATACACCACACACACACATACACACACACCACATACATACACATACACACACCATACACACACACCACATGCATACACATACATACCACACTCATACACACATACCCCACATACATACACATACACCACACACACATACATACACACCACACATACATACACAAACACATACACCCTGCCACACACACACATCACATACATACATATATACCATACACATATACACATACACCACATACATACACACACCACATACATACATATACACCACACACACACACCCCACATACACACACACACACCATACACACACACACACCACATACATACATATACACCACACACACACACCCCACATACACACACACACACCATACACACACACACACATACACACACACACACACACACACACACAGGGCGGGGTGGAGATCACCGAAAGGGCACTTGCCTAACAGGTGAAAAGCCCCGTGTTCAATCTCAGGACCATAAATAAATGTCAAAGAATGCTTGGAGACGTGCAGTGACAGAGTTACTGAGGCCCCTGTGGCACTGACGGTTGCAGCTTTAAGTGTTCCGTGGCCTTGGCCTTTCAGATAATGCCGAATTTTATGTTCCTTATTCTTGGAAGGCCATTTTTTTTCCTTTTGGAATTTTATAGAGACCCTAAACAGTAGATCAGTTTGTAAATATAGAGAGTAAGTCAGATTGAAAAATTACCGTACACACAGTTCCACCAAGGATAATTACAGTGACAGGTGACAAAAGTCCTTCTGTGGAGAATGGAATGGTTGAGGGAAGGGAGGGAGGGAGGGAGGAAGGGAGGAAGAGAGGGAGGGAGAGACGGAGTGCGTGCAGGTGTGTGTGTGTGTGTGTGTGTGTGTGTGTGTGTGTGTGTGTGTGTGTGTGTGTAAATCCAGGCACCAGGTCCTCTTGGGGACAGTCACTAAATCCATATGCCTCATGGAACAGTAACTATCATGATGTCTTAAAATGTTTAGGTTTGATTATATATCCAGGGCGTCTTTCCTAAATTACACCATAATTTCTGATGGCCACGTAGCAGTCTGTTAAATATGACTACTATAGCTCATGTACTTAATTCCCTGTTAGTAGATATTTGAGCGCTTCCAGTCCCAAACTACAAATATGAAACTCTCAAAATAAATACCTTTCTACACGCCTGAGTGCATTCCATGTACTTTGATAAACCAACCGATTTAGACCTCTGCATTGTGGTGATATTTTGTTTGTGATCTAACAAATAAAGCTTGCCTGAAGTTCAGAGTGCAGAGCTAGCCACACTAGTTAGTCATAGAGGCCAGGCAGTGGTGCCACACACCTTTAATCCCAGCACTTGGGGCAGACGGATCTCTGTGAGCTCAAGACTACCCAGGGGCACATGAGATTGAATCAGTCTAAAAGAGATACAGAGCTCACACCTTTGATCCCAGCACTAGGAGGTGGAGACAGGAGTGATATGGCTGGACGGAGAGAGGAGTATAAGGCGGGAGGAAACAGGAGCTCAGGGTATTCAGTCTGAGGATTCAGGATCTTGCCCACTTTGGTCTGAGGTTTCAGTAGAGGTAAAAGGTCTCTCTAGGGGCTGGCTCCTTTACTTCTCTGATCTTTCAGCTCCCCGCCCCATATCTGACTCCAGGTTTTTATTATTAAGACCAATTAGAATTTGTGCTACAGTTCATATCCGCTTGGGTTTCTTAAAGCACACCAAGAATCAGTCACTCAAACACTGAGCTGGAGTTAACAAATGCATAAATAGCAGGTGTGCCTGGTTTGATGCTTTAAATATTTGCGGTGCTGTGGGTATAGCTCAGTGGTAAGAGCATTGGCCAAGTATCCATGAAAGTCTCTGCCTTTGATCCCACAACAACAACAAAAACAAATCGATAAAATTAATCAATAGCTGCTTGAACATTTTGTCTGTGTATCTGAATTTCTTCATTTTAGTTAAAGAACTGTGATCACCCTGGCTGGACCCACATTTCCAAATAGCAACAGTTGGTGGGATCTGAAACTCAGTTCACATTTTGTTGGCACCACTGTTTGCCCTTGGTCTTTCTTGCAACCCCCCACGGGCTCAATTCTGGGCTCCTATTCAACCTCTGTCTGTCCCACCTGGGCATCTCTTTATGGAAGACTTGCTGGTTTCTATGCATGCTTCCATCAATCAGTGACTGACATGTCAATTTTTGTCCACTAGGATGGGAGCCAACATATGGCATTCCCGCTCTGAGTTTAGTAGAAGTGGAACTTCATGAAATTGAGTTTATTTGAAACTGAATTTTCTAGTCTAGTACCGTCACCTGCAGTTTGTAAATATCAAATGCAGTAATTCACGTTAAAAGTTCTATGAAAACTGAAAAAACCTCCGTCTGGGCTGGTCATTCATCAATACCCATTTCTTTCTATTCACAGCACAGAGCCAGACAAAACATCCTGAGTGTCCTGCAGCAGAGGGGATCCTGTGCTCAATCCAGACAACGGATTTAAATAAGATGAGCCATGCCCCCTCCAGGTCTATCAGCAAACATTCCGTGCCCATCACTGCGTTCCTGTTCCCTTGCTGGGTGCCCAGTGACTTTGATTTCCTGGTGAATTATACATTTGTTTCAGATAAGGGAATTGGGGTACAAAGCCTTCATGGAATGGGCAATTATCGAGAGCAAAACCTTTGGAGTTAATCTGTAAAGAGGAACTTACCACAGTGTAGAGCTGCGGCCAACCTGGGGCCCATCAATGCATTAAGCGTCCCTTACACTAATAGTTTATAACATCTAAGAGAACATCAGACTAAAAAACTTCCTGGGTTTATCTCAAGAATCTCTTTCTTTGTGTTAGAATTAGTGAGGAAAAGTACCGGGTGTCACTTTTGAGCCATAAGATGTCAGGTTACCCGTGTGGCACTGGGAAACTGGGCACTTATGAGATGCTTCCTGGGAGATGGTACCCACTTGCCCACAGGGTTTGTGGAGAAGCATTTTAATTCTTATTTTAAGGAAATAAGAGGGAGCTTTTCTGTACAGAGCAAGGACATCAAGGAAGAGTTCTGTCTGCATAGTGTGGGAACATGAGTACTGTTAAGTGGGGTGGAGAACATCTAAATAGACAACCCTCCACTAAATCTACCAGGAGCTAATGGTGGCAGCGAGACCTGGGAACATAAAGCCCACATACTACATACAGGCGTGGCCTTATCTGATTTTTCTGTTTTTTGTGTTAGCAATTCTGCTTTCTCTGATGCCCAGAGAAAACACAGTGTGTATATACTCAACATTGACTTACAGTTTCCACAGAGGCTTCCATACTGAATTCGGAGGCAGCTGGATTAAATTATACCACACCAACTATTTCTGAGTGTTCCCTCTGTCCACACCCTTCCCAGTATTTGTTGCTACTTGTTTTTTTTCCTGACTGCCATTCTGCCATATAACCTGGCTAATCACAAAAAGACTCCGTGTTTGGTTAGTTTTATATCAACTTGACAAAAGCTAGAGTCATTTGGGAAGAGGCAACCTCCATTGAGAAAATGTTCCCATCAAATTGGCCTATGTGGGAGATGGTGGGGCATTTTCTTGATTGATGATTAATGTAAGAGAACCCAGTTCACTACCCCTGGGCAGGTAGCCCTGGGTTCTATAAGAAATTAGGTTTTAAAAAATAAAATACAGAAATCAGGTTGAGCAAGTCACTAAGCAGTGACCATGGCCTCTGCTTCAGTTCCTGCCTCCAGGTTACTTCCTGCACTGACTTCCCTGGGAGCTGGACTACAAGTTGCACAATGACATAAACCCTGTCCTCCCCAAGTTGCTCTTGGTCATGTTTCATTATAGCACTAAAACCCCAAGACAGACTTCAAGTGAATGCATCAGAGAGACACCTGGATGTCCATGTTCATTCTGATTCTATTCACTGCAGTTGAGCTGTGGAAACAACCCAGGGGTCAATCAACAGAGGAATGAATGGAAAAAATGTGGGGTGTAGGGTGTGTGTGTGTGTGTGTGTGTGTGTGCGCGCGTGCACGCACGCGTGTGTGTCTATAAAATGGAATTCAGCCATAAAAATGTAATATCATCTTATTCAGGAAAATGGATGCAACTGAAGATAACCATATTAAGTGACTTCAACTTGACTTGGAAGGGCAAACACCCGATGTTCCTCTCATATATGTATAAGCCACATGAAACTGGGAACCAGAAGAGAAACTGCCTTGGGGAGGGCAGGGGATATATGGGAGATGTGGTCAACACACAGATAAACTAAGATGAAAATGTACAAAATAAGCAAATTTCAAAACGGAAAAGTTGAGGACTGGTGAGTAAAATCAAGCAGTTCAGGGAGTAAAGGTCCTTGCTAAGCAAAATGGCTGATGTGAGTTTGATGTCCAGAACCCACGTAAAGGTGGAAGACAACCAATCCACAAAGCCATTTCTCTAAGTTCCACACGAAAGCTATGACACAGACACCCACAACAAGAGAGAGAGAGAGAGAGAGAGAGAGAGAGAGAGAGAGAGAGAGAGAGAGAGAGAGAGAGAGAGAGAGAGATTAAAATGAATTGAAGGGGAAAAAAGAAAATACCGTGTTGGGTTTAGGTCGGACTTTGGTTAGTGGTGTCCTTTTTATCTAAAAACAGTCAGTACCTTTCCCCATTTTGGCAATGCTACACTAAGTATTTTAGGGTGTATCTTTCCCATCCTTCTGTAAAGGTTTAAGTAAAGCTGCCCCGCTCTCAAGCAGAACTCCTCCGAGCAAAGCTTAAAGGATCTGCATGGCCCATGCTCCCAGGCTCAGAGGACTCACATGCTGATCCAGGTCAGAGAATGGGATGGGAACTTCCAGGTCGCTATGCAGTGCAATCCGCACCCCCTTCCCCAAGCTGTGCCCTTGGACTCAGAAGCCAAATGTCCCCATGGACTTTCTGAGCCTTCAGCCAATCAATTCATCTTCTCCATTTCACTCTGTTCCTCTCCAAGTCTTGTCTAATCTTGTTTGATTCTGTATCCAGCAACCAGGGTCCAAACTAATGCATCACTAAATGGGGAAATCTTTGCTTATAGCAATCTCTGTCCAATCTCCCACCACACACGTACCACTCACAGTGAAGCAATTTAATGTGACCAGCTTTACTATAGAAAATAGCATTGGGGAGGAAAATAACATTTATTGGGTGATTATTATAGATGAGGCTTTGATTAAGTAATTTGTATGGTAATAATACATATGTACTATAATAAATACTCAAGCAGTATAAACTGGCATAAAATTAAAAGTCTCTGCTATTCTATACCTCATTTCCATCACTGATTAATGTGTTATTTTGGAAATAGTCTGCCTATATAAACAGGCATTATTTAATGTGAAGATTCGCATATTTGAGTGGGTTTTTTTTAAGATTTATTTTTAATGATGTGTCTTGTGTGGGTGTGTTTGTGTATGGGTATGTATGTCTGTGTATGAGTGTGTCTATGTATGGGTGTGTCTGTTATAGGTATGTCTGTGTATGGGTGTACCTGTGTATGAATGTGCCCTTGTTTGGGTATGTCTGTGTATGGGTATGTTTGTGTATAGGTTATGTCTGTGTGTGGTGTACCTGTGTATAGGTATGTCTATGTGTAAGTGTGCCTGTGTATGGGTATGTCTGTGTACAGGTATGTCTGTGTATGGGTATGTTTGTGTATAGGTATGTCTGTGTATCGGTATGTGTGTGTATTGGTATGTCTGTGTATGGATATGTCTGTGTATGGGTATGTCTGTGTATAGGTATGTTTGTGTATGGGTATGTTCATGTATAGTTATATCTGTGAATGGGTGTGTCTGTGTATGGACATGTCTGTGTATGGGCATGTCTGTGTACGGGCATGTCTGTGTATCCGTGTGTCTGTGTGTGGGTGTGCCTGTGTATAGGTATGTCTGTGTGTAAGTGTGCCTGTGTATGAGTGTGCCTGTGTGTGTGTGTGTGTTTGTGTATGTCTGTGTATGGGTGTCTGTGTATGAGTGTGCCTGTGTGTGTGTGTGTGTTTGTGTATGTCTGTGTATGGGTGTCTGTGTATGGGTGTGCCTGTGTGTGTGTGTGTGTGTGTATGTCTGTGTATGGGTATGTCTGTGTATAGGTATGTGCCCTTGAGTGAAGATCCTATAGAGGTCTGAAGAGGGCATCAGATCTCCTAGAGCAGGAGTCACAGGTACTTGTAAGCCATCTGAAGTGGGAGATTGGAACTGAACTCAGGTCCTCTGGAAGAGTAGTATGCGCTTTTAATTGCTGCGCTATCTGTCCAGCCTCACTGAGTGTTTATTTTATACGAAGGCCAGGAAGCATGGGTCAACCAGTTATCTTACACATAGCATGATTCCATCCAATGCTTCTGCTGCCTTCTGGGGTCTTCACTACACTCATGAGGTAGATGGCCCTCTGAGGAAGCGGGGTAGAACACATGATCAAACTGAAGCTCAAACCAGACAGCTGTCTTCAGAGCACACAACCTTAATAGCCACTCTGCTCCATTGATACCTTGAGCAGGAATAGGCAATATTGCAACTCCCTGCTTGGGTTTGTCTTAGAAGCTGATATATGAGTCAGAAAGTTAAAACTCAAAATGTGTTATTAAAGAGCCTGGGGAGATGGTGCAGTGCTTAAAAGCACTGGCTGCTCTTCCAGAGGACCCAAGTTCGGTTCCCAGCACCCACATGGTGGCTCACAATTGTCTTCAATTCCAGTTCCAGAGGATCTGATGCCCTCTGCTGGCCTCTGTGGACACTGCATGCATGTGCTGCACAAACATGCAGGAAAACACTCAGACCCTACAAAGACGCCCTTGCTTTCAGTGACAATCTTCCCATGTTTGCAAACATTCTGGGAACCAAACACATGTTTAATGAAATGCAGCTCCAAATAAAGATGCTAGAGTGGGAAGGATGTCCAGCCAGCAGCGGCAGGCTTTAAAAGTGAATCCAGGCAACCTGGAGAAGCAATACCAGCCAGAGGCTCTGCCCAATACCACCACCTCAGCTGCCTGGTTAGGAGGAAAAGGAGGAGCAGTCAGGAGAGGCAGGCTGGAGTCCTGTCTGGAAAACCTCATATCTTCAGAACAGAGTTCAACTCTCAGGTAATAAAGCCATGGGGATGGCCCACTCAGATTCACTCAGGTACGAAGGCTGCAGTGGTAATTTCAAGGTTTGAAGGATCAATAGCCTGACTGTTTCAGCACTGCCGGGCAGGAATCCAAGACTTCTCTGCTAATCTTGCATAGCCCTAGACCAGGCTTCACCTACAGTGCACAGGGCTGGGAAGGGAGCTGTCACAGCCACCGACATCTCCATTTCCTAGTCAGGTGCTAACAGAGCCAATCTGCTTCTCCTGGGTACCAGACCTACAAAAGCATGCACTACGTACAGGCTCATTTACCAAGGCTAGCTCCCTCAACCAGGTACAACCTGCTGGATAAAATGACACTCGGCCAACAGACGCCGGAGGTGAGTTAGAGACCAAGTCACCCCGGGACGACGCCTCTTCGTACTCCTTGGATAGTATGTGCTGTCCTTCCTTTGTTAATCCAAATGTGACAGAATGGAAGACTTTGAAAGGGAGTGGCATGGGCTGGTAGCAATGCAAGTGATGCATGTAGAGACTGCGTGAGAAAGGGGGATGTTGTGGCTCTGCGGACTGAGGGCCATGTCTGGGCATCTCTCAGTCCCACTCAGCCCAAGGTTGGAAAGCAGTCTCCAAGGAGCATCTGTGAGAGCAACCATGAAGCTCGAGGTTCCATTTCCACTGTTACAAATTCATTATAGAATGAACTAAGCAGCAAAGCTCCACAGGATTCAGGGACCAGAAACCTAAGGTGACCACAAAGAGAAGATACTTGCACACACATGGAGACAGGCACCTGAACACACGCATGCACACATACACATGCACAAGAACACTAATGCATACACGCACACGTGCGCGCGCGCGCGCGCACACACACACACATGCATGCACAGGCCCGCACACATGTTTGAGGTGAAAGCAACAGAGTCCAGTGTCTCATATCTACTAGGCAATGTCCTACCACTGAGCTGCACCCCAACCCCAGAAATTTCCAATTGGGGTCCAATTGGAAGCTGGCTCATGAAGATGTCACTTTCCTTCATTAACTACAATCTGACATGGTCTGTGTGAATAATTATATTTTGTCGAATAAATCTACTACTACTAAGTGAATGCCTGTAAATTTTAAAAAAGCCTAGGACCTTGGCTCAAAAGAGATGGACACCAATCCTAAAGATGACACCTGAGGTTGTCCTCTGACTTGCATGTGCATATACAGGCATGCACATGTGCACACATGCACACACATGTGTACACATACACAATACAGTGTGGGGATATATAAAACACACAGATTTATACAAAATAAATCTCTTTTAAAAATTAATACAATAAAGTACCAGGGAAATGAAGGGCAAATAAAACCTAAGAGGTGTTGAGGACCTTCTCAGAGTAGACACTATTGATGACCAAGCCTGAAGGGAAAAGACTCTAGAAAATCAGAGTCCAAGTCCCCTTCTCTTTTCCCTAAGATTTACTTTCTATCCATATCTCTCTAAATTATTTATCAAGGAATTCATGCATGTATACAACACTGTCTGATCATATCTGCATTCTTCCTACACTGTGCCCCTCTTCCAAGCTCATCTTCTTTCATTCCTTCTATTTACACTTGCTCCGTCCAAACTTGAAGCTGCTGAAGTGTGCACGGGTGTGAAGCCATCTTCTGCAACATGGTTAACCTGCCCGAGGTCCACACCTCGGGAAGAAAATGGACTCTCCCTCCTCTACCAGCCATCCGATGACAATGGCTCTTCAGGGGTGGGGCTCGAAAGCCCCGCCTTCATCCATGCTGGATGCTGATTGGCTTGATCTTGTGCAGGCAACAGGAGCTGCTGTGAGCTCATGACTATGGTGCCCTTGTCCTTTCCAGAAGACACTCAATTATCACAGCCCTCCCTGACTCTGGCAATTATAATCTCCCCAGCCTCCTGTTCTGTGAAGTCCCTTCCCTAAGCCTTGGAGAGACGGGTGTGATATAGAAAACCCTTTTAGGCCTGAGGACTCCACAGAAACTTATTCTCTGAAGTTTGACCAATTGCGAGCCTCTGTATTAGTCACCATCCACTGACCAGAAAAGCTTCTCTGGTGAGGACTGGGAAATAGTCATATCAGATGGAGTTTCGTGTAGCTCAGGCTAGCCTAGATGCACTGTGTAGCCATGGATGGCCTTGAACTCTGATACTCCCTGCCTCTCCCTAGTGCTAGCATTAGAGGTGTGCACCCCCAGGCCTGCCTCTCCAGCCCCTTGGCATACTGCGATAACCCCTAAGGATGACCGCTTCCATCTTCTCTTCCCTAGAGTCACATGTGATTGGGACCTGCCAAATGTCTAACCAGGACTAAAAAGAGAAAACAGTTACCTACTGACTTCTAGTAAATGTAGCAGAACAATCCTCTTACTTGAGACTCTCTCTCTCTCTCTCTCTCTCTCTCTCTCTCTCTCTCTGTAACTTAACTACAGAACAAGGACAAATCCCCAGTTTCAGTTGCTTCTCTCACTTTGAGCACTGACAAATCAAAGATAAAAATAAGCTTCATCAATACCGTTTGCCCGCGGCTCACCTTCCCACATGCCCAGGGAGCAAGCAGGCTAGAGAAACGATAATAAAATGTTTCAATGACTTCTGAGGGATAAGCATCTCCAGGCACGGTCAGAATGAATAATGGCAGGGCTGCGCTACACGCTTGGAGAAGAGGCGTAGCTGTCCAAAATCTCAATGAATACAAGCAAAGCTAATTGCAGCTCTCCATGTCTTTCTCCAAGGCTCTGTTGGCAGAGATGGGTCAGAACACAGAGCTTCCGATTCATCCGTGTAAAGCAGATGAACAAGGAAGGAAACAGAATACTCAACTCCCCTCAGCTGGGGTTGCTGGACCCAGACCCTCCAGTGTACGTCAGCCAGCTAAAAATCAGGGGAGGCGAGTAAGAGAATGCTCTTCAAAGTTGTTCAAGGAAAACAAAGCCCAACAAGGGAATTCAGGTCTAACCTAAGGAACTGAAGGAGGGCATGTCAGGAGGTGCCAGGAAGAGCTAAAATCATCAGTCCCAAATGCCTAGGGTTCTTATTTTCTTCACCTCTGGTTCCCTGTGAATTGCCTCCAGCCCTCATGGTTTCTCCACCAACCCCTCCTGTTCCTTTAGACAATCTGCCTGTGGATATTGGAAAGTGTAAGCTTGCCGCTAATTCTTCATGCATTCCAAAATCTGCAGGAATTCTCTGTGAGAATGTGGAGGTCGGAGGGCAACTAATGGGAGCCCATTCTTTCTTTCCACCATGGGGGACCCAGGACACAATCTCAGGTCCTTGGACTTGGGAGCAAGTGCCCTTACTTTCTGCATCATCTCACCGGCCCCACGCTTCAAACTGCCCTTCATGTGCCATCATACATGTAGATAGCGTAATAAAGTCACAGGGGTGTGTGTGCGCGCACGCATCGCACGCCTTGTAAAAGTCCTTCAGAAAGAGGGGCTTGGGGGCTGGGACAGACCAGGGGTAGTAATTAGCATATGAAATGAGACTATATAAAGAGGTGATTATCTGTGTTCCCAGAACTACCTGTTGATCTGGGTCAGCCAAGTAGGTGACTGAGGAGGGAAAACACAGTTTCCCACTCGCTGTAGCTCAGAGAACACATGGACTGAGCACAGCCGGGGAGGGGAAGAGTCTGAGGTCAGGTTTCCCACCCAAAGTTAGATATTTATTGGAGTGCTGCCCCAGACTGATGGCCTCACAAGGAACCGGAAACGAAGCTAAGGAACAACCAGGTGACACTGGATATGTGGATTGGAGGGTTCCACTTCAGGCAAACCATGAGGGCAAGTATGAGGAAGGGGTTTGAGTTGAAAATAAAGAACAAAGGAAAGAATCCAGTCATGGCTATGGCAGTGTGCCAGATGCCCCTCCTTTGGGATGCCATGGCAATATGTAGCTAGCTAGAATACAATTCACAGAACCGTGTTGACCCTCTGTCCTCTGTGCGGAGCAGAGGTGCCCCCTGCATCCAATCGAGAGCTCTGCTCTGTCTCTGGTTAGGCTTCAGGGGCTGACTTGACAGCCTGCATTTGCAAACACCTTCAGTTGCAAAGACAAGGGGGGGCGAAACCTGACAGAGGGAACAGGTTAAGGGGTCTTCCCTGAACACATTGAAACATGTCTGTACCTAGTCTTGACCCGCAGAACACCTGTCGGGTGTGTCTGGGCTTCATAATAATGGCTCATCACCTACCTGTCCCTCTTTTTCCAACTAGAGGGATTATCTTTTACAGGTCATTAAGAATGTACCCTCTTCCTTCTTGACAAAGACAGGGAAGAAAAAAGGTTTGAATCTACTGACTGTGAGCAGTAGAAATGGTGGTATGCATGTTTAATTAATTGCATCTGTGCTCTCTCGTATTTCATTTCCTGTCCCCAAGATCCCATCTTTTGCGGGCATTTTGTGGGCGAAACACCACCCAGAGTTACAACAAACTTGTTCTTAAGATAGATGCCGGAGATGAGAAAAGAGGGGCCGACAACAGGCACGGGTGGGTAAGCTCGCCACGTCAGGGGCAGCAGTGTCTGCCTCTGTCCCATCCCATGTCTGCTCTCTGCTCTGCAAGCAGGGTTACTGTTTGAGCACCTCTGTCTACCTCAAAGCCAAATACCATCATCCATAAAGAACGGAACCTAGAAATGGCGGGATCAAGCCCAAATTAAATTCCCAGGCTATCTCAGAAGGTGAAGATGCAATAAAGCTGCCAGGATTAGAGGGGAATGTGTACTTAAAATGACAAACCAAGTGAGAAGCCTTTCACAGAGATGGGGGACTCAAAATGGATGCACTCTGATTAGAAGGAACAGGCGGCGGGGGCATGGGGAAGCTGGAAGCCAACACGGGCAACCCTGAAATATCATCTCACACCGCACGGTCTCCAAGGCTGTTAAGAAAAGTAGCTTAGGGAGACACCCGGCAATTTTTCTTATTCGGGGGAAAAAAAATCTGATTGTATCAGAAAGTCAAACTCATTTCTCATCTAAAGCATTTCAGGTTTCTCAAAAATTGTCGCAGAATACATAAAAAAGCATGGTAAAACCTAGAGGCAGTATCTATGTTATAAGTATTTTTTTATTTTCATTGATTTTTGATGATTGTGCTCATTAATGAAGCAGAATAAGATTCAGACATCGTGTCTGACCTCTTTATGGTCACTCACGTATCCACCACAAATATCAATCACACCTCTACGCTGAGATCATTTGCATTCACATCTTAAGCACCGTGAAATACGCTAAGCCACGGTCAACTGGAGTCTTCCTCTTGTGCTGCAGAGCTGCAAACTTAGACCCAAGATACGAAGCCATCGTGGACCAACCCAACGAATCAAGACAATGTGGTACGTCTATGCTGTGAAATACTATTCAGCCATGAAAAGGACCGAATTCGGCATTTGACGGAAACATGGTTGAACCTGAAGGACAATGTATAAAATGTGTCTAACACAGGAAAGCAATGCATGGTCTCATAAGTCTGTGGAATCTGGGGAACTGGATCTCACAAGTAGAGTGTAATTAGTAGTGCGCAGAGGCTGGCTGTAAACTCAATAAGGATCGACTGACACCCATGTGGGCACATGTGATCATTCCCACCTTGGCTGTCCCACATCCTACCCTCCAACAATCATGCTCAAAAAAAAAATCCTCCATAGGTCACAGATTCATCATTATTTCCAACTAGAATAATCTGTACTGCATCTTAGACTTTGCAAGCACGTCTCTCTCTTTTTGGTATTTGTGATTTTTCTAAACACATCTCACAGACACACGGGCCATCAAGGACGGAGCTGGGGAGGTGGCTCAGTCAGCCAAGTGCTTGCTGAATCATCAAGGGTGAACCTGCAGTCGGCCCCCCACGCCAGCACACAAAATGCAGCAGTTCAAGCCTGGAGCCTCAGTACAAAGGAAGCAGAGAGAGAAGATCCCTGGGTACTTCTGGCTGGCCAGCCTAGTTCAAGAAGCCAGCCCAGGATCACTGAGAGATTCTATTTCAAAAAACAAAGTGGAAAGGTTGAAGAGATGGGTCAGGGGTTCAGAGCACTGGCTAATCTTGGAGAGTAGCTGAGTTTAGTTCACAGCACGAACATCACAGCTCACAACTATCTGCCAGTCCAGTTCCAAAGGCTCTAACAATTTCTTTTGGCCTTCCAGGCAACAGGCATGCATGTAGTCCACATACATAGACATGCAGATAAATATTTGCATACAGAATAAAAATAAAGATTTTAAAAGTGGAAAAAGTGGTGAGCAGTTAAGAAAGAGATCTAGTGTTGACCTCTGAACTCCATAGGCACAAGTACACACACATAAGAATACACAGGCACACATAAACCACACACAGTAAAAGGGGGGAAAAAAGTAAAGTCAAAATAGAATGGAGAAATATAACCTCACTTGAAGACCTGGGTCAAGTGAAGGGACATCCAGAGGGAGGCCTTCAAAACACTTACAGGAACCCATCCCCAGAGGCATAAGTAGAAGTCAACACTCAGGGCCTAGATAGCCCAAGTTCTATTCACTTACTGTTTCAGTGGGTGAAACCAGAGCCTCAATTGGCTGCACGAAGTCTGCAATATTGTAATATGGATTCTGAAGTAAAACTGGAATTTTTATGCTATTTGCCCAGTCCAGAGTCAGAAGTGTCTCCCGGAGATTACAGCAGGTACGCAAACAGAAGCAGCCCAGACACAGCTGTCTTAAACAAATAGATACTATTAGCTCACGGAGGGCAAAATCTTGACTCCAGATTTAGCAGGATCCGATGTACACACTGCTACATGGCCGCACATGCTGGACTCTATCTGGCGTGAAGTACACTCAAGTGGAGCCATGCTGCTTCCCACAGCCAAGCCAAGTTCGCATGTGCAGAAAGAAACACAGCATCTCTGGGCTCAAGTCCTGGCATGCACACTTCTCAGACCTCCATGCCTCTCCTGCTGGTCCTGGTCCATATGTTGGTCTGTGTATGATTAACTAGCTTGGGGTCCTCCTTCCCCTTCCCGTGACCTAGCAGGTAGGGTGAGTGCCAGTTTAAGCAAGGTTGGTGGAACAGAGGCTCGCAAGGTTCTCATTTTAACAGCCAGTCTGATAAGGAATACCCCACTCTAGAGGGCAGGGACCTTGCTCAATTCCTTACAATTGACCTTGTAAGGTCAACTGACCTGACCAAGGGCAGGGGCTGGTAATTCCTTGCTCAACCCCTGATTCCTACAGTTCTGAGTCCCACATTACTGCTGCCCAGTAAATCTGTGGCGAGTGAGAGAAAAGGGGAGTTGGCAGAAGTCATCCAAAGCAACACGGCCTGTTTCTCTGGGACACTCATGGTACAACTTCAAAGGGTCTGCATGCACTCCATGGACACCCCCCCCCCCATCAACAAAAGCTACATTAGCGGGATTTTATATGGTTACTGCTTCCTGGCTGCCTTTCTTATTTACGTGTCAAATGTAAAAAGAAAAACCTCAAAAGAGCCCGGGAACATAGAGAGTGGGGGACAAAACAAAACAAGGAAAAACAAACAATGGAAACCAGAGATAAGACAGTGCAGGGAAGAGAACAGAACTCTTTGCTTGCTGAGGGTCGCAGGGGGAGATGTCCAGATACAAGGACATTTATACTAATTAATAAAATAATAAATGTATTGTGAGAGGGAAACCAGGAAGAGAAGGGCCCCCACAGAAGGGTATTTTATTTGCATATGTAAATACAGAGGAACATTTTAGAAACAATTGTCTTAGTTAGAGTTCTATTACTAGGAAGAGACACCATGACCAAGGCAATTTATAAAAGAAAGCATTTAACTGGGGGCTTGCTTACTGTTTTAGAGGGTTATTTTATAACTATCATGGCAGGAAAAAGGCATGGTGATGAAGCAGTAGCCAAGAGTCTTACATTCTGATCTGCAGGCAAAAGGCAGAAAAAGAGACAGTGGGCATGGTGAGGCCTTTGAAGCCCACATGCAGTGCCCATGGAGGCCAGAAGAGGGCATCAGATACCGTGCAGATGAAGTCATAGTTGTAAGCAGACATGTGGATGATGGGAACTGAACCGAGGCTTTCTGCAAGAACAGCCAGTGCTTTTAACTGTTGAGCCATCTCTCCAGCCCCAAGACTTTAATTTGTATCATGCAACTTGGTAATAAAATAATACACACAGGGAGGGTGGGATGGCTCAGTGGGTAAAATAACACAAGCATCTTGACGTAGGTTCAGCTCCCCAGCATTCATTTGTAAACTGCCAGGCATGGTGGCATAAATCTACAACTCAAGTGCTGGGAGGCAGGCAGGCAGATCCTGGTAGCTCACTGGCTAGCCAACCTAGCCTAATTGGTGAGCCACAGGTTCAAAGAGAGCTTGTCTCAAAAGCTAAGACAAAAAGTCAAAGAGGAAGACACCCAACATTGACCTCTGGCCTCTGCACAGGAATACACAGGGGCACACACATGCACACACATACAAAATATAGCAGAATATAATGCATTGACAATGTAATACTTTGGACTCCCCTACCCACATACCCCTTCCCAGATATTATGGAAAGAATATCTGATTTTTTATAAAAAGGAACAGATAATGTTTGAGGATGGGATGTATTTGATTCAATAGCAACAGCAACTAGGCAGTAACCCTGCCAGCTGAATCACTGGAAAATCCAAGGTTCAGGAGAACAAAGGAGCCAGACAATGACAATCAGCCTGGCTTCTTCAGAATAATTGCTCTTCTCTCCCTCTACCCTCTCTTCTTTGCCTTCCTCCTTTCTTGTCCCTTCTTCCCTTGGTTCCCATCCCCTCTCCTCTTCCTCCTTCTCTTCACCATTAGGAAGAACTGCACAAGAAACTGCTTGGATTCTAGCTGAGTGTCCTTGAGGAGGTTGCTTCCTTCCTTTACTTTACATCCCTTTCCCTGTGAAAAGAAAATAAAGGTATTTGTGTTGCAGAAGAGTTGTAAAAAAATTAAAGAGATGTTGCATAGGGGGCTGAAGAAATGGTTCTGTGGTTAGGAGAGCTTACTGCTTGAAACCTTGAAAAATTGTTTGGTTACCTGCACTCACATGGTGGCTCACAGCCACCCATGACACCAGTTTAAGGAAATCTGACACCCTCTGCTGACCTCCATGGGGATCAGGCATGCACCTGATGAACATACATGCATGTAAGTAAAACATTGACTTAGTTTTCTACTTCCATGATAAAAAATACCACAAACAAGGCAACTTATAAAAGAAAGCAAATTAATTTGGAGGCCCACGGTTCTGATGGTCAGTGATCATCATGGTGGGAAGCTGTTGTCTGAGGTTTCTGTCCTGCCTGGTTCCTGCAGTTGTTAAGTTCCAAAGAAATCGCAGAGAGGTCTACATTAGTTATAAACTGATTGGCCTAGTAGCTCAGACTTCTTATTAACTCTTATAACTTATATTAACCCATTATTCTTGTCTATGCCAGCTATGTGGCTCAGTACCTTATTCGGCGAAGCAGTCACATCTTGCTTCTTCTGTGGTTGGGTCACAACTCCAGACTAGGACTTCCTTCTTCCCAGAATTCTGATTGCCCCACCTCTACCTCCTGCCTGGTGACCCTACCTATACTTTCTGCCCGGCTACTGGCCAATCAGCATTTATTTAAAGTAAAATTGACTGGGTACACACCATTGTCCCACACCAGGGAGCATGGCAGCAGGCAGGCAGGCAGGCAGGCAAGCATAGCACTGGATCAGTAACTGAAATTGTTTATCCTGATGCTCAAGTTGGAAGCAGAAAAAGAGAACTAACTGAAACCACAAAGCCTTCCTCCAGTGACACACCTCTTCCAACAAGGTCACACCCCCTAATCCTTCCCAAACAGTTCCACCAACTGGGAATCAAGTATTCAAATATCTGAGCATATGAGAGCCATTCTCATTCAAACCATCACAAACACTCATACCCATAAGATAAAAATAAAGTAATCTAGAAGAAAAATTTTAAAGAGATGCTGCATAGATCAAAACACCTGTAAATCCTTTCCCCCAAAGACCCTCACTCACAGAACAGAGGGTTGAAGAGGAATGATACAGATTGGAGATGTGGCTTTGTAATTGTCAAGCACGCCTGAAGCAATGGATTTGATTTCTAACATTATGGCCCATACCTGTAATCCCCAAACTTAGGAAGTTCGAAGCAGGAAGACCAGAAATTCAAGGTCACCCCTGGCTGTATAAGAAGTTGAGGTCAGCATGTGCTACATGAGATCCTGAATTCAAAAGAAAATGCGTGGCAGATGCTAGATAAAAGATGCAGACTGAAGTGCCGTTCTCCCATGCAAAGGACATCCATGGCACTCCATGACCACTACCAGCTTGGCAGACCCAGGCCTGCAGACCTCATCATTTTATGTGAGAACCCAGACATCAACATTGGGATGCAAAATGTCCCAATTCCAAACACAGTGTGGGGGAAATAAATCCTATGCCGTCCACATCAGGACTGCAGCTTGCCATTCCACAAGCCCTGATTACACTCATTATTTATGAACCAGCACTTTGAGCAATCAAGCCAATTGATGATTCAGAATGTCTGAGCTCGCTGTCTATAAAGGCATAGTGCCGTGCCAGCTGGAAAGTTCTGAGGCCACTTTTAGAAGAACTCAGCCTCTTTCACCTCCTCCAAAGTGTCACTCTAAGTCCTTGGAAGGTCAATGTGGCTGTAAACACTCATTCTAGGGGATTGTGAGACGGACTGGCTGCTCTGAATGAAGACTGGGTTAAGTCGTTAGCACCTACATGGCAGCTTACAATCTTTAGGAACTCCAGCTTGATGGGATACTGTGCCCTCTTCTGGCCTCTACAGATAATGCAAGCACATGGTGCACCAACACACAAGCATGCACACACATGCATAAAAATAAAAATAAGTTAAAATTTATTTATGCATAAAATATGTTGAATTGTAATTCACCCAGTCACACAGTTGAATGACTTTTCATAATGTCTACAGTTGTATAAAAACAACCATGATCAAGATATAGAATATTAGAGTCATACACCCTAATACTGTGACCCTTAGGCATCTGCATACTTAGATCCCAGCCCTCAGCTGCCTGAGTTTGCTTTGTATATACTTCCACTATAAGGTTACATTTGTCTTCTATGGAATTTCGTCTGAATACAATTTGGCAGTACAAATATCATCTGTGCTAAGCTCCCTTGGCCCAGCATTTTCCCTTCATTGGCTGATTATTTGTGTAGCTGTGGTAGGGTTGCTTGTACGCATGTACGTGCATGTGCAGCTGCATTGTGTGCACCTGCACACTTAAGCATGGAGGTCAGAGGCCAGCCTCGGGTGTCATTCCCCAGGAGCTGCCCACATTTTGTTTTGGTTTTGTTATTGATGGAGTCTCTCGTTGGGGCCGGCAGTGCTCTGATTTGGCAGCTTTACCCTCTGAGCCATCTCACACCAGTACCTTCTCTTTCATGGCTCTGCGATTCAGCCCTGCAACACTTCATTCCTTTTGTATGTTGGACTCTTTCTCATTTAGTGTGGACATGTGGGGAAGTATGACTAAAACTGCTGTAACTGGCTGAAGAGATGGCTCAGCAGGCAAGAGCACTGGCTGCTCTTCCAGAGGATCCAGGTTTGGTTCACGGTACCCACATAGTGACGCACAACCATCTCTAACTCTGGTTCCACGGAATTCGAGGCCCTCTTCTGACCTCTGTGGGACTGCTTACATGTGATGCATACATGCAAGGAATCACTCTATACCTGGAAGGAAGGAAAGAAGGAAGGTAGGACAGACGTCTGTGATCATATTGAGGCTGTTTGTTTACTTTTGTTTGCTTGGTAGTTTGCTAGTTTTGAATCTTACTAAGTAAGATTCACTATGCAACCCAGGCTGGCCTCGGACTGCATACGATTATCTACCTCAGTCTCTTGAGTCCTGACGTTACAGGTGCATGCCAACATGCCTGGCTTATGTCTGTTTTACACTCAACCCTGCTCCAGGTTGGCGCCTGGCATCTTGTATTGAAATTTATGTTTCTCTGACAGCTCGCTGTGCCAAGTGCCTGTCATGTCATTTACCATCTGCATAGCTTCTTTTGGGAAATCTCTGTTCAAACACGCGGCCCATTCTTCTCTAAACTGGGTCATTTGTCTTCAGTTCGGAGCATCAACCCTCTGTCAGGATGATGATTTGCACGTATTTCCTCTCGGTTTTAAGACTGAAAACAATAATATTGTGTAGTTTATGCGCCATTCACACATCAATCACCCCATTTTTATCTGTAGGGGGGGAGAAACTTTCTAAAGAGAGAGAAGATATTTCATATCTTAATTTCTCAGATGAGAGAAATAAGACTTAGAAGAAAGTGTCCCAGTTAATGTCAGAGCTTTTGGATGAGCAGGGTAGAATTACCAGCTGGGCTTCTAGTGTTGGGTTTTGTTTGTTTCTCTTTGAGACAGGGTCTTCTGGAGCTCAAGCTGGACCCGAACTTTCTATGCTGCTGAGGCTGACTTCAAGCTCCCAGCTGTCCTGATTCTATCACCCAAACGCTGGGGTTCTAGCAGGCACCATCACAGCTGGCTGTAAGCAGCGCGGGGGATCAAGCCCAGGGTTCTGTGCATGCTAAGCAAGCATTCTGCAAGCTAAGTGACATCCCAGCACTGGCCTCACGGTGTTTCCACCGTCTGAGTTCACACACTGAGCTCTAAACCCTGTAAAGTGTCAGCTTTGGATCTTTTGCTGTTTCATTCCTGAAACCTTTAGGGTGCAGGTCTCGAGAGTAAAATCCAAGTCACTGCACCATTGTGAAGGGGTGAGGTCAGTGGTTCTCAACCTTCCTAATGATGCCACCCTTTAATATAGCTCCTCACGCTGTGGTGTCCCCAACCATAAAACTGTTTCACTGGGACTTTTTAAGTGTAATTTTGTTACGGATTATGAATCGTAATGTGAATATTTGCAATGTAGGCTATCTGATGTGTGATCCTCAAGGGGTTGCAACCCACAGATTGAGAATCACTGGTTTAGGGTTTGGAAAAACCCATTTGTTGACTGTCCCCATGTCTCTGAAGACCCAGAATTTGGGAGCAGCTGGGGGAAATGGGAATTGGGCTCAGGGAATCCTTATGATTAATCAAGACTGTAGGCACCAGTCACTTAACACACACACACACACACACACACACACACACACACACTGACCATAGGATGGTCTTCTGCAGGAACATCTGAGTCACAACGTCATTGTGAACAGTTTCCAATTTGGGATTCAAGGGGAAAACTGAGGCAGATTGTTCTTTGGCATAAGAGATTTATCAGAAGAAATATTAACACTAGGGACAGACATGAGGCTCCCATAGTTAAAAGGGGCCCCCTTTTTACAGAAGTTGGAGGCAGGTTGGGTTCTCTATCGTGTGCTTGGTAAACTGTCCATAACTGCTCACAGTCAGTGTCTGACCCATGACTGGAAGAAGGATGGAGAACCTGGTACCCTGCAGAATCAGCTCTGAGGGTGGAGAGGGACACAGTGCAGGATTGGCATGACCTGAGAAGCCACTGGTCCAGGATTTGACAGGTCCCTGCTACAAACCCAGAGCTTACAACCGTACCTGACAGAAAGCAGTGACTCAGCTAATAGCTCACTAAATGTCTCTCTCCTTGCACAAGCCTTGTAAAAAAAAAAAAAAGGAATGTGCCTCTTGCAAAACTCTTCCTATGTCTTAGTGACCCTGACCTTACCCCTGCATCTCCAGCACTGGACTCCACCTTGCCTGTGGGCTTGCTTCCGCACCAAAGCTAGGTGAAAGTCCAGTAGTCCTGTGATTCTAGTGGGACCATATGAGACAGGTTTTGCTGCATGTTTTCTATTGTGCTCTAGAATAGAACGGGCTCACTCTGGGATTGCTGCTGTCCATTCATCACTGGGGAGCTGGGCATTTCTGAGAACATAGTCAGCAGACAGAGGAGGCAGTTCAGACAAACGGCAAATGTAGCCTACGTTGGAGCTGTAAGTCCAAACTTATCTGGTAGAATAAAACCAGTCTGTTGGCTGTCCTTGTGCCTCTGTAGTTATAAGACTTAGGAGCAGCTGGGGTTGGTAACTTGAGCTCAGAATCTCCTTTCTAATTGATCAGGACTATAGGCATCTTAGTATAGGCTGTAGGAAGGTCTCCAAGGAGCCTTCTTACTAGTCTGCTAAGGCTTATTACTGCAGGGGTCTCAGTGAGTCCCCTGAATGGCCATGTGTCAAAGTGACCGCTAACTCCAGTGTTAGTCATGAGAGAGATCAGGGCCAGAGTGGACATGGACCTTAGGAGTTATTTCCAGTGGCTATGCATTTTCTGCTCTGTCCCATTCACTTATGCCAAGCAACCAAATCCAGTCACATCTCATAGAAGTTTATTAGACTCTACCTGTCAATGGCAAGTGTTCAAAGAATCCACGAATGCCAATCACTCATGAGGGGCTAGTTTTCTTTCATGAACCAATGACTTGAACACCACCGCATCTCAATCAAACCTCTTCATTCGCTTCTCCTCTTTCCCCTTGAATGAATAAGTTGGAGGCTTTCTGTCATTTTTTAATAGATAGAACTGTGAATGATACAGAAATACAAAGCGAGACTTTCCACGGAGAACATCATGTTCCTAGTACATGCCTCTGCTGTCAAACTGTGGTTGCTTTTTTTTTCTTGACCCTGAAACCTTGTTATGTTCTATATAGAATGTTGAAATACATCAGAGAAACCCAAGCAAGCACTTCCCTCTCTCATCACAACCTTCTCAGAGCCATGAAACGGCTTTTCTCTGTGTGTGTGCTGCGTGCACACGCAGGACCTGCTGTATCTATCTCTGCATCTTCAGCAGGAAACCAAGCGCCCAGTGTTGGTTAGTCACCTCCTGTCCTTAGCCAAATGGGACAGATCTGGCGGATCCCTCCCTTGAAAGGATAGCTGGTGTTTGAGATTATGAGAAATTTTGCTTTTATGACACTTTCTTTTGATAGCTTTGATTTGTTTGAACCTGGGGTCCCCAACAGACAGGAGTTTGACCCTCCCCCCCCCAGCACAATGCTGACCCTGACATTCCAGAATACTTAGTGATGGGGCGTATAGACCTTGGTCATGTGACGTACAGCCACCTAATTACTTTGCTGTAGTTTGGGTCAGCACTTCACTCAAATGGGTGCTAAAGTCAGACTATGCCAGAGCTGGGACACTGGACTGTCCTCCTGGGGCATGAAACCCATGTCTCCCAGGACAGGAGCAGGAGGAGTTGGGAAAGAGAGCTGTCTTCCTCTGGCTGCTAAAATACATTGCCACAAATACCGTGACCTAGAAGTTCACATTCTCCTGAGTTCTGGAGGTGCAAAAGGATGAAATCCACTGCTACAAAGACTCTGGAGACTTCAAGGGCAAACCCACTACTTTGCTTCTTGCACCCCAAGCTACTACCCTGGGATTAAGGTGGCCACCCAAGGTCATCTAAATTGTGCTCATTCATTCATTCACCCACTCTTTCATTCACCACCAAGGTTGGGCAGAACTTGCTCATTTGGGCAAAGCCCTTTTGTGGTGTAAACAACAGGCTCCTGTTGTAGGGTCAAGGGCAGAGCTCAAGGAGACAGTGGGATAGGGGATGGTACCCACCCTTCCACAGGAGTGATTCTGGCCTCCTGAATTTAAATGATGCTTTTATCCAATGTTAAAATTGGGAGACTTCAATGAGTTAAATCCAGAAGGAGTGGACTGGGTTGGGGGAGAGCTCCATTGGTAAAGTGCTCACTACACAAGCATAAGGACCTGAGTTCGAACTCTAAACCCCACATAGAAAAGTTGGGCATAGCAGTTTGCTTCTGTAATCCTGGTACTGGAGAGCTGGGAGCTAGGAAGATCCTCGGCCCTGCAGGCCAGCAAGACTAACTGAAAAGGTAAATGCCTGGTTCGGTGAGAGACCCTACCTCAAAAAATGAAGCGTCAAGCTATCAAGCAAGACACAAAACATCAATCTTTGACCTCCAGACTGCACACAAGTGATGTATACCTATGAACATACATAAATGAACACATGCAATAAAAATAATTAATTTATTAATTAATTAAAAATAGAGGAATAAGGAGAAGACTTGGAAGAGGCTGCTAACAGATGTGAGATGTTTGTGTGCCTTGGTCACCCTCCGGGTACCCGGATATAAGAGTATCTAACATTAGCATATGTGAGGGTCTTCATTTATGTCCTAAGGAAAAGGTAGCATTTGAAGATGGAAGAAAGGAAGACGAGGAAGAAGTCCTGGCCTGCAGATGTGATGTCCCCTGGAATAGCAGCAGACCCTCTGGAGGAAGTGGCAGGGGGACAGCAGTACCAACAGTGTTTGGCCATCTCATCGCCGGTGTTAAAATAGCACTTGACAATAAATGCTAAATGACATTTCCCTTCCTCATGCAAAATCCAATCCGAGTCATCTCATAAATTCTGCCTGAGGCCTCCACTGCAATTGCTTAGGCTCATAACCCCATCACAAGGTCACTCGAAGATTAGTTTGCAGTCCATCTGCAGCGCCAATGCACAGTTGACTCAGGGGCAGAAGAACCCACACGTGGTTCTTTCTGACGATTCCTTTAAAGAAAACCTAACTTCTAAGCAAGCTTGCTGCCTTAGAATGTAGTGATTTTCATTTTCCTTTTTTGTATGATCCTAACACATCTGCTCAGATGACTGAATACTAGACTTGAGTCATCATAATTCCACTCCAGGCTGCTGTCCCTAGCCACGACACCCACCTTAAGCTTGGTGGACAAGTATCGCTCTTCACTCAGCGAGAAGTTGATCCCATGTTCCCAAATGTTTTATGTCTGTCCTTGCAAGATCGCCAGCCTGCAAGAGCTCTCAAAGAAAGTGCTTCATCTATAGAAAGCAAACGATTTCGGCCACAGTAGCTGGACGGCTCCCTGTCCATCAACCAGCAAGCCCAATTTCACACTTGAAAGAAAGGCTTGCATCTCTCCATGGTAAATTTGTAGTAACAATGAGAGAATTAAAAGCCCTGTATGTGGTTTTTTTTGTTTTGTTTTTTGTTTTTGTTTTTTGTACTCAATAACGCTGGCCTGTGTTTATGACAGAATGTGTCACGTGACAGCTCATGAAAGAACAAGGCTCTACAATGACAAGTATGCCCAGGCTTCTGTTTTCGCTTTAATTATTTTTCATGCACAATACAGAACCTGGTACCTTGCAGGGTCTCAAGAGGCCTCGAGGCTTGAACTGAGGAGAAAATATGTATGACTTTCTAGTCTCTCCATCATTAACATTGTGTTATAGCTCACCTTCACTCAGTTAACTATGCTGGGTGTGTACATGTTTGTTTATATACTTTACAGTCATTTAGAAATGAGCTCGCTCATCTATATATTTCATTCTATGTTATTTTAATATGCTAGTAAATGAAGCACGTATTTCTTTTCTTTTTTGTTGAAGTTTTAGTTTTTATGTCTTTTTAATAAAAATATTTTTTATACAATACATTCTGATCAATTTTAGCCTTCTCAAACTCCTCCCAGATCCTTCCCACTTCCCCACTCACCCAAACCCATACCCTCCTCTGCTCTTTCTTTCTCATTAGAATACAAACACGAATACAAAATCATATTAAAATAAAATTAAAACAAACAAGCTATATAGAACAAAACAAACAGGAAAAAATGGAGCTAAAGAAAAAGCATGAGAAAAACATAAACACTGAGATGCTCATTCACACATACAGGAAGCCGTAAAAACAAAATCGGAGGCCATAATATATATAAACAAAATAGCTGTCAGGTAAAACAAAACAAAGATGCCTGAACAAAGCATTCTGTGACAAAAAAAAAAACCTTCAAAAATCCTATAGAGCTTGTTTGCTTTGGCTATCTATTGCTGGGCATAGGGTCTGCCCTTAAGTGTGGCTCGTATACAGTGAGACCTCCCTTGGAGAAACTAAATTTTCCTTTGCGAGCGAGTGTTGATCAGTTAAAGACGGCTTCCGGGTCTGTGGTGGGAGCTTGTGTTTACTTTCCCTCTCGGGACTGGGAATCCATCTGACTCAGACCGTGCAGGCCCCGCGCATGCAGCCGCAGTCTCTGAGCTCATTTGTGTGCCTGCTCTGTTGTGTCTAGAAGGCCTTGTTTCCTTGCTGTCCTCCATCCCCACTGGCACTTAGAATCTTCCTGCCTTCTCTTCCCATAGCTCTGAGCCCTGAGGGGAGGGGTTGGATGGAGACATCCCATTTGGGATGAAGTGGCTCAAGATCTTACAGAGCATTTTTTTTGTGTGTGCCAGTAATTATTCTTTATTTCAAAGGTGTGTTTGTTTTATTTAACGTGTTTGGGTGTTTGCCTGATTACTATGTATGTGCCCCTCACATGTAGCGCCTGCAGAAGTTAGAAGAAGGCATCACATCCCCTGGAATTGGAGTTGCAGGTGGTTGTGAGCCACCATGTAGGTGATGTGAATTGAAACCAGGCCCTCTGCACGAGCATCCAGTGCTTTAAACCACTGAGCCATCTCTGCAGCCCTCAGGCCAGTAATTCTTTGAAACAGTTTTATTAGCTCTGTTATACTTTTCCATGCCAATATGTTGATTATATTTAATCAGTCCTCAACTCCGTGGGGCCAGGAGTCCTCATATGGTGTCAGTATCATAAACAGTGTGAAAACCGCACTCATGTGTAATATTTATGTTTTGAAGACTAGACTAGAACCCTAGACTAGAGGAGTGTATTCCTTACTGTATCACTGCTGTGATAAAATATGAGACAGAAGTAGCTGGGGGAAGGGAAGGTTTGATTTGGTGCATCACTTCAGAGATGGTTCAGCCCATCACCATGAAGAAAGCATGGCAGGGTTCATATAGCATGAACTTCTTCTGTCACAGCCTCAGACCAGAAGGGAGCAGAAATGCACACAGGTATCACCTTCAAGGTTATCCCCATACACTACTGCTAGCCAGACCCTGCACCCCCAAGATCCCCCAAACCTTGCCCGGAAACTACCAGTAGCTGGAGAGCAGGTGTTTAGACACATAACCTGGGAAAAGGGCAGTGCAGATAAAGATCACAACAGGGACCAAATGGTTAATGAACAGTTTAATGACTTTAACGATGCTTCCCCTGTTGCAACATGGTTTTTCCATTTAGAAAGTTTCCTGCAGGTTTTCTCCTGTTTATGATTACCCTCGGATGAAGCTTAACACAGCCTTACAGCCCTGTGCCCCCAGTCACAAAGGAAAGTGACTGGGGCTTTTGGGCTTTAGGACACTCTTTCCCTTTGAATAGGTCATGTCCTATTACAAGAGCCCTGAGTCATCTTTAATGCAAGGGTTATCAGTCTTATGCTTATGAACTCAGAGTTCAGGAGTGGAAATCCATCCTTTAGCTTCCTAGCCTCAAACTGAAATTTTAGCCCAGCCTCCTAGGGAAGAGTGGTTGAGACACTTAGGCCATACTGATCGGCAGCCAAAAAGAATCCTGCGCCCAACACACTCTCAGTTACAAGGCCATTGGTTAGCAGACAGCCAGGAGGCTTACTTCTCATGGTGTTATTAAAGGACACATTTTATTAAGGGGCACATAAGTGTCACTATAATCGCATTCCTCAGTCTATGAATTTTATTTTGAGGAAATTAAGAATATCAATCTGAGGAAACATTCAGAAGTATCACAGAACTACCAAGTACCCATGACACTCAACCCAGACGCAATGGCAGGTCTTTAGGAACCAGAGGATGCATGTTTCCCAGGTAAAAAACACTTTGCAAACTGTGAGAAATTCTATAGAATTATAAGACATATGTATTATGAATAAATAATAAAAAGCTGGGCGCAGCGGTGCATACTTGTAATCCCAGTGTAAACCCAGCAGAGACAGCTGGATCCCTGGTGCAGTTTCAACAGCCAGCCTGCCTAACAAACTCAGCGAGTGTCTGACCCATGAGAGACCCTGTCTACATAAACAAGGCAGGTGGTGTCATGAGGAAGAAATTCTAAGTTGGTCTCTGACCTCCATACATAGGCAACACATGTACACACATATACGCTTGTACATATGGTTACATGAGTCTATCCTTTTATATATCAATATGTGTATGCATATTTTTCATTTTCCTTCATTAATGTTTTGTTAGCACAAACTATTGCCATAGTCACGACGCAAGACTCGGGTAGTACCTAATGAGCTTTTAAGGAGTCCAAAGGAACAGAGATTCACTAATGAAGTCCCTGGTTCCCTGCTTTCATCCTTCGTCTTGGCTGAGGAAATGGTAGCTTTCCCATTCTGCGACTGACTGGGTTGGCTGTGTGTTTTCCCTGCAAGCTTGGACCCAAGCCAGGGTAGGGAAGGCACCAGGGAACTTTTCACACAGTGATGAAGCTGTTTAGGTTGTTGTCCAAAATGCTGACAGATCAAACATGCTAAAACTGCAAAAACTCACCTTGGCCCTGGGCCATATTCTGTAAACCCTCCCTGTGGATATCCAGGGCAGCAGCACCTGCCTGCCTTCCTGTACTGCATCCTGGGCAATGCCGTGCCATGGAACAAACCCCTGGGCTTCCTGCTTCGGTCTCCGGGACCCAACCTGTCCCATCTCAGGGCAGCACCTCATGAGAACTCCTATGATGTCATTTTCAGGGGACTCTAAGTACAGTCTTGCATGGAACCAACGGCACATGGCAAAACACTTCATTCCGGCCGCCAGGCTTTCTGTCCTCTGACTCCCTGAGAAATCATGAAGCTTAGACCTGAACACACAATCGCCTGCAGTCTTGAGTGCCAGCTGCCTCTGCTGCTGTCACACAAATACATAACACAACTTAACGAAGAAAGGGAACCATAGGGTTCTGTCCGTGGCTGCTTGACCTCATATACTTGGGAAGAACCTCGGGCAGCGAGAGGATAGAGAGTGAGGTGCTCGCTCACAGTGGACAGGAAGCAGAGACAGAAAAGCCTGAGGTAATATACCTCAAGGAACTCACCTCAGTGACCTGCTTTCTCCATTAGGCTTTGCTTTCTAAAGTTTCTGGAACCTTTCAAATTAGTGCCTCAAGCTGGCGACCAAGTGCCAATATGTAAACTTGTAGTGGGGATGGGGATTTCAGATCCAAGTCACTGCAGTCCTGAGATGTTTGCTGACCATCTGCTGCCAGGCAGCACAGCCCTCAGAACATGCTACAGCCACAGCCTCTTGGGATTCAATCATACTGATGCGTTTATTGCTTGATTCATTTTTTTACAACTTCTGAGTTCAGAGCATCCCACTCCTTCTGTTTGGTGGTAAAATAAACTCTCTGAACTAAAATTCAAATGGAAAAATAATTAGAGGAATAAGTGGCCTCACAGGCTAAGGTGCTGTATTCTGTGAATGCATGGAGTTGTTTGTCAGAGCAATGGGGACACTTGGATCCATCATGACCATATCTGGATACATAAACCATCTTCTTAAGAAGTCAGGACCTGCACAACAACTGCTTAGCTGGCTATGCTGAAAACCATCTCTACACCAAATACCAAACCATCCTCCCTACCTGGCCCCACCAAATAAGTACCACCATGGATCACTGCCTCTTATAGGCTCCACATGGGTTTTCACTTCTATAACTACCACCACTACTAACAACAACAACAACAACAACAACAATACCACCACCATCAATGCCACCACCACCATCACCGCCGTCACCACCACCACCATCACCGCCGTCACCACCATCACCAACGCTGTCAATAACAACAATGCCACCACCATCAATGCCACCACCACCATCACCGCCGTCGCCACCACCACCAACGCTGTCACCACCACCAACAGTACTACCACCACCAGCCGCACCACCACCAGCACCACCAGCAGCATCAGCATCATCACCAGCATCATCAAGTCAAGGTCCCTTGAAGCCCAGGCTGGTCTCAGTATCTCTAGGTAGCTGAAAATGACCTTTATCTCTTGATCCCCATGCCTCTGCCTCCCAAGAGCTGGGATGACAGACATGCTCCACCATGGAAGATTGTGACGGTGCCAGGGACCAGACTCAGTGTTTCATGTATGCCAGGCAAGCACTTTATCAATCAAGCGACATCCTTAGATTTCCATCTGGCTTTGCTCCTTGTTATAAGACTGACCCACAAATCAAACACAATGTTCCTTTATCCAGTGCTATGTGTGTCTGTGTGAAGGATCAGCTGACCCGCATTCTGTGGGTACCCATTCAGGAGCTGTGCAAGCACAATACTAAGTGACTGTAGAGAAAGCAATCCCAGAGACCATGCCTAATGCCAACTAACCCCACAAGGTGGCTTCTGACATAGAAGAAGTCCCCATCGATTTCCTCTGTGCATTTTGAAATTGAACCTGATGTGATTGTGTTTCATATTGGTATTCTGCACACAAATGAGAAACCCAGTTTGCTCTGAAACGTTTTAGAATTCAGACTACTGGAAAGGAAGTCCTTCACCTTGCAATGGAGACTGAGGTCATCTGGCATCTTATTACCATGGTAGGACAATTGGCCTTACCTTTCAGACAAAGATTAAGTGCCCAGCAGCCACCAGCATTTATTCTGACCAAAGTTTAATTTAAAGGAAACAAGCCTCATCAAAACAGTGGGATGAGAAAACTCCCAGCGTTACTGCACTTAGGGTGGGAGACTAGAGCAGGTTCTCTTCCACCTTTGCTCTCAAAGCATTTAAACTGAGGCCAGGATGGAGCTCATTTGGTAGCGTGCTTGCTTAGCATGCAGGAGGTGCCGGGTTCGATACTTAGCACCCATAAACTGACATGGGGATGCATGCCTCTATTAATCCTCACACTCAGGTGATGGGGGGTCAGGATCAAGGTCATCCTTGGATAAATAGAAAGTTTGAAGTCATGTGGTTAGATGAGTCTCTGCTTCAATAACAGCAACTCAATACTTGGTGACTCAGTGGGTCCAACTGAGAAATGAGCATCTATTCGTTTAAAATGAGATCTAGAAGCTGAATCTAACTATCGCCATGAGCTGTGTCTGCTCAAGGAACTGGTTTCTTTTGGCACACACTGAAGCTGACTACTGCTTTTTAATAAATTACTAGTTTGTTCCTCTTCTAGGTGGTCACGGTTTGTTTATCCACTCACCATTGCTGGACTTGGGTTACCTCTGCTGAAGCACTTATTAAGGAAAAGGAAATTTATAGAAAGAGGCCCCTAGTTGCCTAGAATTGGGGTAAACATGGGGATTCAGCACAGATAGACAGAAGGAGATTTTTTCAGTGAAATGTTATATAAGATTGTGGCCATGCCAGGGATAGTGATGCAGGACTGTAATACCCGATATCTGGGAGGCAGAGACAGAAGAACCAGAGTTCAAGGTCAGCCTAGTCTGAGTTCCAGACTAGGCTGGCCTATACAGTGGGATCCTATCTTGAAAGAAAGAAAAAAAATAGAAGAAAGGATCTCCGTTTTTCTCTGTCTCTCTCTGTTTCTTTCTCCCTCCCTCTTGGTTAAACAAAACAATCAACTATGTTTCTCCACACTGACTCATGTCTGCAGCCTTGAAGAGGGCCAGTGTCATAGCACATGATTTATAAGCAGAGGATTGAAAGTAACAATCTCAGCATGTAGTCTCATGCCCTCGGTGCCAACTTCTCTCCACATGAGCACAGATGTCACCGAGAGCATCCTTGGACTAGCTGGCATCCATCAGGAAAAGAAGAGTCCTAAACAAACAATTCCTCAGACCCTGTCCGTGCCAGCAGTAAAGAAAGCCAGGCAGGAGAATGCCACCAGCGTGAAGTTTACAGAATGCTGGGACAAGGTGGTGCTTTCCATAGTGGGACTTTGCGCCAAGTCCCTCTCAATGGAACCCCTAACCTTTCTTCTGCTTTACTTCTCAATATCCCTTTGAATCACTGATATCTTCTAACTTGATTCCCCAGGCCCTCCACAAGCAAAACACCCAGTTGTGTCATTTGCTCCATTCAGTCGAGCTTACTGGAATCCTGGATCATGGGGTGTGTGAGGGAATGCTCACAAGTGTGTGAGGGGATACTCACAAGTGTGTGAGTGGATGCTCACAAGTGTGTGAGTGGATGCTCACAAGTGTGTGAGTGGATGCTCACAGTGAAGGCGGCTTCAGAACAACAAAATGCACTGAGTACTGAAGGGACCCAAAGGCCTGGATGTGATGAATACCACCCCCTCTCTGAGAGAGAGCTGTGCTTCTCAGAAGGAATGCAGAATACGCTCTTCTCCATTAAAAAAAAAATGCATTTGAGGATTAATACAAGCAGGATAGCACACATCAGGACTGCAAGCATCAGGACCAACACATATTAGGACAGTACACATCAGAATCAATAGACATCAGGCCCAATGTGATCGCAAAAAATCACAATTGCCAGCAAACAAAGAAAGCATCCTCTTCAGTTTTGCAGTGAGCTCATACAAACAGACCGCACAATAACGGTAGATAAGAAGCTAATATGAGAATAGAGTCATAGCTATATAGAAACACAGACACAGGGAGAGGCATAGACAGGGCTGGGGGAAAGGACCCAGAATCCTAGACCTCAGAAGGCTGTGGCAAGAAGACTCTCTGCTCATACCCATCCTGGACAACAGGGTGAGAACTAGTTTCAATAACCCGAAGAGGAGATGGCTCAGCCGGTCAAGTGCTTGGTGTACAAACACAAGAACTTGTTTTGAGCCCCAGGAGCCACTTAAAACAAGCCAGGCATGATAGTGTGTGCTTACAATCCCAGAGCTAGGGAGGAAGAAATGGGCAGATCTCAGCGTTTTCCTAGGTGGTCAGCCTTAGCTTACTTGGTGAGCTCCAGGTCACTGAAAGACTGACTCACAGAAGCAAGGTGGGCAGTGCCTGAGGATGCCCAAGGCTGATTTCTGGCCTCCACACAACTATTTATATACATGTACCCTCTAGTCCCTGCCCTTCCCAATAACTTTCTAAAAATCTGAAGAGGAAAATAGAAGGGAAAATGAGAAAAGAGAAGAAATAACAGAGGAATAAATCCAGGCATTGACCACTTTTCTTACAGGACAAGGATGTACACATGTTTCAATAGAAGCATCAAGTTCAAAACCGCACAGGAAGACAAACAGCGGCATCCCGTTTCCTATGTGTCACACTGACTGTGACAGAGACCGCAGGAGATTCTTTTAAGTCAGACACTGAAAACTGTGGTTGTCCCCCAGTACAAGGGCCAGTTGTCTGGGTTCTGTGAAATTCTAACTCCAGAATAACCAATGCCAGCCATGATCCACAGCATAGAAATGCCCACGAAACATCCGATGAACTACATCATATAATTATGGCTGATGTTAGGTTATCATTTATGCTATAGGTTATCATGTTATAGCTCTAAGGGAAAAATGACATTTTCTGCCTAGGACTCCTGGAGATGCTGCGAACCCACAATGGTAGCTTCTGTCTGAACAAAATAACTCACCACCATTACCCACCGAAAAATGATATTAAATAATTAAACTCTAAATATAGTTCCCCGCCTGGAAATGGGAGATATTAAACACCAAATATATGGATGTAATAAAAGGGCAATGCATGGGTAAATTAAGGCAAGGCATGCGTTCCCTCACGAGCTGCAGAATGGGACTGAGTGAATGTCAGGGAGTGGTAACTGCAGCAGCCTGAGGCATAAATTTATAGAGCGCTGGGCTTACAACTCCCCTCCACCGTGGAAGCATGTGCATGAGTTCCTGATGGTTCCTCACCTAGTCTGTTTCTCAGAGGCCAGTGCATAAATGCTTGTATCTCCAGGGTCAAAATAAAGGGCTATGATTACCAAATCCAAGACCCTGTCTTTTACTGCATGCCAAATATCCCCCACCTGAAGGTGCATCTACTGAACATGGGTCTTTCTGGGAGTGGTGCGACCTCATCTCATCTCTTCTCACAGAGACGGTATCTCCCACCCTCAAATGGCATCTGTGTAGGGAGCTCTGCTCACAGGTGATAGTACGTGATGAGGTAAGGGCTAGGGAAACCGCTCACTCAGGAAAGTGCTTGTCTCCAGAACATGAGAACCTGAGGTTGATCCCTAGGACTTATGCAAAAGATCTGAGGTGCATGCTGGGAGCTAGAGATGACAGTCTCCCTGGGACTCACTGGCTAGCCAACCTAGCCTACTGGGTGAGCCAGGTTCCGAAGAGAGATTGTATCTCAAAAAATAAGGCAGATGGAGATGGAGAGGTGGCTCAGAGAGCATTTGCTGTTCTTGCAGAGGACAGGAATCGATTCCTAGCACTACTTGGTAGCTCACAACTGTCTATAACTCCAGTTTCAGGGGATCCTGCTCCCTATTCTGGCCTTTGAAGACACTGAACATACACATACATACGTGAAGGAAACAACCATAGATGTAATTTAAAAATAAGGCAATGGGCCCCTAAGGAATGATACCTAAGGTTAGCTACTGACCCTTACCCACACACATGTGTACATGCACCTGACATACATGAACGGGGACATACATGCTGGTCTATACACAGAAGCAAAGGATGATGTTTTATATGACTGTGCTGGCTAGTTTTATATCAAGTTGAGTCAGACTTTCAATTGAGAAAATTTCTCCATCAGATTGGGGGCATTTTCTTGGTTGACGAGTGAACCAGATTTGGGGGGGGGGGTAGCCCAGCCTGGGCTGGTGGTCCTGAGAGCTATAAGAAAGCAGGTTGAGCAAGCCATGAGGAGCAAGCCAGTGTGTAACACTGGTCCATGGCCTCTGAATCAGCTCATGCTTCTGGTTCCTGCCTTGAGTTCCTGCCTTGGCTTCCCTGGTTAGTGGACTATAAACTATGTACTGAAATAAGCCTCTTCTCCCCAGGTTGCTTTTGGACCTGATGTTGTGTGTGTGTTTGTGTGTATGCATATGTATGTATATAAAATATACAATATACATATATATATATATATCAAACTAAGATAATGCCATTATTTAAGATTTCTCTGCCTTAAAATCATACATTCAGGTATTTCCTGGTGTTGATGAACAGGATGGGGCCACCTCTCACCACTGACAACAGACACACTTCTTAACTCAATGGCTCTTTGATGAACATGACACGAATCTTTAGCTTTAACTTTCTGCTATTTTCAAAGGACACTCTTGTGACCATGGCCCCCATGTATCCCGTCTACATCTGCAACAGAAACGGTCCAGTGCTACCACTGCAGGCTGTATGACTTTGAGTCACAGGCATCTACAACAGTATCCCCACGCATATATCTCCAGCAATGTATGAGATATCACCCCCAGCCTCATCCCAGGGAAACTCTTTTACTGTTTCCATATCTGCTCTGCCGACACACACAGGGATCATGCCATGCAGGAGCATGGGAAACGACTGCAATGTGCTAGGTCCCTAAAGCAGGATTTACTAAAACTACATTTGGCTGGGAAAACTCCTGGTGGGCTCTGAGTCAAAATATGTAGAGATGGCACCGTGCATCCTCAACACGGACTTTGTACATGATGGAAGGGCTTCCGTGTTCATGCCGGAGAATTTCAATTCAGAGTAAAGAGAAACGATCTAGCTTAAAGGACCTGAGTATAAAGTCCACACTCTCCTTTAAGGCATGCTCACGTGACAACGTGGGAACTAATCTCTCTATTACCTTACTCCAATACTTCATATGTCCCTCGCCCTCTCTTTCTCTCCCATCAAGTCCAATTTGTGCTGCTCATATACTCCTGGGTGTGGGATCATCTATTAGAGCATGGTCAACCTACAAGGACCCAAACCTTAAAGGTCAACTGACTCTCCCTGTACCCCATCAGCCATCAAGAGCAAATAGCTTCTCAGCTGGGGATGGGGAAGTCATGATCCCCTTCCCACACCACGCAGGAATGTTGACTGGCTCAACTGTGTGAAGACAGCCACAGCCACTGCGAGTTCATGAGAGTAGCTTTGGCCACATCTAAAGGTCAGTTTCTCTCTGGTCCTCCCTGACTTTTGGCTCTTAGATCATATTCCTCCTCTTCCATGAAGGTCCTGAGCTTTGGGGGGGAAGAGTGTGGTACCAATTGTGGGTGAGCATTCCATGGACACATATTCTCTGCACTTTGACCAGTTGTGAGTTTCTCCATTAAGCACCTTCCTCTACACAAACAAACTTCTCTGGTGGGGATGGAAAGCGCCACTGATCTATAGGTAGAAGATATGAACTTAGAGGGAAGTTTGGTACTAGGTACATTAAGCAGAATAAATGTAGTAGTTTCATCGCTGGGGCCTTGAGCTCCACCAATGCCAGCATTTTAAAGTTCACATTCAAAGATTTTTTTTTTATATTGTATTCACAGAGCTCCAGGGTCATCGCTAATACCCAACTGTAGACTATTCTTCTCATAGGCATCTTTTTTTTTTTTTTTTGGTTTTTCGAGACAGGGTTTCCCTGTAGTTTCTAGAGCCTGTCCTGGAACTAGCTCTTGTAGACCAGGCTGGCCTCCAACTCAGAGATCCGCCTGCCTCTGCCTCCCGAGTGCTGGGATTAAAGGCGTGCGCCACCACCACCTGGCTCTCATAGGCATCTTTTATAGTCACTCAACTCATGTAGCAGTGTTTCCAAGACCTGACCGACAGTATCACATCCTGATCCTGGCTTTTCCCTACTGAATAACTACTTTACCTTCTGGATACAGTACATTCTATTAGTCTCATCTTTGGGATTTCGTTTACTGCGTGATTTCTAGCTTTTGGTTAGCATAGTGCCTGGCTCTACAGACACGAATACCCATGCATTTCTTGTGGGTGCTGGTTTTCTGTTCTGGACATTGGTTTAATAGAGGAGTGGTGACCCTAATTGTCACTGTATCCACCACATCACAATGTGGTTGTCATTCTTCTTTTCTTTTTTTATACTAATGTGTGATCGGTTTCCAGCATTTTTGCTTTCTTATTTTTAGTATTTCTCATCCCAGTTCTTAAAGTTCCTATCTCCTGGTACTCTTTATTCCCCTGCAATGGGTTTGCTTCCCGTAGAAGTAACTCTAGTAAGTGGTGATTTATCTTTAACACAGTCCTGACCCCCAGAAGTCTCTTCTTCCTACAGGTTTGACTTGTCTTTGTGATGTGGTGCTCAGATTGAATCTGGACACCCTGACAGGCTCGGAGCTGTTTCATGTGAGAAAACCTTATTTCTTTCTTATTTCTTATTTCTTATTTCTTTCTGACCATTATAATCCTGTCTGCATGTGTACATGCTTTTGAGACATTTTATGCTCTCGCCTATACATACATTCTGCTCTATTCTTTTTTTTAAGGTACAACTGAGATTGGCTAACGCTTGTCTTCTCCAGTCTGTACTTTCAAGAGCATTCCCTGAATTTCAAGTTCCGTGCTGATGCTGATGTAGGTTTCCATGGGAATGTGACAAGGGATGGTGAACAAGAGGCAAGCATGGTCCCCTCATCTAGTCATTCCCTGGAATCCCCACTATGTTACTTCTTTGTAAATTACTGAGACGTGTGCTGGTCTCCATGCCGCCCATGTTGCTCTTGTTCACAGTGTCAGGCAGAACACGGATTCTGAACTGGCACATGGTCCGAGATAACTAGTGCCTGACTTTTCTCACCTGCCTGGTATAGCCATGCCATTCTGTTCTGACAAGGGACGGAGGTTAGCAGACGTTTCCAGAAAGGTCACACACACACACACACACACACACACACACGTTGTGACAGCTAAGAAGATCCTTTCCTGTCACTTTTATTTGACCTGCTATGCTGACACAATGTTCTTTTTTTTTTTTTTTGGTTTTTCGAGACAGGGTTTTCCTGTAGTTTCTAGAGCCTGTACTGGAGCTAGCTCTTGTAGACCAGGCTGGCCTCGAACTCAGAGATCCGCCTGCCTCTGCCTCCCGAGTGCTGGGATTAAACGCGTGCGCCACCACCGCCCGGCCTATGCTGACACAATGTTTGGCAGTCCTGCAGCTATCTTAATCTATGAGACTATAAGCCATGAGCTAACAGGTGTGGAGCAGAGTAGGTACCTGGGAATCCAACGGGACCAGGAACTGCAGTGTCTGTCCTGGCTGGCCTTCTTCATTGCTTCTGTCATGTGACTAAGAAATGAATGTCTACCTTAGTCAAGCCATTTATTGCCAACTTGACACAAACATAGAGTCACCCAGGGTAGAGGGACCCTCAAGTGAAGAATTATATTTATCATATTGGCTGGTGGGCATGCTTGGAAGGGATTATATCAATTGATGGTTGATGTACGTACCACTGTGGGTGACACCATTCCCTCGGGAAGCGGGTTCTGAGCTGTATAAGAAAGCTAGCTGCACATGAGCCAGATGATAAACCAGCTAGCATCCTCATCCATGGTTTGGTTTCTGTTTCAGGTTCCGGATTGAGGTCCTGCCCTGGCTTCCCTCAGTGACTGACCTTGGCCTGAGAAGTGTAAGTCAAATGAATCTTTTCTTCCCCAAGTTGCTTTTGGTCATAGCATTTATCACAGAAAATGAGAACATTAATCTTAAGAAATACAGTTTGATATGTTTCTGTCAGGCATGATTTTAGTGTAGCTTCATGAATTCAAATACGGCTATCTATAGCTAAAATACAAATTAAATATCAATTACATCTTCTTGCAGCTCATTCTATTACTTAAAATGTATCTGTTTTAAAATGAAACACATTACCTACAGTAAGTAGAAAATCAGTATTGCATGGACTATATAGAGGATCATTATGAGAAAGACTAATTTCTTGTGATGCATGCCTGCCAGTCTACAAGATGTTGTTAAGAAACCAAGGCTTCAAAGACACACAGCCTCCTTAGACAAAAAAAAAGCTAACTGAGCATGAGCCAGAGGGAGAGAGAGAGACAATATATAGCATTTCTCATTCCCTCTCTCCCCTCTCCCCTTTCTCCTCCACCCCTTCTCTCTCTCCCCTCACTCCCCCCTCAAGTAAACACCTCTCTGGGCTGCAGCCATGCTAGGGAACTCAAATGTATGCAGGCTGGTATCGTTCAAGTTTATTCAAACTTAACTCTGTGGGCCAAGAACATCATTTGCAGATTCGCCATCGGAGCCTCTGGGAAACCCCGTCCACGAGAGAATTTTACACCTCAGGCTTTGTACATATTTACCTAAGTCAAGGCCATGGACAGCGAGACTCTGAAATTGCAGAATGTGATCTGGGGCCAGAGAGCAATTAGCTATTCTGCTGTGGCTTTAGGATCCGTGCAGGCAAATCAAAGCAGATCTGATCGCCGAGATAACAGCATTGAGATGAGACTCTCTGCAAACAAACTTCTTCAAACAAGGAAGATGAACTTGAGGGCGATAAGAGATCCTCACTAACTCCCGCTGAGCACATCGCTGATACGAAAGTGGCTCCTTACCCATGAAATTGCACCTGTCACAGCGACTTCACTTCATTAAGGCAGCTTCCTGATCCGAGCAAGATTATCGGCAACACGCAATCTATGACTCTCCAGCTAATGAAGACTGCCTCTCCTGAGTTTCCAACAGCTGAGCTCCGAGTTCTGAGATAACCAAGCATCGGCCAGAGAGAAGGAAGGATTTATAAAGCAAAACAGCCCCTCAAGCCAAACCCACCAACATTATCTAAGCGTCAACTCAATGAAACATTTTCCAATTATCCTCAAGAAAAAAAAAGACCTCGCCTCGCTTCAACGCCACCTGAAATAATGGCCCAAGGTTCCCTTGATTCCATTATATGAAGATAGAAGTATAAAATGAAAGGGGATAACTATTGAAGATGTTAATAAATATGTGGTACCTAATAAAAATATTTTCATCCTGTACATTTTGCTAAGTTGAAAACAGACACAGGATGGTGGTGGGGGAACCTCGGATCAAATGACTCACTGTAGAAATTAATTTATATTCAGCCTTTCCCAGATCCCCAACTCTGTCTGCAGGAATCCCAGGTATCAATCTTCCCTGGAATTTTTCTGGGACAGCATCTATTCAGATAAATATCCTTCTATGTTCTCCTTGAGTGGACTTCTTTGAACTCATAAACGAGGGATCACTCCATAAGTATGCATTTAGACATGTATCCTAATGCATATGTTAACAGAGACAGTCTCATTCCCAACTTTATTAGAATTTATCGAGCAATTAAAGGCATCCTCCTGCATACCAAGCTCTGCTCAGACACTAGGGACATAGCTGCATGCAAAACATGATTCTGACACCAAAGGAGCTTCTGATCTAGACTTCTTCATGAAGTTCAGTTGGCAGACCTGTCACATCAGGACCCCACACTGTGTGTGTGTGTATGTGTGTGTGTGTGTGTGTGTGTGTGTTGTCATCCTATAAAAGGTATACATTATCAAGTTGCACAAGCACATCACTAGCATGTGATAGACACATGCTTAATATACTGTGCCCTCACACTTACATAAGGTTCTTCATACACAGGCTCATGCATGTCTGCATTTCTATTATCTGTCCCATAAATATGAACCAAGCATTGAACAAGAAAAGTTCTCTAAATGGGTGGCATCACGATGCTCTATTCTTCAGAAGAAAATACCTGGGTAATATGTCCAGAATCTTGTTTCTTAAAGGAGACAGTGACAGGAGCACAGGACAACAGCTGACTGCCCCACACATTAGAGCACTTAGAGATGGCTTGGAGAGGCAACGTACTAGAAGACCTGGGTTGTCAGAGTCAGAACCGGGGGGACTGTATGATGAGGTAAGGGACCACCCTCAGAGCCCTCCACTTTTCCCTTCTGTGCCCAAGATGAACTTGGCCAATTGTAATGATAAAATACAAGCATAAAGATAATAAAATAATAACTTACGATGGTCCAAACCCCATTGTATCCATGGACAACATTACTGCAACTATCAAGGAGTTATGGTAGATGGTAAACAATGGCATGAGGGAAAATGAAAGTACATTAGCTAGGACCCTTTTCCCCACTTGTCTTTCCTCTTATGGTAAAGAATAAAAACATTTATTTAGCAAAGCATCTAGCCATCAATTCACCCATTATCCATCCAGTTTCACTCATTTATCCATTCATCTATCTGTCCATTTATCTATCTATCTATCCATCCATCCATCCATTCATCCATCCATCAGTCATTCATCCATCCATCTATCCATCCTTCATCATTCCGCCCATAATCTATTCATCTAAATATGTATCATTTACTTTTCTTCTGGTTGTGACCAAATACCCCATAAGGAGCACCTTTAGGTGCTGTGAAATAATCCTTCTGTACACTGTGAATACAATTACTCTTATTGGTTAATAAAGAAGCTGATCAGCCTATAGCAAGATAGGATAAAGTTAGGCAATACAATCAAACTGAGGATACTGGAATGAAGAAGGAAGGAGTCAGAGGAATGGGCAGCCAAGTGCAGAGGGAAGAGTAGATGAATGTGTTATGCAAATAAAGGTACCACCATGTGGCAGAGCATAAATAGGACATATGGGTTAATTTAAGAGTTAGCTAGTAATAAGCCTGCGCTAGCGACCAAGCATTTGCAATTAATATAAGCCTCTGTGTGGTAATTTGGAAGCAGCTCCCAGGACGGGAAAACTCTGCCTACATTAAGGGACGAAGGATTTCTTTTGACTCATAACTTATGTAGGGAAATGGTCCATCAGAGCAGAAAAGGCAAGAGTTTGAGGTGGACTGGGCATGGTGGTGAATACCTTTAATCCCAGAACTTGGGAGGCAGATCTCTGAGTCTGAGGCCAGTCTGGTCTACAGAGGGAGTTCCTGGACAGACAGCCAGCACTACATAAAGAAACCCTGTCTTGAAAAAAACAAATAAAGAAAGAAGAGCGTGAGGCAGGTGGTCACATTGCATCTGCAATCAGGAAATGGAGAACAGACAGGAAACAGAGCCTTAAGGCCCACCCCTAATGAGCTACTTCCTGGAGAAGTTCCCACCACCCCCCAAACAGACCAGGAGCTGTGACTCAGTGTTCAAACAAATGAGCGAGCCTATAGGGCACACTTCACATTCAAACCACAATACCATCTGTCCATCCATTCATCCATCAATCCCAGCTTCCACACCCACCAATCCCTCTGCCCACTGCTCTCCATTTTTACAGGCGTCCATCTGTCTAGCCTCATGACGTCGGTTGGCTACATGACACGAAGTCACTTTACATGAGGATGGTGCCCCCTTTGCAAACTGGATTTCCCTCATGGGCACACTGGGCCAAGATCATATGTAAGACCAACAAGTCTTTTTGTGTGACCCATTCCTACTGCAGGGCAGAGCTCAAACACCAACTTCCTCTTTTCTTCTCAATTTTTTTTCCAGTCATAAAAAAGGAGGGACACAGACAGGAGCTGCTGTAGGTGACCCAGATTCCCCCAATTAACATCAGGCAGAGGAGCACAGGGAGAGACTGAAGCCAAAGTATCCCTGACTTGGTTTCAAGTGCTTTTGATAATGAATGGGTAGAAGACACCTCCATATCGTGGGAAATAAATGTATTTTCCAAATACTGAGTTTTGACATTTTAAACTGCGCTCCAGGAACAATGTATTACCTGCCTAGATTCATCCTTTGATTTTTTTTGGGGGGGGGGGCTCAGTTTTTCAGTAATATGAAGATTCAGAAGAAACCTAAAAGGGACAAAGAAAATGTATGTGACCAGACTAGGAATTCTCCGAAGCCACAAATGAGGTTCCGGGAGAGAGGAATGAATCAAGAAGTCCTAAGCCGCCAAGCCGTTCTTTGCCCAGCTGTGAATTGCCGGTTTCTAATTTGGTGGCTATCAGAGGCAGATCCGGGTTTTAATTTCTCCCTAGAGTGATTCACGATTGCCTGTAATTCCACAGCAGGTGGCTCACTGTTCCATCAGAAAGTGCCTGTGCACAAATACAATCATATGCATTACGTTGACATCGGCCCCGGAACGGTGGCTACATACACCCTGCCTGCAAAAGAGTGAATGCTCCCGTGTTTAACACACGTGGAAATACTCACGTGGTAAGAGATAACCTCACAATCCTGATACCTCTGATAGGAACTGAAAGAAGTGTCAACTTCAATTACTGTTAGATGCCACTGCATGGAGAGGCCCTTGGCACGTGGTAAAGTTTCTATGGTCCTATGTGGGTCCACTATGAACAGGACCCCCGCAGTCCCCCATCTGGAAGACTCCACCTATTTTACCTGGAGACAGTAATGACAGATTGCACACATCACATACAAATCACAATGGAGTCAGCTGGCCAACTTCGGAGCGATAGGAAGCCACCATGGCAGAGACTCCGAGCATAGTGCAGGCCAGGTGGGACTCACCTCTTCTCTGAGCCAGCCGATTTCTTCTGACAAATTATGACAGCTGGTGCATACTTCCCAGTATATTCTGAGCTCTGCTTGACATCCCAGATGGCAGGGCTGCTGGCTCTCACCCCAATGATGCTCACTCCTTTCTTAACCTTGGCCCTGTTGGAGACAGGAAGTATATGTTTGAGACAGCCCTGAGACACCCAAAATCCAGATCAGCAGTGGTACCAGGGACATGGTAAGCATTTGCACATTGGAGCTTTGCAGGGATGAACTCATGGGGAATTAGGTTGAAACACAAATTTGTAGCCACCTTCCTATCTATCTGTCCTAGTACCCCTCCCCACCTCAGGCCTCAGTCATCCCTACTTTTACAGAAGGAGCTAGGAAAATATGCTGGCCTTCAGCGAACATCTGTTACATCTGGCAATGGAATGTCTCTATTAATTAAAAGACAACAGACAAAACAACAGTACTCAAACCTACCTGGAATCCTTTATGGCGAGAAAACCAAAATGAGAACCGGAAGCAAGCCAAATATAGAGAGGTAACATTCATAGGGGGGAGCACCTGCAGGGGGAGGGTCCTGAGCAGCAGACCATATGAACACCAAGCACTGCACCTGATTTTCCCACAGAGAAGCACCGAGGCTCAGACAGGTGAGGGGATGTTCGTGGGCCCCTGCACCTAGAGGTGCTGGGCTGAACAGGGCTAGCCAACCTCTATGTTTCTGCTCCTTCCTGACAGTCTTATCATCTTTGTTGCCACAGCCACAGCCTCCATCATCATCATCAGAGCTGCGAACCCCATCTTCACCATCACCACAATGACCTCCATCACCACCATCACAACTATGACCTCCATCACCAGCATCACCACCATCACCTCAACCCCCGTCTCCGCCACAATCCTGGACATCATCATCATCATCATCATCATCATCATCATCATCATCATCTTTTCTTCTTCTCATCACCACCATCCCATCATCATGATCATCATGACAAACCTCCCTCCATCATCATGACCGTATGCTTCACCATTATCATCACTACATTCCTAATCTCCATCATCACCACCACAACCTCTCTCTTCATCACCACGATGTCCATCTTGATCATCGCCACAGCCTCAGCATCATCACCACAATCCCCATCTTCTTCATCATCACCACCACGAAGCCCTCACCCTCAACAACACTACAACCTCTCCATTACCAACACACCTCCTACCTTCATCACCATCACCACTACATCCACCTTTATCGCCATCACCACAACTGCCACCTGTTTCATCACCACCACCACGTTCCTCATGATCCTCTGTCCTCTGGATCACTTACCACCAACCGGGTGCTATTCTAAATGTTATAGTTCTATAACATTTCATCCTCAAATACCCTACTAGGTCAGTTACCACGGGAAATCTTCTCTCTTTCATGGCTCCAGAGTAGAGGAACAGGCCTTGAGCTGCAGGAAGGACAGCACTCTCGGTTCTCCCTGTATCACTGTGAACTCCCGCTATTAGAGCTGATGAAAGTGAATATATTCATAGTCTCTGCTACTCACACAGAGTTGGTTGGCTTGCGTCGTGCTACCCAATATCTACTCGTGATTTGGCCAAGGACACATTCAACAAGGTAGTTCATCTTCCATCTGAGACCCCATTTATCATCTCTCCCTCCCTCTTCCCTTCCTCCATCATAGAAGGGGCCACATGGTCCCACAGGCTTTTCTGCAAAGTGCAAACACCCCTGCCCTTGCCCTGAAGATGGATAACGGAGGTCCTCTTTGCATGCAGGCCCTTATTTCTTTCTAAGAAATTTCAAAAGGAAAAAGCCTACATGCGATGAGCAAAGGCAAAAGGACAACACAGTAATTTTCACAGTTTGATTTACAAACTGCCTTGTAGATTTGGAGAAAGCGTGTTTCCTACTGTGTCTTCCCTTTCCGAATCCTTGGGGAGAATAAAAAGGGCTTAGAAGCTGAAGCACCAAGGGATGCTTGGACGCTTCTAGTCTCCTGGGGAGACTGGCGGCAGTCTGTGTCACATGCTCTGCCTTACACTCACGTGATCAGAAGAGGAGCCCCCAGTTCCTGTCTGCACCTCTGAAATCCTCAAGGAATGGGGCATAGAAGACGAGACATGCCTTTCCTTAGGTATTTCTACTTCTATTGGAGACAATTTTACACACACTCTGCAGGAGAGGACATGAGGTGACCATGCTCCTGGAAGGCCGTCAGAAAGATTTCAGTGGCACTGGGAATAGGATCCTGGGAGAGTTCTCCCCATTCCTCAGCTGAGAACAGTGGGACTCCAGGGTGGACACTACACAGACAACATGATTCACATGCAGCAGCTAGGTCTAGAAGGGCCAGGAATATTGGCAGCCTGCTGGACAGAGGGCACCATGGGACTAGTCCCCAGTAGAATCCTGCACTTCTGGGCTGAGGTACACTCCTCTTAGTGTTCAGTGCTGCATACAACATTGCACAACTGTTTGTTTGGGGGAGCTAGAGTCGTGCTGTGTGGCTTCACAGGGCAAGGATTCTGGGAAGTTGTACCTGGCTTCCTCTGGATATGGCCCATGTCCTTTTCCCCTCTGGTTACTATAGTTTGTGTGCTTTTTGAGACATAAAGCTGAGACACACACATAACTACAAGGCAAGCCCTCTGAATCTGCTTAATGAGTTATTGGACTGATAGGTGGTCTTGGGGACTGGGCATCTCCTACTGAAAGACTACACTTCCCAGATCCCCATATGGTCTATGGGAATCATTTCCTTCCCTATAAAGGCTACAGCCAGATGCTTCCTATGGGAAATTTTTCCTCATGCATCCATATAGGTAAGATCTGAGACGCCCCCTTATTTTTTTTTAATTCAATAAACATAGTTCTGCCTAGAGGTTAGATTTGAATGCCCCCATCTGGCGCTTTCCAGCTCCTTTAATCCTAATAATATAATAGGAACAACCCTAGTACTCACAGTTAGTCTACAACAGGAGAAATTGATGACTTATGGTCAGCCCTGGGTGCTAAAACTAGGAGTTTTAGAAATGGATTATCATGGATAGCATTGCTTCCATGAGGGAAATGAATGTACTTTGTGGGAGTTTTGTTTCTTCTGGAGTCGGGATGTGACCCCAGGGCCTTATGCACGCTTGACAAGCACTCTATCACCAAGTGACATCCCAGCCCATGTTTTGCATTTCAAATGACTATACTAGCAGGTGTTTTGGATCATCCATTCATAAAGGTGAGGTTTTATGTACAAGCCTGTGTAGTCAGGATAATCTCTTGTTAAATAAGTTTTGGCTTCTGCTTGGTGCAAACTCGAGTAAATTACAGGCATTCGGGCATGCTGGTGACAGGGCTGGGGAGATGGCTCAATGCAGAACGTACTTGCTGGGCAAGCATGAGTTTGAGCCACAGCGTTTAAAGCTCTGCACAGAGGAAAGCACTTGGAATCCCAGTGTTGGAGAAGCGGAGATGGGAAGATCACTGGGGCTTGCTTGTCGGCCAGTCTGGCCAAATCAGTGAGTCCTGGGTACTGAGAGACCCTATTTCAAAAGCAAGGTGAAATAACCGAAAACCTCTGAGGTCAGTGTGTGGTCTCCGGATGTATCTGTGCAGTGTGGCACACACAGAGATCTACTGGTATAAAACTTCATTCGCCGTGGACAGCTATTCTTTCGAGATATGTCAGTATGGATTACAGAGGCTGCCCCAATTACTGTGCGCTGGAATTTTATTGAATCAAATTTTCTTTAAATAAATAGGTCATCAGCCTCTCTTTGGCAATCTTTTTATTATGTGGAAGGCATTGGTACCTAGGCCTTTGCTGACATATAATGGGCTCGTATTTTGTTTAGATTTTATTCCTAAGTAGGTCATTTAGAATTTGGATGATGTTTCTCAGTGAGTGGTCTTTCGAATGTACAGGGTTATTTATTTAATCCATGAATGATCTCAAGTTTTCTATAGCTACAGTGGTTTTGAAGAAGAAATTCTTTCTAAGGTTTGTAGCAGAACACTGGATTTGCCTCTCTCACAAACAGAAGGACTTTGCTGAGAAAACACACACACGCGCGCGCACGTGCACACACATACAAACACAGCCCGTGAGTCTGTCACAGAGTGGAAAGAGATGTTTGTTTGCATGGTGGAGGCCCGCGCTATGTGTGAGAATCACGTACAAATAAATGCAAGGTTAGCCACCTGCTCCTTGGAGATAGGTCCGTAGTATTTGCAGAACATGGTGCGCCTGCGTTAATCATTCTGAAACATTCCTTCGAGAGTCGCAAGTGGCGGCGTGTAGAAGCTCATAGCAGGCAGTTCTTAGAACCCGTGGAGATTGGCATCACTGGGTCTGAACCAAACGCTAGTTCCTTCTTTGTTTATGACAAGTGGGTTCGTTATAGTCATTAATGGAAGTTTATAACCCACTTGTGGTTCCATAAATACAGGTTACCCTGACAGCCTCATTACCAGCGATAAACACAGCACTTGATTTCTGAAGACACTTTACCGTAGATTTACATCTAATAACACATCCACCACGGTGAGAGCGGGAAAGCCATAATTTTCCCCAGAGTATGCCCATGCCAGCGAAGACTGATACAGACAAACCTGCTTGGGCTTAGAGGATGGTGTGCTTTTAAAACATAATAGAATAAGCTGTAAAGTCTAGACATGTGCATTATGTATGATGTATGTATTATGTATATAGCATATGCACATGTATACCCACACTGCCTCAAACACAGGACTCAGGAACTTAACTGATATAGCCAGGACTAGCTGGCAGCCTGGACAACAAACCCTGGGGCATAGTGGTTATGTTTTACCTCCATTTGCTCCTCCACATCCCAGCCTCTGTCCCCTGTCAATGTTGGGTCTCATCCTAGACTCTGCATTCAGAGTATCTGTCCACCACCTTATAAAAAAGGTTGACAGTTGACCCAAGTCAACCTACCCAAAAGCCCTCTTCTAGGAATTTACCAAGCACTGGGCCCTGATAACCCTCCTATTTCTCTCTCTCTTTGCCACCTTGCTTCTTTCTCTCTAGTCTATGACATTAACATATGCAAATAAGACTTTCATTATCATATGCAAATTATCATTTAGCCTCAACATCTGCAAGTGATCCATTCTATTGAGGTCAAGACATGCAAACAGTCCTCTAATAGTAACATATGCAAACTGTTCCCTAATATTACCATATACAGGTTGTCCCTTAACATACCATATGCAACAGGCCTCGGGTATTAACATATGTAAATGAGCCCTGAATTAATATGTGCAAATTATCCCCCAGCACTAGCATGTACAAATGGCCCCTGTCATTTGCATATACAAATTCACCTGGGATTAATTTATGCAAATATCTCTAAATCTAGCTCTCCCAGGCTGTCCTTTAGACTATGAAACAACCACCACTCTCTCACCAAGTGCCTTTCTGAACTGGACCAGAGGTGATTAGTTCATCTGCCCTAAGGCTGACTGAGGTGCTGTCATCTACCCCTAAAATAGGCTTGCTTTGAAAGAAGCCATTGCATTTCTCTACTATAGCTGAGAAATTCACAGCTGGCCTTCTTGGTGGTAGGTGCCTCTGATCCACTCCGATATTCGAGGATCAAAGCAGATCCTGCTCCTGCCATTTCCAGCCTATGCTTTGCAGCACCTCTGTCATGAGCACCCCAGCCATTAAGAAAAAGGCAAGTGGCAAAGAACAGAGCAGGGCAGATGGGCAGCGCAAACGCAGGTGCACTCACAGTCTACTGAAAGCATCTACCATCTTGGCCACATGTGGTTACAGGTGCAAAGGCATCTGGGAAGCCAGTTCCCACCTGGCTATTGAACCTGCCTGCAATGTTGCCCAAGGAGAGCTAGGATTTCCACCTCAGTTAAATGTGTCTTGCGTCCTAGAGACCACACGCAGAGCTAAATCCCCCTGCACCGCTGCACACAGCTCCACTACTGCAGAGAAGCCCACCAGTGGGCACTCAATGCAGGCACATTCATGAATGGTTTGACTCGTGGATTATTAAAAAGTACCTGTGTACAGCTGAGCAGTGGTGTCACACACCTTTAATCCCAGCACTTGGGAGACAGAGGTAGGTGGATCTCTGTGAGTTCGAGGCCAGCCTGGTCTACAAGAGCTAGTTCCAGGACAAGAACCAAAGCTACACAGAGAAACCCTGTCTCAATGATAAACAACAACCAAAAATAAAGTGTCAGCGTGCTCAATAAAAGAGGCACAAAAAGAATGGAAGTTAGAAGGGAATGAAAGAGAAGTCAATTAGGCTCAAAAGGAGAAATTTGAGTATTTTTGTTCCTTGTGAGATTTATTTAAAATTTGTGAGTGCATATATGTGTGATGGAGGAGGAGAGGAGAAGAAGAAATGGAAGGAGAAAATCGAGACAAAGGGGCCTGGGGCGGGGTGCGACTCTGGCACAAGTTTGGTGCACACAGAGTTCAGAGCATTGAGAGGAAAACCTTGGGTGGCTTACAAATACAGTGCACATTTTCAGAGGAATGTTCTGGAACTAGAAACTAATACTTTGCCAAGCAGGGATGAACACCCTAACATTGTCTGCGATCCACAAGCTGCTCTAGGATTCTCTGGAATCTGACAATGGAAGGAAGAAATGGGCCTCCAGGCTGCCTCCTGTTCAAGAGAGAAGGCTTGCCAGAAGCACCCTTTCCTGAGATCCAAGAGATAAAAACCTTTCCAGAGCTTCATCTCCTAGGGCACCAAGTCCAGCTAAACACCAGCACCCAGCACCCACAGCTGCACGAGGCTCTCCTGTCTGCAGAACAGCACAGACACTGCTTATAGCTGGACACCAAACACAGGATGGATGCTGTGCAGGCCTCCTGATCAATGTAGGAGAACACACTCCTCAGTTCAAACACCAGTAGATACCATGCTGAATTTTTGGAAATGTTTCCTGTCCCTTGTTTTCTCTCATTAATAGTGGCCAAGAATAAAATAAGTTCCATTTTCTGAGTGGTGGTAGACAGGTACCCCATTGGTAATCAGTCTACTTCTAATTGCTGAGCAAGCTGACTACATGTTACATGCTGGTTATATAATGTTCAGTCCTTGCTCTGTCTTGACATTGGTCAACAGGCATGAGCCTTCCCAGACACCACTATCCATCCTGTGGGAGTCATGCCCCCATGCTCTCATGTTCCCTTGGAGTGGCACAGAGCCAGATCTTAGACCACAGGGAAAGTCTTGACTACACCTCTTCCATCCCGACTTGGAAACTGTGGTGGTTTGAATGAGAAATCTCCCCAACAGGCTCACATAATTGACACTGTTTGAGGTTAGCAGAACCATTTAGAAGGTAAAGCCTTGTTGGAGGAAGTATTTCACTGGAGGTAGGTTTTGAGAACATATGGCCTTCCCGTTTGATCTCTGCTTTCTGTGTGATTGAAATTATGATCTGTCAGCTTCCCGCTCTGGCTGCCACGCCATCCTCACCATCATGAAGATTTCCCCCACCGGAACAATAGCCAGTATAAAGTCTTTCTTCCATAAGTTGCTTTTAGTCACGGTGCTTTATTACAGCAACATAAAAGTAACTAATACAAGGGCTATGCCAATTTATGCACGCAGCTAAGACAGACACAGACGGGAGAGAGAGACCAGAGTGATCAACACTAGCATGTTCTCCAGCAGGAAACATATTTGAATGTGCAGTGTTGACGTCGGCATATGTGTTTATGAAGCTGGCACTTGCACTATTGAAATACTGTGTACTACACACAACACATCACAGGCAAAAATCAAAAGTGTTCAGATGAAAAATAAATATGTTGAGAAGTAATGGCTATTCTCTCGTTCCTAAGAGCCCTCTGGCACATCCCCAGGATGCACACGCATTAGAGAGATGTTCCGTTACCATATGGGGCATTGGTACATGCTGAGATGGAGCCCAAACCCCACTGCAGGATCTATGTGTTCCATTCTCAGCAAGAGTAAAGGCAATATGGTAGTATGAATGTAATTGGCCCCAATAAACTCATAGGGAGTGGTACTATTAGGAGGTGTGGCTTTGTTGGAAGTAGGTATGGCCTTGTTGGAAGAAGTATGTTACCGCAGAGGTGAACTTTGAGGTCTCATAGGTGCTCAAGCCATGTCCAGTATCTGAGTTCACTTCCTGTTGCCTACGGGTTAAGATGTAGCTTCTTCCCCACTTACACCTCCTTCCCCAGCACCATGTTGCCCTATGACGATAAAGGACTAGACCTCTGAAAATATAAGCCTCGCCAATTAAATGTTTTTTCTTTATTTGAGTTGCTATGGTCATTGTGTCTCTTCACAGCAATGGGGGTGGGGGAGGCGCATCCAGAAAAGTTCATAGCACCTGGCTGTCAGACAGTTGCTACCTGCTAGAGGTTAAGAAGGAAAAAGCCAAAGCCCAAGAAGGATTTATTCACCAGGAAGGAAAGACCCCATGCCTGAGGGGGATGGAGACAAGAATAGAAACAGGTGTGTCATCAGGAGAAGTTGTGGTCAGAAAAGGATTGTAGTTTCTGAAGGGAGTGTAGCTTCCAGAAAGATATAGCTTCTCACTAGCCAAGTCCCATACTGCACAACTTGTGGGTAAAGCGTGGATTAATTAAACCCAAAGAGCCCGTGCCGTGAAATCCAGGGAGACATCCCAGGCTGGAGCCCACCCACGCCCTTATTCATAAGGCAGTTTTATTGACCTTCCAAGTTCAGGCTGCCACTAAACCTTTGCTGTGACCATCTTCCCATTAATTTCAGCTACTGTGCCACCTTCCCAGAATTCTGCCAGCTGGTCCTGGTGCACAAACATAGTCATGCTGAAAGAATCAGCTTAATGCTATCAGTCACTTCTGAGACTTTATTAGTCCATCAGTGTGTCGATATGTGTGTGTGTGTATATATATAGAGAGAGTGTGTGTATATGTGTGTGGTGTGTGTGTGTAGAGAGAGAGATAGTGTGTGTGTGTGTGTGTCAGATGGGTGAATGAATGAGCCAGTTAATGAATGAACTAAGAAGTAAGAAAACAACTGAATGTCCATGACGACACCCTCACTAGTAACATTTTAGTGACCATTCTCCCACGTACCTCTTGATTCATGCACTATCTATAATTCTATATAATTAGGACAAAACCCAGATTGGTCACACGGGCATCAACTGGAACACTCACCACCAGGGGGGTTCTGGTCAAAGGTAGTATAGTATAAATGGGACCTCCGTAAGTTAAGCCCCGTGCATCGTGGGCATCTGTATGTTATGGCTGTGAATGAGGCATGCTGCTGTGACCACAGATGGTTCCGGTTTCTTTATCAGCTCCAAAGGTAACTAAACAAGCCTGATGCAGAGAGCTGCCTGGCTGCCGACCAACTCAGGAAAGGAATATCCAGTGAAGGAAAGCCCAGCCACAGAACACTGCAGCCGGGCCTCTGTGGTATGAAGTTCCCTCCCAGGCCAGCTGCCTGCTTGGAAGACCCCTGATGTCTCTTGGGTGTCAGAGCCTCTGCAGTCCCAGCATATGCCAAGTGGCTTCCTTTGCCAGTATAGTGATCACTGACTTGTTCAGGCTGCACCAGAGCTTAGAGCTTCCTGCAGCCTTACAGCTCCCGGGCCCAGCTTTTCTCCTCACAACTCAGGGCAAATAACATGGTCAAAGGTCTGTTTCTCTTCTGGCCTTAGCTCAGGGGAGACGTGACAGAGATGGATGGAGAGGGTTGTCAATGCCACAATGTGGATGCTGATGAGAGGCGACTCCCCTCTCCCAACAGAATACACTGTCTAGAGAGGACAGTGGCATGTGTGAGCAGGGCCAGGAACCAAGCTGTGATTCTTCTGCTTGGTCATGCAGTGAGCCATTCAACGGACACCTCCTGAGACCCATCTGGCTTCCAAGTGCTTTCCACAGCACTGGGAATGCACAGAGAGGAAGCCATATCCCAACCATTCTAGAACGAGTGAGAGACAGACACAGAGAGTGTATGTATGCATGTGTACACACAGGTATGATGCTGATGTCCCCTGTAGGTTGTTGCCAAGGGCTGGGAGTGAAGGTACTATAGAGAATGTCCGTGGCTTATTGCTTACATTCATGCCAAGAAGCTATGGTGGGCAGAGGGAAACATGCAGACAGGTTCAAGGCTGCCTCTCATTTGATTTGCTCTCTGTCTGGTGACAGGAATAGGGAAAAACAAGCAAACAAACAAATTACCCTGGTCCCTATAGAAACCACCACCCAGCAGTTCAGAAGGTTATTTGCTATTGCTTGAAAGTGAAGACACCTCCAGGGGCTCATGTTTGGGCCTTGATTGACAGCTTATGAGCTTGGGAAAGTGATCAGATCATGAGGACCTGATTGACAGATTAACACACTTACATATCAATAATAGAAAGGCCTTACTGTGGTAAAGGAGACAGGGACTTGGAGAAAGTGGGTCACAGATGTGTGTATAAGGGCTAAATCTTGTTCTGTTCCCGTCCTGTCCACCATGACATGAGATATTCCACCATGCCTTCCTTGTTGTGAGAGACAGAACCCTCCAAAACCCTGAACTAAAATCAGTAATCCCTCCTTGAGTCTCTCCCAGGCAACTGAGCATAACCAAGATGGTTACCACACTGTTCAAATGTTTCACCACTAAGTTTTAAGTTTGATATATAAGGTGCATGGTATATGTATGTGGGCACACAAGCAAATGCAGGTGTGTGAGAGTATGTATGAATGTGGAGGCCAGAAGAGAAGGCCAGGTGCCCTTCTTGTTGACAGAGGTTGTCCTGCCTGGTCCCACAATTATTTAGTCCAAAAGAAGCACTACATTAACTGTAAATTGATTGGCCTATTGACTCAGGCTTCTCATTAACTCTTATAACTTATATTAGCCCATAAGTCTTCTCTGTGTTAGCCATGTGACTTGGAACCTTTTTTCGGCAAGGCAGTCACATCTTGCTCCCTCTGCATCTGGGTGACAACTACAGAATAACCTTTCCTCTTCCCAGAATTCTCCTGTTCTCCTTGCCCGGCCTCTACTTCCTTCCTGGTTGCCCCACCTATACTTCCTGCCTGGCTACTGACCAATCAGTGTTTACTTAAAATACAAGTGACAGGGTACAGACCATTGTCCCACAACACTGTCTCTATTCACTCTCTGCTTTATTCCCTGGAGACAGGTTCTCTTACTGGTTTTTGGCTAAGAAGGAAGGCTAGCAAGCCCCAGAAATCTTCCTGTCCCTGCCCAGAGCCTGGGACACATAGGTCCATAAAGCCATGCCCAGCTTTTGGTATGAGTGCTGAGGATGTAAACTCAGAACCCTGTGGTTACACAACAAGAGTTCTACCCATGGAGCCATCTCCCAGCTCCTCGCTACATCTTTTTTTTAAATTTCTTTTATTTTTTCTGATGGAGGAGTGTCTATGTGTTACTTTCATTATTAATAAAGATACTGCCTTGGCCCTTTAAGAGAACAGAAAATTAGGTAGGCAGAGTAGACAGAACAGAATTCTGGGAAAGAGGGGGAGACGCTTCAGGCAGTCTCCATGATTCTCCTCTCTGAGATGGACGCAGGTTAAGATCTCTCCTGGTAAGCCACACCTCGTGGTGCTACACAGATTACTAAATATGGGTTAAAGGAAGATGTGAGAATTAGCCAATAAGAGGCTGAAACTATGGGCCAGGCAGTGTTTAAAAGAATACAGTTTCCGTGTAATTATTTCAGGTAAAGCTAGCCAGGTGGCGGAACACAGCCCCGCCGCTTCCTTCTACAGATTGGTGCTCCAATGTGGTGGCTAAATCCACTTAAAAACCTGAGAGGGCTTTAAATAAAGGAGAGAGAGAGTTTAACACAGCTTTTTGCTGTTTGCCTGGACGTGCCGTAGAGAGATTTCCTGTTTCGGCAATAGCGGCAGAGAAAACGCTGAGTCATTTTAAAACGCGGCTTCCTGGTGCTGTGCCGCCAGTGCAAACTCTGGCTATAAAGCATTTCAATGGCTTTTATGGGCCTGGATATTTGTGTTCCCGCTTGGGATAGGAAGGAGAGTGCACTGAGACCCGGCCGATGGCTCCCTGCTCCCTGCCTGCACCTGGGCAGATGGCGGAATCAGGCTTAGGTGAGCAGGAGAACATGGCGGATTTCTGCCGCCATAGAGAGATGTTTTAAGACTGCGCGGTGCTCTGCCCATCAGATTTGGCTGTAACTTGGATGAAAAGAGTTTCTGTGCTGCAGGCACAGTCTCAGAATTAAACTGCTGAGTGCGGCTCCAATGTGGACTGCTGTGTGCCTGGGACTGTGTGCGGCTCAGGGGCACCAAATGACTGAGGCAGGAGCGGCTCTGGCTCTGCTCCGCCATGCTGAATTGTGCTGATTTCAGGCAGGATCTATTGTAATTACCATGATAACAGAGCAGTTAAGGTTTAGACTTGGCTGAAAACAGGCCGTACCGTATTACCTCTACATGGTGCAACTTAAGTTTTTAAGAAGTGCTTAACCTTTTAAGAAGTGCTCCTGGATAGTAAAAAAATTACAGATTCACAATAGGACAGATTCAGACATAAAAGACTTTTAAATGAGTCACAATGTTGGATGAATGTATGTAGGCTTGAGAGAGAAGAAGAAAATATAAAAAATAAAGTTAATGCCTAAAAAAAGGGTAAAGTCTTTAAAGAGACAGAATAAAGTAAAGTGATAGAGTGAAAATAAGCCACGTAAAAATGGAAAATTCACAGAGAGTCTGGATGATGTATTTTATTGTGTTTTCTTTGAAATTTTTGACTGTAAAGGAGCTAAATACAGAGAGACATTTCATTATATGGGCTGCCAGGCTAGACCAGAATGGACATCTTAACGGTATGACTTCAGGATTTGGATCTAAGAACATGATGCTTTGGAAAAGAGTTTCTTCTTTTGTTTTCACAGAGGACGAGACTCTGTGGATTGCTTCTATTCCAATATGATATGATAGACCACGCCCTCCTGAAAGGTTGCTGTGAACACCCTCAAAAAAATTACTTCACTCTACTGCCGACTGAGATGAACCTGGCACAAAGGTTACACCATGAAAGATCTGATTAACAGCGCCCCCATTCAGCAGGAAGCAGTTTGGAGAGAAAAAACTGCGCCCATTTTCCCAAATATTGTTTATAAATGTTCTTTTACATTTAAAGGGGGATATGATATAGAGATGAATAATTTGCAATGGTATGGATTTTAAGGTCAATTTGTTATATGTATATGTATTTCTGATCTTGATTAAGCTATTTTGATTGTGTAGTTCATTTTAAAAACTGTAATGTATAATTAGGAAATATAGGTTGTTAATGGATAATCATCGATTATAGTTAAGCTTGTAGTCATGTTAGTTAGATTTTCTAGATATATAGAGATATACTTTAGTTAAATAGGCATTCTTCATATATTTCAGATAGGCATTCTTCATATCTTTCAAAGACTGCAGAATATGGCATTTAATGTTTTAATAACTTAGGGTTTTTCATGACAATGAGACACGTCTGCTCCTGGCAGCACCAATCTACTTCGAGAGGAAGATGGGCATCGAAGAGGCTACTTATGGAGTTTGTTAGCCATTTGGGCAAGAAACTGCTCTTGCCTGGACTATTGCATAAACTGGACATAAAGAACCCACAGAGAGAGGACTGCTAAACTTGCCTAAAGGTGAGATGTTCCTTCTGGGTTCCTGATTCATGAAAGAGTCTGCGAGACATTCTGCAGGACACAGCAGAAAGTGACTGAACTGTCTTTGGAATTTCCTGCTTCATGGAAATGTCTGCTGGATACTTATGGGCCTGTAGGCCGAAGATGGATGCCCCAACGGTACAGAGGAACTTTGGGTGACTGTCCAGGCAGCGAGTTGTCTCTGTCATTTCTAGAGTTTGAAAGTTGCAAATGACTTGTTTACTTAGGTAATATTATATCCTTCTGGAGTCTTTGATGGAGTTGAAGAATAAATAGATAGTTATAGCTTTCCTTAGTTATGATAAAAGATAAAATAAATCTAAATATTGTAACTGTAATACTTGCTTGATAACTGTTTTGTTATATGTAATTTTGCTATGTTAAAGTTGAAGCCTTTCTTTTTTGTTTAAACAGAAAAAGGGGAAATGATGGAGGAGAGTTATCTGTCTATGTTACTTTCATTGGTTAATTAATAAAGAAAACTGCCTTGGCCCTTTAAGAGAACAGAAAATTAGGTAGGCGGAATAGATAGAACAGAATTCTGGGAGAGTTGGGGAGACGCTTCAGGCAGTCGCCATAGTGAGTCACCATGATTCTCCTCTCCGAGATGGATGCAGGTTAAGATCTCTCCTGGTAAGCCACACCTCGTGGTGCTACACGGATTACTAAATATGGGTTAAAGGAAGATGTGAGAATTAGCCAATAAGAGGCTGAAACTATGGGCCAGGCAGTGTTTTAAAAGAATACAGTTTCCGTGTAATTATTTTGAGTAAAGCTAGCCGGGTGGCAGAAAGCAGCCCGCCGTTCCTTCTACATTTTTCTTTATTTTACATTCCAACCACAGTTCTCCAACCCACCCCTCCTCCCGCCTGCCCCACTTCCCCTCCAGTCCATACCCCATCCACTCCTCCCAATGGGTAAGGGTTCCCATAGCAAGTCAACAAAGTCTGGTACATTAAGCTGGGACAGGACCAAGGCCCTCCCCCAGCATGGAGGTTGAACATGGCATCCCACCATAGGGAATGGGCTCCAAGAAGCTCATGTGCCAGGGATAGATCCTAGTCCGACTGCCAGGATCCTCTCAGATAGTCCAAGCTTTACACTATCTCCCACATATGGAGGGCATTGTTCTGTGTCATGGAAGCTCTACAGTTGTGGGTCTAGAGTTCATGATTGTCCATGAGCTTGGTTCAATGTCTCTGTAGATTTCTCCATCACGATCTTGACCTCCCTTACTCTTATAGGTGAATAGGCTGCTTATAGATTTACAAGCATCCTCAATACTCCCTGCAAACCAGCTTCTCTAGGTCCAGAAGAGATGGAGCAGGAAGGGATCATACACATAAAGGACAGTAAAGGATGGAAATGGAGAGAAGGTGAGACAGGACAGTCAAGGCTAAGGGCAGAAGATGTAACAAACACAAAATACTACAGTCACTAGAGGTGTACACAGGCTGCCAAGCCCTGAGGGCCAAAGGTTACCCTCCCTGTAGTTCTGGGGGCTTTGACACTGGCCACTAGGGAGTGGAGCATTGCACCACCAAGGTCCATCTTCAGTAGCTATGGCTACAGAGGTCTAGATGGTCATTAATGTCCAGAGCAACAAGTCCCCAAGCTGCAGATAGAGAGCCATGAGCTTCTGGCTCCAAAGCCCAGAGCAGTAGGCCACTGGTTTTCAAAGCCTGGAGCTGGGAGTCTCTGGCTCTGCCAGTGTAGTCCCCAGGCCTGGGAAACTCTGGAGCCTGGGATTGCCAAAACCTAGTAGTTTCTCAGCTATTTACGATCCTTACGTGACCAGAGCAGAAGGACCTGAGGCAGATCGGATCTGAAACGCAGAATGCCTCTAGGAATCAATTCTCACTTTCTTCGCAGTTCATCTTGAAATGATTACTAACCAGCTCTGACCCCTCACAACAAAACAAAAGCAAGCGAGACACTGGCTTGCCCTCCAGCCTCAGATATTAGACACAGGCCTGAAGTTTAAATCTGCCTCTGGAGTTCCAAATTTAGACAAGTCAATAATCTCCACATAGAAAACGGGACAGATATTTACAGAGAAGCAGCTCTTGGGTGACAGTGCCAGCAGCAGGGTTTTATAACTTGGGCCACCTCCCAGATCTCAGATCATTGCAGTGCATAGGGGACCAAGATTCGCCTGATATTCAGGGTTTGGAATAAGTCGTAATTTTGTTGGTGGTGAAGAGCCTCAAACCTCAATTTTTACCACACACTTACTACAATTGCAGGCTGCTTTCTGTTGCTCTCAAGATGATCAATTTTTGAAGGGAATTGCTTAAACATACATTGGTTGAAGAAAACTTTCCATACAAAAAGCAGGACGCCAGCCAGCAAACACACATGTTCTAGGATGTCTTTGGGAGAGCTATAGCTTTTTCTTTTCTTTTTGGTTTTTTTGAGACAGGGTCTCTCAGTAGCTTTGGAGCCTGTCCTAGAACTAGCTCTTGTAGATCAGGGTGGCCTTGAGCTCACAGAGATCCACCTGCCTCTGCCTCCCCAGTTCTGGGATTAAAGGTGTGCGCCACCACTGCCCAGCTGGAGCTACAGCTTTTAATTAAGTATTTTCATGGAACAAATATCAGGATGTTGTAAATAATGAAATCAGAATGAATGCGACTGTGAGAAACGCTTCTTTCCTTGCAGATTTCTGTCCATACCTTTCCTCTCCTTTGCTATGCATACTCTGGGAGAGTAAGATGTGTGGACATCTGGATTTGACAGAGTAATAATCATGTTGTGTGTGCTAACTTGGTTTTATGAAATTAGAACCAAGCCCACTCAGTGGCCACCTTGGTGGAGATGTGGGCGGTTTCCGGTCCTGGATTCTGGCTAGTGTTTCATATATGCTTCACGTGCACTTCCCGAGTATTTGCTTTAGGGTCTCCTAGTCTAACTTTAACTATCAATTTGGTCTAGCCAAGGAGTACAGAGAAGACTGCATCAGTGGACCGGCGGCCCAGATTAGACTTGTCTGTGGGAATTGTCTTGGTTGTTCATTGATACAGGAGGACCCAGCCCACTGTAGGTGGCACCGCTCCTTAGGCAGGTTGCCCTGGCCTGTATAAGAAAGCTAGCCTGAGAGAAATCAGTAAGTAGAGTTCCTTTACAGTCCCTGCCATATAGTGAAGTAAGTCTCTTGGCTGGAGTAATGTGCGGAATAGCAAGTAGGCCTGTGGTTCGAGTTCTTCCTTTGACTTCCTGCCGCTGACTTCCCTCACTGATGGACATTGACATCAGAGTAAACCAAACCAGCCAGTGGTGGTGCTTGCCTTTAGTCCTAGCACTCAGCAGGCAAAGACAGGCAGATCTCTGTGAGTTCAAGGCCAGTCTGGTCTACAGAGTGGGTTCCAAGAGAGCCAGGGCTACACAAAGAAACCATGTCTGGGGGAGCAGGAGGGTTGTAAGCCAAAAAAAAAAAACCCTTTCTTCCACTAAGTTTCCTTTGGTCAGAATGTCTTATCACCGCAAGAGAAAGGAAACCAGAATACAGAACCAACAGTAGACAAAAGGACTGCCATGTCAGAGAGACATGTGGGTCAATTATGCACGTGGAGGGGGTACATGTATGTGAGGATGCTTTTGCACAATTGTGTGTGTGTGCATGTTTGTGTGTGACTGAACTTGTGTGTGCACTGGAGGCAGGTGTTCCTCAAGCATCATGTGCCTTTGTTTTGAAACAGCCTCACCATTGGCCTGAAATCCAGAAATTTGACCATGTTGATTGGCCAGTGAGACACAGGGATTCATCTGTTGCTACCTCCCGAGGAGTGACGGCTGAAAACTTGTGCCACCACACCAGGCTTCTTTTTATTTTTGACTTGTGTCCTGGGGTTCAATTCGGGTCCTCTCTTATAAGCATTTTAGGGACTGAAGTATCCTTCCAGCCCCACAGGTTCGCAGATTCATTTTTGATGTACTTTGGATAGCTGTACTAGCAACATTTTGTTTCTGTGATCAAAGACCACAGCTGAAACTGGCTCATGGATAAAAGAGTATATTTTGGCTTATGGTTCCAGATGGAGAATGCAAAATGGTACGAGAGATATGGCTGTCAGCATAGAGAGTGGACAGATCACAACTCAATCCCATGCAGAAAGCAAAGGCAAACAGGAAGTGGGGCAAGGCTATAAACTCTAAAGCCCACCCAGACCAGTGACATACTTCCTCCAGGAAGGCTCCAACTCCTAAAGGTTCTGCTTCCCAAACAGTACCACCTACAGGGGAAACAAGTGTCCACACAGCTGAGCCTGTGGGGGGCATTTCTCACTCAAAGCATTACATCTATGCGACAATATTTGCCCATCTCCACATTTGCTGACATTAACACTATGACTATAGAGAGCTGTCTTACCTTTCTTTATTTTCCTATCTTTAATCTCTTTCTGTCCTTAAAAACCTTCACATCCTCTATTTGTTTCTCTATTATGATGTTGGCTCAAGTTTAATTGTGTATTAAAAATGATTCCACTTAGGGAAATCAATCTGTGGATACTCCTAGAATTTATTTCAGTGTAAATGAAGCTTTATTTTTCTATTTGTTTTTTTTTATCAGTATATTTACTAAATGATCTGCCCACCCCAGTGCCTGCGATAAAAAATTCTGTCATTAATATATATTAAAGCGACCCCTGCATTGTGGCTGATTTTGGCTTTGCAACCGTGTCATTAGGCTGAGGACCTTCTCACAGTCCGGATGCCTTTTGACACACTTTAGTATCATTTAGGGTCATTTTCATCCTGTGGCCTTTTCTTTGTGGGGCTATTTTGATGTCTCACATTTCAATAGGAGCCATTCCCGTTTGCATGTTTTCAAAGGCACTTTGAGTTTCGAAAAGAATAAAAGAAACAGGAAAGAAGAAAGACGTAGAAATGGGGCATAGAGTGTTATAAAAATCACTCCCAGGTTTGGACCACACCAACCTCCAGTCAAAAAGTAGCACATACCAGTCAATTATGGGGTGATGGCCCGCAGCAGTCATTCTCCCAGGAAGGCAAGTGGCTAAGTGTACTGTTGAAGGACCCAGGTGATGCCTGAGTTGACTACCCTGGATACTCCACACACAGTAACCTTCACAAAGACAGTGGGGTGGTGGTGGTTTCCACACTTTTGGCAACAGCCTTATACCCAATGAAGATGAACATGCCTTTTCTCTCTCTCCAGTTTGAAGGTGAGGTGCAGTCTCATAGAGCAGTGGTTCTCAACCTTCCTAATGCTGTAACCCTTTAATCCAGTTCCTCATGTTATTGTTACCCCAACCATAAATTATTTTGTTGCTACTTCATAACTGTAAATTTTGTTACTATTATGAATCATAATGAAAACATGTATCTTAGGCAACCCCTGTGAAAGGATTGTTATACCACTGAAGGGGTTGAGACCCATAGGCTGAGAAACACTGCCAAAGACGAAGCTCTAGGATGTCCCCAGGAGCTACTAGGAGGAAGCCTTCTCTCTACCACCTTTTTCTTTCAACCCACTAAGCTTTGTGAGAGTTTGGGGATCTCAGCTACTTTACCACAAAGAAAAAGCAATTATAAAGTGAACTTCTGTGATGGAAGAATGTTCTGGTTAGCTTTTCTATTGCTTTGGTGAAGCACTATAACCAAATGCTTGAGGAAGAAAAGGTGTGTTTTAGATGAAGCTTTCAGGTCACAGTCCATGACTAAAAGAAGTCAGGGCAGGAACTCAAGCAAGAACTTGGGAGCACAGTAGCACAGACACTGAGAGAAACTATCAATGAATGGGACCTCCTGAAACTGAAAAGCTTCTGTAAAGCAAAGGACACGGTCAACAAGACAAAACGACAGCCTACAGAATGGGAAAAGATCTTCATTAACCCCACATCAGACAGAGGGATGATCTCCAAAATATACGAAGAAATCAAAGAATTGGTCATCAAAAGAACAAATAATCCAATCAAAAACGGAGTACAGACCTAGACAGAGAACTCTCAACAGAGGAATCTAAAATGGCTGAAAGATACTTAAGGAAATGCTCAACATTCTTAGCCATCAGAGAAATGCAAATCAAACAATTCTGAGATTCCATCTTACACCTGTAAGAATGGCCAAGATCAAAAACACTGAAAACAACTTATGCTGGAGAGGTTGTGTGGTAAAGGCAACATTCCTCCATTGCTGGTGGGAGTGTAAACTTGTACAGCCCCTTTGGATATCAGTATGGTGATTTCTCAGAAAATTAGGAAATAACCTTCCTCAAGACCCAACAATACCACTTTTGGGTATATACCCAAAGGATGCTCAATCATACCACAAGGACAAGTGCTCAGCAGCATTGTTTGTCATAGCCAGAACCTGGAAACAACCTAAATGCCCCTAGACCAAAGAATGGATAAGGAAAATGTGATGCATTTACACAATGGAGTCCTGCACAGCAGAAAAAAATAACAAATGGATGGATCTAGAAAACATCATATCGAGTGAGGTAACCCAGACTCAGAAAGACAATTATCACATGTACTCACTCATAAGTGGTTTTTAAACATAAAGCAAAGAAAACCAGCCTACAAAATGAGCCTGAAACAGGACCAGTGACGGTCCTTCAGGTTAGAGAAAGCATCTAACGTTTGCAAGTTTTTTTATTGTCTTGTATTCATCTTAAAATTTTACCTGTTTTATGTTATTGTGGTAAGAGCCCTGCTAGGGCTTGAGTATGCTCGCAAATATCCCATAATAAAAACTTGATTCTTAATTCATTGGTGGTGAGACCTGGGTCTCTAAAGAGGTGATAAAGTCAGAAGCACTCTGCCCTCAGGAGATGGGTTAGCAATCACAGGGGTTTCCTAGTTGGAAACCATGCCTTCAGCCTTCTTCCTTCTGTCCTCTGCCAGCCACCATGCTGCCTGCAAGATACTACAGTCCCTACACCTTGGACCTTTCAGCCTCCAGAGCTGTAAGGAATTAATCTCTGTTACTGATCACTTAACCAGTTTTATGCACTCTGTGATAGTCCCCCAGAGTAAGAGAAACACTTACCATTGGGATTTCCACTCCTAATAAGTTCTAGTGCATAGTAACTGTAGCCGCCACAACACACAGAAGCTTTGTAAACAGTTCCACCTTGTGTAATTGAAAAATTGTGCCCACCTACCCATGATTCCCCTTTCCTGACCCCGGCTAAGGTGACCAACCATGCTTGTACTCTATTTCTGTATGTTCAGTCATTTTATGTCCCATCTGCTGTTGACATCTTGGATGCACAGAGCAAATGCAGTTTCTTTACATTTTTACAGCATCCACATCCGCACTTAAGCAGTCAGTGATGTTGAAGGACTGCGTGTTGGTCCAGCTGGGTGGCTCCATTCTGGCACTAATGCTCTGCATGACCATCGAGACGTGAAAGGCAACTCAGCTGCCTCTGTGCCCTCCAATTCAGAGAGAACATGAGAGTGGGAGCAGGTGTTCTTAGGTGCAGGCCAGGCAGATGCAGGGTCCCCTTCACATCCACTCTGGGCTGGAGATCATACCTCTGAGCTGGCTATTAGCTCTTTTAGCACTGTCTGGCAACAGATGGTCTTCTAGAACCTTCTGTGAAGCCAATGGCTGGAGCAAAGCCGTGGTTCATGGAATCCCAAGTTGTGGTTAAGTTTCTCATGGCCTGTCTTCTCTCATGCTCTGTAGTCAGCCCTACAGTCTGTAACTGTGCATTTATTTATTAATTTTACTTCATGAACACTTAACATAGCTCTTCTTGCACCTACTTATGATTGTCTGATGAGCCAAGGAGCCACCTGAATTAATCCTTGACACTCCACTGCTAAGTGAAATGCTCTTAAATATACACATATATTTAAATACATATATTGATTAAAATATCATTATTTTAATGGGAAAATTATGATTTCCATTCCAGGTAGACAACTCTTTAGATGTCAAAAGCTTCATCAGTATTTGTGTCCCATTTAATGGTGTGTGTGTGTGTGTGTGTGTGTGTGTGTGTGTGTGTGTGTGTGTATGTGTGTATACTGAAAAAAATGTCTCAATCATCATCAGGACCAAATAGACACCCAGTGGTCCTCATTCTTGCTGTTGGTTCTATGTTTATTTGTTGGTAGGAAAGGCAGGAGAAGGTTTTCCTGGAGCAGTGCAGTGCAGGGTGTAGGTATTTGGTCCCCAGGACACATGTATGAAGCCAAAAGCAGTAGCAGGTGGTTATGATCCCAGCACTGGAGAGACAGAGACAGAGGAGCTCTCGGGTTCAGGGGTCAGGTAGCCAAAACAACTTGGCAAGTTTCAGGCTGAGAGACCCTGATTTTAAAAAAGATGTGTATTGCACACATGCATGTGAATACATCTTTGTAGATACCTGAAGACATTCTCAAGTATTATATCTCAAGTACTGTCCACCGTTTTGTGTGTGTGTGTGTGTGTGTGTGTGTGTGTGTGTGGTGTGTGTGTTTTAAACAAGAGCCTATTCTTACCAACATGAATTGCTTTCCTTCACATATCAATTCTCCTATGTCTGTGTGAAAACCTTTGACAGTAACCATCCCGGGAACTGGAGGACGGCATTAGCTCCACTGCTTCTGGGACTAAAATGTCATCTTAGGAGAGGAACAGCTTCTCCACGATCGCCCCTCTGGCAAGGCTTTCCCTCACTGAACTTCAGGCTCTCGACAGACACCAGAGCACAGAACTTGTAGCTCCCTTCCAAGGCAGCATTCGATGGCCCCCGCGTCAGGGCACTTAGCAGACCCCTTGCCGGAATGCTGTGATTTGCCAGCTGCCTGCCAGCCGCTCCACAGCCCACACATTTAAGTAAAGATTTCACAGCCATTACCAGTCTCAGTAATGACACCTGCTGAAAGCTAAGTGCTCTGCCCGTCGCAAACCACAAAGAAAACACAGGCAGCTGAAGATGGACACTGTGATAAACAAGAAGGGACGGCTGTGCTTTTAATTGATTGATTCTCCTCTCTGAAGTCCCCTTGGCGTTCTGCAGACATAACCAGTCTTGTCCTCGGGTGTCGATGGTCAAGAATGAGAGCGCATGCCAGGTCCGTGGCATGGTTCTCTCAGGCGGATGAATAAGGGCAGAACGGGTAGACCAGCCTCGGGCTCCTCCTGTAACTCGAGCTTGCTTTGGTGTTTATAGATTCCCAGGTCAAAGTTCAAGGTCACCACACTACGTGGAGATGCCACCTCAGAACGCAGGCCAGTGTTCTGCATGGTGACCATGGCTGTAGTTCCAGGTGAGAACCAGAAGCAGCCACATGGAACATTTAGGGTCAGCCTTCAAACAACTCAAAGTCTTTTGATCTTCTCACCTCCTTCAGCATTTCCTGACCAAGGCGCAGGCCTTAACAGGAATTAATTCACCTCTGGTACTGTTTTGACAGACAGTCCAAAGGAACCCATGTGTCTTATAATCATTATAGCTATTTTCTGTTGCTGCGTTAAACATCATGACCAAAAGGCAACTTGGAAAGGAAAGAATTTAACGTACAGCTGGTGCTCGTTATGGAAGAAGCCAAGGCAGGAATTCAAGACACAAGCCTCAGGGTAGGAATGAAGCAGAGAATGTTAGCAGGAACACTGCTCACTAGCCTGCTCTTCTTGGCTTGCTCAGTTTGCTTTTTCACCCAGCCCACTACCATCTTCCTAGGGATGGGACCACTCATAGTGGGCTGGGCCTTCCCACATCAATCATCAGTCAAGAAAATGCTCCTACCTGCTTGCCTACAGGTCGATCTGATGGAAGCAAATCCTAACCATCATAGCTCAGTTATCCTCTCCTGGTGTACAGAAATAAAGATATGGAGCGAGACAGGTACATACTCAGCTAACTTCAAATCTCTGACTCTTGGTCAGACATGGGTACATGGTATGAACAGGACAGGGGTATCAGGCAGGTTATAGCTTCACCTCTATACCCAAGAAATTTTTATAGGACCCTGGGCATTTAGCTCTATAATACAAGTGTACAAATCAAGCGTTTATTGATCATAAATCATAAACAATTTATTTTAAAACAATTCTTTGGACTGCATATAACTTTGCCATTTTTTAAAGTCAGAAGAAAATTTGAATATTCATGAGATGGATTGCCTGTTCATTTTTACACAAGAAAATAAATCTTGGTTGAATGTCCAATATTGCAGGATGAAGAGTATCTCTGCTGTTTTTCAGAGCTGATCGATAATTTGATTTTATAATCATCTGTGCTGAGAATTCTGCTTCATACAAATGCATAGTATAAAATGGAAGAAATGTTCAGAGCCATTTCAGAAATTATTGGAAATTTTCTTTCCAATCTGGAGCCAAAATTAATTCATCATTCCTTATGAAATTCAAGTCAGCAACTCAAACAGCAGTTTTTTTTTAAATCAACCATCCTAACACCACACAATCCAAAGATATACAAATTTGACACACTAAGGCAGGAAGGTAAGAAAATATTAAAATATGAAAAAAGTCTTTGTTTTCCATTATTAAACTCTTCTGTTTCCATAACAACAGAAAACTTTGTTCTAGAAAAACAGCTCAAGTCAGTCATATCTGAGCTGCGGAGTCGCAGGCACCCTTCACTGGAGTCGGATGGTGTGATCGCATGCTTGGTCCGAAGTGCAGAGGCTTTGTACTGAGAACGGAGGCCACAGTGAAGTCGCAGAGCCAAACATGGGTTCGCAGTGCTGCGAACACCTTGGATGCACTACGCATTTGGTTTTGAATTAAATTTTGTTATTTGCACTTCCAGAAACCGGATACTATTACCTGCCTTTGCAATGATTTACTCAACCTCCAATCTAGTTGCAACCCACAGCTTCTTAAGCTGGGGTACAGAACATGGGATGTGGGGAATTCTTACATAGCAGGAAAAGTCAACAACATCATGTTGATGTGAAACTGGAGGTCTCACCACCACCCACCCATCCCTGATGCCCATCACAGGCTCAGTCTGTTTGCCCTCAGAGGCCATAAAGAAATGGGCCATGAGAGGATACTGATCCACGTGATTTCTCTGATCTAGTATTGCTTCACTTTCTCGATCTGAACCGATACTCAAAATGATGAACTTTTTGTTTTTTTTAATGTAGATATTTAGGTTGTCCTGAAATACAATATAATTCCTAGACTTCCTGCCTTGACAACACCCTGTCATGACAGACTATGTGCTCTAAAGCCACAAGCCAAACTAAAGCCTTCTTCACATGCTTGTTTCTGTCAGATATTTAGTTATAGTAGTGAGAAAAGAAGTTGCTAGAATGATCACTTTCTCTCTTCTACTGAGAGAAGCCTGGAGATCAAAGAAGCCCAGAGAGTAGGCCAGTGATGGACTTGAAGTGCTAGCTGCCACAACAATGGCCAGGACCAAGCTGAGGGAACCTGTAAGGCACTCACCAGGGACACCGACAGGCTCTCAGTGGGAAGGACCACCCGAGGAATCCCATCCATCAGACACTGCCAGCTGCTGAACAGAAGGCGTCTTTTACCTCAGGTAGATGAGACAGAAGTTCAGCCCCAGTGACAGGGACTTCCTCTGGAGTACAGGCCAACCGTCCTCCAGTCCATGTCTCAGATGCCCTCGCTCCTGTTTCCTCCATGGCCCTGACGGAGTGCTAGTCACTTGAACAATTCTTTCCTCTCATCTCACTGTGACCTGGAACCTCCACCCGTCCCAACAGCCCTTTCACTCTAGGCTTCCAAGGCACCGGGTACCCTGCCAACCCTTGGGCTGTCAGTAAAAACAATGACAATAATAGGAACGGAACAAATTGCAAAATCTCTTGCCAACGCTTCTTTTACAATGAGGAGTGAGAAGCTGATTTTACAGAACTTAGTCTCACCTTTGGTTGGTGCCAACAGCCCAGGGGCATCCAGTACAGAGCTGGCTGCACATGGCTTGCCTGAATGCCTGGGAATAGAGTCGGCCCACCACAGAACGTATTTGAATCTGAGAATGCCCTAATGAAAAGGTAGGTCTGGTTTGGGCAATACCTTTCAAAGATCAGGCTGTGACTGGGTATAAAGCCAGAGAGTCAATTTGGCACATCCTCCTGTCAATGGGGTGGCTTGAGCAGGGTTTGACTGACTGACGAGGAGAGACTGTCTATACCTCATTACAAAAGTGAGAGAAGATACAGTTTTCTTTCAAAGATATTGACATATCAAAAGCCACAAGATAGTTCTTAAAGGTAAAAAAAATTCTTACATGTCTTAGAACTTATTTTGTGGTTCATTCATCTCTCTGCTTCTTCACTGGGGATACAATATGACCAGCTGCATTACACTTCCGCTGCCGTGTCTTCCTCACTATGATGGAGATCCTAACCATGATGGAGTATCTTAAACTTGATAGAGTATCCTCACCATGAGAGTATCTTCACCAGGATGGAGTATCCTCACCATGATGGAGTATCCTCAACATGATAGAGTATCCTCACCATGATGGAGTATCCTCACTATGATGGAATATCTTCACCATGGTGGAGTATCTTCACCATAATGGAGTACCTTCACCATGATGGAATATCTTCACCATGATGGAGTAGCCCACCATAATGGAGTATCTTCATGATGGAGTATCCTCACCATAACATAATGGAGTATCTTCACCATGATGGAGTATCCTCACCATAATGGAGTATCTTCATGATGGAGTATCCTCACCACGATGGAGTATCCTCATCATGGTGGAGTGCACTCTTAAGGCAGGAGGTAAAACAAGCTCTTCCTTCTGTAAGCTGCTTTTATCAGGTATTTTGTCACAGCACTGAGGAAAGTAATAAAGATGTCATCCAAGCCTTATTCATGGTATGAGCCTGATAATTCACTACAGATCCTCAGAACCTGCATTCAGTGGCAATCAAACAGCAAAACGAAAGAAAAAAACTTGTTTCTCAGAGTGAACAGATCTTCTGACACATTTTCTTCATTGTTTACTCCTCAATTATAGAAGTAAGAAAAATGCAGTATGATGGAGGACTCTCATTGGCTAATAAAGAAACTGCCTTGGCTTTTTGATAGGGCAGGATTTAGATAGGTGGAGTAGACAGAACAGAATCCTGGGAAGAAGGGAAGTTAGTGAGATGCTTCAGGCAGTCGCAAGAGACAGTCACCATGACTCTCCTCTCCGAGATGGATACAGGCTAGAATCTTCCCAGTAAGCCACCCATCGTGGTACTACACAGATTACTAAAATTGGGTTAATCAAGATGTGAGAATTAGACAATAAGAGGCTGGAACTAATGGGCCAGGTAGTGTTTAAATGAATACAATTTGTGTGTTGTTATTTCGGGGCATAAGCTAGCCAGGTGGCCGGGAGCCAGGCAGGATGAAAAACAGGCCTTCCCGCAGCTCCTCATTACAGCAGTATGCATAGGTTAAAGAACGCTGGATCAAAATGCACTACCAATCTGTAGCAAAGATACCTTCATTAGATGCTACCCAGAGTTCAGAAGATGCCAGTGGAGTCCGATTTCCTCTGCACCTCTGCCTCTAGTGTATCGAAGTTGCCGACACACAGTGTGTATGGTGGTATAGGAGCCTGAGAAGAACATCCCCTCTCTTCTGTGACATCATCCCCTAGCAGACATTCATGGCCATTGGCAACCACACCACTCACCAACCATTGTCTATTCACCAACCTCAAAGAAAAGGGTGTCATTTCTGCCTTGGTCATTTCTCCTACCTACACCTGGAACCAAGATTGGCATGAGACTTCTTCAGCTCACCACACACCCTGAGAGGTCTTCCACCACACCATCAATTCCATGAAACTCTGTCTTCTGCGGGTGTTCTGGTAAAATGGACAGGGAGATCTCAGGCTATCCAAAACTGTCATAAAACACATCAAAAGTGACTGCTTGGTTGCCTTCCTGTTTAAGAGGTGAGTGAAAATGAGTTTTACAATTTTCCTTGGACTACTTACTTTAATATCTGATGGTTCAGTAACACAGTGACCTTGCTCACAAAAAGCCTGAAGATGCACAGTCCAATCAGATAGCCCCTGGTCATGTGGCTCTATTTAAACTTAAATTAATAAAGACAAAATTAAATAAATTCAATTTCCTGGTTGCATACCAACAGCTCATGAATACACAGGCCACTTGGATGAGGGCCATGGATGCATAACCCATGTGTATGAGGGTCACGGATGCACAGCCTACATGGATGGAGAACATGAATGCACACACTGCATAGATGAGGACCATTAGTGCACAGCCCATGTGGGTGAGGACCACAGCTACACATCCCACATGGATAAGAGCCATGGATGCACAGCCCATGTGGATGAGGGTCATGGCATTGGGTAGCACAATTTTATCATATTTCCAACATCTTAGAAATTCTATTGGAAAGCAATGCTCTAGAGTAATTTTGACAAAACTCTGCTTCCTCGGGCACATTTTGAAGTTGACATTTAAAATTTTCCCTCCTAAGCTACAAAGGTTGGAATTTTCAGTATATTGAAACTATTGACATTTCAAAATTAACTGTTACATCTTTCTTTTAAAAAGTATTCACTAGACTCCAAATACCAGTGCAATTTGATACCCACCATTGTTCACATAAAACATACACACACAATATATATATATATATATATATATATATATATATATATACTCTTCTTTACTACAGTTAAATTGTCTATCAGTTATTTTTTCTTTTCCCTTCCATTCTTGTGATCTTGTTCACAGACACTTCCCCTCAATTCTTTGCTGAATGTTTTTTTATCGATCCCTCTCATTGTCTGGAGTCAAAACACGTAGAAAGACTTGTTTTGCTCATGATCCTGAGCCTCCAAATAGTTACTCCAAGAAATAAAAAGAAGAATGATTACCAGATACCTGAGCTGGGGACACAGAGTGTCACAGTTAGCTTCAGCTGTCCTCTCGACACACCTGGGAAGAGAGACCCTCAGCTGAGGCATTGCCTCCATCTGAGCAGCCTATGGGTATATTTGTGAAGATATTTACTTAGCTGCTAATTGATACAGAAAGATCCTGCATGCGCGCGCGCGCACACACACACACACACACACACAAAGAACTCCAAGGTATTAAGAACCTCAACAAAACTGAAACTTGTAGATGAAAAAGTAGAAAGGACATGTCAATAGAAAGGTATGGGTAAAGGCTTTCTGAATTGGACTCGGATCACTCAGGAAATGCATCCAATAATCAACAAATGTATCTCATGATGCTGAAAATCTTCCACATAGCAAAGGAAGCTATCAGTCAAATGAAGACATGCTATCCATAAAGGGAGCCATTTACCAGCCATAAACACAACAGCACAGACACAACAAATTAAAAGAAAAAAAATAAAGAAAACAGACTCAATTTTAAAAACAGGCCATGGGATTGAACTAAGCATTTTCAAATAAAGAAATATAAGATGATAGGAAGAATTTCTAAAAAGTACTCAACATCCTTGGCCAGTGGGGAAATGCAAATGAAAGGTACTTTGAGACTGCATGTCACCCTAGTCACAATGGTTGTCATCCAGACAACAAATGACAGCAAACGCTGTCGAGGATGTGGGAAGAGTGGGACCCTTATCTGCTTATTTATTTATTTATTTATTTATTTATTTATTTATTTTGTATGCAATATTCTGTCTGTGTGCATGTCTGCAGGCCAGAAGAGGGCACCAGACCTCCCAAAGGTCCTGAGTTCAATTCCCTTATCTGTTCTTAATGAGGATGTAAGCTGTTACAAGCACCGTGAAAGTCAACGTGGGACAAGTCAACATGGGACGTTCTCAAAAAGTTAAAAATAGAACTATCATCTGACCCAGCTATTAAATGTCAAAGAACACATATACTGTGAAAAAAAAAACACTGATGGCAGACCTATCAGAAGTCAGGAGAGTGTTGCTATCCTGCAGCAATGCACAACACTTACTGGCTATGACAGAGATTCCTTCTGTGCTCACACTCAATGTTCCGTGTGAATAGGCAGAGTGTAGGCTGCTGGGACTGTGTATGGGGCTGCCATCGCTGCCCAGCACCTCAATGCTCCCAATGCAAAGAATGAGAGAGCAAGGAGGCTGACATCTCGGCTCAGACATGTTTCCATAGAAGTGACGCATGTCACTTTGGACTAAGGGAATCACATGATCTGAGTTTAGTGTAAAGGAAGCAAAGAAATAAGGGAGCATAATAGTGCACTGGGATCCTGTATTAGTTACTCTTCACATTGCTGTGACAAAAATCCCAAACAAGATCAGCCTAAGGAAGGAAGGTTTTACTTATTATTATTATTATTTATTATTATTATTATATCAAGGGTGCAATCTATCATAGTGGGAAGCCAGGGCAGCATGTGTATACGGCAGCTGGTCACATCAAGTCTGCAATCAAGAAGGAAACAGATGAATGATAGTGCTTAATTCTCTCTCTCTCTCTCTCTCTCTCTCTCTCTCTCTCTCTCTCTCTCTCTCTCTCTCTCTCTCTCTCTCTCTCTCGTTTTTCAAGACAGGGTTTCTCTGTGTAGTCCTAGCTCTCCTGGAACTCTCTTTGTAGACCAGGCTGCCCTCAAACTCACAGAGATCCGTTTGCCTTTGCCTCCCAAGTGCTGGGATATAAGGCGTGCACCACCACTACCTAGCTGCTTTTTCCTTTTTATTCAATCCAGTACTCCAGCCCAGGGAGTGGTACTACCTACATTTGGATGGGTCTTTCCTCCCCAGTTAACACTTTCTGGAAACATCACACACACACACACACACACACACACACACACACACAGGCTCTAAAAATGTGTTGTATCCATTATTCTAAATCTCATGATTAACAACCGCAGGTCCTATCTAGACAGAATTTTCAAAGTGGTGCTAGACTATCCCCAGCCAAGGATGACTGGCATAAGATGTAAAGGCAACAATACTGGGAAGTTGAACTCAAAAAGGCATTGACAACAATCTCGCCTCACTGGGACGAAAGTCCCACACCATGGAACTTCAGCCATGTCTGTGGAACCAGGATGGCAACGGCATTTCCACCTTCCCAACCGAGGACAACAGGGGACAGGAAGTGTGTAAGGCATAACACAGCTTCCCAAGAGAATGTCGATGTGCTGGTCATTTTTATTTATAACCTAGCCTCGCCTAGGAAGAGAGTCTCCATGGGAGATTATCTGGATCAGGTTGGCATCTAGGCCTGTCTATGTAGGACTGCCACCGTTAACTGATGTGAGAAGACCCATTCCACTATGGGTGGCACCACTCCCTAAACCCGGTGTGTTTGAAATGGATCCGTGGAGAACTCGAGATGGATAGACGCAAACAAGCAAGCATGCATACATTCACTTCTCCCTGCTCTTGTCTGTGGGTGTGATGTGACTAGCTGTTTAACGTTCCTGTTTGGCTTTCAACACAATAATGAACAGTAACCTTGGGCAGGAGAGATGGCTCAATGGTTAAGAGCATTGCCTACTCTTCCAAAGGTCCTGAGTTCAATTCCCAGCAACCACATGGTGGCTCACAACCATCTGTAATGAGGTCTGCTGCCCTCTTCTGGCCTGCAGACATACACACAGACAGAATATTGTATACTAAACAAACAAACAAACAAACAAACAAACAAACAAACAGTAACCTTGAATTGTAATCTAAAATAAATCCCTTTCTCTCCTAAGTTGCTTTCTTGCCAGGGTATTTTTACCATATCAAGAGACACAAACTAGGACAGGTAGGGGCTGGCATTAGGGTGCACAGGGGATGGGCTTATGTTTAAGTTCAGGGCGGCTCTTTCTGGTTTGCACTTGGGTGGAGAAGTAGAAGTCATTTTCTACACAAATGGTACGGGGCAGCATGGATCCACATCCCAGGCTTCCAGGTAAGGAGGGCATGCTGAGGAACACTCCAGGAGCACAGGTATCCATGGCAATGCCATTCAAGTCTTCAAACCCCATCCGTGACAAAAATGACTTGTCACCAATAGCAAAGACCAGGGACATGACAGTTTGATTAGGTTCTGTTTCTACATCAACGAAAGCAGAGAACTGGACACTGTGTAGCCTGTGAGTGGATTTGCACTTGGTCACAGCTGACATCTCCTTTCTCAGACACCAGGGTTAGCAGACACCCCACGGGGTTTGCAGTTGCAAATGTCAGCACCAGTGGAAAGACCCCCAGTAAGTGAGCAGGATGCCTCCACTTTGCTCTCTTCTCCCTTTTAAAACAAAGTCAAGGGACTAGAGAGATGACTCAGTGGATAAGAGCACCAACTGCTTTTCCAGAGGACCCAGGTTCAATCCCCCACACACACATGGCAGCTCACAACTGTCTGTAACTCTAATTCCAGGGAACCTGACAGCCTCACACAGACATACATGAAGGCAAAACACTAATGCTCATAAAATAAAAATCAATAAATTTAAAATAAAGGTTATACATGGCGAAGACATTGACACTGGGTATTGAATTACTTTCGATAAATAGAATGGATGTATATACATATATTTTATTTATTTACACATACATTATTATATATAAAGGGAACTCAGAAAATGTATACTTTTAAATCCACTGATGCCCATGCATCTGCTATCTGGTTTTGCACCATGCAAGACATAGCTCTGAGCTGAAGATCTTTCCATTTAAAACCTCCCTGGGGTCAAGATGACACTGGTGGTCAGGTAGATGTGTAGCCCAATCATAACTCTCTAGGTTGAGTCTAAAGACACCAGCTATAATTTTCAAATAGTCATGACCACTGCATGTCTTTCATCTGTACGTATAGTATCTCATACACCTGAAAGATCCCACAAGGTATTTCCCAAGTCCAGAGACAGTCAGCATCTATTCCAACATCTCCCTCTTTCTAACAGAGAAGTTATGACTTAACCTAAAATTAGTCTTACTGCCAAAGTCAGAACTGATTATTAGAAATTGTTCTACTTTAGACTCTACTCCAGAATATACTCCTCAAAACAAGTCAGCTGGATGGGATCTTCCCTGTGGAAGCCACCTTCAAAGGCTTTTGATTTCTGTATGGTACTTTTTGATGTGTGAAGAATAAACCCACCTTGGTGCCTGCCATGTGAATCTAATCTAAGCCCACTGAGACAAGGAAGGTTTTCAGGCTGCACATCTCCTGGTATGGATGTGACAACAGGCGGGTGGTGCATAGGCACTGGCTTCAAACGAGGAGACTGCTGAGTGGAGTGGCAGGCCAAGGGAAAGAAGAGGCTGGTGTCATGAAGGCATGTCAGCAGAAGTGACATCTAGGCACAGTGTGCGGTGTAATGGCAGCCCAAACTGAGGCTTAAATTGGCGCAGGCATGAAGTGTGCAGCAATTTTCCTATTTCCAGGAATGGCAACACTGATGAAGGCCATGCCTAGGCACCAGAGGGTTATCTAAAATAAGACTATAAAGTATGCACCTTCTGCAATGAATGCTCAGGAAGAGAGCAATGGACTCAGTGGTCCTGCTCATCCCTCTGCAAAATGAATGAGGGTGACTTAAACCCTGACAACAAAGAATGGCGAGAAAATAAGCAGCATATGTATATTTCCCAGTGTCCCGGATCCACACTGACCTCCTCCCTCATCCAGAGCCCAGAAAGGGTCACCCACTTGGAATGTCATCAAACATTGCTCCTGAAAGAGAAAGCTAGAAAGCTCACACCTAGTTCTCCTGTGTACACACGGAAGTGACAGGTTGTGCACCTTTATTTTCTCTCAGCAGCATGCCTGACCTCAGAGGAATGGACAAACCCAACTTCATGGTGATGAGAAAACTCAAGTTTATTACCTTGATGGGGAAGCTGACTTCAAGCTGATGGGAGAAACCTGATTTTATGGTGATGAGGACGTTCAACGTCATGTTGATGTGGAAATCCAGATTCAAGGTGATAAGGAAGCCTTACTTGAGAAGGAAGGGAAACCCAAACCCATTCTCTTCTCTGAAGGCATTAGTGGATGGCTGTCATGCGTGATGCAGACATTCAACAAGACTTCACAATGACAGACAGAGGTGAGTGTCCTGCTATCAAAGTCTAAGATACCCTGAGAGAGTAAACAAGGCATCCATAGGTTGAGGGGCTCAGAGGAGGCTGTGCTTCTTTTAGGATGTGAAGGCTCATCAACAAGAAGCAATAACCTTTCTATCTGACCCTAGTTCAGGACGACACCCCAAACAACCCATTCAACCATTGTGTGAGCGCCTGCTTATGTGAGGTTCCGCCCAAAGCCCAGGTACAGAATCCTCCTTGACAGTTGCCTTCCACTTGGCAATGGTGACTAAAGCTAGTTTTTCTAGAATGGGTCTTGTTTGTGAGCCACCAGACATAGAACTAACTCAGTGCCACACAGGAAACGGTTCAGGGTATCTTCTTGTCACACTATAGATTTTCTACTTGAAAACCTGCTTCCGACAAGTACTGGGAGAGTCCCTTAGACACTGCTGGAGTCAGAATAATTCACAGAGAGCCGTTGAGCCCCTCACACATGCTATCTGAAGCTGCATAATAAACCCACACAAGTTCTTATTAAGGACCACAGTTTTCAGCCCTGTGAGACAGAAACCAGTTATCATTATGCATCTCCAGGAATGCAGATTAAAATTAAATCAATTTGTTTATCTCCAGATTCTCTGACCAATTAACATTTCAGAAAGGAAAAGGAAAGCACTCTACCCCCACCCCCAGACACACACACACAAAAAAAACCCTCATTCAAATGGAGATATTAAAAATATCAATCTCAGGAGGGTTTCGGAAATAAACTTAATTATCCAAAGGGCAGGAGACCAAATGGGACTCCGCCAGCGCTGCTGCTGTGAGCTAGCATCAGGCTTTCACGGCACCGCCACTGCATCTGAGGAAGGTGACATTTCCTTGTGAATTCATTTGGAGCATCTGAGAATTTGTGTCCCTCTGTACACTGTCACTTTAGTTTTAAAGCTTTTGTATCTCCAAAATATGCCTTAAGAAGTGTTTTTGCAATTAAATATTTTAACTTCTTCTTCCATCTTTTCCCCTCTCTTTTTTCATTAGTACGTGAGACAGCAAGCATCCTTACGGCATGTTTCTACAGACTCGGTTTTGGTTGATCACCACCCACTGCTTTCCCCCATCCTGTTGGACCCTTGCACCCCCAGTCTGCCCCCTCCCACTTCCAGTTTCCCCTCTTCCACTTTTATGCCCTATAGGTTTTATTACCCTTCCCATCTGCCACACTTAAGGCCTCTTTGAACCCCTCCCATGGACTCCTCTCTAGTTTCCTGGTCTCCGTCCACCTCACTCCCACATAAATACACATAAGAAAATATTAATTGCCAGAATCCGCAAGTGAGACAGAAGATGCAGTATTTGATTCTCTAGATTTAAGTTATCGGTGTCTTAGTTTCTTTTTCTTTTTTCTTTCAACTCTTTCTCTCTTTTCCTTTCTTAGTCGCTGTGACAAAAGTAACGAAGAAAAGATGGGTTTGTTTTTGTTTTTGGCTCCAGGTTTGAATGCCTCATGATGAGGGAGATGCAGGAGCATGAAGCGACTGCTTACACTGCAATCACGTCAAGGAGCAGCAGAGACAGACACATGTTGGATCTTGGCTCCTATCTCCATTTGTACTTCTAGAATCCCAGCCCAGGGAATAGTGTCACCCACAGTGGGACTTCCAATGTCCATTAACCCAATCAACACGATCCTTCACAGACAATCTCAGAGGCAAACCTCTGATAACCTAGAAAATGCCTAGCAGGTTTGCCTGGAGGGTGTCCCCTAGGTGATTTCAGAGAGTGCCAAACTGATAACCATACAATCACAGCTGAGCTTTCTAGAGAACATAGTGGCATTTATTAATTCATAGATGACTTGGGCAATGAAAAATAAAAGGTTTTGACTAAAATACCAGCCCATATGTATCACTTCTGATTGGGTATAAAAGGCCTGAGACTCAGTGTCCACCAGCTGGTCCAAGTCCTCGCTAGGCTCAGCTTCAGAACCATGTACTAACAAGTTCACCTTGGCACTGTCAGATCTTGATGGTGTCATGGGATGGATGTGGGGTACATCCAACACCAAGAAGAAAGAGATTGTGCCTCAGGCAGCTTACACAGGAAGAAGGCTGTGCCCTACTACTAGCAAGCAGGATTACTTCCCATGGAGCTCAAACACATCCTGTATGGGTGGATAACCAAAACCACAGGAGGCAGAAGACAACAGAGGCCTGTGAACAGACTGGAGTTAAGGTGTGAGTTCTAGAAACCCCAAGACAACGCCTGTCTCACAGAAGAAAGGCCTCAATTCCAGATCCAACCTGTACTCACTAGCTCTCTATCCTAGGGCCACAAGGTACCTGCTTTTTCTGAGATGGAAAATGGCTGCCCACTTCCTGTGGGGTATCACAGGGATCAGCTGAGACTGTGTGATTGTGAACTTCATCCTTGTGCTTCCTGCCCCTCCTGCCACACCTACACCTTCAGACACATGGACATGCTCTCTGATCATGCGACTCCGTGGTCCAAAACGTTCGTCAACTCCTGCTCACTTGGATAAAACTTGTGGTTTCTTTGAGAACCAACTTGGAGAGAAAGTCCACTTGAGAAATCTGCCCTCGTTTGGGTTTTCTTACCCTAAATCAGATAAATGTTGCTTGTATCCAAATGGGACACCTGCCCCTAGCATACTCCCTTATCTCACTCTGTGTGTGTGCGTGCTTGTATGTGTATGCATGTGTGTGTGTGCATGTATGTGTGGGCATGCGTGTGTGCGTGTGTGTGTGTGTGTGTGTGTGTGTGTGTGTGTGTGCGCGCGCGCGCGCATGCAGGTATACACATACCATAGCACACATGTGGAAGTCAGAGGACCAGCTCAGTGTCACCCTCCTTATCGTCCACTTGGTGACACAGAGTCTGTTTGAGGCTTGCTTCTCTGTGTGTCGGCTAGGGGTCTGTGAGCTTCCAGGGGACTCACCTGTCTCTACCTGCTGTCTTGCTCTAGAAACCTGGGGATTATGGATGCAGACTACCAGACTTTAACTTAGGTCCTCATGTTTGGCAAGCACTTTACCAACTGAGTCATTTCCCCAGCTCTCAACTCCCCCTCATCACCACCTCCCAGCTCTAGCAGAACTTGTGCACAGGACATGCTCAGCAAACAGAACTAACGGCACACAGGAACTCTGTATTAGAGGGTGCCTCAGTGTGTTCTGCACTAAGCAGCAGTGTTGCAGAACAGCTGTACACTGTGTGAAGAGGAGTTGCTGTGATTGGTGCAATAAAAAGCCGAATGGCCAATAGCTAGGCAGAAGAGGAAAGGAGGGATTTCCAGGGAGAGAAAGGAAGAGGAGACGGAATCTAGGTGCTCAAGAGACACCAGCAAGAGGCAGAACAAGTTGGACAGGCTGTACAGAGGAGGCGTTACTGAGCCATGTGACAAAATGTAGATTAATAGAAGCAGGTTAATTTGAGTTATAAGAGCTAGTTGGGGAAAAAGCCTAAGCTAAGGCCAAGTTTTCATAATTCATAATAAATCTCCATGCCATTATTTGTGGGCTGGTGATCCAGGAAAAGTCTGATTACATGGCATGCTAAAACCGCTAGGTAGTATTTTCCAGAATAGCATTTCAGCATGCAGTACTATCCTGTCCAGTTGTTTCTGTGAGACCTCCAAGACCTATTTCAATGGCCTGTGGGACACAGCTCTCTGTCTTTCTGAAATGCACACTTGTCCCTTGCTCTTTTATGTATTTTTGATGCTTTGTGCTCTTGGTTTGGGGACATGTGCACCTGTATGCAACTGAGAAGGTCTTTAGGTATCTTCTTTCATCCTTCTTCCTTTTATCCTCTTTTCGCTGCCTAGCGAGGCAACGCAGGGACACATGGAGTCTCCCCAAAGAACAAGACATTGTGGTTGACACACAAAGAAGGCAACACTGGAGAGATCTATTTTTTTTTTTCTGGTTGACATTTTAGTCTGAAGCATTCAAACCACCAAAAGGCTCTTCCTACACTGAACATCTAAAGGTCAGCAAAGTTGTCCTTTCCGGGAGGATCCAGGTCCCGTGGAAAAGGACAGCCTGAGCGCAAAAGGATGTAGGAGTGTGGGGAAGAGAGGGCACGCTGCAAGTCTGCAGCTGAGATCTTGCACCCAGGGATGACACTTAGAACAGTCAGCAGGTGGCAAGTGGAGGAGCCATCAGACAGTGGAGGACCCTGACACAGCCACTCACCTGTGCACTGGATAGACACGAGGCCTGTGTTCCTGAGGACACAGGATGGTAGGAAGTGAGGCCAGGAAGCGACTCTACCCACTGACAAGAAGTGAGTGCTGGGTCTCAACTGACAGGCACACCCTGGAAACATTTCCGAACACTACACATTCTCCCCATATTGTCCCTAGAGTGATGCTCTGTGTGACTGTCACCTGGCTTCTTTCAGACATGAGGAGAAGTAGGGGACAGGACTGATGTCAAAACTCTGGTCATCAGCAACACTGGCCATGAAATCTAAATTTCCTTGCCTGGTTTGATTTTAAGAGAAAGGTAGATATCTCCTGATGGGTTGTGGGATGGAAGTCCTATGAAAGACGCTCAGAATGCCACAGTGTGGTCATAAGACCCGGTGGAAGTAATGAGCTAAAAAGAATGCAACCTGGCAACTTCGGGCCTTCTAGCAAGATGGTCGCTGAAGCTTCTGACGTCAGATCTTTGCTTTCTCCTCTTCCAGGATGTGCCAGAAGGAAAGGCGCAGGCCCCTTGGACAGCTAGTGCAAGCCCTGCAGACAGCATCTTTTGTGGATGATCTTGTCATCAGAAAACAGCTAAGTTCTCAAATTGGCTTCTGCATTTATCTGGGGCCATAATATTGATTTAGTAATTGATAGGATATTCCATACACACATCTATCTCCGGGAGATATGTAATAGGCTTTCATATTACATATTCAATATGTAATAGCCACAAGATGATGATCTTCTTTAGAGAAGCGGCTCCCTCACAGCTCCTGCTCACTCTTCTGGCTTGTGTGCTGTGTGAACAGGACCCCACTCTGAGTCACAAAGGTTCACCATGGCTTACATTAGGGATATTCCCAGGATCCTCTGTGGAGCCCCTAGAGCATCCTCAAGGTCCTTTCTGCAAAGCCAAAACTGTTTTCAGAAGTAAGTCAAATGCCATTTACACATGTCTAAAGTGGATGATGGAAAAACCTAGCAAGTAGGCACAAGACAGAACAGCTGCACAGCCCTGCTCTGTGCGTGCATTAACAGTGTAAAGTGAGGAATGGGGTGGGATAAACCTGCTCTCACCCCAGCATGAGTCAACATGAAAGTAAGCTGTGTTGGCCAGGAATCCTTCATGCACATGCTTGTGATGTGAAAATATCACTGTCCCTTATGGGTGTCCTCTATGAAACAGCAGAAGGATTGTTTTCATTAAGCTTCTGCCCCTGAGCGCACATCTCCTTCATAACCCAAGCATAACGGCAACCATGCAGTGCGCTGCCCTCCCCTGGAGGACGACATGAAGCGTGTGCAGGATCCCCAAGTGGCCGACTGTGTGGAGCTGTCAACCAGACACGACCTAGAATAACCCAGAAGAAAGTGTGACTTGAGGACTGGTATAGATCAAGTTGGCCTGTGGGCATTTTGGGGGGCATGTTTCTTGATGGTTAATTTCATTGGAAAACCTGAATTTGGGTGGCACGGTTTCAAAAAGTTGGACCCTAAACTATATAAGAGTGAAGACTAGCACAGGCAGCAAGCGAGCATCTCTGACTGGAGCCATCTATCCGCCAAGTCTCAAAATATAAAAGTTTGATATTGCGTAATCAAATGGGTCAAGAACAGGTAGACCTACATTGATAACAAATAAATATGCTCCAAACAGCCAATTTACTATGTTATGTGATCAGTCTGGGCTTACCAGACATGATTCCAGACATGCTTGAAAGATGAGGAACAAATGTTAGAGTTTGAATCGCAATACCATCGATACCGCCACCACCACCACAGGACAATCGTGGATAATGCTAAAAGACCAAGCACAGTGCTTTGAAGCGCTATTACATATCTCCCTGTGGTCCAGCTATATGTGTGTGTGGAATAGCCTATCGGTTAATAAATCAATGCAATGGCCACAGATAAATGTAGAAGCCAATTTGAGAACTCAGCTGGTACCTGCTAAGCCCGACTGCAAGAAAAGTTTAAAAATGTAAATAGTACACTAATCACTCATTTTCTCATTGTTCTAGAAAATATAGCTTTTTAGTGAAAAGTTCATCCTTCATGTTTAACATGCAATGATGGTAACAACTCTTTTTAAAAATATGTTCATAAAATCTTTAATGATTTTCTCTGTTTTTATTTCAAATGTAAAAATGTAAGTAAAACTACACAAGACATTCTGGTTCCTTTTTTATTATGAGAATTCACAGGAACTTTTGAAACTAAAAGGATCCATTGGACTAAAGAGATATCTTAGTGTTTAAGAGCTCAGGATGCCGTTGCAGAGGACATGGGTTCAATTCCCAGCACTGACATGATGACTCACAACCATCTGTAATTCAGTTCTAGGAGATCTGATGTCCTCTTTTGACCTGTTTGGGCACTACACACCATGCACAGACATACATGTAGTCAAAACACATAAAACAAAAAGAAAGAATAGAATAGAATAGAATAGAATAGAATAGAATAGAATAGAATAGAATAGAATAGAATAGAATAATGATTCAGAGAATCCAGTCTGAGAATGACTAGTTAGGGCAGTCAGCCTCTCTTAATGTGTGTCCGGAGTGGGTGGCCAAGGGATAAATCTGTGATCAGAACACAACAAGCACTAAGGAGTTTTTCTTGGAACATTTGAAAGAGAAGTAATTATAACTTATTTCCTTCCATGTAGGATTTAGTGAGATATTTGTTATATAAACTCTGAAGAGAGACACAGGGCAGACTGAGTTGGAACAGGCTGCAAAAAAGCAGCTAAATTCTAAGTAGAATGTTCGGGATTCAGCTTGAAGCACCAAACCCTGTCTCCTCACAGGCCCCCAGTCTCCCCATTGTGCCTCAGTCTCCTCATAGACCCCCAGTCTCCCCATAATCCCCAGTTTCCCCACAGCCCCCAGTAGCCATAAGGCTCATGTCCTCATACTGTTAGTGCAGTGTCCTGGCTTCCTTTCCAGTTGCTATGATGACAAGATACTCTGACAGAAACAGCTTAGGGAAGAGGCTTTTAGCTCATGATTCCAGGGTACGCTCCATCACTGTGGAGATACCAAGGCAGGAACTTGAAGCAGTCAGTCCGATCACACACAGTCAAGAGCAGAGAGAATCGAATGCATGCAGGCTCAAGGCTCAGGTCTTTCTCTCTGCTCACACAATTCAGGAACCAGAATCAGAGAAGCAGTGCTGTATGCTTTCAGGGGTCTCCTTACTCTAATTTACATAATCACAGCCCACCACAGCCATGCCCATAGGCCAGCCCAATCCAGACAGTCCCTCACTGGGGCTCTTCCCAGGTGATCCTAGGTGGTATCCAGTTGACAATTAACACCAACCAACACAGCCAGTGTGTGTTTTCCTGAAACTTAGCCTAGACATCAGCCCAGACTGAAACTCCTCTATTCTGCTGCCCACAACTCCCTCAGTGAAAAAAATGAACTCACAGCTGCCTGAATCTCAGGGTGTAGATACATTCTCAAGGACTTGAAGAGTACTACTTGTAGTTTCTTCCAGTTTCTTCTCAGGCATTATCTGTTTCCCATGGTGACAACTGTCATTTGTGACTAGATGAGGGGATGGCTCAGCTAGTAAGAGCACTGGATGATCTTCCCGAAAACCAGCACTCAGTTCCCAGACCCATGTTGGGTGCCTCACATCCACCTTTAACGCAGACTCCAGGAAACCTATTGCCCTCTTCTGGCCTCTGTAAGCACAGTGCACATGAGGTACATAAACATAAAACACATAAATAAAATTAATCAAAAAATAAAAATAATAATTCCAAATAAATTCATCTTCTTCCCTAAGCTGTCCCTACCAAAGATCTGTGGAAAGGCAGGTAATTTCTTAAGATATTTTTCTAAAGTCTTTTTAAGTACTTGAAACATTAGTCAACAATGTAATTTCTTGTGTTTGATTCACAATTTTATTAAACTTTGTTTCCTATATCCTACTTATATCTTTAATCTCTTTATAGTATATTTGAAAGAATCTGGACTTTTAAAAAAGACTTATTCATTTTTATGGTACGTATATGAATTTTTTGTATGTTTGTGTAAGCACGTGTGTACAGTGAGCATTTGAGGCTACAAGAGGGTACAAATTCCCTAGCACTGGAGTTATAGACAGTTGTGACCCACCGTGTAGGTTTGAGAAATTGAACCCAGGTCCTTCGGAAGAGCAGCCAGTGCTCTTAGCTACTGACCCACCATTCCAGCCGAGGTTATTTGTACTCTCATTGTTTGGTTTAGCAAAAATGCTGATGGCATGCACATGTACTTCACTACATATTCCCATGTCAGTGGGCACATGGGACAGGAGCCTTGAGATCTCAGCACAAACATTAATACCACCCGGAGGTCATGATGTTACAGAATGTTGGGCCATTTCCAAGTGTCTTGGGTATAGGTGAGGATGGTATGGAGCATCGCCTTAACTACTAAGAACATCTGGGTCAGGGTTCACAGTTTGAGAGTCATTGCCTGAGAGACTCTTTGAATGAGATACGGTGGCCAGTTGTTAGTTGCTAAAACGTTTACAAGCTAGGAATGATTGGCATGATAAGAAGCTTTGACATGAGGGGATGGAGAGAGGACACTCCTAATTCTACAAATCTACACCCAGCCAAGAGTCCAAATGGATAACCTAGCTCACAAATTAATTGAGCTCTTCCGACCCATGAACTCAACTCATCTATCATGTAGCCATAGTGAAGCTGAAAAGCACCATGGAGGGCAATGGGTAGAATCAAATTAGAGATTCAATCTGGACAAGTGGGAGAATTGTATCAGAGAGATATGAATCATCCAAGAGAGAGTCCTCAGGCTGCCCTGTCCTTGCCCTAAAGTTCAGCTATTATACAAATGCCACTGACAAGGGTTGAACCTGTTATTTAACTATACACACAGACCCTAGTTGCTGCTGGACATTATACAGAGTAGAAGATGCCAGAGAGATTGGGGGTGGGGAAGGGATATATGAAAACCTCTCTGTGTATCATGTACAGAAGTAAGACATCTGAGCAAGGGAGGTCAAGATCATGATGGAGAAATCTACAGAGACAGCTGAACCAAGCCTATGGAAAACCATGAACTCTAGACTGACAGCTGTGGAGCCTCCGTGGAACCAAACTAGGCCAGTGGTGAAGCTTGGACTATCTGAGGGGTGCCTGACAGTAGGACCAGAATCTATCCCTGGTGCATGAACTAGCTTGTTGGAGACCATTCCCTATGATGGGATTCCATGCTCAGCCTTAATACATGGGGAGAGGCTTGGTCCTGCCCCAACTTAATGTGCCAGACTTCTTTGACTCCTATTGGAGCCCTTTCCTGTTGGGAGGAGTGGATGCGAGGTGGGCTGTGGTGTGGTTAGGCTGGGCTGGAGGAGGGGTGGGAAGGGGAACTATGCTTGGAATGTAAAATGAAATAAAATAAATAAATTTTTTAAATGTCAATGCAAGTTCATTTGGATTTTAAAATTTGCAAACAGAATAAGCATGAACGAAAGCATGGCTCCAGTTCAAGCCTGAAGCCCTTGACACCCACAAAAGTAGACTAAGTGGACTTCATAAAGCCAACAGCCAGGAACCCATACCTCCTTCTGAGAAAGTCACTGCAGGATGGGAGCTACAGCTTCTGTCAGTGGCTGCTTGAGACTGCAGTAGGTGTGGGATGGGAGCTGCTGCTTTGATGCTGTCAAAGGGATGCTTTTCCTTGTGGCCATGAATTTTAGCAGTTTGCTCACCATAGGCCCTTGTATGGTGAACCACAGCCTCTTACAGGTGTTAATTGATCAGGGCTCAAAATTTTTAAAACATAGTTCTTTAAACCCAGGAGCATCTAACCAGGGACCCAAGAGCTATTCTGGGAGACTATGATACACCACGGGCCATAGGTGGAGGGAGGAATCTAATGCAGGTTACTGCCCAGCTACCAGTTTAAGGAGCCCAGCTTGCCCATACCCCCCTAACCCCTGGGCTTTCTCTTCGCTTCTACACCAGCCTCCTCCCTTGAAATGCCCATATCCAAATGGGCTAGACGCTCTTTTCTCTGCAATGGTTTTAAATGGATCTCCTCATTTCTAAAATGCTGGCTAAAAGTGCCATAGACGAGGCACTGCCTATGAGTGTCTCTAACTCTGACTTAAGTAGGGGCCTAGAGATGCATAAAACAAAAAGGTGGTAGATTCAAACGATTCAACAGAACCTTGGATTCAGGACTGGAAGGCGGCACAGACCAGAGGCAAGAGTGAAAGTGCTGGCCGTGAGATCATGAGAGTAAAATAGCAAATCTTTGAAAGACACACAGTGTATACAATCAAACACAAACTATTCTCTGATCCTTTGGTTCCCCCAAAATCTAGCAAACTGTTTCCTGGGCTGATGAGAACAGTTGAGTGTGCCTTTTGCTGGTTATCTCTTTCTTGTATCCCACGGTCCATACTGGTAACTTCTGGGCACATGATATAAGCAAGTCCTTAGGTATCAATGACAGTTATACAAGGAAAAGGGGGGAAATCCCAGAATGGGGGAATCTAGAGACAGCTCAGTGGTTAAGAGTACTGGCTGCTCCTTCAAAGGACCTGGGTTTGTTACCAGCACCCCATTTAGTTCACAAACGTCTGTATCTTCTGTTTCAAGAAAATCTGATGCCCTCTTCTGGTCTCCAGGGAGCACAGCACACATATGATGCACAGGTATATATGCAGAAAAATCACTTATACACATAAAATACAGGGTTTTAGTGATAATTTTAAAAATTCCAGAAATGTCTCAGGTCATGTGACCTCAAGCAAGCCATCTCTGAACAGAGATCTACGGATGGCTGAGATGGACCCCAGGAACCTGAGAACCTTTTGTTGAATCCGGGGGAGTTAGACAATAGTTAGAATCAACTCAGGAATGAAAGTCCCTCCACGGTGAACCAGGATGGTGCTAATGGGAGATCAACCTTGTTTTAAAATTAGGCCACACCAGGGAATATATGATCCCACTGAGCTTAGCCAAAAGGGTCTGTGTTATTTTCTGTCCCCAACTGTTGTGATCTACCTGCCCTCACTCCCCCTGACAGACAGTGGAACTTCCTTGTGGTCTGTAATTGACGAGGAGGTTTGTGTTCTTTCTGGCCGGTGGTTTTCCACAGAAGAAGTAGAGGTATAAACGGCTTTAGCTTGGGGTAAATAAAAGCTGCTGTTCTTCCACCTGAAAAGAAGCCTCTGTGTCTCAATCCCGGCACCCCCAAGCCAGTCTCAGCATCCAGGCTGCGCTGGGTGCGGCACCAAATGAGGTATTGCTGGCTAGAATTTAGATTCCTTGCTGCAGATCAAGCGCTGACTTATCTGTAAATACCAGTGGTTATCAGCAAGTTACTCTCCAGGATCTGATAAAACATGGATTTGAAGCATGCATGAACAACACAAGGAGGTCAAAACCTACAAATAAGAAGTGGCTGTGTGTGCTCTTGGTGGGCGCTTTGAAAAATGAGCATTGCCAAGGCCAGTGATTCTTCCCGAATCTGTGGAGAAGCCAATCAGAAACAACTTGACACTATTTCTAATCCCCTGATCTAGTGGGAAAGGGAAGAGAGATACTACCCATTATCTGATAAGAGGATTAGTACATAGAGATAGGTTCGTGTGTGTGGTGTGTGTGTGTGGTATGCATGCACATTCACACAGGCGCATGTGTGTGTTGAGATAGACATCTGTAAGTGGGTATACATGCATGTAGAGGCCAGAGGACAACTTTAGGTGTTGTTCCTCAGACACTGCTTAGATTATCTTTTGAGATGAGGTTCCTTGTTGGCCTGGAACCAGTCTGAAATTAGTAGGCTAGTTTGCCTGGCCAGAAAGCCCCAAGGACCCACCTGTCTTCATGTCCCCAATGTTGGTTTTAGAAATGCATGGCACCGTCCTAAGACTTTACATCCCTTCTGAGTCTCAAACTCAAGTCCTCAGGTCTGTGGGATAATCATTTACTGACTCAGCTATCTCCCCCAGCCTGAATTTGGTTTTAAAAATGTAATGTTCACAGGTGTTTTCTCTGCATGTATGTCTATTCACCACAAATATTCCTGAGCCTGCAGAGGCCAAAGAGGGTGGGTTCTCTAGAACTGGAGTTCTGGGCAGTTGTAAGCCTCCATATGGGTATTGGAAACTGAAGCCAGGTCCTCTGTAAGAGCAGTAAGTGCTCTCAACAACTGAGAAATCTTTCTGACCCCAATTAATTTTTTTGTTTTTTTTGGGGGGGTTTTTTTGTTTTTGTTTTTGTTTTCGAGACAGGGGTTTCTCTGCACGTTTTTAGAGCCTGGCCTGGAACTAGCTCTTGTAGCCCAGGCTGGCCTCGAACTCACAGAGATCCGCCTGCCTCCGCCACCACCGGCCGGCTAATTTTTTTTTTTTAAAAGCACCAAGGATGAGTAAAAGCTAAGAATAATATAAGTACAGGCTTCAACAGTCCAATCCCAGAGGTCAATCCTGTTACTGAGACCCCAGGGCAGATGTTCAATGGTCAAGTACAACAACAGGGAGATGCAGTAAGGGAGCTCGGGCCACACAAGCTGCTGAGGGTCACCAAGAGCAGGACAAGGAGAAGAGCTGGCTCCTGGATCCTCAGTGCCCTTAAGTGGAATCAATACTGACTAATGGGACCCGGATATATCTCATGCACATTTGAAACAGGACCAAAAGTTCACAGATCCTCCCCTTTTATGCAGCCTCTTTTGAATTTCTGACTTGACACTCCAGGTCTTCATATCAGGGAACACTGCCCGAGCAAATGTTGCAGGTGGCTGATGCGGCCACCTGGAAGATGGAATCCGGAAGACAGGCTGCAATTGAGACAGGCGGGTATGCTTTCAAATCTGATGGGAACCAACCATTTGATCGCCACATGGAAGCAGTCATCTATGGGTTTGTCTGAGGAAAGTGGCTCCTGGAGACTCCTCCTCCTTCACACACAAGTACCCAAATCTATCAAGTTCAAGTCTTTATATGCAATAGAAGAGGCCACCGAGCCCCCCACTCCAACCCACATACATCATGGCAGTTCTAATGACATATGGCACCTTATAAAACCATGCCGGTGTGCTGTGTAAATTACTGGTATTCCATATTGTTTAGGGGAATAAATAAAGAGAAAAGTCTGTGCATTTAGGGGGGAAAATATTTATTAAATGCTTGAAACATAGACAGGGACCCCACAGATACAGAGAACCAATTTATAAGCAACCCCTAGATATTTGTGCTGGGACTCTAAGGGAAGCAATTTAGTGTTGGGTGAAATATTTTCTTCTTTTAAAAATTAGCCCAATGGAAAGTAAAATAAGATTGAGTCAATTGATTTTTTTTAAAAAGCAAATGTTTCTTGGCGCGCTTCTTGCTTTTACACACCTGCCGGAGAACAGGGGTTATCTCAGCCAGCGGACTATCGGATGTTGCAAAGACTTTATAACACTTTGTGAAAGCGATTTCTTGGAATATTTATAATAGGCTATTAATACAAGAATGAATTAGTCTGATGGAACCCAGGGTGTGTGGAGGAGGGGCTGAGCAGAACACAGTTCAGGGGGTAGCCATGAGCCAGGAGATGCACGCCTGGTGATGTCAGCTCTCGTCCTAAGGGATGCTATTCCAGCCAGCCAGCTTTAGTATTGGGATGATCCATGGTGCAGTGAAGGAGAATAGAGAGAAAAGGACAACAGAAAGAACAAGCAAGGCACAATTCCAGAAGTTCCTGAGTCCAAAGCTTCTAGGACCTAACAGTAAGACAAGCAAACTCTAACCCTAACCCCATCTTAGAAGAATGGGGGGCTTGGGATTTGTTGCCAGTCACAGCAACTAACATCCACCAGGAACTCTGATTACTGAGTATTTAACAGAAGATGACCTAGGAAACGAAGGGGACTCTCGGAAGGTTGGATTAGAGACTGTAAGAGACTTCCAATGCTAAGCCTCAGTTTCAAATCCTCCACCTACTTGAAGTTTAACTAGGGGAACTTGTGAATGTGGGCTTCAGGTGTTAGAACGCTTGAATGGCATGTACAGAACCTTGTGGTTCTGTAATCCTAGAACTCAGGGAGGTAGAGGGAGAAGATCTGAAGAAGCCCAAGGCCATCCTTGTCTACAGAGTTAATTTAGACCAGCCTGGGCTACATTAACCCTGCTTCTTCCACCCTGCCCCCAAAATATAAAGGATAGCTATAAATTACATACTTATTTAGAGCTGATAATTGTTAGCCAAAATGGCAGATTTTTTACTCAAAGTATTCACAATGACTTTATTTGTAAATATCAAACCTGGAAACAGCTCGAGCTCTACAAAAGAAAAGCTGGTAAATGGTAGATGGTTTAAGCAATGGTAAATTGGTTTAAGCAATGGTAAAATTACCAAGAAAGAGCACAGAGATTGATGCAACGACATGAATGATCCCCAACACCATCCTCAAAGACATGATGCACCAATACAACATGTGACAAACCCTCCATACAATGCTGCAGAAGCTGGGGTTGTGGCACAACACCTATAATCCCAGAACTTGATGGGGAGGGATGCTGAGGAAGAAGTGGTTATCAAAAAGTTTTGGGACCAATTCGGAATGTAGAGAGACCCTGTCTCAAATCAACATAACAGCAACCACCAAAAAGGACATTGTACCTGGCTGGTTTTGTGTCAACTTGGCAGAAGCTGGAACCAGTCAGAGAGGAAGGAGCTTCATCTGAGGAAATGCCTCCATGAGATCCCAGCTGTAAGGCATTTCTCAAGTAATAATCAATGGGGATTGATTATTACTTAACCATTATTACATAACCATTGTTGGTTGTGCCGTGCCTGGGCTGTGGTCCTGGGTTCTATAAGAAAGCAGACTGAGCAAAGCATGGGGAGCCAGCCATAAGCAGCATCCTCCATGACCTCTGCATCAGCTCCTGCCTCCAGGTTCCTGCCCTGTTTGAGCTCCTGTCCTTCGTTTGATGATGAACAGCAATCTGGAAGTATAAAATTCCTTCTGTGATTTTTTAAGAACAATGACATTGTGGAATGAATAGAAGACAGAAAGATTGTAGAGATGGGGTGAAACGGTGTCCTCTGACATGTCAGAGCCACTCCACTTATGAACTCACAGCAGCATTGGTTGCCTGCACAAGACCAAGCCACTCCATTCCAGCATGGAGTAGTGAGGGCTCATGAGCGCCCCAGCCATAACGAGGAGTCATGGAGGGTTGATGACTGGCAAACAGAAGGAAACTTGATTTTCTCTAGTTGTGGTGACCCCCGGGAGGTTAAAACACATTCCGGTGGATATGCCCACACCCAAGAGTACACAGGCAGCACCAAGTGGAGTGAGTTTATTTTTAAAAAGACATGAAATTAGGAGGGGGTGGGTGATAGGGGTGGATTTGGAGATGATTTGGGAGGAAGGGTGGGGGGTAAATATGATCAAAAACACATTGTATGTATGTATGACATTCTCAAAGAATTAATATAGAATTATATTAACTTAAAAAGAACAATGATTTCCTTGGTGGTTATCAAAAGCATAGAAATTTATTGGGAAGGGATATAAATGGGGACCTCATGGGGATATGCAATGAGCTGTCTTCAGATTTAAGGTTTTGCATTCCATTCCATGACCATGTTGCACTGGGAGCTACAGAGAAAGGCTGAAGTCGAGTTAATGAGATGCACATTGCAAGATTTGCCTCAAGTGCACTTACATTTGCAGGTTACTTTGAAGTCTATCAAAAATCAACTGGATTAATGGATGCACAGAACAGAAACTCAATTGCCACACCGATAGAGATACAAGTGGGATGCCCGGTGCGAAGCCAGCACTGGCTGTGCAAGCCAAGAACACAATTTCATCAAGCATGACTGCCTGTCCAAAGTTTCTTGTAAGAAATGTTGATGGAGGGCTGGTGAGATGGCTCAGCAGGTAAAGGAGCTTGCAGCTCAGCCTGACAACTCTAGTTCAGAGCCCAGAACCCACAGAGTAGAGGGAGAGAACATACCTCATGCTCGCTGGCGCCACACACACAACACACACAGCAAGTAAATGTGAAAAAAATTAAGAATAAGTAAGCGTCATACTGAAGGAGTTGGGATGCGCCCAATCAGTGGTAGACTATTTGCCATGTGTGTATGGCTTTGGGCTGTCATCACCAGCACTAGGAGAATTTTTTTGAATTGGGAAAATATTCAAGGGTTTTGTCCATTAGGTGAAGTAGAGTCCATTGGGGTAACCCAAACACTCAAATATAAAAACAAATGAAATTCAAACCTCACACAGGTCAAGATTTGCATTCTTATTTTCCATTGAGGTAAGCCAGGGCACATTCATGAAATCAGCAGAGTGTGGTAGAGTTGAAGACCTCCTTATAAGGGGCCTGAGCCCATACTCATCTCCCTGACCTGCAGGGACAGAGGGTCAAATCAGCTGTTAGTCAAGGGCATTCCACGAGGCAGGAGGAACAAAAGGAAAACCCACCTTATAGCATGACCCAATCTGAGGTCCTCCCTACTCCTAAGGGATCTCACAGAACAAGCAATAATGAGTGGCAGAATACAAAACAAAAGAGAGAGAATTTCATAACGATTGCGTATATAAAAAACATTTAAAGCAGTCCCTCAGATGACTTTTTGCTAGCCTAGCCTCTATTTGGATTCTAGGGACCGAACTCTGATCTACACACTTTAGTGACAAGTGCTTTCTCCCGAAACCATCTCCCCAGCCCCGAGGTGGGTTTTAAGTCACCGTCTCTGATCAATAGTTTGTTCAGCACTAGAGAAAGTTGGAAAACAGAGAGCTGGTTCCCAACCCTTTAGGGAACAGAGAGAGGAAGAGAAATTTGATAGACAAATGACAGCAGTGAAGACAGTTCTAGAATGGGTACGGCGATCATCTCGTGATGGATGTGGGCATTAGAGACCCGTACAGCTGCAGATACTCAGCCACTACCTACCATGAATGACGGGTGTCTGTTTCCTGTTTGTGAATTCCCTCCACCTATACCACAGTTGTGGGAGCTGTAATGGGCATACTGGTATCCCTTGCAGGAGCTGGGAACATGGAGACTGGGCCCATGGCTCCTACAGTGGGGACAGAGCAGGCACCAGGTGACAAAGAAAATAAAGAGGACAGCGGGCTGGAGAAGGAACATCAGAGTGTGTGACGGTCTCAGAGAGAGGAGGATGGCAAGAGCCTTGTGGCTAACTGCACATCTTTGTCACTGCATGTTGACACAGGACAAAGGTCACCAGAGCCTCGAAGGTCACAAGGCTTGTCTCCGTGACCACCCAACATACTATTTTGAGTTTTTTTCTTTATAAGTTTAACTGGCAACTTATTTAGAATGGGGGGCAGAGGTTATGCACAGGCCACAGTGGCATGCGTGAGGTCAGAGGATAACTTGCGGCAGGTGGTTATCTCTCCTACTAGTAGGGCCCGGGGTTTGAACCCAGGTTCTCAGGTTTGACAGCAGTGCCTTTACTGCTTATCCATATCACGGGCTCCAGCCTACTCTGATTCTTATTCCCTGAGGCAGTCTATGTTTCTAGCATGGTATGAACATGAAATTTTAATAAGTTTTCTCTTGTCTCTGTTGATTTTTTTCCACTGAGTAATGGAGTTCGATGCATGATCTGCTGACTTACAATGACTCCTGTTCCCAAGTATATACTCCTCTGCTATTGTTTGGATCTTAATGACCCCCGGAGGGCCCATGTGCTAAAAGCTTCATGCCCCATCCTAGTTACAAATTGCTGTTGCAATTTTGACAACCTCTCCCAAAAAATAGGAACATAGAAGGAGTATTACAGGTAGCAATTCCCCATGGCAGTGGAGAAATCAATGCAGGACCTCCAACAGCCAGTGCATCATGCCCACAGCGGGGAGTCAAGGCAGGACCTCCAGCACCAGTGGCATCACACCCACGAGGGGGAAGTCAAGGCAGGACCTCCAGCAGCCAATCGCATCACACCCACAGTCAAGAGCAGAGAGAAATAACTGAAACCCCATTGCCTTCTGGCTTTTGTTATCTTGCTCCTGTTCTAGAGATTTCAGGACACCCTGTCCTCGAGAATGGTGTTGCCTACAGGAAGCAGTGTCTTCCTATATGATTTACCATCAGGACAAGCCCTTAACCGACCAAATCCGTTAAAAAAAATTCCTCAGTGGAGACTCTCATCTCGGGTGACTGATGCTGGTTGTGGCATATTGACACTTAAAATTATCACAGTCCCATGGGAGATGCTATAGAAAGATGATAGAGGTGAGGCCAAGTGGGAAGGAGGTTAAGGGCATCGGGGTGTGCCCTGAACATATTTGGATCGAAGTCCTTGGTATGCTGACTCCATCCAGCTCCAAGGGATAGGGCCAAGTAAGTAAATGGACTAAGACTTTGGAAGCTATTGGCTAAAAACAAACCTTTTCTTCTTGATTATCTCAGTGTTCTGTCACAATGATGGAAATCCAACTCACACAGTTTTTTTTTTTTTTTGACACTTATTCTATCAAGAAAACTCAGTGTTAGGCCAAGGAGACAGCTCAGGTCATTAAAAGCTAGGCCTCACAAAAAAATATCAAGAAAATGAAGCCCCCCCCCTTTGATGGTCTTTGAACATGCTATGGGGTTTTAGCCTTGGGATGGGTAGGGTATCACTTTGACTTCTCATTCTAGGATTGCCACATGATTTTCTTGGCAATAAGATTTGGTCAGACATGAACCCAGCCTGACGTGATGACTGATCTTCCTAGCCAATAAAATATGATGACCAGACATGATCCAATACCTAAGTGATGACTGGGCTTTTCAGGCCAGTAAGATATGATGACCAGACATATCCAAGCCCTAAGGGATGACTGATCTTCCTCTCTACATCTTCACAATCCATTCAGAACACTTCTTGACTAACTAACGCCCACTTTGGTGGCCTGGCTGGACAAGACCAGGACGGTTTATTCTTGTTACTATGACAAAACACCTGATAAAAGCGACCTAAGTGGGAGAGGTTATTTGGTGCACAGTTTGAGATGAAGCCCATCATAGTAAAGGAAAGATGGCAGATGGAATATGAAGCAATTGGTTACCTGGCATCCACAGTCAGGACAGCAAATAGGCATGCAGGTGCTCAGCTCACTTTCTCCTTTGTATTCAGTCCAGACCCCAGCCTAGGAATGGTGCGGCCCTAGCTAGGGTGGGGTCTTCCCTCCAGCTAACACATCTAGATAATCCCCCACAGTACTCTCAGAGGCAGGTTCCTACATGATTCTAGATGCTGCTGGAGTAACAATCAGATAACGATCACACAACGCTCACTGGCACTTGCCTTCATTCACACTGTGTGCTGGAACCCTGCATGCTCCCAGTGCCAGACATCACCTCAACACTGAGACGTTCCGGAAGAGTGGTGAGACAGAGCACTGAGACTTCCTCCAGACATCCAGTAACGCGTGCTTGAGCAGCTCACATGGACAGAAAGAGCAACAGGCAGTAGGTGCATAAGCCAGCCAAGGAGGCGTCTATGGGACCTGGTAACAAGCCTGTGTGAAGCTAACAGAGTCACTCATGAGGGCTGACCTGCTTAAACCCAGAGCAATCCAGGGAAGCCTGCCAAAAATACCACATGGCTCCTTTCTTCAATGACAACAGGAAAGAAACAGGGGACCCTGACTACAGTTTTGGAGGATTGGGCATACAGCTATTGGATCAATGTTGGCATAGATAGCAGCTCATAAATAGTCGCTTAATTGTCAATGACTGTTACCTAATTGAATAGGAATAGTGTTGTGAACATGCTAAACTAACAAAATCACCAAAGCAAAACCAAATATATGCAGTTTCAATTGAAGTGCGGTACATAAGCTACTACCATCACCTTCCCCTCATTTTAGTTAATTCTGTGAGAATTGTGGTACAATGGCATTTTAATCATGCTTACTCAACCTTCCCTGATGTGGGTGTGTCTTCTATCTATCTGATGATTTCATTGATAATTAATAGAGAAACTGCCTGGCCCATCTGAATAGACCAGCCCTTAGGTGGGTGGATAGACAGAACAGAAAGAAGGAAGGTGAGGTAGAATGGCTCAGTCAGATTCCAACGCCTCTCTTAAGTTAGGCAGACCACCGTGCCTCTCCTCAGAGAGATGCCAGATGCCATGAAGCTCCAGCCCAAGATGGATGCACGCTAGAATCTACCATGGTAAGGCACCAGCATTTTGTGGTGCTACACAGATTATTAGATTGGGTTAGTCAAGATGTGAGTAAGAGCCTGAAAATAATGGGCCAGGCAGTATTTAAAAGAATATAATTTGTGTGATGTTATTTCAGGGAATAAGCTAGCCGGTGGCCGGGAGCTGGGCAGGATGAAAAGCAGGCCTGCCCCGCAGCTTCCTCACTACAGAATGGCACCCAACGTGGATAACTGAATCCACAGAAAGTCTTGAGAAAGCTGTCTGGCTCTGTTTGCAAGAGGCAGCAAACACTCTAATCTGAGAGAGGCTTCCTGACTCAGCTTTAGCTGCAAAACCCTGCAGCCATTTTAAGAGGTCCTGCCACGAAACCTTAAAACGTGTTGATGAAAAGCTGAACGTGTGGCTTTTCGGTTTCAGCCACACAGCAGGAAAGAAGTTGTGCTGTTTTAAAAATGCTGGCTTTCTGGGCCGTCCTGCCATGGCAAACTCTGACGCTCTTTCAAGCGGGCAGTCCTGACTATGGAGCTTTTGAGTGTTGTTTAACACTGTTGCAGCTTGCTTGCTGGCAGGGACCTTGAACCGCCACAGAGTTGTGGGTGATAACATGGCTACAGCCAGTACCCTCTGCCAGAGGCCTGGAAAGCTAAGGAATGGGCTGGATCCAGCCGCCAAAGTCATGGCTTTAATCCTACCTATATTGCTTGGTAAATTAAAGACTTGTGTGGTCAGAAAAAGAGGATATACAGTAAAGGGAGATTCAAAAGACACAAAGAAACCTCTAAATGGTTTAGCAGTGAGCTAAAAATACATGCAGGCTAAAAGTTAAAGTTCTTACAGTTAAAAAAAGGAAAGAAAGAAAGGCAAGAAAGCAAAGAAAGAAAGAAAAAGAAGGAAGAAAAGAAAAAGAAAGAAAGAAAGAAAGAGAAAAAGAGAGAGAAAGAAAAGAAAAAGGGAAGTAGTTTTGGTTGTGGTGGTACACACCTTTAATCCCAACACTTGGGAGGTAGAGGTACATTGACCTCTATGACTTCAGGTATGGCAGGACACACCTTTAATAATTCCCAATGCTTGGAAGGCAGAGACAGACAGATCTCTGTGAGTTCAAGGTGTGGTAGCATACGCCTTTAATCCCAGTACTTGGGAAGCAAAGGCGAGTGGATCTCTGAGAGTTCAAGGACACAGCCTGGTCTGCAGAGTTTATTTTCAGGACAAAGATATACAGAGAACCTGTCATCCAAAAAGTAAAAGTAACATAAAAGAAATAGAGGTTAAAACATAAAGCCACATAAAGATGGAAATACACAGAGAATCTTGATACTGTATACTATTATGCTCTCTTTGAATTGTTTGAATGCCGAGGAAGAAGCAACAGATGCTAAAAGATATTTGTTTATAAATGCTGCTGAACTAATCCAAGATAGATATTTTGAAAATACTTTGACTTCAGAATTTGGATCTAAGGATATAATACTTTGGAAAAGAGATTCTTCTTTTGTTTTTACAGAAAATGAGACCGTATGGATTGCTTCTATCCCAATATGGTATGATAGACCACGCCCTCCTGAAAGGTTGCTGTGAACACCTTCAGAAAATTACTTCACCCAACTGATGACTGAGATGAACCTGGCACATAGGTTACACCATGAAAGATCTGATTAACAGCGTCCCCATTCAGCAGGAAGCAGTTTGGAGAGAAATAACTGCGCACATGTTCCCAAATATAGTTTATAAATGTTCTTTTACATTTAAAGGGGGAGATGATATAGATATGAATAATTTACATTGGTATAAATTTTGCCTTATTGATAGAAATTTAAGGTCTATTTTGTTATATGTATATGTATTTCTAATAACGATTAAGGTATTGTGATTGTGTAGTTCATTTAAAAATGTAATGTATAATTAGGAAATATAGGTTGCTAATGAAAAATCATTGATAATAGTTAAGCTTGTAGTCATGTTAGTTAGATTTTCTAGATATATAGAGATATATTTCAGTTAGATAGGCATACTTCATATCTTCCAAAGACTACAGAATATTGCATTTTAAATGTCTTAATAACTTAGGGTTTTTCATGACAATGAGACAATGTCTGCTCCTGGGTAGCACCAATCTACTTCAAGAGGAAGATGGGCATCGAAGAGGCTCCTTATTGAGTTTGATAGCCATTTGGGCAAGAAACTGCTCTTGCCTGGACTATTGCATAAACTGGACACAGAGAACCCTCAGAGAGAGGACTGCTGAACTTGCCTAGAGGTGAGATGATCTCTTTGGGTTCCTGATTCATGAAAGAGTCTGCGAGACATTCTGCAGGACACAGCAGATAGTGACTGACACTGTCTTTGAAATTTCCTGCTTCATGGGAAACTCTGCTGCATACTGTGGGCCTATAGGCTGAAGATAGATGCCCCAACAATACAAAAGAACTTTTGGGTGACTGTCCAGGGCAGCGATGTCTCTATCATTTCTAGAGTTATATGGAAATGCATATTTCTTATTTACTTAGGTAATATTGTGTTCTTCTGGAGTCTTGATGGAGCTGAAGAATAGATAGATAGTTATAGTAGTTTTCCTTTGTTATGATAAAAGATAAAGTAGATATAAATATTGTAACTGTAATTTTGCATGATAACTGTTTGTTATATGTAATTTTACTATGTTAAAGTGAAAGCTTTTCTTTTTTGTTTAAACAGAAAAAGGGGAAATGATGTAGGTGTGTCTTCTATCTATCTGATGATTTCATTGGATAATTAATAAAGAAACTGCCTGGCCCATCTGATAGACCGGCCCTTAGGTGGGTGGAGTAGACAGAACAGGAAGAAGGAAGTGAGGTAGATGGCTCAGTCAGATTCCACGCCTCTCTTAAGTTAGGCAGACCACCGTGCCTCTCCTCAGAGAGATGCCAGATGCCATGAAGCTCCAGCCCAAGATGGATGCACGCTAGAATCTACCTGGTAAGGCACCACTTTGTGGTGCTACACAGATTATTAGATATGGGTTAGTCAAGATGTGAGTAAGAGCCTGAAATAATGGGCCAGGCAGTAGTATTAAAAGAACACAATTTGTGTGTTGTTATTTCGGGGCATAAGCTAGCAGGCAGCCAGGAGCTGGGCAGGATAAAAAGCAGGCCTGCCCACACCTCAACACTACACTTCCCCACTGCTATGATAAAGATCATGACCAAAAGCAGCTGAGGGAGGAAAGGGTTTTTTAGCCTTCATGTTCCCACCACAGTCCATTGCTGAGGGAAGTCAGGGCGGGAACCTAGAGGCAGGAACTGGAGCATGGGCTATGGAGGAGTCTGGTTTTACTGGCTTATTCCCCTTGATTTGTTCAGCCTGCTATCTCATAAAACCTAGGGCTACCTACTCAGGGACTGCACCACCTACAGTGGGCTGGGCCCTCTCATAGCAATCAATAATCAAGAAAACGCTTTACAAATTTGCCTACAGGACAATCTCACACAGGCATTTTCTCAATTGAGAGTTCTTCTTCCCAGATGAACCCTGATTGTGAAAAGTTAACAGCTAAGTAGCCAGCACACCACCCAACTTTCTGTCCTCTTCTTCAAAAGCCCACTGAATCCAATTTGCCCTGCCCATTTACACTAGAATGCGTGGTCTTCCACTGGGAGAGGGTTGACTTACCCAAGACCGCGCCCTTAAAGAAAACTGATTCTCCCTTCCTTAGCAGCTACACAAACGCCAGTAGCTCCTCAACTATTGGTGGGATTTCACAATCCTGCTCTCAAAGCTGAGAGGTTCTCTCAGAAGAAGGGGTGGGAAGATTCTAAGAGCCACAGGCAGTGCATGACGTCATGGAACGGGTGTTTTCTGGACATAGGAGGGAAGTTGCTTTCCTGTACTCATGGTGGCTGTAACCCTAGCCATAAGAACTGCAAAACCCAAGCCAGACAAAATATTACCATGACTTTTTAGCAAAAGTCACGGGCAAACAAGAAGAAAGAGCTGGATGGATCCCCCACAACACACGGCCTATCATGTTTATGAGGATGGAGTTTTACAAAGACAGGAAGGAATAATTTACTATCACTGACTCATTTAAGGCCCCAATTCACAATCTTCAAAAGAAGGAAATGAATATTAAATAAATAAATAAATAAATAAATAAATAAATAAATAAATAAATAAGCAGGCAAGCAAGCAATCCCCTCCAATCAGTACTTTTCTAGACATTTGGAAATGGACCCTCCAGCAGCAGAGGGGCTCTCACTCTGCACACCTTGGCTCACATCCCTGTGTGTTATTAGCTGTAATTGACCCATTCCTCTGATTATGGATACATTAGCAGCTGACTCCAGCAATTCTTAAATGCACAAGTAGCTGCTGAACTGTGGGATTTGCTGATGTGAACTTCCAAGCTTGATTCATAAAATGACTCCTTTAGTTTTTTTATTATACACTGAATGTCCCCAGAATTATTCACATCAGCTTCAGATTGAGACTGTGACCATGCTCCTTGTTTTCAGTGGGGATGTGACTGGCAGAATAGGGGAATAAATACAGATATTGTCATTTATCCACAAGTAACGTATAAATGCAATACATTTCTGGTCAAAATTCCATTGGGATTTGTGTAAGAGAGAAAGCATACAACTAATATTAAGGACTTTTGAAATTTTAAGCGTTATTTAGTTCATGTGTAATTCTGTGTGTGTGTGTGTGTGTGTGTGTGTGTGTGTGTGTGTGTATGTGTGATGTGTATGCAGGTGCCAATGAAGGTTAGGAGAGGGCATCAGATCCTCTGGAACTATAGTTATAGGTAGTTATAAGGTACCATGTGGGTGCCGAGTGAATGTACAACCATGGCTCCACAGTAGGTAGAGAAGGGTGTTGTCTCTCACTAGAAAGGCACCTGCTCCACTCACACCAGTCAATCTGTACAATTACAGGATGAAGCATCTGCTGGAGGGAGACTGGTGGGCCCCAGCATTTCTCAACACCTAGATTACCCCCGTGCTTTTAGATCAAACATACCTATTTGGTGGACCTCATTGGCTCTATCCTCTTTCAAGACAGAATTAAACGGTGCTCCCTTTTAAAGTTTCTTTTTTAAAAGATTTATTTTATTTGAATGATACATTATATGTGTATCTATGTTGGTGTTTGCACCTCTGAGTGTACTGCCCACAGAGGCCAGATGGGGGTGCACATCCACTGAAGTTAGGACTACAGATGGTTGTGAGCTGCAGCGTGCATATGGAATCCAAACCTGGGTCCTTTCAAAAAGCAGGAAGTGCTCTTAACTGCTGAGTCATCTCTCCACCTCACTCCGCCCGAGCTTTGGGCTTTCTGGCATCTGCCTTCCATCTGTGTTATACTTCAGGTCTACCAGTTCTTCGTGGCCAAGAGAAGCCTTTTTACTTTCCTTCATCTCTTTGTGAATGGCTTCCTTCAGTGCTTCACGAATACATGGCCAGTTTTAGTTTTTATTTCTGTCTTCCACCTCAAGCCCCTTTCATGTCGTTTATGTCTCCTTACTAATGACGTATCTGGGACAAAATGTACTTCTGTGGGTTCCATGCTGTCTGAGTCTGGGATGAGCAACACCTCTCCCCCGTCCCACCCAGCCACACTACAGTGTTTCTTGGACACAGCCTAAGCATGATCTGGCCTGAAACAGCCTCGCTAACACGGGCTGTCTTCGCATGCTTGCTTCCATGAAGCCCCTTTGGATGCAGCCGCCATGCAAGATCTCTTTTCCTACCAATTACCCATCATTTGTGCCAGCACACTGCTAAGCTGCAAATCCCTGCAATTGCTATTTCACTCTCTGCCCTTCTTCCTCATAAATCTGGCGAGAGTCTGGCAGCCTGTCCAAAGCCTAGGATAACGAAGTCCTCTCCCATCCTTCTTCCCTCGCTGTGAGGGTGACAGGTAAGGAGTAGATCACTCAGGATGAAGTTTCAGAGAGGAAAAATAACAGTGGCTTAAATAAGACAGTAGTTTACTTTTCCGGAGGCTGCTGAGGTACAGACAGCCCAGGGCTCATAGGTAGGTACCTTTACTTTGCTATGGTTACTGGTTTGTGCTCACACATCCCCATGGTCCAGGAGGGCTCAATTCCATACACATGTGCTGCAAAGCACAGAGAATGGAGAGTAGAGGGCCCTGGACCACTTCCATAGCCCGTACAGGTCCTGTATCTCCAGGTTCTGCTGATCTGCTTTCTAGATAAATCAAAATGTAAACGGGAAATCCACAGAGACTTCTGTATGACAGAAAGCTGAGGGACCTCTCCCGCCCAACCCAAGGAGGAGGAAATTCTTCTCATATTTAAAGCCTTTCACTGCAGGATAAAGCAGCAGCCCTTAGCAATTAGATAAAATGTATCTCATGCTCTGCCCTAGCGCCCACTGAACAGAGATATGCTTCTATATGCAAGAAAGTATATGGACACGAGGCTGTATTTTGGAGGAGGCATAAACTAGCAAAGTATACACTAGTTGGGGAACTGGTTATATAAATCATGGTGTATTTTTCCCCCATACAACACTGTACACCTACTGATGGAGGAGAGTTATCTGTCTATGTTTCTTTCATTGGTTAATTAATAAAGAAAACTGCCTTGGCCCTTTAAGAGACAAAATTAGGTAGGTGGAGTAGACAGAACAGAATTGTGGGAACAAGGAAGTAGAGTGGGGGAGACGCTTCAGGCAGTCGCCATAGTGAGTCTCCATGCTGCTCCTCTCCGAGATGGACGCAGGTTAAGATCTCTCCTGGTAAGCCACACCTCGTGGTGCTATATAAATTACTAAATATGGGTTAAAGCAAGATATGAGTATTAGCCAATAAGAGGCTGAAACTATGGGCCAGGCAGTGTTTTAAAAGAATACAGTTTCCGTGTAATTATTTTGGGTGTAAAGCTAGCCGGCGGCCGGGTGGCGGGACACAGCCCCGCCGCTTCACACTACAACCTACTGGAAAAAAAAAAAAGCAAAACCCTGCCTGTTCTGACCAGGAACACCACGGAACGTGAAACGTCCTCCACAGGCTCATGTATCTGAACTCTTGGTCCCTGGTTTGTGGAGCTGACTTAAAAGTTGTAGAATCGCTATCAGGAACAGCCCTGATTGAGGTAGGCTATTCGGGGCGAGCCCTAAGATTTTACAGCTTGAATCCATTTCCTGTCTGCTCTCTCTGCTTTCTGCTTGTGATGCAATGTGACCAGTCACCTTGTATGCCTTCCCTGCCATGATAGGCCACTCATGTCTCTTCTTAAAGGAGGAGCTCAACTGCCCCTTCCTCTCTTAAGTAGCTTCAGCCAGGTAACAGCATTAACAGACCCGAGGCAAGATAGGAAACTGGTCACAGGGTGCCACCTTAACATGTGCAAAGGTGGAAGGACCGTCTCGATCTGGCATGAGTCACAGAACTGAAGAGATGTCCTACTTTGCTCTTTCGTTGTTATGATAAACACCATGACCAAAAGCAACTTGGAGAGGAAAGGGTTTATTTCAGCATACACTTCCAGGGTCCAGTCCATCCATGAGGGAAGCCAGGGAATGAATGCAAGCTAAAGCCATGAAGCAGAAGTCATGGAGAAGCACTGCTCACTGGCTGGCTCACTTCCTCTTGCTCATTCTCAGCTAACTTTTTTAATTACTTCAATTTTATGTGTATGGTTATTTTGCTTGCATGCATATCTGTGCACACATGTGTGCATGCACATGGAGGTCTGGAGGTCAAAAGAGAGCACTGAATCCCCCAGAATAGGAGTTCCAGGTGACTAAGCTGATGTGTGGATTCTGAGAACTGAACCCAGGTCCTCCACAAGAGCAACAAGTACTCTTGACCACTGACCCATCACTGGAGCCCCACGAACTAGCTTTCTTATGTAAGCCAGGAGCCCTTGCCCAGGGGTAACATTGACCATAATGGAGTGGCTCTTTCCACTTCAATCAGCCAACAATTAAGATAATTTCCCTTTGATATGACCCTAGGTCAATCTGATTTGGGTTCTTCAGTTGAGAGTCAGGTGACTTTTGGTTGTCTCTGGTTGACAATGAAACTCAACCAGGACAATAGAGAAATGGAAAAGAGACAAGAGCTGGTTAAATCCCAAGGAGAGGCTTATTGTCATATAAACATCGTAAGTTCTTTTTGCAGATCTTCTCAAAGTCAAAGAACACATTTTATACAGCTACTGCCAAGAGATCTACTATGTAGACACCAAGGAAGTTAGACAATCAGAGAAGGCTGAAGAAGGTCTCATTTGACCTCACAGGCTGTAGCTACTGAAATCCTGGGTGGCCTTTTCCTTCATGCTAAAGGAAGCCTCACCAATGCATGCAAAACTACATCAACCGAAGGAAATGAAATTTGAAGAAGACGATGAGACCCCAGACATTTTTTTTTATTCCATGGGTGAAATAGAAGTAAAACTGATCCAATTCAGGTTTCTTTCACAGTATCCATGCAATAGATCCGAGTTGAAAGGTTCTGAAGGCGGGAAGGGTTTGGGGCCGATTTCTGATGCATTGGAAAGTGGGTGGGAAGCACATGGACAGGGGGATGTGAGGCACTGGTGTCCTACTTTGGGTTTTGTTGCTGTGAGAAAAAAAAGTGATCAAAACTAACTTGAGAGGAAACGGTTTTTTGGCTTATACCTCCCAGTCGCAGCCCATGACTGAAGGAAGCCAGGGCAAGAAACCAAGGCAGGAGCCTTCAGGCAAGAGCTAAAGCAGACAGAGGTCATGGAGGAACAGTACTTGCTCTTTATAGCTTGCTCAGCCTGCTTTTTTACATAACCTGGGACCACCACGCGCTCAGGGGTTATGCTACCCACAGTAGGCTAGGTCCTCCTTCATCACCAATTTAAAAAATGCTCCACAGACATGCCCCTGGGGCCAATAAGATGGAGGCAATTCCTCACTGTGGTTCCCTCTTTTCAGATGACTCTAGTCTGCCTTGAGCTGACAAAAAGTAATCAGCACAACAGGACAGAGAGAACAATGGTGGTGCCAAGCATCCTTTGTCAAATGCTGCTGCTTTGGGGAGATGTGTTAATTACTTTGATCATTGCTAGGACCAAATTACCTGACAAGAAGAAGCCTTGGGGCGGGGGAGGGTTTAATTTGCCTCACAGTTTCAAGTACACACTGTCATGGTAGGCAAAGGAACGCTGCGATGGGCAACTCTCCGGCTTACATCTTAATGGAGCTGGAGGTAGGACAGGGGTGGCTAGCTTACTTTCTCCCTTTAATTCCTCCCAGAACTTGAGCCTATAGAATGGTGCCATCCACATTCAAAGGTTTCCCCAACTCAACTAGACCTCTCTAGAAACACTGTTACAGCCACACCAACAGACATGTCTCCATGGTGATTTGGTTTCAGTTCATAACGAAGATTAACTATTTGTTTTTTTTTTTAATTATGCCTATGGCTGTGCATCTGTACATGTACATGTCTGTAAACACAATCTTTAAAGCTGGCTGGTTTGGGGACGTCTAAGTGACTTCAATCACAACTCACCTGTGCTTTCTATTCCCTTCACCTTCATAGGTATTACCACAGGGTTGAGCCATTTTCTGTTACCTGTTAGTGTGAAGTTAAGGTAAGTCTTCAAGGTCCCACCTCAGCAGATTTCCAGGACATTCTAACACAAATATAGCCTAGATTGGTTCACGGTCAGGCTAGAAATATGTGAACATATGGCACACTGACCCAGGCAATCCATGAGGGAGAGAGAACTAAGTTCAGCCAATGACACACAGCCCTGCTGGCTCCTTCCCTCGGCATTCAGAATGGAGTTTAACAGCTGATTCAGCTTAGCAACCCCATAAGCCATGTGGCTTCATTTAAGACAATGATCTGCCCCTGTGTGGTTTGCATATTTAAATGAGTCCAGAGATTTTTCTTGACAGTTATCACACTACCGTGCAGGGAAGGGAATGTCATTAGTGTCACATCAAAGCCTGGAAATTACTGGGCTGTTTTCATAGCCATCGGGAAAAGTGATTATCAAGAGGCCCTCAGCCAGGCACAGCTAGTCACCTTTAGCTTCTACAGAACCAAGATGAAAAAGGAGGGGCTGGATCAGCTTCATGGGTGTCTTAGCTCCTTTACGCCATGCTGGGACAAAATACACGGCCAAAAAGCAAGCACTCCAGGTTGCCTTGCTCTTGGCTCGATAAACAGCCTGATCAAAACACACAGACTTCCAGTTCACAGTCCATCTTTGAGGAAAGTCATGGCCCACACTGGAGGCAGGAACCATGGAGTAACGCTGCTGCCTGCCTTGCTGCAAAGCTCCTGCTCAGCTAGCTTTGTTATCCTGTCCAGGACTATCTGGTTCCAACTGCAGCGGGTTGAGCCCTCTTACATCAGTTAGCAATCAAGAAAATGACCTACGGACCCACCTGAAAGAGGCAACTTTTCAACTGGGGTTCCCTCTTCCCATGTGACCATAAAAATGAACCAGGGCAGCGACTTAAAAGGCACGGGATTTATTCTGGCTTACCGTTCGAAGGGTTATGATCCATCCTACAGGGAAGGTGCGGCAGTAAGGGTATGAAGCTGGAAAGTCAACAGCATCAAGCAGGCAGGACACAGAGAGAACAGGAAGTGATCAAACCTCAAATTCTCCCTCAGTGACGTACTTCCTCCAGCAGGGGTCCGCTTCCTAGAGGTGTCACAGCCCTTCCTAATACAGCACCCCAGCTAGGGACCAATTGTACAAACGCATGGGTCTTTTGGGCACATCTCCCATTTCAACCACAACAGGGGGTAAAATGTTTGCCATACAATCACAAGGAGACAGATTCAGCACCCACAGAAAAGCTGGTACATTCCTGCAGCCCCAGATCTGGGAACAGAGACAAGAGGAACCCCAAGGTTTGCTAGCCAGCCATTGAAAGTGACACCGAGAGCTCCAGGGTCACGGAGAGACCCTGACATAAGAAATGAGGGTGAAAGCAATAGAGGTGATAGAAGATGGCCCCAGTGTTGATCTCTGGCCTCTACACACACACACACACACACACACACACGCGCGCGCGCACACACACACACACGCACGCCCGCACGCACACATACACACACACACACACACACACACACACACACACACAAATGGTATTTCACATTAAGCAAAAAATCTGTCCCAGCATGTTCTGAGCTTTCCTAAATCCTGAGCAAATCACGTCTCAGAAACTGTCTACTTCTGCCTGAGGCCCCAGCCTTCACCTTTGCTCTTCTGCCAGCTCCCAGTGACAGTGGCCCTGACTTCCTTCACATCCTGTCTGCCACATCCATCTCTGGCACAGCCTATGTACATAGCGGACACTTAATTGACACTTCCCTGAAAAGCTGCCTGTGTCTGGAAGTGGTGCAGGGTGTGTAGACAGATCGTTCCCCCTGGCACACGGGAATGAAAGCAATGCAAATTTACCTTGTTCGATGGACTCGGGTTTATCATCACAGGCAGGCAGAGCCGAGAGCTAAGCATGAATCTATATAGGTTAATGGCTTTGTTTTACAGAGGCAGAGCCGAGGGAGAGAGCACGAAGGAAACCACTCCGAGGCACAGATAATGTTACAACCAGATCCTGATCAGAAACCCGACCCACTAATTAATTCTAAGTGAATCTGATAATATGCAAAAAATATGACAGCAGCTGGCATTTAAACTTAGCATTCATTCCCCTGCTCTATAGTGAGTGCCTTTCCCTCGTACCTGCTTCAGATCGTGGATGGAGATTTATGGGTCTTAGATGCCAGCATTGGAGAGGAACACGGGAAGCGTGTATGTAAATAGGTAATCTGAGAAATTGAATGCAGTGAAGTAACCCAGATATCCTTGCTGTGATGCTACTTTGGGGACTTGGGGGGAAACCCCTGGGGTGTCTCCAATGAGCCGAGGACTGCGGTGAGAACGAGCCAGTCCCGGTGTGGAAGCTATAAATGCTGGTTAGATTTTTCAGCTTCCCATAGTCACAATCTTCCTTACTGACTCTGCAGATCCTCCTCCCAGACAGAGGAGGGGTCTCTACACTTCAACTGTGAACAGAGCCTGAACCCTTGGGACGTGGCTAGGTTCAAAAGTTGAATAGGTTTGGCATGCTGTTCTGTGAGGTCTATGTATGTTCATGGGACATACCGTAGAGCAAGACATACCCAGGAACAAGACAGAAGACTGAGTGTGTGGAATGGAGTGGCCAGAAGCCAGCAAGCTGCAAACATGAGGTGACGCTTACTAAAAACAGACCGGCCTATGCAACCCCATCCCCAGCCACCCAGAGGAAAGGGAGCACTGCAGCTGAGCACAGTGGCTCGTGCCTGTAACCCCATCACTCGAGAGGCCAAGGCAGGAGGACTGTTATGATTTCCAGAGCATCTTGGATTACACTGTGAGTTCCAGGTCAGCCTGGGCTCAAAACAATAACAATAGTAAAACAAAGCAAATGCCCATGTCTTCATTTTCTGCATTGTCCATGAACGTCCTAGGCCGTAGTTCACTGACAACCTTGAGGAGAGTTTTGGAAACAAGTGTTCCATAAAGGAAAATGGTCGATGAGATGGTCCAAAGAGACTGCAGGTGAGAGGTTAAGGGACAGAAAGCCTGGTGTGAACGATGCTGGTTAGATGCAGATGCCTAACTGGTTAGATGACTGCTGGTTGGTTCATAAGGAACTGGGTGGGTGTGGTCCTAATGGCTCTCCTGGAGACTGTATTGGGACATCAATGGACATTGGAATGTACATAATAAACTGCTGTGTTCCGGGTACCTTGTGGATGGGTATTAAGAAAGGGGCAGGTGAGAACAGAAGCTGAGGTGTGAAAAAATCATGACTGGGAGATTTCTCAGACTGAGAAGAGCTATAGCATGCAGGCTTACTTATATACACTTATATACTCACATGTAAGTAGTTATACCATGCATATGCCTGATTGATATACTAACCAAAAGTTGTGCAGTCACTTAGGGAAATCCTCCCAAGAGAAATTCTGTATTCTTGGTTCATCTCTATGCCCGTGCCAACAACCAGAATATCATGTGATATTTTTTCCAGGTCCCAAAGTACTCAGAACGTACTTCCAAATAAAATATACCCTAATCCTCTGTAATGAACACCCAGGATTTGCATGAAGCAGAGCTGCGGCACTTCTCAGCATGATCAGTAAAATGCTTGCACGGAAAAGGAGTTCCCCATTCCACAGTCCCCCACTTCCACAGGAGTCCCCAGCAGCAAACACTGTGTCTGCAGTATAAGCAGAGGAGGGTCCCCGGGGAGAAAACATCATCTTTCTACACATCATCTAAGCCCATCCCCTCGGGCAGCCTGAGGAGCAATATGCATTCTCCTAAATAGGATGAAGAAGTCCTTTGAAAAAAACAACAACAGAAAAACAGAGGCAAGAATCCAAATATAATATTCACGCTCACATTGGAATTTCAGGTATGGTAGGGGGATTTTAAGGGGGATGGGTATTTTGGCTGAGCCATTCTTTGCAGATTGAAAAAAACCCAAATGTGGTCCTGACCATTGTCCTTCCTGGGTCATTTCCCCTATGGGCTTGGACCACCTGTGGGGCTGAGAAAATTGTGGATATTTCTGGACTCCAAATTGGATTTTGTGTTCAGAAGTGCTTTATTGAGGGCGGAGGGTGGGTCTATTCAAATATGAGCTTTGAGAAATGCCATTAGAATCAGACACGAAATTCAATCCAAAGTATTGAATGGGGAAATCGGGAGAGAGAATGTAGCAACCTCACCATGGCATATCACACACACACACACACACACACGCACGCACGCACGCACGCACGCACGCACGCACACGCACACGATTAAAGAAAAAAGAAAAACGGGGGCTGGGGAAAGAATTCAGTCAAGTACATACCATGCCAGCATGCAGACCTGAGTCTGAGTCTTCAGCACCCATGTGAAAATCCAGGCATGATGGCATTTGTCTATAATCCCAGGATTAACGAGGCAAACAGGAGAATCCCTGGGGCTTGCTGGCTAGCCAGGCAAACCCACTTTGTGAGCTTCTGACTCAAGCTAAAGTGTAAAGGGATGAAAGAAGACACCCAATGTCAATAGACGGCCTCCATATGCACATGTATTTGCATGCATGTGTACCTCACACACACGTGCAATTGCACACACACCACACACACATAAAGTAGAAAAGAAAAAAATGAGGAAAGATAAAAAACGGAGTCTACAGAGGAATTCAACCACCAATCCAGTGTCCACAGCTGGAGGAACAGGCTAGCACATTAGCAGTTAGAACCCTCAGGCAGATTCTTATACAATGGGGGAACGTTTTCACATACTGTACCTCTCACACGGAAAGGTACACAGCCAAATGCCCTCCATTCTCTTCCCAGCCTTCCGAAGTTTGCAGGGCAGGGCTGATTTTAGCTCTGAGTGACCCAGGGTTCCCTTTCAAGCAGTCATTAAAACAAGTAAGTTTCAGGCCAAATCATCGGCACACAGCCAGCCCGCCTCTCTGACAGATGTGCCTGGCACCCAGCAGAGAATCCAAGCCCTCAGTTTTCTTATGGACACAATCATTCCTCTTTCCAGCATTTGGCTGTTAGTTTAACTGCAAAATCCAGAACTGGATTTTTGTGAGCCGGTCTCTCCCATGGTGGTGACTTCAGTTCTAAGTCCTTCTGGTGAGGATAACAGAAACTGAGCAGGGCATGCTGTAACCACAAAGGGGAAGAAAAGAAAAACGCAGATATGTAGAAGTCACACCTCATGCAAACATGCCTGGACTTCTAATAGAGCTGTAGGAGTTTTGGGGCACTAGACAATTGTCTTTCTGTTTGCCCACAGTCCTCTCCTGGTATCACAAGCTGTATTGATACCTCTTCCTCACCCAGAGTTCAGCTGTGCGGCTTCATTGATTCTGTCCTAAGTCAAGGTAGGCATTTGGGCAAGCTGTGGCCAACCACCACAGTCTTAGACAAGGACAGTTGACACAACCACAGTTCCCCAAGCTCATAAAAGTGGCTAGAGACTCTACCTTTACCCCACCCCTGTGAGACTGCTGAGGGACAGAACATGAGCCCTGAAACCCCCAGCCACACACTCACCAAAAACAGAATCGAGCTGAGGCTGCAGAAAGAAACATTGCTGAGAGGTGGGTAAGGGTTTACAGCCATGGCTCAGTTTGAAACCAGTTATGCTTGAGGGCAATACCACCCTTGGAATTCCCATTTCTGTGAACCAATGCATTCTCCATTTTTAATGAATTCTTTTTGAGTGGGGTTCTGTCAGTACCAACATATTAAGTTCTAATAGATACTTGGTGAATAGATTGTCAATGCCTGTATTTCTTTAAATATTTTCATTGTGTGTGTGTGTGTGTGTGTGTGTGTGTGTGTGTGTGTGTGTGTGTACACCTCCTAGGGAAGCAGCTGTGAACTTCCTAATGTGGGTATTAGGAGCTAAACTCTGGTCCTCCAGAAGAAGAGTATGTTCTCTTAACTCCTGAATCATCTCACCAGCCACAGAAATGTTTGCTTTAAGATATAAGACATAATTAATAACAAATACGGGATTCTAAATAACAGAAGTTCTAAATATCTATGGCTATGTAGTCAGCATACACAAATTCCCTTCAAGTCAAATGAAGATATATTTAAGGGGTTGGAGAAATGGCTCAGCAGTTAGGAGCACTGACTGCTTGTCCAGAAGACATGGGTTCAATTCCCAGCACCCACACAGCAGCTCACAACTGTCTGTAACTCCAGGATCCAACACCCTCACACAGACATACATGCAGGCAAAATACCAATGCACACAAAATAAAACTAAATAAATAATTTTTTTTAAAAAAGATATATTTAAGTTTAAAATGGCTGCTGACACCACACATTTCTTTCATTAGTCATAATCCATAATTCCTCCCTCTAATACCCTTGCATTTTAACCATACTGTCACTGCCGCAAAAATGTTCCTATCACAAGCCAACAGAGGTCATGAATTTTCTCACTCCAGAACTGTCATTGGCCTCCTGTCTTTGTGCTCCCACTATTACCTGAGTTTGACCACACTGTTTCTTTGGTATTGTCTTCTCACTCCTGCTCTTGGTACAGAACACAGGATGGTGACCAGCGGAGCTGGGACCCCAGTAGTAGAGCAACCACGCACCCATAGGTGGTTTCCAGAAGGCATCAGGTGGAAAAGCAAAAAGTGAAACAGGTTGCAGTGTGCAGGGATTACAGTCACCTGTAGGCAGAGGGCAGGCAAAGCCCAAGGTGTGCAGTGACCACCAGCGTTTGTGCTTGGGACCCGTGCAAACATCACAGGATACAGTGTGCAGAATTAGAGTCGTGCACAGAACGTTTGCAGACCTCACAGGACACGGGGCACGGTGATCACAGCCACTTGTGTGTGGAGGGCATGCAAGTATCAGTTCACAGAGGAGCACAGGATAAGACTCACATGGATGCTAAAAGAAGCAAATATCAACACAGTTACGGAAGCTCTCCTTTGTGCTTCTGAAAGAGGGCAGAAGAGTCACCTGGGATGCCACTGCCTTGACTGAACTGTGGGGAGGACACAATGGTAAAGGAAAGAAGGAGAAATTGGGGTGGGAGACGAAGAATTGAAAAAAGGAGGGGAGGGAGAGAAAGGAAATCAAGGCAAAATACATTCCATGCTCATCACCATATACCTCATGGTGTTAGCCAAATCATTTTCACTTTCAAGATCTGCGCTTAGGTGAGTCACATGACCACATGTTTAAGATAGACTGCCTCTAGCATAGTCTGACGGTCACTGTATTAAGCGACAGATCGGGTGATGTCTCACACACCTTTTTACCAAACATGCTCCGCCCACCCCATAAGCATCCCACAGAATGGGAGCACAAGTGCCATAGCTGTTGAGCCCACAGAGACCCACCATCATCAGTTAGAGACCAGCCAACCCCAATATCACTCTTAACATTGTATGGTCCATGGGTTAAACACCATGCTAATCCCATCACTGGGTGACACAGTAGCTTCAGCATCCTCAAATCCCCTAAGCTCTGCCCATCCACTCTCTCCCATCCTCAATCTTTTTTATATTATAATTCTAGGCAGTCTTTCCAGACCAGGTCCTTTCACATCGCCATATGCACTGAAGTTTACTTCAGATCCTTGATAGCTCTTTTCTTTCTAGTTTTGGATAATAGTCATTGTTTGGATTTACAGGGATTTTATCCCTTTACCCACTGAAGGACATGTTGGCTGCTTCGAAGCTTTGGCAACCTTAAAGAAAGCTGCTTTAAAGGATCACATGAGGGGCTGGAGAGATGGCTCAGAGGTTAAGAGCATTGCCTGCTCTTCCAAAGGTCCTGAGTTCAATTCCCAGCAACCACTTGGTGGCTCACAACCATCTGTAATGGGGTCTGGTGCCCTCTTCTGGCCTTCGGGCATACACACAGACAGAATATTGTATACATAATAAATAAATAAATATTTTTAAAAAATAAATAAAAGGTCACATGCAAGTCTCTCTTTAGATAAATGTTTAGCTCCTTTGGGTGGTGTGCTGGCTAGTTTTATGTCTACTTGACACAAGCTAAAGTCATTTGAGAAGCAGGAAACTTCAATGAAGAAAATGCCTCCCTAAGATCAGGCTATAGGCAAGCCTGTAGGGCATTTTCTTAATTAGTGATAGATGAGGAGGGTGGTGCCATCCTGGGTTCTATAAGAAAGCAAGCTGATCAAACCATGGAAGCAAGCCAGTAAGCAGCACCCCTCCGTGGCCTCTGCATCTATCTGCTCCCCCCTCCAGGCTGCTGTCCTGCATGAGTTCCTGTTCTGGTTTCCTTCAGTGACAGAGTACAAAACTACCATGTAGATCTGTAAGCCAAATGAACCCTCTCCTCCCCTGCTTGCTTTTTAGTAATGATGTTTCGTCAAAACAATAGAAACCTAACTTAGACAGATGGGCTCCAAGGGGCCATCTGCTGGACTATATACCACCTTGGGACATTTAAAAATTTCAGAATATCACAGATATCATCACTTCCAACCGTGAACCAATTGTCTAGCCTCTGGTCCTTGTTCTCAGTTGAATGAGGAAAAGAAAAGGCACACTGGAGTCATTGTAACCCACCTAACCAGTCGGAAAATGGCATAGCTAGGGATCAGCCCCGCCCTCCCCACTTGCCTGAAGCATCATCATCTTTAGATAGTGAAGCATGAGATTTAATTACCATTATCATTATCTCAGCCTGACTAGCTGCAAATGAATTCTGGGTTCTAGGTATCCAGCCAAGACACAGAGTTAAGGATGCTGTTTACTGACCTAATATTAGACAATACAAATGCATGCCCTCTTAAGAAAACGGTCGTAATTAAAATAGCCTTCCCCTCGGGGGAGATGAGGTGGTAAACAAGAGATGGGCTGTATTAATTTAGAACAAGTATGTTACCTCTTTAGAGAGAACCTATTAGCATGTTAATTTGGGTATTTTGTTTTCTCTCCACCGTATATTTATAACGGTGAACGTATCTGAGATGGCCCACGCCTAAACGCTCTGATCACAGCTTGGGTTTCTGATTCTCTTCGCTTTTTGCTTTTCGTTTGTATTCCGTTGCGGAACACCGGAAGCCCGGCGATGGGCCACGGCATATCTTTGAACACGGTGAGTGTGATTAGAAAAATAATGTGCACTGTGGGGAATGACTTTTTTATCACAGCATCGTCGTTTTCCTATTCTGCTGATTTATCTGTAAAAGAATATAGGTAAAAAAAAAAATAAGCTTACTCCATAGAGAGAACACCCTAGCTTGCATATCTGACAATATATGAAAGTTGTTGAATACAGATGTGCGCTGGGGAGAGAATACTTGGGCTGTAGGGGGGAATCTACCGGCTCTACTATTCTCTTGAAAACGCTTTGATCGACACTTGGATCTTGGCATCAGACAGTCCTATTGACCCCGTGTAATTCCTCCTAAGCAGTTTTTAATTATACTGGGGACTTTGTGGTCCAGGTGGGAAGAAAAAAAAATTGTGCAGATCAGCAAGTATGCATTTGGAAGCCAGGACACTCGGTTCCTATGGTAAATTAAGAAGCTAGCCGTGAGGTTTTTAATATCCTATCTTTTATAAGTCAGAGGTCTTGGTTGTGGTCAGCAACAGCCATCCTGAATCTGCAAGAGTCAATAAATGAACTTTGATGATATGAAGGTCAGCCCAAGAAATCACAGTCAGCAAACCAACATTGCTATGTTCCACCAAGCCAATGCTCTCAGTCATGACCTCGTGTGTAGCTGAACATGTGAACTGGGGGAAAGGACCAAAGGGACACTTCAGATACATGCTCTTCTTTGTGAGGTCTTGGGACGTGTGTTTGCATGACAGAACATCCATACCTGGGCTACAGATGAAGACCTAGTGATGAGAGGCTTCAGGAGTCAATGTTTCCACTTCCTCTGGAATATAGAACGCTAAGAGGCAGTCATGGTGGGTATTGATTGAGTCAAAACACAGATCCCTCTGCAGACTCCCTTGAGCATGGCTCGATGAGAACTGGAGGATGGGCAAGGAAGATACAATTGAGCAGCTAAAACCTGGCGTGCTCAGCGATATAGACCCCTAGGGAGTCTGAGAGCCACAGGAAAAGCAGCGAATGTTCCCCTGCATTGCTTAGACAGTGTGGATTAGCTCAGAGGTGATCCAGTCTTTGCTTGGTGGATAATGGTGGAAGACCATGATGCACAAGGTAGACCAATGATGACACCAAACTCACCCTCCATCACTTTAGGCCCGGTGCAGTTTTGACAAGACTTAGATGCTACTCAGGGGGAAAGATGAGGAAATGGAACTGAAAACTATGATGAAGTATGGAGTGAGGTGAATTTTCCATCACTTCGGTAGAAAGAAGATTAGAAAAAGACACTGAATTAAACAGGAAATAAAATTACTTGTATACCTGTGTATATTATCCACAGCAGCGCCCCCTACAGGAAAGTTTGCTGTATATGGGTTGGTGGTGATGACCAGGTGTAACTGTGCTGATGGTGACCCCTGGGTGATGGTTCTATGTCCATAGTCATAGTGACAATCAGAGTGTTGACTTGGTGCCCTGTAGTCATAGTGACCCCTAGATAGTGACTTGATGCTCTAGTTATGGTGACCCCTTAGGTGGTGACTTGGTGACTGCAGTAATTGTGACCCCTGAATGATGACTTCATATCCTATAATCATGGTGACCCCTGGATGGTAACTTGGTGCCTGTAGTCATAGTAACCACTGGGTAGTGACTTGATGCCCTCTAATCACAGTGACCTCTGGATAGTGACTTGATGCCATGTAGTCATGGTGACCCTCTAAGTGGTGACCTAGTATCCTATAGTCATAGTGACTCTTGGGTAGTGGCATCATGTCCTGTAATTATGGTGCCCCCTGGGTTGGGACTTTGTATACTGTTTCCATGGTGAACATGTGCTTGGCTAGCCTCAGTCCCCAGTCCTTCCAGACAACCTGCTGATGCTCCCACACACTGTAGAGTTAACATGGAATACTGGCATGAGCCACATACCCAGGAGAACAGAAACAATTTTACTAGGCAGGGCATTCAGAGGGCTCAGAAGTTTACCTCCCAGGATCCAGGGACAAAGAAAACAAAGCTTTCTTCTGTTTGGGCAAGGCTAATCCTGCACACAGCCAGGGCTCCTTGAGTGACTACCACTGAATGAGCAAGGGGCAAACAATTCCAAAATAAAATATAGCCACACACTCTCATGTGTCCTTTTCTGTGTTGGTGAGCACCTGTGGCCAGCACAAGTCCCCATCCTCCAAACCCCAACCCCCAGACATCAAAGCTGTGGAGGTGGCATGCTGGGTGCTTATGGCACGGTTCCAGCTTTTGTTCCACCAATCAGCATATGCTTCCCAGGGCAAGAATAGCAAGCGCTGAGCTCCTCTGCAGTTTGTAATGACAGCCAGCCCCACTGGACATGTTGATGGAACTGAGAAGGAGCAGGAGATGTCTGGCCGTCTGTGCTGCAGTCTGTGAAATATTGTTTATAGTGAGGAAAGATAGATAGCACATTGCTAGGGGGGAAACATCTACAAGTTCCTGGCTTTTAAACTAGGATCACTATGAAGTGTAAGTGCTGTGTGTGCTTTCGTGTGCCTCTTCACACTAAAGCATTAGAAACAGGAGTGCCAATTGCGTTCTCCTATGTGCACGGACTTTTCAATTAGCAGAGTAGAGAGACTTGCAAAGATTTGCAAAATACCAGCCTTTTCTACAGGGAGTGGGCGGCAAGATCCAGACATGGAGAGCCTGCCAGGCCCTTTGGCACGAGTCCATCTTAATTCTGTCCAGGCCTGGGGTTGCTTTTCATCTGTGAAAGCACACAGGTAATGGGGGGTTCCGATGTTAGCAGCAAGGCTAAGAAAGCTGGGAAGCTGGGAGGTATAGTGGAGCTTAGATGATTCAAGCTCCCCCACCGTCCCTTGACAGATACTTTTGAGGAGGCCAGTTTTTCTATGGGTAAACACTGTTAAGGGTCCCTTTGAGACCTGAAGAGACACACCTTCTTAGCTATTTTTGTTTCAGAAAAAAAAAAGTAGATGCCATTTACAAGGTAGAAGAAAGCTGCCACACGGACAAGTGAGATGGTTCAGTGGGCAAAGGCACTTGAGGTCAAACCTGATGACTGAAAGAGAAAACCAACTCCCTCAAGCTGTTCTCTTCCTGCCACATACAAGCTGCATGCGTGCGCGCGCGCACACACACACACACACACACACACACACACACGATTAAAAATGTAATAAAAATAAAAAGGAATGTGCCTTAGGGAAGAGCATTCTGTCTCTACTGACTGACACGCTCTTCTCTTCTCTGTCCCTGTCATCTGCACCCCATCCTTAGTCCTTACTATTTCACAGTTCTCCAACAGATCACCCACCTTGGCTTCAGATCCACATGCGAGAGTGTGGTTCTCAGTCTCTAGACTTAAATCAATGACCTGGCAGCTATGCTACAACAGACTGTCATCACTAGCCTGTCTAAGGTCAAGGTGGCCCCCGGTGTCTGTCACTAAGTACCCAGATGATGCTGAGACTGGCAGTTTAGGAAGCAGTTTGTAAGTCAGCATACAGAGCTTCCCAGTCAATCGCTGGAAAGAACACTCTTGTTCTCTCATGACAGACAAGACAGGAAGAGGCAGAAGACAACCATCAGGTCTGGCCCTGGGGGACCTGTAGAAGGCTCTTCCCACCCCTCTGCGAAATGCACAGATGACCTTTAAATGCAAGAGGGCCCTTCTAGAAAGTCACAGGAAACCTGAAAGTGGTAGGATGCTCACAGCCATCAATCAACATCATGACCAGGCTTGGCCTCAGCTTGGGGTACACCAGGGAGGGAGGGGCTCTTGCTCCAAGGGCTGACTGAGGAGGGATGGCAGAAGTCACTGGATTGCATGTGGTGTCACTTGTACTCTGTCTCCACATCCTCCACAGGGAACTAGCACCTCTTCACTCTGTTCCCAGGGGAGGCCCTTCCTCCTACTTCTGTTCTGCCCCTCCCTACTTACCTCTCCATATTGCCCTGAAGGCAATGAGTACCAGGTCATATGCAGGTCACAGCTGGGATCACCGGACACAGGTGTGGAACAGCCCAAGGTCACAGGGTTCTTGCTCCACTTTGTTCTGGCTAAGAACTATGAGCATTGTTGATGGACATGACATACTACCCACCTCTAGGCACTTGCCAAAGTAAGAGAAAGAATATCAGTGTATTTTAAAACTGACCTCATGCCTTGATCTCACCTGAATGGCTCCAGAAACTTCATCTCAAAATATATTAATGAGTATATTTCCTGTTTCAGCAGAAAAGACTTCTGGTCTATCTTCAACTCTTTAAGTCATCAGATAAATCAAAATACCTTGTTTTTTTTGTGACTTATGCCTTCATGTGCCTTATGCGTGGGGTCACATGTGTGTGCATGTGAGTGTGCTTGTGTTTATGTCTGTGCGTGAACATGTATGTGATGGCTATCAGCCCAACCTCACTCAGGTTTCTTCCCTGAGGCATGCAGCTTGAAGAGGGTCTCTCTCACAGGCTTTGAATTCAGTGATTAGGCAAGATGGGTTGGCTGCAGAGCCCCGGGGATCCCCCTATCTCTATTCCCCAGCACTACGACTACAAATGAGGGCTGCCATGTCCAGCATTTCACACCGGTGCTGGGATTTGAACTCAGATCCTCAAGCTGGCACAGACAACACTTTATTGGCTGAGTCATCGCCCAGCCCAAGTTTCCTTTTTCTAGAAGTCTGACACTTCTCAAAGATGTTGAGCCTTCTTTTCAATAAAGGCAATTTGCTATTTACTTCCTAATCCATCCTTCTAACCACTTGGCTGCCTGGACAGGAGAGAGCAGGGCTGACCCTGACCCTTCAATCCACAGAAATGAGACTGTTGTGTAAGTGTGAACTTTGTGAATACGAGGAGCGAGTCCCTCACATTACAAACAGGTAAGTAAATGATGATACTAACAGAAAATAACGATTAGAAAGCAGCTCTGCTCACCCATAAGTGAATCACACACTTGTTCCAAGGACGTTTTAGGAAGTAAACAGCATATAATCACGGGGATTTACAGGGCAATTAGGTTAAGTACCGACAAAAGTACATTAGTCCGACATGGCACAAACATCCTGATAACAGACTGACCGAGGCTCTGGTCCAAATTGTTCTCTGGGGAGGGCTGAGCAAATGCCTCCATGAGGAAGACCTGCAATCCTCATAAAGCCCGACACTCAGGATCTCAGCTGTACCCTAGAGATCCTAAGCATCCACGGAAGTCTCCTCTCTTAGTTTCATTTCTGACAAACCAACTTATATGGATGGGGGCGTATTTTAGCTGACAGTTCCAGGGCACCGTCCATCACTGAAAGACAGCAAGGCCAGCAACGAGCAACATCACATCCACGGTTAAGAGCAGAGAGAAAAAGATTCATCCATGTGGCTGCCTACCTGCATCCAGCTCTCAGCCAGTCCCTTCCATCCTAGGGCCTCTGCCCATGGGAGTGGTGTCACCCATGGTGGGCTGGGTGAATTAGCCATCAAAACTATCCTCCACAGCTATACCCACAGGCCAGCTCGGTCTGGACAATTATTCAGCTCAGGTTCTCAATTCTTAGGTGATTCCGGGTTGTGCCATGTTGACAATTAGGAACTAAACAGCACAACTTCCCCTTTGCCTTTGCCACAGCCGGAGACTACCCATAGGTCTACTTGGGGAACGTATTTTATTCCCACAAAATCCTTCTTCTCACCTTCCCTGTAGCCTGCAAGACAGACACTTCCGCTGTGGAGATTTCCGTGCTGAAAACACAGGAGCTCGAATTGGTGGCTGGCTTGTTGCCCAATTACCCAGCATGTGTAGGTTTTTGAGTGAAGTTGACACTAGCTGCTTGTGATGGCGCCTGTGCTGAGAAGCCTTGGTCCTCAGATGTTGGGTCTGTCGCTGAAGGGTGACTAGATCCCACATGTTCTGGTGTCAGCTATCCACTGACGGTTTCATAATTAGATGGCACTACAGGGAGGTAGCAGAAACCATCAGAGGTAGGACTGGGTCAGAGGAAGTAGGCCACTACTTCCTTGGGAATTTGTATTGGTAATAAAACAAGCCAGTCAGTCCATCTCCAGGTGTGTATCTGCCTGTCTGCTTCTCTCCCTCTTCCCCCCCCCTCTCTCTCCATATGTGTCTGTCTGCCTGCCTCCCCCACACCTCTCTCTTTCTCCCCCTCCCCATGATATTCTTCTTTACCTCAGTCCAAAAGCAATAGAGCCAGTCTCTGAAACTGATATCCCAAATATAACCGTCTTCTTTTAAGCTGTTTTCATGGGATACCGTTGGGGAAATCTTTTTGTAAACTGTGTGAAGATGTGTCTCTATTTAACCTCACCCATCTAAGGTACCTTCTGATTGGTTTAATAAAGAGCTAAATGGCCAATCGCTAGGCAAGAGAGGATAGGCAGGACTTTTGGGCAGAGGTAAGAACTCTGAAAAAGAATCTAAGGTGGATAGATTTGTCAGTCATATGTGGAGGAAATAGGATGTACAGTACTAAGGAGAGGTAACAAGCCATGTGGCAGAATGTAGATTAATATAAGCAGGTTAATTTAAGTTTTAAGAGCTAGTTGGGAACAAGCCTACACTAAGGCCAAGCTTTTATTCTTAATAAGACGTCTCAGTGCCATTATTTTGGAGCTGGAGATCCGAAAAAGACCTGCTAAGGGTATTCTGTGAATCAGACATGGTGCCCTCACAGCAACAGACAACAACAGATTTCCTGAGTCCTGTGCTGGCTCTGCATCTGGGAGAATTCCTCATAGATGCCTTCACTACAGTCCTTGACTGTGAAATTGGTATATCCTTCCCTTTCTGCATCTCCCCTGTCCACATTCGAGGCAAGAGCTGAGGACTGTAGAAGCATCACTCTCCCGGCCTATTCCTCACTCTTGGAGGACAGGGATGTGGGATCCAAGGTTTATTTTTAAATCCAAAGCTTATTTTTAAGTCTGGGTGGATTTAGCACAAGCCCTTCCTGCTCATAGGCAATCTAGTGTGCACTGACTTTGGCTCACCTCTGAGAGCAATGTAAAGATCTAGGCTCCTTGATCTTGTGATGTCAATGACCCACCCACACTAAGTTCACCCATCAGGAGAGAGAACAATGGATGATCACAGAGACACTGATGTCCCTGTACTGAAGGTGACACATCTCTTAAAACATACTCTTAGCTACCAAAGCATGGCCCTGTAGTCCCAACCCAACTGTAAAAGAAGTTTCAAGATGGAATGGGATGCACAGCTACTGAGTAAACCTAAGCATCATCAAGGCCTTTACCTTGATTCCCTGTTCCCAAATGATGAGCAATGGTTTTGGCAATTCCATCCATTTCCAAGACTAAAATTCAAAAACCCCATTCATTCGCTCCACCCAGAAATGTGGGTGAGAACCAAGATACAGAGGCAGCCCATCAGGTTTAAAGAGCCATGGACTAAAGGGGACAAATTTCTACAACTGATCTAGTATGCAGTGGGGGGCCAAGGATGACAGGGTTATCTTCTCCCATGATAGACCCAACATACAATGCTGGAGAGGGCAAGGACAGAGTAGGGACACCCTCTCTATGTGCTAGACCCACCATGTATGGCAGACCAAAAATGAAAAGGAATAATTTCTCCCCATTATAAACCCAATGTGTAATGGGGAGCCAAAGACAGAGAGTGAGTGATACCTTTCTCCATGTGGTAGACCCAGAATTTCATGGGATCCATGGAGAGATTGGGTACACCTTATCTACACTATAGACCCAGAATGTAATGTGGAGCCAGGGACAGAAACATCACTTAGAGCAGAAAAGCTAGGGAATATGGCAGAGTGTGTAAGAGATACATCTGTAACTCTGGTGGACAGACACAGTGCATTGCCCTCTATTGAGCAAAAGAGATGTTCTGTGTTCATTCATTGATTCTGATGCAGGGGAAGACTCCCCCTCCCTGATCTTTAACCCTGGCTTACGTTGAGCCTTAGAACTCATGTATCCTAATCCTGAGATTGAGATACAGTGAGTCTTCCCAATTTCACAAGGACTTTGATTTCAGGGGTGGCATCATGTCTTTTCAGTTTCGTCTTCCAAACACAATTCATTCCCAAGCCCAGATATTCTTTGACTAACTTGAAGGGCATAAAACATAGATGTCATAAGATTTGACTGCTTCACTTAGACCTACCGTTGTTTTTTCAAGGGCTGATCACGAGCTACCTTGTGACTGTGGGATGGAAGTCGTATTCCTATCTATTAGCTATAAGGTCCCTTGATGCCTAACAGTTGGTCACCAAGCCACTGTCCTGGTTCAGGTTTCTGATGGGGCAGTCCCTGACTTCTGGGACCAATTTCTGAATTAGGGTAATTTAACCTAAGTGCCTAAGAGGGACCCTGCATCCCTATGTGTCAGCAAAAGTTTGATGGGATCAGTGGAATCCAATTATTATTATCAACTGTTTAGGATAATAAGCAAATACATGGTTAATAATTAGTCATCTATTATAATTGAACTTGTAGTCACAGTAGGTATGCTTTCAAGGTCAAACAAAGATATATTTTAGATATAGAAGTCATCTTCAAACACTTCAGAGAATGTGGCATTTAAGATATTTTTATAACCTAGGTTCTTCTTTTTTATGACAATGAGACATGTCTGTTCCTGCAGCACCAATCTATTTCAGAGAAGATAATGAGAATCAAAGAAACTCCACATGGAGCTGACTTTCTTTGTTGCAAAAGTAAGTCCCTGGGCAAGGAAATGTCCTTGCCTCAACTGCTGACAGTATGCTGTCTTAATTGAATAAACCAGACATAAAAGAAAGTGACTGCCAAACATTGTCAAGGCAAGGAGGGACAGCCCTTCAGAATATCCTGCTTCACAGAAAAGTCTATTAGACATGCTAGGCCTGAAGACCAAAGATGGATATCCCAACATTGCAGAGAAACTTTGGATGACTCTCCAGGCATCCAGCTGTTTCTGTCATTTCTCACATTTTTGGAAGTTGCTTGTTTGCACTTCCTGCTTATTCAGTTAATATTATTTCCTTCTTGGGTCTCTGAGGGAGCTGAAGATTAGATAGCTATAGTTATAGTTTCCCAGACATAGAAAGCAAGTTATGATAGAAAGTAAATTAGGTACAAGACTTTGGACTCACCAAGACAGGATAGATATGGAGTATTTTCTCTAAATTTGCCAAATGCAAATGGACTAGACATTGTTGATGTACTTATTGCCTGTATGTATTGTATAGACATTGTATTTATAGTATATAGTTTTTATTATATTAGTTATAGCCTTCCCTTTTATATTAGACAAAAAGGGGAACTTAGTGATATTTCATTTGTATTTTAATAAATAAAGCCTGCCTGAAGTTCAAAGAGTAAAACAGCCACACTGATCAGCCTTACAGACCAGGCAGTGGTGACACACACCGTTAATCCCAGTAGCCTCACTAGTTTGTCATAGAAACCGGGTGGTAGTGGTGCACATCTCTAATCCCAGCCCTATAGAAGATTATAAGATGGCAGGAGACAGCTCTCATTCACAGTCTCATTCTGAGATTTCTGGAGGCAAGATCGCCATTTCGGACTAAGGTAAAGGTAAGAGCCAGTGGCTGGCTGTTTTGCTTTTCTGACCCTAATTTCTGTCTCTGGTATTATTAATCATGTTACAACTGACTTTACACCATGACCTACCTCATACTAAAACTCACAATGGGCACTGCTGCCTCAAAAGGGCACCTTCAGCTCTGCTGTATGTGGCCACGTCACACAGGATCAAGAATACACCTGTGCCTACATGTCCAGGTCCAAAAATATAGTGATATTTCTATTAACAGCACTGTTTGCAGAAGCTAAGTCTCACGACCTAAGCTTGGTATACAAAAGAAGCTTATAGGGGTAGCATGTAAGGATTTGGGGGCAGGTGGTATATGGTGAACCCTGTAACATCTGGTAAGTTGCAGAGCCAGCTGCAGAAGCCAAGCTACCTGGCTCTAGAACCAAGGATCTCAAGCACTGTCAATGGGGAACAACTTTCACAACAAACGCCAGGGACTAACTGGTGGCTGAGCCAAAAACCAGACTAAGTTTTCGTGCATAAGCTATTTTCAAGATGGTTCGACAGCTCGGGGTCTTTTCAACCAGAATACACTGTTCTTTGCTGCAAAGAAGCTAGGGCATCAGGCAGATACCTTGTCAAAGGCCCAGGTTACCCAGAGTCCTGATATAACAGAAACCAATAATGGGCTGGCCAATACCAGATGTGGACAGGTGCTTATACAGCTCTCTGTTCCTTAATTCAAATAGGTCTATTCTTAGAGCTTGAGTCCTAATTACATGATGCTAAAACCTGCCTGCCATTGTGATATACTGTACAAGATTTGGCTGGGGCTGGGGGTTGGGAGGGAGGCAGTGAAGCTAACCCAGCAGTTACGAACTCACATGCCTAAAATCCTTCAGGATGTGGAGGGTGTGTGTGTGAGAGCAGACTAGTAGGGAGTGGGTATAACTAAATTCTACAGTTGGCAGACAGTTCTCAGTCCGAACAAACCAAAGCCCTGAAAATCTAGGAATTTTACACCCTTAGAGATAAAAGGGAGTGAGGGAGGGAGGGATGTAAGAGGTAGGGAGGAGAGAGAGAGAGAGAGAGAGAGAGAGAGAGAGAGAGAGAGAGAGAGAGAGAGAGAGAGAGGAGAGAGAGAGAGAGAGAGAGAGAGAGAGAGAGAGAGAGAGAGAGAGAGAGAGAATTAAAAACCCACACTGAATTCCAGGTAACTTGGGGTGAGAAATAGTCCTTGGCTAGTTAATTTTTCATGCACACATAAAATTAAACTCTCACCTATGGTCCAAGAATCTCCACTATTTAATCTTAGTCTTAACCCATCTGTTCACTCTCAGGCCCTGTCTCCTGGAGCTTAACTCTCCTAAGATTAAAATCACATATAAACCAATTTATTATGTACCTAATGAAGTTGCGCTTTGTTGAGTGTTTCCAGGCGATGTCACAAGAGCCACAGTAACGATGGGGCTTCTGTCTATGGTCAAAGCCACAAGGTAGAGAAATGAGGCTTCTGTATGGATCGAAGACTGATATAATCATTCCCAGGGAGCCACTTCTGCAGGTATCTGAATGGTGTAGATTACTGGAAAGATCCAGGTCACAAGCGGCAAAAGGATAGTACGTAGTAGCTGACCAGTTAAGCACAAACACAGATTCAGATCTGTCCATCAAGCCTGTGGCACCCCATTGTCCCTCTAGAAGGCAATATCTATGGTGATTTGAATGAGAAATGTCCTCTATAGGTGCACATATTTGAATATGTTTTCCCCATTAGTGGCACTGCTTGGAGATATTATGGAATCTTTAGGGTGCGGATTCTGTCTGGAGAAAGAATACCACTGGGGGATGGGTTTGGGGTTTCATAGCCCCCTATTTCTTTCTTTGCTCTTTCTGCTTTCTGTGTGTGGCTAAAGCGAGGATCTCTCAGCTTCCTGTTCTAGCCACCTGCTACTAAACAAACACTCCCTCTGGAACCATAAGCCCAAATGAACTCTTTCTCCCTTCGGTCAGCTCAGCTATGACACAGCCTCAGACCTGTCCATCACCACTACTGTCGATTGCCCTGCATCCACTGTGCAACTGAAAAGACAGTATCTCGGTCTATTTAGATGGCTTTAACAAGAGCATTATAGCTGGGGGCTATGGCTTTAATATATAACATCTGCCACAGCCTCATGAAGTCAGAGCCTGGTCCTCCTGCATTGGGTTAGTTTGGTACGTTCTGGAACTATAGGAGGTGGCAGTTAGCTGGAAAAAGTAGATCATATGGGTGGGCTCTGGGGTTGCTTATTCCTGGTTTTCTGTCTCCTTGGCTTCCTGGTTGGTCACAAAGAGAACAGTCTCTGCTACATGCTCCTGCTGCTGTCATGTTGTTCTGAAGCTCATGGAAACCAATGAGCATGGACGAAACCTGCTAAAACAGTGAGCAAAGCCTCTAAATTGTCTATGCATGGTTTCTCTCACAGCTAGCTACAACATACCGATAGATTATTCCACAACACGATAGCTTAGGTTATTTCTCATGGCTGTGAACATTGGATGCCCAGACTCAAGGGGAACTACTAAACACCCATTCTTGCTTGTACATGGGACTTCTGCAGTATTTTCTTACATCCTGAAAAAAGACAGACATGGCCCTTGAATGAGGACACTAACCTCATCCCCGAGGGTTCCACCCTCAGAACTTAATAATATCCCAAAGCCATCCCCACCTCCCCTATCCAGGTAAACCTCCTGGGAGTCAGAATTTTCACGTATGAATTGGCGGAGAGGCAGACATGCCAGACATGCAGACATGCAGACATGTCAGACAACGTGCCTGCTTCTTCTGATCCTCCCAGCTGTCATGTCACTTCTCGGAGCCACATCCTCCCAAACAGCTGTGGCAGTTGCTGTGAAGACCAGGGACAAGGTGGGAACCTGCCAATTACAGCACCTGTGGGCTGCAGTCTTTAAATCACACAAGGCAGTGGGAACCGCCATGGTTGTGAAAGCAGCATGTGGGCGTGAGGGCTCTACATGACGCTTGCTCTCAGAAGGTTACACGCTGCCGTTGTCTCTACGAGCACAGCTGCAAAAACGTTTTGTTGTTTGTCCCTTGAACGAAAAGCTCTGAAAACATTTCTTTGATTTACAAAATCAGAGAGACAGAAAACAGTAAGAGAGCGGAATCATAATGTTTACCACGAGGATGCGGACAGCTGCCTGGACTCCAACTCCAACAGAATGCCCCCAATGTGTTCACGCAACAGACACCTGCTGACACACATTGTGCACCAGGCAGTGCTCTATCCTGCAGTGGTGCAAACTCATTCTGTAAGGAGCCAGAGAGGAGATGTTTGGGACTTTACAGAAAACACAGTCATTTGTATCTATCCAGCCTAACCACAGCTAAACTTTAATAGATTCAACAAACTGGGTATGGTAGTATCTTTTTTCCATTCACTTATGAGACAGGTGGGGTTTGTGAGTTCAAGACCAGCCTGGTGCACATACTAAGTTTCAAGCCAGCCGCATATCAAAAATAAACAAACAAAACAAGCAAGCAAAACAAAACTCAATAGACTCATATTGCTTTAAATTCATTCTGATAAGTAAGGTCATCATGCATGCAAAATAAATACATACACACTTTCATAAGCACAGACATGGCTACGTGAATGCATTCACACACAAATACCCATATACTGCCATTCATAGGTGCATGCATGTACCCTCCCATACACACAGATTCACAGGCACATGCACATTCCCCCCCCACACACACACACTCATGCACATACATGCAAGAGCAAAATGGACCCTTTTAGGTTCACGCAGGGGCACCAAGCCCTATATATACATCCATGTCTCTCCACCATGCTGTCTACACCTCTCCCAGCACAGCCCACCCAGGAACCAAGAACTCAAGCAGGATAATTCCACCAGTGAAGGACATGCCACCTGATTATACATGAAAACCCTGAGTCCATGTCCCTGCTTCTAGCTAATTTCCCAGAGTGTTTCTACTCCAAAAGACTCCCCCTCCCCCATCCCTTTGATTTTTTTCAACATCAGCCAAATTGCCTTCATTTAAACTCAATTAACTTCTGAATGCAGAGGCACCACCCTGGTCCCATTTACTGAAGGAAACTCTCCTAATGTGCCCATTATAAACTCCTGTCTTCCGTGTTTTTAATAGAAAGATCATCTGACATTTGGTTGAAAGGTCTGTCTGCAGTATCCTCCAAACTCATTAAACAACTTTCTTTGAACCAGACTGAGTTCCAGTAATCATTTACCTCTTAATTTAAATACCATCGCAATTTTTGAAGGGCATTTCATTTCATAATGGAGTCTATTACCCTAACACTACAAGAGCAATTAACATACGGTGACCAGATCCCTCTAGAAAGGCATCAGATGCAGTTGTTTTAGGTTACTGTGTCAGAAGAACAGCCTGACCATCTAGCCACACAAGCCAGCAGGACTGTGGGTCACTCTGCACATATCCCAAAGGCTTTCGGACCAACCCTGCTCACCCAATAAAGGTGACCTGCTGTGGTTACCGCCAGATCCTTGCGACTGGTTTTGGCTATGTTTATCTTTTTAAACCCAAAGCCACTCAAGCTCAAGAGCAGGAGGCTCCTTCCAAATCTGTCTACAGTATCATTCCACTCCTGCTGCTTCATAGGCAGGTGTCTGGCTGTGCCTCCTGCCCCTGCCCCACCCTCCACTCTGCTCTTGCACTTCTGGTGGTCCATGCTTACAATAACTCAGAGATATCTTTTAAAACATCAAGCCATGGCGTTGCCCCAAATTCACTCTCACAGGGGCTCCCGCATTGCAAGAAAGGCCACATTCCCTTTGCTGGTTCCAGTGGCCCCGATGTCCCTGCCATCCGGGCATCAATTACCTCCCTTGCTCCTAACTCACTCCTGCCCCACTGGATATCTGGCTGTATAGATGTCAAGGCTAGCCAGCGGTGAACCCCAGCCAGTGCTGCTTCTGTCCAGTGTTCTCTTCCCATATCCTCGCTTTTGTCATCAGAGGAGATGCTGCCAGCCCCTTCCCTGGTGTCACCTGTTCATGCTGCTACTGTGTAGTCTGAGCAACCCAGAGATATGGCATATGATCCTGCTCACGGCTTTCCTCTCCGGGAGAAATTACATTAGCTGGACAAGTCTGCATTCAGTGTGGAAGCTCATGTGTTAATGATGGGGCTGAGTACCTCTTTGCCTATCCTATGAGTGTTGTGTCAAAGCAGGCTCTGGGTACCACTTAGCTGTCCCATGAGTGTTGTATGCATGCTAACCTCCTCCTATTTATTTCGTTTATATTCTACTGGAAGTAAGGTCTCACAAAGGCTGTGCTGTGTGGAGTGCCTATCCCATTCTGTTTCAAGTACTTCCAAAGATGAGCACGGTAAGCCTTTCAAGGATGTGAAGCGGTGTAGCCATTGACTCTCATTTAGTCACAGAGTCTGGAGCACAGAGGGTGAAGTAAACCACCAGAGGACACACAGCCTCTTAGGAAAGGCATGCCTCAAACCCTAGTGGTCTGTGGCTAAGCTCCTGTCCCTGCTGTATAATAAATGACCTAATTGCAAGTCTTCTTTTCCTTCCTCTCTCTGTCCCCCTCTCCCTCCTTCCCTCCCTCATTCTCTCTTCTCTCCATTCCTCCTCCCATGCTTTTTGGAAGAGTAAAGACCTGAGTTCTCCTCTATGAGCTGCAGCTTCAAGAGCTGCCCCCCTCAGGGCAGCAGTTTTTCCTTCCCCTACAAAACCACTTATTTCATTACCTTTTTAAAAACGAATACCCTGGATTCTCTAAAGGAGTGAGTAGCTAGGTAACTCACAACCTGCATCTCAAGGGGCTAAAGGAAGGCATCAGGAGAGTGCTGTCAGATCCTGGGGTTCAGACTGCAATAGGGTGATGGAGGGGCCCTGGCTCTCATAAGGCTCCTGGATGAGTGTAGAAGACAGAAAACCACACAGACATCATAAAGGACTGGGGGAGGGGGGAGTGCATGGGGATATGGGAGGGTTTCTATTTAGTGCGACTCCAAAGAAGTTTCTGCATGCAAATAGGTGCAGAAGGGAATCCCCCCACATCTAATGTGGTAAGAACATGAGATGTGAGCCTGGCTATGCTGGAGCACACTTTCAATCCCAGCACTCAGGAGGCACAGGCAGGTGGATCTCTGAGTTCAAGGTCAGCTTGGGCTACAGAATAAGTTCCAGGATAGCCAGGGCTACACTGAGAAACACTGTCAGAAAAAAAAAGAAAGGAAGGGAGGAAGGAAGGAAGGAAGAAAGGAAGGAGGAAGAAGGAAGGAAGGAAGGAAGGAAGGAAGGATAGGAAGGGGAAAGGAAAGGTAGGGAAGGAAAGAAAAGGGAGGAAGGGAGGAAGGAAGGAGGGAGAAGGAAGGATGAGCTGTAGCTAGACTCAAGGAAAGATGAAATACTTAGGTAAAAGGGTAAAAACTGAAATACACTCACCAGCATACATTGTCATATCTTTATCCTATCTAAATCTCAAATTATAGAGAAATCTACCAATCATCTTATGGTGGTCAGCTTGAAACAACATAGAATCACCTGGCACTGAAGTCTCTATGAAGGTGTTATCTACACTGGGTTGGCCTGTGAGTCAGTGTCTGTAGGGAAGTGTCTTAATGAGGTTAATTCATGAGGGAAGACCCATCCCACTGTGTTCTGTAGGCAGCATGATTTTCTAGGCAGAGCAGGGCGGGGGGGGCGGACTTTAACTATTGAGAGTAGAGAGACAGAGCTTAACACAAGCAAGCAAGTGAGCATATATGCATTCATTTCTCTTCGCTCTGAAGAGAAGGAAGAGGAAGAGGGGAATTGAAAGGAAGAAGAGGAGGAGGAGGGTTAACTTAGAACTTCACACTGAATTTATTTTAATATTGTTGGGTTCCTATCTCTTTAGCTGAATTCTACGCATGAGCAAACATGTATGCATTATATGTGTGTGCACACACATATATGTGTTTATGTGTGCACAGGTGGATACAAGTGCATGAAAATATGTATATATATATATATATATATATATATATATGTGTGTGTGTGTGTGTGTGTGTGTGTGTGTGTGTCTGTGGGTGGGTAGATAGGTGTGTGTGTATCTGTATGTTTCCCTGAATATATGCAGGTATATATATGTATGTTTGAGCACATGAGGGTCTATATATGTGTGAGAGAGAAACTGTGTATGTGTTTGTGTTTACACAGTCACATACGCTTCTGGTCCTTGACTTCTTAAAGGACAAGACACACACATACACACACACACACACACACACACACACACACACATCTTTATCCTTCTTCTCTCCATCCCCATTGCAGAGTACAGTGCCCTCCCTACAGGACATTGCTGAATCAAATCTTTGGTTGACTGAGTCAATATGTGAAATGACCCAGTCATAACTCTGCCTTCATTGCTCGGGAAACTACACAGCAATGACTATGTCATTTTTGATTACACAAATATACCCTGCTCTGCCCTATCTAATCATCTCTTGATGGGCATGCAGCATATTTACTGCTTTTCACCATGCAGTGACTGGTGTGAATATCCTAAGCCATGTCCTTCAGAGCCCAAGGCAGGGCTTCTTCCCAAATAGAATAGACTCAAGAGACAGGGGCAGCGCCACTTCCAACTTCCCTGATGGAAAAGTTTCCTTGGGCAGAGTGTGTGAGACGAAGAAGAAGGGTAGGGGGAGCAGACAGGGAACCTTCTTAGTGTGCCAGGAGAGTACGGCTGGGGAAACATCAAGATGAACACATGAAAGTGATCAGGGGAACGCCTGACATCCCTTCCCATCAAGGGTTCGGGTGAGAAAATGCAGCAAGATCAAGAAGAGCCCCATCTCTGGAAGCAGGAGGAGGAAGGTGTCATGCAAATGACTTGGAGCCGGGCGGCAGTGGCGCACGCCTTTAATCCCAGCACTCGGGAGGCAGAGGCAGGCGGATCTCTGTGAGTTCGAGACCAGCCTGGTCTACAAGAGCTAGTTCCAGGACAGGCTCCAAAGCCTCAGAGAAACCCTGTCTCGAAAAACCAAAAAAAAAAAAAAAAAAAAAAAAAAAAAAAAAAAAAAAAGCCCAAGCAAATGACTTGGAAAGGGTCATGAAGGAGGACCCACGGCTTTAGAGCCTAGATGTGTCCCTAGCTCCCTTGCCCACTTCCATTCTCAGGTTTCCTTTTTCATTCCTAATAGACTGTTTCTATTCCAATCTAATTCTTTGCTCAGAGACACAGGAACTTAGAAATCTCAGCAGGTGTGCTTTGGACTCAGATACAGCCTATAATACCAGAGTGGTATGGAGCCCCAGGGCATGTGGCCAGCCGTGTAAGACCACGACAGATATCAGTTCTAGTGAAGAAGCAACCACTGGTACCCTGCTGCCAATCAAGGAAGAGGAAGGGAACCAAGGGAATTGTCAGCTGTCTGATCTCCTAATAGTGGCCTCACACACCAAAGACAGAAAAGGCAGAAAGCAGTCAAACTCATGAGTGCTTTGCAAAGAGAGCAGCCTCCAGGACATGGAGGACAGAAAAGAAAGGATGGGCGGGTTCCTGCCGAGGAATGAACAAGAGGCTTAAGTAGGGGAAGGGTAGACAGTGACCCGTGATTGTTCCAATACTCCAATGACAGTCTTGCAATTTAAGATTTCCACTGCATCACAATGGTGTCAGGCCCTGCCCACACTGTAGGTTCTTGCTTTGATCGGCACATGACTTCCTATTGGCTGACCTGATTGGTGCGTGCTTTTTTTCAGAGATTAACTGGGGTGTCCATGATCAAGTCTTCAAGCTGGCCATCTTTCCGTTTTGCGCATATACCTAGCATTTTGCAAACTGTTAAGAAAAAGTATGAAATAAAATAATTTTCTCGCCGGGAGGTGGGGCGGCGCACATCTTTAATCCCAGCTTTTGGAAGGAAGAAGCAGATGAAGCCCTACGAGTTTGAGGCCAGCATGGTCTACAGAAAAAGGTTCAGGACAGTCAGAGCTATTTATACAGAGAAACTTTGTCTCAAAATATCAAAATAATAATGATAATAATTATTATAATTTTCTCAAATCAAGGTTTATTGACATGGGAAAAATATGAAGTGCTCATGAGTTCAACAAAGACTTTTCTCTCACTTCAGGTAGGCTTAGCCTGGGGTGACTAGAGTCCAAACAAAAAAAAATCATAGGGCCACTAAAGCCACCCCAAAGCTCTTATGGCTGAAACTGGGGTGATGTGGAAGAGGAGAATGAACTGTTCAGTTGGCCTAAGAGCTTTCTGCTTGATGTTTCGGTCCCTCTATCACAGTCAGCATCCACGTGAGCAAAGGAGGCAACGAGGACCCAGGAGAACTCTCTCCCGGCCTCCAGCGAGCACTGTCTCAGAGCCACTGCGGAGGGCCGCTGGCCTGATGTGTTTCTGTCTTCTGTTCTCATCAGTAGCATTCTTTCCATCTCTTTTCTCTCCCTAAAAAAGTACTGTATCCCCACCCTTGTGACAACACCCAAAAGTCTAGTTGTTCGATTCCCGAGGGCCTACAAGGAGTGAAAACTAAGACCCGGGAGGCAGAGCGTCCGGTCATTCTCATTCCGGGAGGCAGAGCGTCCGGTCATTCTCGTTCCGGGAGGCAGAGCGTCCGGTCATTCTCGTTCCGGGAGGCAGAGCGTCCGGTCATTCTCGTTCCGGGAGGCAGAGCGTCCGGTCATTCTCGTTCCGGGAGGCAGAGCGTCCGGTCATTCTCGTTCACATTCATTCATTTGTTCCTTCGCTCATTCGTGCATCCACCCACCCTCACTCACTCTCCCTGAGTGCTCTCTCGCCTCTCTTTCTCTGGGAATGACGGATGTTTGCATTCATTATTGACTTGATTAGATTCAGAATTACCATGGAAACAGGCCTATGAAGGCGTTTCTAGAGAGGTTTAACTAAGGTAAGGAGAACCCACGCTGAATGTGGGCAGCACCATGCCCTCCCTGGTCTGGCGTCTTGGACTGAACACAAAGGAGGAGTTGAGCCAGGCATCAGCGTCCATCTCTCTCGGCTTCCTTCCTGTGGATGCCATGTGACCTGATCACTCATGCTCCTGCTGCCCTGCCTTCTCCAGGAAAACTAAACCTGACTCCTTTAAGTCGTGTTTGCTGGGCAGCTTGTCACAGCAATGGAGAAAAAAAAAGGACCACCATGCTTCCAGCCTCTGTGCTCTTTCCTCCCCCATGGGAGACACACAACTGTGGACTGGCAGCCTCTTCATGGAGACTGCTTCAGCCCACAGACCAGCAAGCAATTACTGCCTATCCTTCAGTGAATGCAGGGTTCCAAAGAAACACCAGGCAGACATGAGCTTTTTCAATGAATGCCCCACACAGTAGCTGCAGTATTTAAAGGTGGGATTTATTACCGTCAACACAATTAGTTATTTTACACACACCATAACTTTTAATCCCCTCATATGCTCAGGGGGGGTATTCCAAGCCTCAGTCTGCAGTGCTCTGAGCTTGGTGTTCCTGTGGAAAACCACAGGAGTAATTCTAACTTGAAGCAATTTAACTTGAAGCATTCCTCTTTCAGTTAAGGTGAAGAAACAGTGAATTTATAGCAGTCACAAGTGGGACGCGTGCACCTGCTTGCACAGCCTGTCTCTTGGAACAATGGTTTCGAACGGGACTTTAATAAGTGTTCAGCCCAAAACAGGAGCCCCAGCGTCTACTAACCTGGGAACACACTGGTTAAATGTGTGCAGTCCCTCTTCTCTGCACACACTCTTATACCATATAGGTCCTAGGGCTCTGAGGATCTGCTCTGGGCCAATGCACAGTGCAGGTTCTCCAAACTTAATTAGTGATATCATCCATTCCCACTCCTGAAACATTCAGCTCCACGCAGTGGCCTCTCTTGGTGGTCACCTTGTTCATATTGAAATCCACCCAGGAGAACACTGAAACATGCACCTGGCAGGGTCTGAGGGAGTCTTTCAAGAGGAATAGGACATGAGGGTGATCAAGGGGTTAATCCTTGGTGGACGCAAAGTTGAGTAGACTGTTAGAAGGTACTAGAACTTGACTTAGGCTACTAAGTAGCCCAAAAGAAAGATGTGTGGTCCAAGCAGAGACAGTGGCTATGAAATAAGATGAAGGAAGGAGTGATGTAGCTATGAGATGCACTGATTAGCTTTGTGCAGTATCCCTGTGTTACATTTCCTTGATTGAGGATTAATGTGGGAGGGCCCAGGCCACTGTGGGTGGGGCTACCCCTGGGCAGGTGGTTCTGGGTATATATGAAAGCAAGTTAGGCTTCTTCTTCTTGGTCTGTTCCAGTTCCTGCCACCAGGCTCTTGCTTTGAGTTCTTGCCCTTGACTTCCTTTAATGATGGACTCTAACCCATCATATAAGAAACCTTTCCCTCCCCGAGTTGCTCCTGGTCATGTTACCACAGCAACATAAACCCAATTCAACAGCATGTGATAGCAAATGAAGTTGCCAGTCATGGCCATGATTTCACCTAAGCTTCATCACCTCCTGGTACTGGTAGGATGAAGACAAAGCCCCTCAGCCCCTCATTGTGAACAGCAATGTCCCATGGGACAGCTCTCCTCAAGCTTGTATCTCCATCCCTTTCATTTGCTTCCTGAGTCCTTCCCTCCCTGTCTCCCCTTCTCTCCAACACTGCCTCTACCTCTGTCTTTCCCAGTGTCTCTGTCTCTATCAATCCTTCCCAACCTTGCTCTACCCCATCTATACCAACTACCTAAGGCACACATCGCTGGCCCTCATCTTGTGTTCTCACCACAGGGCTTGTGTGGCATCCACAGCCCCTATCTGGCTCACTCTTCTTCATTTTTCCCTTTTCCACTCTTCTGGCTTCGATATCCCTGTCTGAGCTGGTCCACGGCTACAGCCACAGAGAAACTCCTACTGGCTCCCATCCTCATAGCCCATTGTATCTTCTCAGCAATCGGTAGCACTAACCAGAGTTGCAATTTTATGCTTATAGGATGATCAGCATTGACTAACAACTTGACGGGATCAGGAATTGAAGAGATAAGTCTTAGAGCACAAATGTCTCTCAACTGAGATATGTTTATTAATAGCTCTCTATTTGAACTTCAATCTCACTTCAGGACCCTGAAGATAAACTTGGGGTGGTAGTGGGGGATTACTGAATTCTCCTTTTTATACTTTTTCCTGTTAATATGACTGTTCTAATGAACTCACTGAGGACGACAGGTGGCCTCACCTACCTTCTGGGGGGGAGCACAAGCTGTGACCCTAAGTTTAGTAACAATCTCTCTCAGCTTGCTGACACTTACTGCTGCGTCTGACCCCTTTCTGTGGACTATACCCTGGAACCCTCAGGGAAACTGTCTCCTTCTCTATGGTGTCTTTTCCAGGCATTTTGTCCCAGCAAGTGGAGAAGTAATAAAAACCGGACATGCTTCTATTTATCATCTCTGTGGCTCTGCACATCACCCCCTGCACCCATCACAGCATGGAGCAGCTACACGGAATGAGTGTGCAGTGACTGAATCTTCCAAAGTGAAGTTCGAGCATTATCTCTAGGAAAGGACCCCCACCCGAGAGAGTCCCTCCTTGGAGTTCTGTCAGTCCACCGGTGACTGCCTACCATCTCTCCCACGGAACAATGACAGCATGAGTCACCTGCTCCATCACTTCCTTTTTTTTTAAATCCCATGTTTTACGAGGATTGCGGCTGATAGCTATAGTTTGAACAAGAAGACAATTCTCAACGATCACCCAACAAACTAGCTGCTTAGCACCCAAGATCCCAGACCAACCACCACCACCCTGAGGGACATGCTGCTGAGCTTACGGTATACTCCATAAGGAGCACAGGTCGTGCATTTGTATCAAAGCTGCTGGCACATGTACTTAGGCTCACTTGGTGAGGTTGGGCAGTCAGTGATGGCACAACTAAGCCTTGAAGGTCAGGGGTCCCTCCTGAGCTCTCTCTGGATATCCACGGCACCTGCAAAGGGCTTTGCCCAAGGCAGAACTTCTGTTGGATTTTTTGGGTATCTGGTTATATGGGTTTTTTTTGTTGTTTTTGTTTGTTTGTTTGGTTGGTTGGTTTTTCAAGACAGAGTTTCTCTGTGGCTTTGGAGCCTGTCCTGGAACTAGTTCTTATAGACCAGGCTGGCCTCGAACTCACAGAGATCCGTCTGCTTCTGCCTCCCGAGTGCTGGGATTAAAATAAAGGCGTGCAACACCACCGCCCAGCTTGGTTATATGGTTTTTAAAGCACAGAGTGTTTGGCCACATACACGCCAAACACACCATCCTCTACATGGGAATTCTCCAGGTGTCCCTCCCACTAGCCAAGAGGAATCCTTTTGCTCTGGTTTTCTTGATGCAGACTGGACACTATCCAGTTTTAATTTAAAGGTGTTTCTGTTTGGGATGGAATCTCTATGTGGCATGTGTAATCTGAAGAAAAGAGACAGAAGGAACCAGTGTAACTTAATGGTTTCAGTTTTGAGTTTAAAGCAAAAAAAAAAAAAGAGAAAAAAGGAGAGAGAAAAAGGCAAACCACAAGAAATCAGGGAACACCTGACACCTGAGGGTCACTGCGTAAAGTGAATGAAGGAGGCAGTGCCCCACCCTGCTTCATACAAAGAGTTTTCTAGAACATTTTGGGGCACAGAAAAAAAGCAACTAGGATTCAAAATGGGCTTCCTGACCCAACAGAGGCCAGTATAGTACTTAGTCATTGTTCTATTGCTGTGAAGAGACACCATGACCAAGGCAACTCAATTAAAAAAGCATTTAATTGGGGGCGTGCTTACAGTTTCAGAGGTTTAGTCCATATCATCTGGAGGGGAGCATGGCAGGCACAGTGCTGGAGAAGTAGCTGAGAGCTACATACTGATCCATAGGCCATAAAAGAGAAAGAGAAACACTGGACCGGGTGTGGGCTTTTGAAACCTCAATGCTTACTCCCAGTGATACACTTCCTCCAGTAAGTCATATCTCCTAATCCTTGTTTGTTTGTTTGTTTGTTTTTTCTGTCTTTGTGTTTCCTTTTTTCAGACAAGGTTTCTCTGTTTAGTCCTGGCTGTTCTGGAACTCACTATGTGGACCAGGATGTCCTGGAACTGATCTCAAAGGTTCACGTGCCTCTGCCTCCTGAGAGCTGGGATTAAAGGCATGCTCCACCACTTCCTGGCCCTCCTAATCCTAATACTATCAGGGAGTTCTATTCCCTGATAAATAAGCATTCAAATATACAAGTCTGTAAGGGCCATTCTTATTCAAACTACCACAGTACTAAGAAGAAAGTTGATTTGCCCCAGATGCTTCTAGCGTTTAGTAAGGCAAAGATTATCACCATTCCCCTTTTTTGTTTTTGTTTTGGGTGTGTGTCTGTGTGTGCATGCGTGTGTGTATGTGTGCACACATGGTGCATGTGCACGAGTGCACATGCCATGCATGAATATGAATGCAGAGGCCAAAGAAGGACATCACGTGTCCTGCCCCATCACTCTCTGCCCTATTCCTTTGACACAGGGTCTCTCACTGAACATGGAGCTAGGCGGGTGGGCAGCAGCCCCAGGGTTCTTCTGTCTCTCTTTATTCCCTACACACAGGCACAATGCATCCCTGGCTTTTGTGGGTAGTGGGGATTTGAACTCAGGTCATCATGCTTGCTTAGCAAGCACTCAACTTTCTGAGCCATCTCCACAGGCCCTTGAATAACCCCCTAAATCCTCACTATAATCACCTTGGGTAGAAGAGTAAGATAATCATTATCATCCTAGATTGTAGGCTGGAACACTGGGGAACAATCACTAATTGGTTTCTCTAAAGCCACAGGAGTACAAAGTGAAAGACAGGAATCCAACCCAAAGCTGAGTGAGGTTATATCCTGAAGTGACAGCCAGGTTCTTTCTTCTGCTTTGAGCACCTCTGCCTTCCAACATGCTCATGATAAAGGTTCAGAATTCTTCACATTCCATCCCTGTGCTCCAACCCCAAATTCTGGCAGAAGCCTATCAAAAAACACAGAGAAGGAAGCAGCAAAGGCTGAGTGTAGCCATTATAGTAGGGGAGCAGAGAGGGGTGGGGTTGCAGGGGGTCTGCGGGAAGGGATGGTTATTGTCTTCAGTTGTGCATCCTCTAAGGAACCACTCAATGGGTCTATAAAAAAAAGGTTGAAAGGAAATTTTAGGGAGGAGGGGGTTTGATTAGGGATAGGAGAGGGAACTAGAAAGCGTGGGAGTAGGAAAGAGGAATGTGATTAGGGATAGTCCAGGGCTATAGTGGGTAGGGATTTCAGTAATTACAATGCCCTCTGTGCATGTATGAAATTGTCTAAGAAAAAACAAATTAAGTAAAAGTTAAAAACAAGCAAACAAACAAAATGGAGTAAGAAGAGACCATAGGATGCTCACACCACAAAGATTTGAATCAGGAGGCTTTGGAAACAAGGTGTTTGATGACCATGGTGCCAAGAGTGACTGAGGGGCCATTCCAACCATCCATAAGCCTTGATTCATTTCCTCAAACACTTAGAAAACTCAGAGATGTTCTGGAGGGGGTGGAGGGAAGAGGTGGGAGAAAGCCACACGGTTGATGATCCCCGAGAGGAACTGACAAACCCGGCTAGGAAAAGACCCACAGGAGGCAGAACAAGGTGTCAGGACTCCGTATCCCCCCTCCCACTCAAAAGTAGTCCACAGTCCACCCTGAAGTCATGTTAATCACTCCTGTCTTTTTGATTGACAACCAGAGGGACACAGATAGAGTGAGCCTTTTATTTACTGATTTAAAAAAATAAAATAAAACCAAACCTCTATTGGGAGACAGGAGCATGGCTTTCCTGTTAAAAATTATTTTGTAAATTGATTGTTTATAATTTTATATAATTTTGGGATATAAAGATACTATGATTTATGAATATAATAAGGCGAAGCTACACCAAACCAGTTGGACCCCCCAATCACCTCATATGCCACTTAATAAGGAGAACGTTTAAAATTTCTCTTAGCATTCTGAAATGTGAAATACACCATTACGGATCGTTCACAAAGCAGTACCATCCCTAAGCATCCACCCACAGATGAATGGGCCAAGAACATATCGTATATATACACAGAGGAGCAATATACAGCCTTTAAAGGGAAAGACACTCTGTGAACCGTCAACAGTGTGGCTGAGGTAGAGAAAGGTTACACTAAGTGAAACAAGCCAGGCACAGAAGACACATTCCTAATTATATGTAAACTCTACACAAAGGGAAAGGAGAAAGAAGAGAAGGAGGGAGCCCAAGAGGAAGGGGATGCAGAGGGGGAGACAGAGAGAAGAAAGAAGAGGGAGGAGAAAGAGGGACATAGGGAGGGAGAAGAAAGAAGAAGAGGAAGAGGAGGAGGGGGAAGAGAAGGAAGGAGGCACAGCCAGCTTTAATAGGGTGTAAATACACCTGTTGACTCCAGTGCCCGGGCAAGCTCAATAGATCTTCAAACTTATTATATTAGAACCTTATTAAAGACTGTTAATTCACATACACATGTGCACGCATGCACGCAGGCGCACGCACACACACACACACACACACCCCACATAATGGCAAACAAAGCCCCAGGAAGACATACCCAGCGCTCTTCTCAAGAAGAGATCATCACACACAATCTTTTTTTTTTTTTTTTTGATCTTGGCCATTCTTTTTTTTTTTTATTAAAAATTTCCATCTCCTCCCCTCCTCCTCCCCCTTCCCTCCCCTCCCTTCCACCCATACCCCCACTCCGCCACTCTCCAAGCCAAAGAGCCATCAGGGTTCCCTTCACTATGTTAAGTCCAAGGTCCTCCCAGCTCCCCCTAAGTCGAGGAAGGTGAGCAACCAAACTGACAAGGCTCACAGTGAGCCCGTCCATGCTGTAGAGTTCATGCTCATCGCCGTTGTCCTTGGTTTCTCAGTCCTCCTCCACCATCAGCCACATTCAGAGAGTCCGGTTTGGTCCCCTGTTGGGATGTACTCAATCATAATTGGTTTCTAGCCATAAATAAAGGACATCGAGCCTATAATTCGTAAAAAATCCTAGAGAAGCTATATAAGAAGGTGAATCCAAAGAAAAACATATAGTTATCCTCCTGGATATTGGAAGTTGACAAGATTGCCGGACAAAAAATGGGAACTTGGGGGTGGGGTGGGATGGGGGATAGGGGGGTGGGGAGAGAAAAGTGTGAAGTGGAGGATGGGAAGAGCTTGGGGGAATAGGATGGTTGGGATATAGGAAGGGTGGATATGGGAACAAGGAATTATATATCTTAATTAAGGGAGCCATTCTAGGGTTGGCAGAGACTTGACTCTAGAGGGGTTCCCAGGTGTCCAGGAAGACGCCCCCAGCTAGTTCCTTGGGCAGCTGAGGAGAGGGTGCCAGAAATGTCCACACACATCTTTTGAATGTGCTGACAGGAAGAGGCTGAGCTGCTGGGTACCCACTCCTGACATGTTGTCAAAGGGTGTGTGGACCATCCTTAGGAACAGCATTTAGCTCCCCGAGCAGCGCTCACACAGAAAGGCCAACTCTAGTCTGTGCTTGGGCATAGCTGTAACTTTATCAAAGTCTCCCCTGGATGCTGGAGCAGGAGAGACAATCTACCTGCCCAGTTGGCTGGAATGGCAGGGTGTGGTTTCATTTCTTCTGAGGCTCTTTAGACAGTGAAGACTAGGGTTTTGAAGAAAGCACACTAATTGGTCCATTTCCGACTCAGTTTTTCCTCTTCCTGCCAAAGTTCCCTCCCAAGCCGCTGGCACACAGGCCTTTCCAACGGGCGCCCCACGGGCCACCCGATCACGATTATCCTCTCTGCTTTCCCCCAGGTTGTCAGTTGTGTCAGTCCTGACCAAACTGTGTAGGATAATCTCAACGGTAATTCCACTAACCAGGCCTGACCACCCTCCTTTCAATCCCTCCCTACCACTGCCCACCTTCTAGCGTCAACCTGAGCTGCAGCATCAATAGCAGACATCAGGATGCTATTATCCACATCTCAGCCACTTAGGTTCATTCATTCACTCATTCACTCATTCATTCGTTCACAAGCTAGGCAGTGTTCTCCTTACCCTGTCTGCTGTTAACACAGTAAGTATATTAGAAAGAAACATGGCCACACCCACTTTGCTTTGGACCTCCCATAGGCATAAGCCTGTAGCCAAACGATAAACAGGGCTCTGCATTTGACACAATGAAAGTTTTCATTCCAACACAGCCCATCATCCGTCCTCCAACCTAGACAAACCTCATTGCCCACGCCCCTCTTCAGACAAGGGTGTATAGAGAAACAAGCATCTTCCTGGAAATCCCTGCTCACTTCCTCTGTACATTTCTATCGAGATTCATAAGCCTTATGCATTATGGACGAATCACCTATAGATTCATTAGAACCCAGGAAGTCTGCAGTCTTTTAAAAGTTACCTAGTTCCCAAGTCTTGCAAGCAATTTTTATCTATCTAAGTTCTGGAAGCAATATAAGCCCGCCTGGTCTTGCTTTCGTTCAAATTAGGTAAATATTGAAGACAGGAGGGAAAGCAGGGTTGTGAGGATCCAGGCCAATGCCAGAGCAGGCAGAAAACGTGCTAGGGATTCAACATTTGTCGCCGGGGAGCAAGCAAGTCCCCAAGTGGAACTGAGATCCACGGCAGGAGGCACTTGCTAAGAGTTTAGTGAACTTGGAGGCTCCAGCTTGCCTTTCTCTGTCTGTGTTAATACCCTTTGAAGGCCAGGGAACCTCGATTTGTGCCCTCAATTGCATTCATTTTACCAGCCCTCTGGGATTGGAAGTACATCAGAATGACACCTCCGTGCCTGGCAGAAGTGTGATGGATGGCTGGGGAACTCCGCAAACAGCCCGGCTCATGTGCTGTCGGGACCCATCACGCTGGCCATCCATCTCCCACTTGCAAGCCCAGGCTTGGCAGCCATCTTTCATATTGTTTCATTTGCTCATTACTACAGAACGACAAATGGGCTCGTCACGAACTTGGGAGCCACTAGGAAGGAATACTGGTGCTTTCAAAGGCTTTGCCCCAACACCTAAAAATATTCAGCCCAAAGGGCTCAACAATAACTTTCGAGGCTTTGTTTTCACATAAACTATTTTTTTTTCTTTCCAAGTTATCTTTCTAGGCTGCTAGTCCAGGAAGGAATGGCGCTTGTCTGAAACCATTAGGAATCATGGTCACATGGTCACCATAGCAACTTTAAGGGACACCAGTGAGTGTTCACCCTCTGCTCAGTTCAGTCCCCAGTACCAACTAGGGGTTTAAGAAACTGACCTGAGGGAACAGGGAAGATGGCTAAGTCTGAAAAGTGCCCACTATGCAAGCATGAGGACCTGGGTTTGATATCCAGAAGCCTGGCAGGGCGCTGTGTGCTTCTGCTACCAATGCTGGGGAGGAGGAAGGAGCCAAGAGACTCCAGGGAGCTCCGTGGCCAGCTTCACAAAAAAATGGTGAGTAGTGTCCAGATAAGTGTGAGATGTTGGCTCAGAAACAGCATCTGAGTATGAACCACACCTGAGGTTGACCCATGGTCACCCCAGGTATGTGTCTGCTTGTACACACACACACACACACACACACCCTCCTAATGACTATTTAAGAATCGTCTATGGAGCTTTAATTTCACATAAATCTTGAAAATATGAAAATGTCTATGTCTTTTTTTGGACTATACTAAACTATGCATATCTTGTAAATTAAAATGTCAGCTGCACAGAAAGCAGAATCCTGGCACGTCTGAGTCTGAACACTTTATTCGAACACGAACAGAGAAGTAGTTTGCTTTATACAAAGAGGAATATCATTTTGCCATCTCAGTATTCTCTGGGCGCTCACTAGAGTTTTAAGACAGGGCTTTTCCTCTTTTGAAATGTGTTTTACAGTTTCATTAACACCTAAGAAATTACACAAATAAATTATTTTAATCCATGAGTCTGGCTTTGTAATTTCCCTATTTAAAAGCGTGGCACCGGTGGAGCTGGGGATACGGCTCAGGGGTTCAGAACACCAAGACCCACTGCTCTCGCAAAGGATTGGGGTTCCATTTCCAGTGCCTGAGTAGGTGGGTGGGGGCAAGCTCACAAGACTCCCCTCTTAAGTGAAGAGCTACAGGGCCACAAAAGGCTGCTGGTAAAGGAAGAATCAGTCTTCTCCAGGGACAAGCCGCTGCTAGGATATCCAGTCCCAAGTAATAAGCCCTGAACACATGTACGTATGAGCAACACTAAGTGGGCTCAGTAGGCTGTATTTATATATTTATGTATGTATACCAGTGTGTGTATGTGTAAAACGACAGTGATTAAAGGCGAGGTCATGAGGGCTGGAGAGGTGGCTCAGCGGTTAAGAGCACTGACTGCTCTTCCAGAGGACCCGGGTTCAATTCTCAGCACCCACATGGCAGCTCACAACTGTCTGAAGTTCCAGTCGCAGGGGATCTGACACCTTCACATCAATGCACATTAAATAAAATTAAATAAATCCATTTAAAAAAGAAACGGAATGTGTTAAAAAAAAGAAAAGAAAGGTCATGAATTTGAGAGGGAGTAGAAAGAACACTTGAGAAGATGGGGGGTGGGGTGAAAATGGTGTATATACAGTGCTCATGTACGAAATTCTCAAAAACAAAACTATAAACAAGAACTACGTAATAAATAATATTCAGTATAATTTTGTCAGCTGGGAATTAATGGGACACTATATTGCTACCTGACTTCTTCAGTCTCTTAGGCAGCCGTTTACCTTTAGAATGTATTTACTTAGCAGTCTCTCAGCGGCCACCAAGCCAGTAGTGAAGCATTGTACCAGAGAGCACCTGAGACCGCAAGCAGACTTTTCCGTTTCCTGGAAGCCGGGTGTTTCCATGGAGGTATTAGACGCACTCTGATTGATGGCTTTGTTCCATAACTATCAAAATTTCACCAGTTGTTTTCCGGCTAGAACACATTATTTGGGGCAAGTGAATCTGTATTCCTGGGCCATGATCACTCATATATTTGACTCAAGAATAAACTATCTCTTATTCCCTTTGAGCTGTGTGGCCAGAAAGCACAACACATCATGTGCAGATTTTTCCAGTATTTTCTTTCTGGGCAGAATCCATACTCCCTAAAACAACTTATCCTTGCCTAATTCATTTCACCCTGAGCTGTCGGACAGTGATGGTTTGTGTCTATAGTCCTGAGCTAGAATCCCCTGAACTGGACCAAACTGTAGCCATGCCCTGGACTGGAAGTCTGGACCTGCTCCCAACCTTACCTTATAGAACTCAATGCCCTGACCAAACCTCCCCCTCTATGCCTCTCTTCTAGTGTCTCAGAGCATTAGAATTTCCCGCTAGTAAACTCAATTTGAGATGCAAATCCTGTTAAAAAGGTCTCTTTTCAGCTCCACAGCTCAGCTTTACAACCCAGGACACATTCTTAAAGCTCTGGAGCCATCCTGCTGTGTGCGATCCACCAAGGAACTCCAAGCCCACCCCAGCCTCCCTGGGAGAGCAGGAAGACAACTCAGAGGAATTGCGCAGGAAACTGTAAAATCGCCCATTTGCTGGGAAAGTGAGAACTTTACCTTTGTTTAAGGAAACAATTAGCAAACAATAGTCCAGCTAGGCCTCCTTTACCCCTGACTATGGACTGCATTTAGTGGTGCCTGCCTCTAATCCCAGCACTAAGCAAAGTTGGGGGATGGAGAGATGGCTCAGCCATTACCAGCTCTCAATGTTCCTCTACCAGGATTGGAGCTTGGTGCTCAGCACCCACCTGGCAGCTCACAACTGCTTGTAACTCCTCCATTCCAAAGCATCTGATACCCTCTTACGGCCGCCAGAGCTATTGGCACATACGTGCACAAGCACACACACAATAGTCACATAAATAAAAACAATAATTTTAAAAATCAAAGCCATCCTCAGTTCACATAGCTAAATCAGAACACTCCATCACGAATAAACATGAAAGCAAGTAAAATTCCCTCCAAGGACCTTTTCCCAGTAAGGTCTGAGTTCTGGCTTTAGTCCCTGAATGCAAAAGCCGGAAGCAAAGTCTGTCTTCCTGCTATCCAGGGCAGCAGTCTTCTTATGGCCACAGGAACCTATGAGGGGAAGACTGTAATTGGTCACTTTAGAGGGAAAGTAGAGGAATGTGCCCGGGGATCTACTGATGTACCCATCTTGGCCTTGAAAGCCAGGATCTTATAGTAAAGACAAACTAGGTTCATTCCTGTGTATGTTTAAATCTCTTTCTCAAGGATTAAACTATGTCCCACTTGTAACCTTAACTCCAAATAGCTTTGTTCTGGCTGTTTCAAAAAGTTGTTATGACTACCTTGCAACCAAGTTTTTGTTTCAGAAGGTTGTTACGATCAACTAGTTATGCTTAATGTTCTGCTTCTGTAACCCCACCTTTTTGTCTGCCAAATCCCCCATTTGGAAAGCACCTATTCCCCAACTATAAAATCCCTACCTCACCCATGTCCAAAGCTGATCTCTTGAACCCCAGTTTTAGAGGGAGACAGTCCATGTCCGTGAATTTACAAAAAAGTACTTTAATTAATTTCACAATGATTTGGATCGGTGATCTTTCTCCCTGCATCTGTGAGATTAACACTATTCAGAGTGACCACTGAAGCTCAGGATGAGGTAAGGGACAAGCTTTGCAATGCCCTTCCTGGCTCACACAAGCTAAAGGGAAGGAACAGGCTACTCTGCCCACCCCCACGAGCAGAGCTCTCTCTACTCTCACACTCCGTGAACTCCCATTGCAATTACTCAGAAATTTTGCATCATTGGCTTTGAGGTTAGAAATGTTAACACGTGCTATGAAACTTGTGTGGTCTTCATTTAAAGACCCCAACATGGCACCCTGTGCTCAGTATGTCCTGTGGGACTGAATGGCGAGTGAGGGGCCAGCCGCCAAACGGGTAATAATAGAGATCTCGGGAACTAAAAAGAGAGACTATATGGAGCCACTTCCCTTCCTTGTCTGATGGTCTTGCTCATTACCATCTTGATTTAAGCACCAAGGAGACTCTGGTCCCAAAGAGCTTCAAAAGTGAGTCTCAGAAGGACCATGGGGTCACCTCTGATCTCAGTTCTCATTTATCCCAATCACAAACCCCACAAAGTTGTCCCCTGCTGCTACACAATCTAATCTCTCCTTTGGCTCTGAGGGAACAGCTTCTATTGCAGCAGACACATTAAAGCAAACACTATCAGGTAGGAGTCGGGATTTGATGCCTGGCAGCTTGTAAAATGGCCTTGGCCTTTGGCTTCAATCCTGGAGTATACAAAATAAAGTCTTTTGTTGTTTTTAAAAAAACAGTATTCATTTTGAGAGGAATTTGAAATCAGGAAGCATTTATCTCACTAAGTCCTGGCTCTTTACATGGCTACCTACATGGACTCTTGCCAAGTGTTCCTCTTTGTTTTCATGCTTTTTGGTGGTAGAGATGGAACCTAGGGCCTTGCACACGCGAAGTACATCCTTGACCTGCGGTCCCTAACCCCATTTCCCCTCTGAATGTTCCTGTTAAGGTCTGCAGTGGCCCATCCTCGGGTGAAATCTCTCACTTGGAGCTAAGCATTTGCTTACAGTGGCCTGCAAAATTCATCTATACAACTCACAGCAAGTGGTGCTTTAAAATCATGAGTCAGGTCCTATGTCTTCTTGCCTTTGTGCATAGGATCCTCTGTTGCTTTTTATCCAACTTTGAGACCTCTCCAAACCTCTGACAGTTTCATGGGCCTAGGGAATGGGTACTAAAAGAACTTAGGTCCACAAAGCTGGTTGGAACTCCTCCTACTTTGGAATGACCTTTCTGCTACTTTTTTTTTTCTTTGACAATCAAAGACAAAGAATTGGAATGAGTGAGTCAGGCAGCCAAAAGAGCAACTTGAATTTATGAAACATAGCCATAAGACGGAAAATTGCTAAGTGTAACTGCCATCAACCTGCTACATGACCATCCTCCACATTTAAACAGCCAGAATGCTGTCACTTGTATTTCTGTTCATGAAACAAGAAAACATGCACATTCACACACACACACACACACACACACACACACACAGAGAAAGAGAGAGAGAGAGAGAGAGAGAAACACAAACAGATACATAGAGACAGACACACAGACTGACACATAGTTACACACATATACAATCACATACACACACAGAGATAGATACATACTGAGACAGACACACATACTGACACATAGACACACATATACAATCACACACACACACACACACACACACACACACATTTTAGTGGTTTGAAAAAAAAATGTCCCCAAAGGGAGTGCCTCCTTTTAGGAGGTATGGCCTGGTTAGAAGCAGTGCATCACTGTGGGGACAAACTTTGAGGTCTCTTTTGCTCAAGCTTCCCTCAGTGTAACAATCAGTTGACTTCCTGTTAACCGCAAAAAATGTCGGACTCTCTGCTATTCCTCCAGCTCCACAACTGCGTGCATGCCGCCATGTTCCCCACCATGATGACAATGGACTGAATCTCTGAAACTGTGAGCCTCTCAATTAAATGTTTTCTTTATTGCCATGGTCATGGTGGTATCTCTTCACAGCAATGAAAACCCAAACTACAGCACACATACACACAAAGAGACACATTGATACATTTACACACATCCACACACAGACATATACACACTCATACATATAGAGATATACATATGCAAACACACACACACACACACACACACACACACACACGCTTTTCAGAACCAGGCACCTGAACTGAGGGGCAGAGCTTTCAGCCTATCTACCCCTCACAGCAATCCACAGTCTTCAGGGTATTCACCCTTCCTCGGTTTCGAACATCCTGCTTCCTCCTCAACTTTCTGGGTAACTTCTATTACTCAAAGGAAAACTCAAAGTCACCTCTTCCATCCATATGGTCCCAACATGGCCACCACAGTGTCACAGTGAGTTGTAGGGGGGAGTTGATTCTGAAAGTATAATGAAGGCATAAATCCCCTTGGCCTCGGAGATCAGGAGAACTGGTCCCATCCTGAACTGTTGCAGCCCTCACCCACTACATTAGCAAATCCCTAAAGAGGTCCCTAAATAATGTTTCCACAAGATGCTGCCTCTTCAAAGGCACTGCAACTAGCTTATGACTTTACCCTCTTCTTCCCACTTACATTCATCATTCCTAGCAACATGGAAGGCCAGCTCCCCAGGACAGCTTCCTGTCCAGCTGACTCATTGTATTGTCTCCAGAAGCTTAAGTACGAGGCTCCCAATTAACTCAGATGGATGGATGGATGGATGGATGGATGGATGGATGGATGGATGGATGGACAGATGGATGGACAGACAGTTGCATAGATGAATGGATGGATGGAAGGAAGGATGGACAGATGGACAGATGGACGAACGGACAGACAGACGGACGGACGGATGGATGGATGGATGGACAGATAACTCCTACAAGTATAACTGGCCAGGTACTCACTACGGCCATCTGCGTGACTCTGAGGGTCCAAACAGGCCATCTTCTGCCTTTCCTGCAATCTCTAAACAGCCTCCCAGTATCCAGAGAAGAAAATGTCTCCAGTCACATCTGGTTCAAGTTAGTTTCATTTAGATGATCCTGGAGCAATGGTTCTCAACCTGTGGGTTAAACAACCCTTTTTCATAGGGGTTGCCTAAAACCATTGGGAAGCAGATATTTACATCACAACTCATAACAGTAGCAAAATTACAGTTATGAAGTAGCAACAAAAATAATGTTATGGTTGGGGGTCACCACAATATGAGAAGCTGTATTAAAGGGTCACAGCGTTAGGAAGGTTGAGAACTACTGTTCTAAAGTAATCGCTGATGGCCAACCTTTCTGCCAGTGCACCTGCCCTGCCAGGGCCCAGTGACTCCGAGTGTCATCTGTTCCATCAGGCATCAGACTCACCTCCAGATGAATTCCATCAGGCCTGCTCAGAGAATGAGCTCCCCTCTTACAATACGATGTCCTGCAGTGTGTGTCTTAAGGGGCCATTATTCTATTTTTGGATTTTCATGGTGCCAGTGTCTCATTGTGTCTCATTTTATGGCTTACTGAGCTGAGTTATCTCATGAAAATTCTCCAAGTATGAACTGCACATGCCTCCGAGATGCTAACGGAGCTCCATCCCACCTTAAATCAAGCAGAAAAAAAGCAGCAGCTCTGTTCATTCAGGGGCTATGAGGGTGGGGGTATGTGAATGCAGCCAGTCTGGGACAGAGGCAATGCAAGCTGCCCACTGAGGGTGCTGGCCAGCAGGAGGGCTACAGGGAAGTTAAACTGGGACGAACTGATTAATTTGACTTGAGCTTTTCTTTTATTTCCCCCCATATCTTACATGTCCAAGGCTGTCCTTGAATTTGCTATGCAGCCAAGACTGACCTGGAACTATTGATCCTCCTGCTTCCATCTTCTGTGTGCTAAAGTTCTGGCCCTATATTACCACATTCTTTTTACGTGGGGGATTGATCCCAGAATTTCATGCATGCTAGATAAACATGCTACCAGTCAAGCTAGATCAGACCAAGTTAGATCTGAACTGATGGGTGGGGAGCTAGAGAGGAAAAGGAGATGGGGAGAAGTCGGGGAAAGAAGAAAGAAGAGTAGCCAATGGAGATTTGATTGTAGCCTTTGAAGAGTTTCAGGAACAAAGCCATTAGTTCACCTTCACTAACCTCACAAAACACTCCTTTATTCTGTTTCCTATAGCGACTGAAACAAATCCCCAGAGACAAAAGGCAAACAGCCCCTGGGGGAAGCAGGTATTATTGTCCTTGTTAGCCCTGAGAACAACACAGAGGCTGTTTAGGGTCCAACAGAACCAGTGACATCAGATGCACGATCTGCCTCCATAGACACGTAGGGTACCCTCGGGCTGCATTTCCATGAGTGATCCTGTACCTGGCTTCCTGAAGCTTCCTCTGCCTTCAAAATTCTTCCAGATTCGCCCTAACCATCCCCCGCAGCCACACTTCCTTCCTGCAGACTTACACGACCCAACGGGGACCTATGATTAAGGGCAGGCTCCCGTACTCTAAGCTTTCATTTCTTTATCCACCACAAAACATCGTAATTGAACAAGAACCATGGTTTCTATATCTCAGATGTTGAAGGAGACCCTCCATCCTACTCAGATCCATTTTGAAAAGTCACTAAGCACCTACACTCTAAGTCTAAACACAGCAGCACTGTACGGCAAGAGCTCTGGGCAACGGACTGCCTTCAACATTGGTTTGCAGAAGAATGTTTAAACACAGTCTGGTGACAATTAAGGATTTCTCCAAAGCCCAAAGGGTTTACTGGAGTGGAAAGGGGGGCACCTACCTTACTTGGGGCTCTGGGATTATGCAGAGGCATTGCTCCACCCCAAATCACCTACATCTCACTTTACATAAGTGGGCAAGGCAGAGTTCACTCACCACCTTCTTTTGTGCATGTGCATGCGTGTGCTTGTATGTATAGGCAGGTCTTCATATAAAAGTGTGCATGAATATGGAGGCAGGGTTAACCTTGGGTTTTGTCAGCCTCTGTAGAGACATGGCCTCTTAGTGGCCGTGGACTCACCCAGTAGGCTAGGCTAGGCTGGCTGAGCAATGAGCCCCAGGGATCCACCCATTTCTATCTCCCCAGTGCCGGGACTATATAAGGGGATCACCATACCCAGATGTTTGTTTTTGCCTACTCTGTATAACAATCATGAACATACAGTGACCGCAGAAGTCAGAAAAGGGCAGCAGATCTCCCAAAACTGGAGTCACAGATGGTTATGAGCTGCCATGTGGGTGCTGGGAACTGAACCTAGGTCCTCTGGAAGAGCAGCCAGTACTCTTAACCCCTGAGCCATCTTTCCAGTCCATATACCTATGCTTGGTTCTAAGCATGGAACTCAGATACCTTATAAGTCCATGGAAGTCACTTTACCATTTGAACCATTTCTACTAGCTCTGTGACCTTTGTAAAGAAAGTTTTATTGGGACACAGCTATGTTCGTTTGCCAGTGATTTTTTTAATAAGAATTCCTAGTTCTCTTGCAGAGAACCTGTATTCTGTCCCTAGCACCCACACGTTAACATCTAATTGCCTGTAATTTCTGGCCTCTATGGGCTCCCGAATGTAACTGGTAGATATAAACCCAAGCAGGGACACACACAAACACGTAAGTAAAATAAGTAAATAAATAAGCTTTTTTACTTAAAAAAAGTTAATTGACTGTAGCGCACAAAACAAAATGGACCACCTCACAAGTCTTACAGTAAATATATTCCACATGGTTTAGGAGAGAGTTCCAAGAAGAGGGACAAAGGTTTGTGACTGACAGATGCCATTTTGGGTACTTGTGTCATTTAATCTTCACAAGAATCTTGAAAGGTCAACATTATTTCTCAGGTTCTCAAATGAGAATGCTGATTTAAGGAGGGGATCCGAAACTCCCTGAGGCCACAGGGTAGGTGACAAGAGTCAGGGTCTAACCCACATCAGTTGTTTCTTGTTTGAGAGTTTTTTGAGACAGTAGCCCAGGCTGTGCTAAGACTTGTAGCTGAGAATGACCATGAACTCCTGGTCCTGCTGTCTCCACCCTCAGAGTGCTGAGACTTCACCACCGTGTATGGTTTACGTCTCAATTCTTACTCATTGCCAGGCACTGGGTTTTGGTGACAGGACGGCATCATTACAGAGCCAACTTGCAAATTCCTTAACTTTCTCCCAGGTGCCAACCCCCGTCTACAAGAGATGGTATAGAAAATAGAGAATTGGGAATGTCTCCCACAGGGTCGTGTATTAAACGCATCGTCTGCAGCCAATAGTACTGTGTGGCTAGGTGATGTTGAGCCAAGTTGCTCGGTGTGTTGTTATACCTGGACACCAGGCCCCTCCTCACTCTCTTCTGCCTGTTGTTCTACAAGTACCGTATGACACATGTACCCACTGACAGTGTGTTGTGCCCAGGACAGTCCCAGAATCAAAGCCATAAGCTAAAGCGAGTCCTGACTCTCTTAAAATAAAATAGAGAATTATAGACTTACCTGCAAAATGACATCCTCTAGTCACAAGTATCATAAATGAAGAGATCTCAAGAATGCACCAAGATACAGGCGACAGAGCATCAGCTGAGGTAGAAGCCATCCTGGGCATTTGAGTGGGAACTGGCCATTCCACATTCTCCCAGTCTGCCGTTTGTATGGTACTTCTCTTTTATAAAAACAGAGTCAGACTACGTAAACCAGGCTAACCAGGAATTCACTATGTAGACGACCAGTCTGGCCTCAAACTCAGTGAGATCTGCCCACCTTTGCCTCTTCAGTGCTTAAAGTGCTTATATCCAACTGAAATTCTTAATTCCAAAATAAATTCATTTTAGATCTGCAAAATATTCCAGATATCTCATGCAGTATATATATGTGGTATAAGATGTGCTTTATCATTTGAATTATTCTATACAACAAGTGTCTATACACACACATGTATATATATATATACATGTAACTATAATATATATATATAATATATATATAATGTAACTATAAAATAAAAACTCATATACCTAAGACCCAAATTAAATAAAATGCAAAGTATTAAAAAGTAAACGGAAGACCCTATTTTCACCTTAAAAAATAGTTTAGATTAAAATTTTATTCATATGTATGTGTGTCTATGTCTGAGTTTGTGCATGTGAGTGCTGTACCTGAAGACACCAGAAAAGTCCATCTAATCCCCTACAGCTGAAGTTACAGGCGGTTGTGAGCAGCCAGATGGCAGTGTTGGGAGCAGAACTCTGGTCCTCTGGAAGAACAGCAAAGGCTCTTAACTGCTGAGCGGTTTCTACAGCCCCTCTCCAGGTATCTTCTACTATAAACTGCATATTGCCATTTATGCAGCTATAATTATGTTTCCAACACACATATTTATATTTAGGTTTTACATATTGTTATTTGCAAGTGTATAATTTTTTCTTTGTACACAAAAGATGGGGAGGTCTCTTCCTCTACCCTCAATCACATCATTTTGCTCGGCGTTAAGCTCCTGCTGGGGACCCAGCTGTCCTTCACTTTTTTATTTCTGCTGGGCAAGGTCTGTGGAGCAAGTGTTTCGATCCTTACATGTTCCCTGTTGAGCAGTGCACGCATTGTTTCCAGTGTTTACTGTGAGCGCTCCAAGCTGTTTCCGAATGGTTTTACATATAGCCCAAGCCTGCATGGCATGACTGAGCGCTTCCTCTGCAGGCAACAGCGGGAAGGAAACAGCTGAGTCACAGGCGCCTCAGGTCTACCGCTTACACCCGTGGCTGCTAGAGCTGAGAGTGGCCTCCCTCTCACGGGGGACGGATCACAGGAGCCTTCTCTACTTCTTTCACCACCCACTGTCTGCCAGGCCTGCCGTCTTGTCAACTCGGTGGGTGTGAAGTGGACTTTCTGAGGGCTGAACTTGGTAACTTTCATGACTTTATCTCATTTCTCTGTGGGACTCCACATCTTTCCTAACATCTTAGGGAAATGGGCCTGTTCTTGCATTTCGCCCTTTGTCTCATGAATCTTTTTCCCAACAGTCCAGCGATTCTTGACCTTTCACCAATTGGTGTATCTCTGACTGACCCACTCCAGATACACAGGGAAACAAGAAGTTAGCCAGGCTTATCCTTAGCTCTCTCAAAATGACAGCACCTTCTTCACCAACTCTGCAGCCAGCCAGCACCCCAGCACCATGCTAGAAGCCCACGACTGCCATTCCTCTGCACCCACATGGCAGGCATTGAGAGGGATGTTGGCTTCTTGTCCTCCTCCTCTCTGGATGTGCCAGTATGTTTGTCATTTATTCTGACTTTTGACCCAGCTTTCAGCTACAATGTAGAACACACAGATCTACTGGGTATGGTGACTTGTATCTGTACTTGCACTTAGGAGGCAGAGGCAGGAGGATTGCCAAGAGTGCAAAGTCAGCCTGGGTATAGAGTGAGATCCTGTCAAAAAGATAGGAAGAGGAAGGGGAGGAGGGAGAAGAAGAGGAAGGGAAAGGGGAAGAGAAGGCAAGAAAAGGAATGAAGCAAAGAAAAGCAGAACACAGACTGAACAAATTAACTCTCAAAGACCTAACACTCCTTAGAAACTGCACCTTCTTTTTATTCTGTTTTTGTTTTTGTTTGTTTTTTGTTTTGAAACAGGGTTTCTCTGTAGCTTTGGAACCTGTCCTAGAACTCACTCTGTAGACCAGGCTGGCCTCGAACTCACAGAGATCTGCCTGCCTCTACCTCCCGGGTGCTAGGATTAAAGGCGTTCGCCACCATGACCCCACTAGAAACTGGATCTTTCTCTATCTTCCTTGAAGATTTTATTGGGACAGAGGTGCATAGCTGTGGCTTCTGGCTAATTCTAAACTTTGGATTCTTTTGGCCAAGCAAAAGATCCATTTCATAGCCTGTTTTCCAGCCAGTTCCTACTCTCCTATTTGAGGAATACATTGAACTTCATGGCACATGGGGGTAGGGGAAGGTGTACATGGATGTAAGAATGTACAAAACCCTGATATTAAAACCACACATGTCCACAAGTGCAGGGGAAAGCAAGACACAGGCCATTAAAGAATCCGTTTCTCTCACCTCACAGCCAGTGCAGAACTAAACAGGCCCTTACAAATGAAAATGGATGCAATCCTTCATCATCAGGAACAAAGAACAACATTGCAGACTTCGAGTCCCCACAACATCTATTCAGCTTCCGCGGGTTTTCATGATGGATTTCCATCATCCGTCTTTGCTCTCAGGTACAGATACTCTGGGCGGCTGTGATGCAGTGTAAAAACACCTGCCTTTCATGTGTAGGTAAGGAATTGCGCATGCATATGTTCATGGGTATGTGCTGGTGTACCTGAAGGTCAGAGGTCAAAGTCAGGTGTCTTCTACAACCACTCTCCACCTTAGGTTTTGAGACAGAGTCTCTCACCGCAATAGGTATTTACCAACTCAACAAGATTAGCTGGACTGCAAGCCCCAGAGATCCTCCTGTCCTTGGCCCCACCAGCACTAGGAGGATTCCAGTCTGCCTGGGTTTTTTTACTTGTATGGGGGGCGGATTGAACCTAGGTCCTCGTGCTGGCATGGTGAGCATTTTACCTACTGAGCCATTTCCCCAGTCCCCTAAAAGGAGGGTTTTTGTTTTTTGTTTTTTTTTTTGTTTTTTTTTTTTTTGTTTTTTTTTTTTTTTTTTTTTTGGTATTACCTGCTTGCACTCTCTGGCTTAGCTTTGTGAAGGACACAAAAATGTCCTTCAGTCTCATGATACAGAAAGAGTCAATTTTCCAGGCCACCTTCAAGAGGCAGCTTTGTTGGGGTGTCCAACAGGATACATTTACCAGGCTTCCAGCTGGGGATGATATGCTGATTGTGCCTGTCCCGAATGCCTCCCTATGCACACAGCCCTTGAAGCCTTTACTACAAGCAGACAGCTGGCTCCAGTATGTTCCACGACAACGGGACTGAACGGGCCTGCCTTCACATTTCAAGCATCAGCAGGGAAGTAAAAGTCTAAGCACCTCATAACCATCATTTACACACTTTTCTAGTTAAATTAAATGCCAAAGGTCACTGGTGGAGAGGACAGCCTTCCCCCCTGAAGCAAACAACCTTGGGTGTTTTAAGGCAGATGCAATGGGCCATTTGCCTTCCTCTCATTTCAATAGCACTTGGAAACAAGTCAGGGGTGGGGGTAATGGTCTGCAGGAAAATAGCTGTGGCCAGAGGAAGGAACACATGTCCGAGGGTGACCTTAAACTCAGTTGGTGCTTAACATGCTCCCCAAGAATGGGCTGCCATCCATTTCTGGGTGCCTGCACTTCATCTTCTATATCCAGCCCCTCTGAATGTGACTTTGACCATGACCTTGCAGGCCTGCAGTGAGCACAGGGATGGGCTAAGGTTTGTAGAAAGACGTGAGTTGGACAGATCCCGTGAATGGAACCTACCAGCCGGCAGCTTGGGACCAGTCATCATGGGCAGCAGACACTATAACAAAGAATATGATGTCTGAGGTAGGGACGGATCCGGAATGGTCAATCAGGGAGTCTGGGGAGCCCGCATGTGCATATTCATGAGTAAGCAGGAACCTGACTCTTTGGGAGGGACAGAGGAGCCTCAGAAATGGGGGAACAGACTTATTGGTGGGGGTGGGGCACACGAGAGTTAGGTCATAACATAAATATTGAGAACAACTGAAAAGTGGCATGAAAACATCTTGGAAATTCTTTTCCTCATTTCTCCTGCAGAGCTCCCACAAATTCCCCTGGAGCCCACGGCAGTTTTAGCCTTTGTCATCAGTACACATCCCTGGCTCTGTTTAAGGCTCCTGGACCTCTTCCTCAGTTCCCAAGGCTAACTGTGTAAACCAGCATTGCAGAAGCACAGCAGCATAGTAGAGCCTCCCTCCTGTGCCCATGGATACACTCCACCATTTCAGACAGACACTCCGGGGCGAGAGGTCACCATCTGCACCATCTCGAGAAAAGCAGAAGTTCTCAGCTCCTATACCCCTTTCCACAAGCAGCTGTTCTACCTGGTTCATGTCTCCTATCCTTCTGGGCTCCTCACCTCCCTGTGGCTGGGACCAAAGCATCTTCTAGAAAATGTGCTCTGCAATTGCCCGGCACAGGCTGCTTGACTGGAATTCTTCAACCTTTCTGAAAGCCATGGGCACCTGCGTTGGGTGGTTCTCCAGTAGCCAATGAGGGCAGAGGAAATGAAGCTATATGTTGATAGATATATCTTTCCCTTAGCTACCCTGGGATAGCAAATAGAGAGAAGTTTCCAGAGAACCTAATTTCCACAAATTGCAAAACACATTTCAGAGATGGAAGGCAAGGTGGTGATTCGGTGGTCCGAAAATGGGATGCTTTGGTAGCATGCTAGCACATTAGTCCCTGTAGCTCCATCAGATGAGAAAGCAGACATTATCTTTATTATACCTCCGTAAAGGCCAAACTGCTGATGATGGATGGATAGCTGAAGGGTGATTTGATGCACTGGATGCTAGGCTAGGGCACAGCTGTGCTTGCCCTAAAGCCATGCTCTCCAAGGTGACTCTACTCTTCCATACTTCCAATTTGAATGATCCATAACTTCTCTTGATGTATGTCTATGCTACCCCCTCATTCCATCAATAGCTACCCCACATCCTAAGTGAAGGCAAACAGCAGACAGCCCTGAGCCATGCATATGTGCACAGATTCTCCCACACATCCCTATGAAAAAGCTTCATTTAAATCAGACACAGTTAGAAATTAGGGACGACAACTAACAATAAACACAATAATTAGAGACAATATGCTTTGACAAAATGTATGCAAATGTTTCCTTTTCCTCAAAATACCTCAGTGCAGCAAGGTGTGGTGAGACATAACCTATAATCCCGAGGCAGGAGGATCACGAGTTCAGAGAGAGCCAGAGCTATGTGGTGAGTTTGAAGCCAACCAGGGATATAGCAACATCCTATCTCTAAAATAAAACAGAACTGCAAGAAGACAAAAACTTAATTGTATTTTTACTCTTTTCCCTTAATTTATAGCTTCTTTGTGTTTATACAGGGTCATGATTGACAGTAAGAGCTGCCACACTAAGATAGGTATTCTGGTAACTGGGACATCTATTGTACAGATAATGGGCAGGTAGCGTATACCTTGTGGATTAAGTGGTTAAGAGATAGCCATAGTGAGACTGAGCAGGATTTCACGATACGTCATTAGGCTGATCAGAATGACTTGTGCTTTGAAACTTAGGCACTGTTTGATTCTGAAGTTTCTGGTCCATGTTTTCAGGCCATGGTCAACCACAGGTAAATATGGCAAGTGAAAAATGCATGTGAGGGAATTCTTGTACACCTGTGTTTGGTTTTCGGCAACCCACACCTTCGCTTTGCTTTGGTCAAATGGGTCCGCATCTCTGAACATGAAACCATAAAGAAAAGTATAAGAGACACTAATGTAAAGACACGCTGTGTATGCTGCTCACTTACTCTCCCTCCCTCTCCTTCTCTCTCCCTCCTTCCCTCTTTCCCTTCCCACTGTACACCTTTTCTGCTCAGACAGTGATATCTGGAGTCTCCAGATCTTCAGCTAAGTATCCCGTGTCCTGTGGTCTAGGATTTCTGCATGAAATGTGGCTGTTCCTATCCTCACGGGTTCTATACGACAGTAGGGTGCCTGTGGCTCCATCTGACGCAAAGGGAACCACCAAGGCTGAGCATGTCTACAGATCAGAAGTGCAGCTGGGAGGGTGCTCTGCTTGGAGGAGAGCAGGAGGAACAGTGAGCAGCCTGTTCTGGGCTTTCAGACCCAGTGTGAGCTGCACAAGCTGAAGACAAGCTAAAGCTTTGCTGTGTGCTGCCCAGGACACTTTCCCTCAAAGGCAATGAGAGCGTGGCTGCCCCTGGGCTTAGATTCCGAGGTCTTCTGCAGGGCTAAGACAGCACCACCTCCCTCTGCATCAGGCAGTGTCTATGAATAAACAGTGCCTTCGACCACCCGTTCTCCTTTCCCATTAGTCTTTCTTCACAAGCAGAAGTCAGGCTGGAAAAGGCCATCTTGTTACTTAGCAAGCTAATGGATAGCACAGACAGAACCCGTAACCTTAGCTCTGTGGCTAGGCTCCAGTTTGCTAACACAAAAGGACAGAAGACTATAAAAGCTAGTCACCATCAGGCTTGCTCTGGGATACAATTAATAGATATAAATATGGTTATTTAGTGACACGGTGACCCATTCATCTCATCTCAAAGGAATCCTGGTATGAGAAAGCTACAGAAACCTAGGAAGATGAAAAACCATCCATCAAAGATCCAGATTCCTTCCTTCTTCCTGCTCTGCCTCATTCAGATTCCAATCCTCAGTCACCTGACCCAAGGTCTGAATCTGAGCCCATTGATTAGGATGCTGCCCAAGGCCGGAAGCAAGGAAAGGACAAGATGTGACCAAACTACTTGTATCTTCAAAGAGGGCCATCCGGAAGCTTCTGCTTAGCTCTCAACAGAAGATACTGGGTTAAGCAGCCAACCATGACCATAAAGGATTCAAGGAAGAAAAGAATTGAAACGGACTCTAGGACAAGTCAGAACTGTATTAGCAAGAAATGGGCAAGGTGGACGTTGACTAGGCAAATAGCAGTTTCTGGCAGAGTGACCATGAATTTATTCTGAATAATTGATAGCAAAGCAACAGGCAGTCCATCCGTGAAGACCCAGTTTGAGAGGAGTGACTCTTAATACAAAGTAGTAGTGACTGTCTCCAAGATTCAAAAACGAATTTGCTTTGTCCCAGAGGCTGAAGAGGGAACCCATCCTCCATGTCACCAGGCTGAGCTACTACAGATCATATGGGGCTAAAAGATTCTGATAAAAGGAAACATCACTGTTTGAAGGTCCTTCCAAAAGGAGGAAAGCACAGAGGAGAAATGTGGTGTTTACACATCCTCTTCTCATGATTTGCAAGCAAGGACGCACCACAGCTTGACTTGGGGAGTTTAAAAGGAAACAAGCCTCAGAGACGGCTCTGATAAAGTACCTGTTGTTAAGAATGGGAACCCGAGTTCAAGTTTCCAGTATCTATGTGAAAAGCCACCCACAGCTATTTAAGTCTGGAATCCCAGTGCTGGGGTAGAGACAGGAGGATCCCTGGAGCTCACTACTCAGTTCTAAGTTTAAGTGATGGAACTTTCTTCAAAAAATTATGTGGCTAATGATTAAGGATGATATGTACATATGAAGACAATACTGTTGTAGAATATTATTTTAGCCAGACAAAGATATGTTATATTTATTTATGTTGCAGACTATTACTTTAATTATGTGAAGGTGTGTTTACATTTGTTTCTGCTGCCTTTGTTAACAATGTAAAGATGTGTTACATTTGTTTTACCTTGCCTGCCTTAGGCACCTGATTGGTCTAATAGAAAGTTGAATGGCCAATAGCTAGGCAGGAGAGGGATAGGTGGGGCTGGCGGGAAGAGAGCATAAGTGGGAAGAGAAATCTAGGCTCCGAGAAAGAAGAGAGGAGAGAATGCTGGATCAAAAAAAGGGAGATGCCTAGGAGCCAGCCAGGTAGCCACCAGCCAGCAGACACAGAGGAGGACATATAGAAAGAAAGTTAAAAAGCCCCGAGGCAAAAAGTGGAAAAGAGAAACAGGTTAAATTATAACAGCTAGCAAGAAATGAACCTAAGCTAAGGCTTAGTATTCATAACTAAGAAGTCTCCATGTTGTGATTTGGGAGCTGGCTGGTGGCCCCCAAGAAAGCCTGCTACAACATACATACACTAAATACACATACACAAATAAATACATAATAGAGAAATGTCTGCTATTCAGTGTAAATGGCAGTGAGAAGATAAGACGACACCCAGACCCACTATTGGCCATCTGGGAAAATCAAGATGAGATCTTGCAGCATGGCTCTTCACAGGATGCTCTTCTGTCTTGTTCTCATCACAGCGCCGGCCATATTAGGCCTGTGCTTTTTGAACGATAAAGCAGCTCAGCTTCAGGGGGAAATATCACCTGTCTGGCAGACAGCAGCACTGTCTCGGAATCAGATTGACAGGACCATTAGGGGACTTGCTAATGAGGGACAATGAACCCCTCTGAGATGCTTTCCTTCTTAGTGTGCAGTAATTTTCATCAAAAGAAAATGAAGTATATCCTAGAAAGCAGGCATGCTCAGAAAGTGTAAGAACCCTTACTTCTGGTCAGTGAGGAAATAAAACCACCAGAGGGCTGAAGAGATGGCTCAGCCGTTGAGAGCACTTGAGGACCCAGGTTCAAGTCTCAGAACCTACATGGTGCCTCAGAACCACCTGTAACTCTACTTCTAGGAGATCCAACACCCTCTTCTGGTCTTGGTAAGCACTGCACACACACACACACACACACACACACACACACACACACGCACACACACACAGTGCACAGATGTACAGACAAACATACCCATAAAATAAAATAAATAAAATCTAAAAGTCACTCATTGTCAATCCTCAGATACTGGTACAACAATATCAACAATGACAGCCATAAGTAATACTCACTGAGCCACCATAACAAGAAATTCTTTTCTAAGCAAACTGAATACATGAGCTTCCATAAGCCACAGACTCTGTCTTCATCTTTGTATGATGGAGAGGGCTCTGATGCAGAGGAGTCAGGCAGCCTCTGCCCAGAGCCTGCATTCTTGACTCTAACGCCTTACCAGTTCTACATAGTAACACAGTGAGCACTCAGTACTGCATTAGGCTGCAGACCCCCCAGCAGCCCATCTCTCACCCCAAGAAGTTAGTCCACACTCTTGCAGCTCTATCCAGAGTAATGCTTGCAAGTCATAAAAGCATGGAGCACCTTTACTCCCCTTTACTCTTGCAAACCAGGCCTACCCTGCTAGCTTCTGCCTTGTGGTCTAGCCAGACTGTATCAGTGGGATCCTGTTACCTATTAGTAAGCTAGATCACAGGCTATGAAACTTCCTTCTTTCCAGTCCCCTCCCCACCACCACCACCACCAACAACAACAACAAAAAAAACTTTTATAGGCTCATGCTCTTTCCCTCCAGGGCACCACCACGACTGCCTCTGTCCTTGATGCTATTATTATTCTAATAAACCTTTTCCATTGGGTAACTTCATCTCAGCTTCCTTTCCATAGACACGTGTGGTAGTTTGAATATAATTGGCCCCATAAACCCACAATCTCATAGGGAGTGGCACTATTAGGAGGTATGGCTTTGTTGGAGTGGGTGTGGCCTCGTTGGAGGAAGTGTGTCACTGCGGGGGTGGGCATTGAGGTTTCTTAGGCTGTGATATTGTCTGTGAAACCCTCACTAACACACTTCCAGGTTCTGCACCTGGAACGCTAGTTTACATTCAAGGGGCATCAGTGGCTACACAGCCCTCTTCCCAACCCTTTCCCTGCCCCCTGCCAGGGAATCAGAGAACCTGGTTCCAGGCTTGTGCTTTGAAACCATCATCCTCAGAGACCTACCAGACCTGACTCTGCCATCTGGGCTCTCTTCAGAGCACCCACTCATGCTGTCTGTCTGTCTCTGGAACCAGGACCTGAACTCTCCTCAGATCCCTTACCACACTGTTTGTTCGTCAGTTCGTGACATTAATTACTCTTCTAATAAACTCCTCTCCCACAACGATCCATTTCAGTTACTCTCTTCATCCCACATGCAAGACCTTTCACAGGGTGACTGAGGAGGACATCTGATCTTGACCGGTCCCCATCCATATATGTACATACATGCTCCCCCACACACATACACATAATACATACATACAAAAGGAAGGAAGGAAGGAAGAAAGGAAGGAAGGAAGGAAGGAAGGAAGGAAGGAAGGAAGGAAGGAAGGAAGCAAGCAAGCAAGCAAGCAAGCAAGCAAAATAGCAAGCAAGCCATGGAAGCTGTGGAGCACAGCTAGATCAACATAGAGAGCCCAAGCCACCATTGAGTCTGCAGCCCTTGGGCTATGCAAGCTGAGCTCAGGAGAGGCAGGAAAGGCAAAGAGCCAGAAGCCAAGACATTTCATTGGTGAGATGAAATGGGGCGGAAGGAAGGGGAGAAAGCAGAAGGATTTTGGACTCTTGCAGTCAGTGAGGGAAATTAGCATTTTAATTTCCTACTTAAAATGCCGACCTCTTCTATGTGAGGGCTGAATAAGTTAGCATATCATGGCCTGTTGGGATATTTGCAAACAGTTTTGTGGAACTTCCTAGACTTTGCAAACTGGGCGATAAACATCTCCGTGACTCAAAACTCATTACACCTTTGTCTGCCTCTCACACGCACAGTGCATGCTGCTTTTTCTAGCATACATGAGACATGCCACTTTTGTGGAGCTATGGGTTCAACCCATGGCTTTGAGCATGCTAGGAAAGTACGCCACTGACGCGCCATGTTCCAGCCCTGTTTTACTTCTCATTTTAACACAGGGTTTTTAAGTTGACTAGGCCAAACTTGAATGTATAATCTCCCTGCCTCAGCCTCTTTAGCAGGTGGGAAAACACACCTATCCCATTAGGCCCAGCTAAAATAAGCATGTTACAAACACTCTGAGTTTTATCTTTTGCCTACTTTGATTTTATCTATTGCCTAATCATTAAAAACTTCAAAGTGACAGTATGTTTTAGCTCATTTTGAGAAAATGTGCCAATCTGAAATTCTGACTCCTTTCTATAATTAAGAGCTGTCAGGTTGCTGTGGAGGGGTCTTGAGGGAAATTTAATCATTTTCTCATTTTATATGGAATAAATTCTATTTTAATTCTACTGACGAGGCTCTCCAAAGAGCAAAACTTCAGTTGCGGGTAAGCTTTTGAAACAATGGTTTCAGCTGTCCCAAGCTCCAGCAGATACCACAGTGGGCTGTGAGCCTGAGGGAGCCCAGAGCTGAAGGATCCCGGGAACACACATATGTACAATTGGCAGGATCTGTATCCTATCTCTCCCCCATGTGCAAAAGGGAAAAGAGAAATAATCTGAATTTGGAAGCATTCATGAAAAACTCTTGGAAATATTTCTGATGTTTCTCTCACTGGGCTGTGGAGTCACTGAAAATGTCTCTTGGCAGGGGAAAGAGAGAAAACAAAGAATAGGTAAATATTGAGAGAAAATATGAAAGTATTGTTGTGTAATATCCCTACCAAACAGAAGAGAAAAGCAGAGATTCGTGGCCTCACGTGAAATGCGTTTCAACTTTGAGAGCCAGCAGTAGTGTTGAAGGAAGTGGTAAGTTCTTGCTTAGTGCTTTGGCAGTGCTAAACTGACCAATATAACATGCTTCCAATATGAAGAGTGAGCATTCTGTAGCAAGGAAGAAGTACATGTGGCCTCCACCAGGTCATAGAAGGTGCTCTCAGCACCCACAGAGCACTGTTCATTGGAACCAAATGAAGGGAAGTTGAATAATTGGCAATTAGCTTAGAGGCGGTGGGAAGTGAGAAGTCAGGCGAACTGAGGTGTAAAGGGAAGGCACAGTAGGATGTGAGTGGGCTTCCCAGAGGCACCCTGCCGCATGCACATGCTCGTCAAAAGGCTGGTGGCCTTAGGTGAAGCAGAAGGAGAGCCCCATGATGGGTATTTTAATAAACAATAGATGGTTCACATCAAGCAGACAAGGAAGCATAACCCAGCACAGCACAGCACAGCACAGCACAGCACAGCACAGGGGTTAGTCTCTCTTCCCGAGCTAAGTAACAGGTCCCAGAGAGCGTGTAGAGGCAAGAACAGATTGCACAGGGCGAAGGGTTCACCACACAGACAGGTGGCAATAGTCTGGATCTTGAATGTCCCCTCAAGTTGCTGTGTTAAAGGCTTCATCCCAGTTGGTGGTGCTGTTGGGAGGAGGTAGGGCCCAATAAAAGAGAAGTGGGTCACTAGGGTCATCCATTTTTTCCTCTCTGTTTGCTTCCTCATCACCATGATGTGAGAAGTGGCCAATCCCAAGTGCTCCATCACAATGTTCTGCCTTGTCATTGACCCAGCTAACACAATGAACCACAGAGGGGAATCTCAGAAATAATGGGCCAAATAAGTCCTTCCTCCATTTAAGTCGATTCTTATCGTATTACAGAGATGGAAAGCTGAGCGACACACGTCATAAAGACCAGGAAAGTCCAAGTTATGTCATTGACTATGGGAGCCCAAGCTGTCCCAAGGCATTCCCACCTAATAGTGACAGCGTAAGCATGAAAACATACATTTGAGGTGGCAATCAGTTAGGAGGAGGCAGATCCTTCTGGTAAAGGGCTCTGGAGCTGGATGGAAAGGGTTTTCCTTTAAGGATCAAATAATAAGTCAAGTAGGAAAGAGGGAGATTTCCAGGCACGCCCACAAGCAGATCTTGGTCTCCACATTTGGCCACTTCCTCTAGCCAGAAGACCATGTGCAGGTCAAGGATGTTCAAGCTAAAGTGATTGCCTCTCAAGGATAAAGCCGACTCCCATCATGGTCCTCCATCTCTCACTTCCCGGCTGCTGGCTAGATGTGACTATTTGAATCACACAGGATGGCAGATGCGCAGAGACAGCTGAGCCCTCACCTCATGACAGTCTTCTCAGGGTCGCTGACAGTGTAAACTAAGACATCCTGAGTGTGCCAGGCATCTGAGACTTAGAGCTATGTGTTCCAGTGGCTTGTGTGACCTTCCCTAACTGTTAAAGAAGTTAACAGCATGGCTTAGGGAACCAGAGTCAACCCAAGCCTGTTTGATTGAGAAGAGGCAGGAATAGTGAGGGTGGCTTTTTAGAGCAGACTGGCTCAAGGTAAAGTGATCCAAGATGGTGTTAAGACCTGTGACATTCCTTACAACTCAAGTCACATTTTAAGAGTTTCTTGGGCCCTCTTATAATTATACACAACCATGCAATGTTTGGCATACATAGACACAGACAGATACACACACACAGATGGGTAGGTATGTGGCTATACAAATATGTTAGTATATATTTTTAGAAGTCTTGAGACATGCACAGATGCATAGATCCATGTGACCATCATTATCAGGGCAATAAATCAGGGCCTAAGGCTCCACAGAAATCCCTCTGCCTCATCCAGCCACAAGGGACTCTCCAACCTTACAGTCTGTTTATGAAAATGCCACAACATTGGAATAACGCCACCCTTCTGTAGCTGTGACTGTCACTCAGCGTATCTCCTCCCGAGTTACTTTTCTTTCTTTTATCTTATGTGTCTTAGTGTTTTGCCCGCATGAATGTCTGTGCACTATGGTATGTAATACCGATAGAGGTCACAAGAGGGTGTTGGATCCCTCGAACTAAAGTTATAAAATAGTTGTGAGCTGCCATGTAAGTTCTGGGACTCGAACCCGGGTCCTCTGCAAGCACTGCCATTACTCTTAACTGCCATCTCTCTAATCCTCTAAAGTTAATTCTCAGAAACATGGCAGTGGCCTGGAACAGGAGAGATTGGATAGTACAGTTGATCATTATTGGCTCATGGGCTACAAGGCCCCATTCTCTCTACATCTATAAGCTTGAAAAATATCAGTAATAACTAATAACTTTTAATTTGGGGAAAGTTATCTCTGGGAACAGCAATTTCCAGACCAGGATGAAGTGTAGTTTGATGGGTTGCAAAGAATCCAAGGAGCCAGGGAGGAGGGGAGAGGGCAGGCAGAGCTAGGATTAAGCAGCCAATTCAGGCTGGGAAGGGACACATCCATCTGCCAGCAAGAGCCGTAGCAGCCAGTACAGCCTTTGCACTGCTCTTGAGTGTGAGCCTGCAGGACCCAACAGCTTCCAGAGCCAATGAGACTAAGCACAACGTCCTGCTTTTCCATCAGGAACCATTACCCAATGTCCTTCAACTCTGAGGGCCCCCTATGTGCTGGATTCAAGAGTTCAAAGGGCAGACACAGGCTAGTTAGAGAAAATGCATCTTGCCTGACACCAGGGTAACCACGTGGATAATGGATTGTGAAAAAATGAGTTTTACTCCTTTTGAAAAGGGACACAAGTCTATTAGGGGAAGGGAACCGATTCTAGGCCAGAAGGCAACCACGCATCAGCGCTGTGAACAAAAGTCTGTGCCCATGGCTCACACCCCGTGATGAAGAGAGGGATGACCCTTCATCTCCTACAGAGGCTCTATATGAACTTTGAAATGAAAGCCCTTGAACTTCCTCTGCTGTTAATGTTTAAGAATTTGGAAAACTGCAAACCGAGTGCTGGGGAGACAGAGACACAGATTCCTGGAGCTTAGTAGCCAGCCCAGCTTACCTTTGGTAAGCCCCAAGCCACTAAGAGACCCTTTCCCAAAGGGTGTGGACAGCATTCCAGATGTCAACACCTGAGACTGTTTTCTGACACCCCTACATACATGAACTGACATGCAGCAACACTTACATGTGTGTACATGTATACACACACAGGTTTAGACATCAGAATTATAACAAATATTCTCAGATACCTGGCAAGAGTAGCAAGTGGTAAAGTTTAATTCCCCAAGGCCCTGCAATAGGTTCTCAAAAGGACACAAATTCTCAGCAGCGTATGAGAAATCCTGGGAGACCAGAAGTGTCACCCCCCACCCCGACAAAGGGTGACACTGCAATCTTACTTGAAGAATGTCAGAAGCTTCACTATACATATATGGTTAGGTTCACTAAAGATAACTGTCTTTTGAATCTGACCAAAGAATCATGTCCACTGTAGCAAACCTGGTTATTTTGTTTGCATAATTCTTGCTTTAAAATATATATATATATATATATATATATATATATATATATATATATATATATATATATATTCAGTTGGAGAGGTGGCTCAACAGTTGAGAGCATGGACTGCTCTTCCAGAGGATCCCAATTCAGTTCTTAGCATGCACATTGAACAGCTCACTACATCTACCTGGAAATACAGCTCCATGGGAACTAACACCCTCTTCTGGCCTCTGTGGGTACTACAGTCATATGTACATACCCACACACGGACACATAATTTAAAGTAATAAAATGGGTTGTCCTTTTTAAAGGAAGCACATTCCAGGACTAAATTGCTTCTGCATCTGCTGTAGATTGTAACCCATATCCACAGTAGTCCAGAAGATTCTAAGCACATATCTTAGTAGACCAGAGCTGGCCCTGCAGCATATTCTAGTGGCTTTGAACATGTCAGGTTTAGCATCCTGGGGACTCTACACCTCTGTTGCTTTGGCTTTCTCTCAGTAGCCTCTAGACAGTGGGTAAATATGCCCATCTATTGAATGCCTGTGACTCCCAACAGCATGGAAGAGGAAACAGGTAACCCAGTGAGGACACAGCATAGTAACTGAGAACTGCCGCACCTAGCGGTGTCACCCAAGGTTAGAAGATGACTCCAGAACTCAGTGGGTAAGGTGTGACAGTTCTTCCTGTGATCTCTGCCCAGGATGACTGAGGCTGAGAGAGTATTTGACAAATGCTGGAGCCATTTGGAGTTCTCGCAGCTCAGGAGGGAGCAGTGGTAGGTAAATTACAGCCAGGGGTGTCGCTTAGTACCCTACAAGGAACACCTCACAGGCAGGGTGGAGGTCTATAATTATCCAGTTCACACAGCCAGTGAACTGCATTCAGGAAAGATTGCTGAAGGCTGTGACCAGAGAGTCTCAGAGGCCTCGCCATCCCTAAAAGATGACCCGATGTTCCCATCAGCAGAGCCAGGCTCCGTTACACAAGAAGGCAGACTGTGTCTTTATACATCTCATGGCCTTTGGTTTTAACTAAGCAAATCATTCCATCAAGAGATATTCTGGGCTTCAGCTTCCAGCAGCTCCTGCTATGTGGTGGAGGGTACCTGGGAAGAAGATCCCTCTCCACCACAACTCACAACAGAGCAGAGAACAGACAGAGAGGGTCTAGCCATGGGAAGGTCCTTGGGGGACAGAGGAGTTGCTGGGGACACAGCAGTGCAGTGCCTCCACACTCCCACACCGAGCATACAGCAGGGGTTGCCCCAAACCCCTAGTTCTCCTAGCTGCTAGCTGCTAGCTGCTAGTTCTCATCACTGCCATGTGCTGTGCTGTCTCACCATATTTACGGACTTCTTGGCGAGGATCAGTTCAATTGCTCAGGGCCTTTCTCTCCTGGCTCCCAACTGGCATTGAGAGATGACATCCCCCTCCTCTACCTGGTTCTTTTGCATCTCCGCAAACGTGGGAGGTGATCAGGTCATGAAGGACCACTGTTTCCATGGGCAAATATGTCTTCCTAAATCACTGTCCCATCAGAGACAGCTCAAATAACAGCAACTATATGAAGAGACTTACCTGAGCTGGATACTCAGTGTGAGGACCATGACAGGAGTATACAAATACCTGGGAGGGCAGACAGAGTGTGGAGACACAGCTCGAAGGTTAATCCACACAGGAAGCCTGTCTTAAGAGGGCCAGAGGGTCAAACATCAAGGCCACCAGTATCTATGGAGAGGGCTGAACCTGTCCCACAGGAGTTTGGGAATCCAAAACTACTGAGGACAGCAGTGGCAGGCCAAGCATTTTAATAAGTCCCTGAGTTCAAAGTTGGTTTGTCTGCACCATTCTTCCCAGGGACCCAGGCACAGAGGCCAGAGCAGATGAAAGAGGGATCTGGCCTTATGCCTCAATGGGAGGAGTGTCCAAAAACACATAGGCGTTTCCAATCCACCAGTCTCACTTTCTCTGCACGAGACTATAAAGGTAGGCGACCACAGATCTGGAGAGGTGAGGCATGCAAACATCTGGCTCACTCTTTAGCCAACCCTGCTCCCAGTCTTTTTTCTTTCTAAAACTATGGCTTTTGCTGCATTTTAAAAATAGATCTGCAGAGCTGGAGCCTGCTTGGTGGCAAAAGCTCTTGCCATGCAAGCATGAGGATTGGAGTTTAGATTCCAGAAACTTGCAGAGATGCCAGGCAAGCATGGCAGCCCTTCTACAATTCCAGCCTTGAAAGGCAGAGTCAGGGGAATCATTGGTGTAAGCTGAAGAGCTAATCTCGCCTTGCTGGGGAGCTCTGGGTTTGAATAAGTGGAAGAGCAATAGAAGATGATTCCAGACATCAGCCTTGGGTCTCCACATACATGTACATGCACATGTATGAGCTCCCATATACACTTCAGCACATGCAAACAATCATGAACACACATGGGCACAACACACACCTGAAAAATGGAAGGATAAAAATATATTTGTGTTTTATATCTTCAGAAGGGGAAGGAAGCAGAGGCCCAGCTCGTTGTCACATGTCACCCTGGAATATGCTGGGTTGGACACCTCCGGAGTTATTATCAAGGAAAGTGCCTCCTAAATGGCATTCCAGCGTGTTCCTTTCTGTATTTGTTCTTTGAAGTTTAAGTTAGAGGAAACCTGCTACTTATGTACTTACCAGCGGACTCTCAAAGAGAAATCAATTCTGGGAGTTCAAAGTGACCTTAAGTTGTCTGTTTGCATTTCCCCCGATGCCCTGCATTTCATGGCCAGCTGCATTGATCTACTGAGCATTGAATCCATTGCCAACCTGCGCTTCGGGTCCCCTTTGCGCTTTGTTTATGCTCTGTACCACCTGAACAAGGAAGGTGCCCAGAAATTGCGGCTCAGTGAGTCTCAAGGACCCTTCCAAGATGCACGGGAGGGACATTACTGAGGCAGGTGCTCAGGATGCCTGACTTCATGAGCTGAGCTGTGCTCTTTTTCTTAAGTGCCCTGTGGTCCTAGTGGGTATACACAATGCTTTTTATCTGAACAATCCTATTGTTTTCGCAACGTCTAATGTAACACCAGGAGCACTAGAAAAGGCCACTGCCTCTCACACAGCCACCTCCACTAGCAACTTCTGTTCCCACTACTCATGTTGTTCTCTCTGCCCTGGATAAATGAGAAATGAATAAGCAAGGCTCACCCCCCACAGAGGCCCCAGAAGGCTGCCCTGACTCACTTTCTAGGGGAACAAAAGAACTGTGGGTAATGTGTTCCTCTTCAATCTACCTAGCTGGTTCTCATCAGAAAGGTGCAGAGATTCTACTCTTCAGCCTCCTTCCACTTCCCTTAGAGGTTAAACAGACAGACAGGATGAGAAACTTGCACTTTTCAAATGTATTTATCCCAAGATCCAGAGTGGGAGTGTTCTGAGTATGTACTTCCTCATTCCGGAGGCTCCTGGTGGGTGCAGACCACACACAACTTGCTTTAGGGAAACATGAGGCCGAGTTTACAGAGGAAGAGAAGTTGTGGGCAACACTGTACACAGCACAGACAAGAAGAATGTAGAGTTACACATGCCCAAGGTCCACATCCATCATCACCATCATCATCATCATCATCATCATCACCATCACCATCATCACCACCATCATCATCACCATAACCATCATCATCATCACCATCATCATCATCATCACCATCAGCATCATCACCACCATCATCATCACCACCATCATCATCATCACCATCATCATCATATCAGTCATGGCGACCACCATCACAATCACCACCACCATCAGCAGCATCACCATTGTCACCATCGTCATATTGTTGTCACCACCACACTTGTCAACAACATCGCTATCATCTTCACCATCACTACTAACATTATCACCACTGTCATCATGACCAGCATCACCACCATCACCCTGATCACCGTCATCACCATCACTACCACCATAAGCATTACCATCTTCATGCATTGCTAATTCCAGTCTCCGCATGTCTTTAATGGGGTCAGCAACTCAACACTTTGTAGCAAGAATTCCTGGATTCTCTGATCATAGTGGTCAAGGGTCATATTCAGTGAATTTCTTTGCAGAGGCTGCTTTCTAATTGGCCTTTGAAAATGGTAGACTGTTCTCCTGCTCTGGCATGGCCAGGGTTTCAGTGGACCCTAGGCATGCCCAAATGATGCTCCTTTTAGGATGCAGAGTTTAACAGATGTCACTGGGCATTTACAGGGTCGATCTCATCGTCACCAGAGTCCCTAGCTCCCTACAGGTTTACAAGAAAGAAATGCCTTGTCCTTCATAAAGGCATTTTAGGAGCTACTTCTCTTTACAAAAGCCATGCCTGTCTCCTCTCTCTCCCCTCAGATCTTGCAAGGGATTATTTGAGTCTAGGAGGCTCAGTGAGGGCCTTTGCTTGGTACAGCAATGGCAGAGAGATACTGGGGGAGTCAGGATGACAAGTCGGAGAGGTGTGTCTCCATGCTGGCCTCTGTTCCCCAGCCAGACTCCACTCTGTCAACACCCCCTGCTCAGTTATTATTCCTTGGGTTCCTCAGTGACCACCCAGGAAGCCATTGGCTAAGTTAGCTTGTGGGATGTGTAGCCTACAACTAGAACTATTTCTGGATTCAAATTGACTTCCTCCACCTGAACTAGATTGAGAGATGCCCTGCTAGGTGGGCTTCTTTAAGTCCCTCGGGGCTCCTGGGAGCTGTTCTCCACCACCCAACTCATTGCTTTTGTAGAAGCCCCAAGTCTTCTACAAAGCAGCTTGCCACCTGTGATGGCTGCTGTTGGTTGTCAACTTGATAACATCTGGAATTAACTAAAACCAGAGCCATTGGGTAGACCTGTGAGAGACTTTCTTTTTTCTCTTTTTCTTTTTTTTTTTTTTTTTTTTTTTTTTTTTTTTGGTTTTTCGGGACAGGTCCCTTTTTCTTAATTAAGCCATTTGAAGTGGGAAGACCCACTTTTAAGCTGGATCTTTTGAAGAGGGAAGACCCATCCTTTTATCTGGACCACAACTTCCTCTGGCAGCCTATATAAAGGACGGGGAAGAAGGAAGCTAGCTCTCTTTGCTTGCTTGCTCTTGATCTTGCTGGCAAACCCATTCCTTCACTGGCATTAGACTCTGCATCTTCGGGACTCCAGCATACACCAAAGAACAGCTGAGACATTCGGCCTTGTAGACTGAACAACTACTGGGTTCTTGGACCTTTCATTGGACTATCTGGACCACAGCCTGTAAGCAATTCTAATAAATACCCTTCATATATATGTTCCTCTAGAGAACGCTGACGACTATACCACCCAAAGGGCATCCCCAGACCCATCTTAATCCTGACTCCCCAATCACATGTCAAATCTCTCTTTTTTATACCCTGGCTTTCTCTTTCATAGGTCTTGTCAAGAAAATTCCCAAGGCTTAAACCAAAGCAGCTTTGATAATTTAGTTTTAATTAACATTTATGCATATGTGTGCATGCCTGTACGTTTGTTGGGGTTGGGGTGAGCATGCTATTGAGTAACTGTCCATGCAGAGGTGAGAGGTCAGCCTCAGGTGTTGTTCCTCCGGAGCCAACCACCTTATAGAGACAGTCTCTCATGAGAAGTGAAACATGCTGATTCAGCTAAATTAGCTGGCCATTGAACCACATACCACCATATATGGTATTTTTTTAAATTTTGTGAATATTGGAGATCAAACTCAGTATCTTGTGCTTACATGGTAGGATCTTTCCTATATGAGGCAGCTCCCCAATTTCCAAAGCATCTTTAATCTGACAGTGTAGGATGCAAAACTGTCAAAGAGTGCTTGGGCGTCTAGTATTTACAACTGCAGAGCCCACTGCAAGTTCTAAGTGGGCTTTGCTAATGCTCAAGAGGGATTTGTTCATTCAAGGAACTTAAGAACGGCCCTGACTTTGGTAAGAGCCCTGATTTATCTGAGTTCTGCCTTTTATAGCTCTGGTCTCTGTCTTCCACATGAACTTCCTTGACACTGAGTAAATATTCTACTCAAACCTCAGTTCAACCTAAGTACCAGGGCTTCTTAGAGATTCAGTTTCTATAGGAGAAACAGAAAGGAACAGCTGATGTGGGGGGAGAGAAAGGGTCCCCGTGTTCATCTTCTCCAGCTTGGCACTTGGGCAGTCAAAGCCACTGGTGGCTTCTGAACCCTGTGTCCTGTGGCCAGGGAGATAAGAAAGGGAATATGGCAGGTGGGATCTCAGAGCAAAGGGCACAAGTGCTGTGGGTGTTTCAGTTCTTCATGGAAAGGAAAACATTTTCTGAGATTCAAAAGAACTTGGATGTCCATAAGTTGAAAGTGCTTTGCTTTTCTTCTGCAACATGGGCTCCAAGACTAGAGCAGCAGGGTTGGATAGATTCTAGAAGACAAAAAGCTATTTATTGGGGCTTTCTTGTTCTCGGTCCCTGCACTTCTACACACACACACACACACACACACCGCACGTGCACAGACACACACATACACAGATAGACACACAGACACACACACACACACACACACACACACACAGCTTGTTAAAACGTACTTATAATTTGGTACCCAGAATGGAAAGTCCCAGCCCCTCATGCTTCCTCTACAGCATCCCCTGAGGTTACAGGCACAGAAAAGCCTAACCCTATGTTTGGAGACTCAAATGACAGGCTTGCCACATCACCAGGTCCAAGTTTATACTGTCTACTTATATAGACAGATTGGATCCATTCAAGACTGAAGTATGTTAAGTGTGTAGCAAGCATATACCCGATCCCAGGGACCATCGTAGAAGAGGAGGCAGGAAGGATATCAGAACCAGAGGATGGGGAAGAGAGCTGTGTGTTCTGAACATGGCATCCCTGCTGCACCTGTGAACTCAAAGAAGCTATGATTACCTATACATAATCAATCTAGATAAAAATCCCAGCATGGATGAGGAAGGAACTAGCTAAAGGGTTAGTGGCAGCTGATAGCTGCTAGAGGAAGCAGGGTGGGACATTCTTTTTTCTTTTTTCTTTTTTTTAGGACAATCCTATTGGTACGTTTCCCATGCTCTAGTGGATGATCCCACCCCCATGCACAAATGTGCAGCATTAACTGGGCTTAGTGGGCTATAAAGGAAGAAGACATGAAGTCGGGAGGGTGTATACTGTGGGGATATGGGGGGAGTTGAAGGGGAAAATGATGAGAAGATGTATTTCGTTGAATGTATGTCAAAAAATTCTCAAAAATTAAGCACGTTTTAAAACTGAATCCATAAGGAATGGAGTCTGAATAAATGTACATTTTCACTATATCTGAAACCACCCAATCTTGGACTTACAACCAGAGCCAAAAAACGTACAAGGGAGCAATGTGTTTATTTCTGAAGGTGCAAAGGCCTGAGCCTAACCTCGTGGGCTGTGTGGCCCAACAAAGGGGATGTCTTTTGGGTCTACTGAAGAACCAAGAGAGCTGACCTTACTCCAGACTCCAGGGGATACATTTACTATATTACAGATGGTTACAGGATTCCAAGCCTTCGTGAAACACAAACACACATAGAGGTGTTTCTAGAAAAGGCTAGATGAGCTCACTTCCTGAAGCTGAAGTCCAGAGGATGGCGAGATTCCACCCCTGGCCCAGAAATCCATCACTAGTCAACGGTCAGCATGAACAGCCAAGGGAGGATGGCATGGGTTAGAGCAGAGGCCCGCCCTTCCCATGGTCTCCAAGGAAAAGCACTTCTCTCATAATTGGCCTTCTTTAAAGATGTCATGGAAGGCCGCTGAATTTGGAAACTGAAGCACACACTAGTAGGTCCTGTGGAGGACTCGCAGCCAGCTGCAGTGAAATCTGATGGACAGACAGACAGAATGAAGCACGAGTGTGGTCACAGTCCCCCAGATGCCTTTCCATCACACCCCCCCGCCTCTTTAGCTAATCCCCAGATGCCCAGAATGCGAAGTCAAGGTTTTTACCTCCCAGTTTTAGCCAAGTTTAACGATTAGACAAATGCTGTTCTCTAATGTCTATTGCTTCAGTCAAAATTAAAAAGGAACCCTGAATGACAGGTCAGAATCAACTTAAATTGTGAGTTCAAACTAAAGAATGATTTGTTTCCCTGAGCTCATCACTCTTAAACAAAGCAGAAGGGAAATGAGTTGTGAGTAGGGAGGGAGAGAGAGAGAGAGAGAGAGAGAGAGAGAGAGAGAGAGAGAGAGAGAGAGAGAGAGAGAGAGAGAGAGAGAAAGGAGTTATGAGTCTGAATGAGAAACTGAAATCAGATTGGTAGCTAATGATCACACACACACACAGAGAGAGAGAGAGAGAGAGAAAGAAGTTATGAGTCTGAATGAGAAACTGAAATCAGATTGGTAGCTAATGAACTCGAAAATCCACAGGCAACATGTACCACATGCAGGTACGTCCATATTCTATGGGATCATGATAAAATTAATGTGTTGGGGGATGGAGAGATGGATGCTTCGGCATTTAAGAGCACTTGATGCACTTGCAGAGGACCAGAGTTCAGTTCCCAGTACCCCTATCAAGCAGCTCCAGGGTTATGATGCGCTCTTCTGGCCTCTGTGGGCATTGAAATTATGTGGTGTGCACTACCACCACCATACCACACCACACCAAACATATACACACAAAACAAAAATATAAATCAAATAGATTTAAAAAGCAAGAAGAAAACAAGCAATCTGTTTCCCAGCAGGCCTAGTCATGCCGTGCTGTTGGACACCGCAGCCCGACCAACAATGCTTGTCCTAATTAATTAAACAGATTTATCTACATTTAAAATGAAGCTAAAGTCTTTAGTTACATCACAGTTGACACAAGGCGAGTTCCTCTTGCATATTATATTTCAAAGAAAATTTCAGAGTGTTTTTTCTAAAGTGCACAGTGCTTCTTTTAAATGTCTCCTCTTTGCTACAACCTTACATAAGAAATCCAAGATCCTACCACATATTCCCCACCCTTTACGCTCTCTTATTTCTTTTTTAAACACCACATTCTATTTCCAGGGAGAAACAAAGTGATAACTTTGAGGCTGGTACCACTTTATACTTAGAGCCTGTCTGTCTGGAATAGCTTCTGAGTTGGCAGAGCCATGTTCTCCATCCTCCCTGACAACTGTCGCCACCGTTTGCAGATTTGCTGAAACTGTGAGGTGTTTAAAGACCCGATTGTGAAGTGGTTGACTTGGGGAACCTTCAGTGCCCCAAAGGGTGTGGATAAACCCTCCATAAAGGCCGAGGGATTCTGACAACATTCCGGGGTCTTCTATGACAGCCTGGGAGTTTCATTAATACTAAAAAGGATGTTTTATGATCCCAGAGAGATGGCTTAGTAGTTAAAAAGCACTTGCTTGCACTTGTGCACCCTAATTAAGATCACAGAACCCACATCTGACAGCTAACAGCTCCCCATAACTTCAGCTCCAGGGTGATCTGATACCCCCCTCTGACCTCTGTGGGTATTGCATTCACATGCACACACCCAAACATAGATATATTTACAGACAAGCAGATAGAAAGACAGACAGACAGACAGACAGACAGACAGACAGACACACACACACACACACACACACACACACACACACACACACTTAATTAAAAATAAGATAAGTCTCAATAAAAAGGAAGAACATTCTCTGGACTGGTGAGATAGTCAGTAAGTGTTCATCATGAAAACATGGGCACCTCAGTTTGATTTCCAGGATCCATGTAAACAGCTGGGCATAGAACAAGTGTGGTCTCTTGATTCAAATGCTGGAGGGTGGAGAGAGAAGGATTCTGAGGTCTCACTGGTCAGCCAACTGGTCTAACCACTAAGTACTAGGCTACTGAGAGACCCTGTCTCAAAATAATACTATAATAATACCTGAGCAAGGACACCCATGACCAAGACACCTGTGACCTCTATATTCATTCTTATACACATGTACCCCTCCCAAAAAATATTCATAATTAAGTGGACAACCAGCACCATTAAACTAGCCCTTACATTTCACAGTGAGAACACCGCATGTGAGCATCTGACAGGAACTCCATGCTAGAGGCATAAACACAGCAGCCCTGCTGGATCTCCAGGGCTGCCGTAGACAGATTTGAGAACCTGCTCACCTCAGTGTGAAGTGATCCTCCGTGCAGTTCCTGGAGACAGAGATGGGGAAGGTGAGTACGTCTCCTTGTCGTACAGTCTTAGGGACATAATGAACGGCCACATTGCTATCTAAACGCAGTTCCCTCAGAGGTGGACTGCTGGGGGTCTCGCGAAGGAAGACACTCCCAATTCTGTGCAAAGGGGGGCTGGATTCATCAACATCATTGTGGCCTGTCAGAGTGCCACCACCCTTCCTCAAGTCCTCCTTGGCACAGTCCCCTCGCTCATCCCCTGGCTGTACTGCATAATATAGTTCCACGGGACTCCCTTCTGGCTGCTCTGTGGGTCTCCTGCGCCCAGACACAACTGTAGGGGGACTGAACCAGCCAGGCAGCATCTCCAGCTGGGCCACACACAGTCCCAAGGCTCCACCTAGCCGGCAGCTGCCCCGAACCTCCCTGGTCTCTCGGAAAGCAAAGACCCGCAGACAGGGGAGCTTCTCGTCCCTGTGGTCATCCCAGTCTCTGCCCACAACGTGGAAGAGCACCTGCACTTTGGGATGGCTCAGGTAGACCTTCTCCTGCAAGATGTAGGCCTTCAGCCTCCAGTTGAGGGAGAATGTGTTGGTGAATCCGAATGGGTTGGAAGGCAGCATCAGGTCCTGGGGCACCACCTGCTCAAGTGAGAAGGGCCCGTAGCTGGCGTTGAGCACCGGCAGCCGCTTGGACTTGTAGATCAGAAAGGACTCAACCCGCGACTGCAGGCTGGAGTTGCGCATGATGTCCTGGTTGGCCTCCTTCAGGAAGAAGGACACATCGGCATTGTTGATGTGGTAGGTCACCGGGAGGTAGGTAGGCAGGAGCGAGAACCGCTGGATGCTCTCCAGGATCCCTCGGCCTTCCGTCACTGTTGGGAGGAACCGAGGGCAGGTGTTAGTGATCCCGGGACACCAGATTTGTAGCCTTGGAGAGCACACTGGTAACCGCCCACCGCCCACCTTTGGACCCATGATGCTGTTCTGGATGAGCAGGGGGTTTCTTCTTGGAGTCAACTCAGTGTATAGAAAATATAGGCAAAGGAGCTGGGTGAGAGGGCTCAGGTGGCAAAGTGCTTGCCACACAAGCAGGTGGGAAAGAAGTCCAAACCCTAGAACCTATCTTAAAGAGAAGCTGATCAGGGTAGGGAGATGGTTTGGTAGTTAAAGGCAAGGCTCACAACCCCAAAAGAATATGAACACAATGGTACATGTCTTACGGCCAGTGTTAGGGAAATGGAGACAAAAGGGAAGATTCCTAGAATTCATTGGACATCTAAGCTAGCTTAGTTAGTGAGTTCCAGGTTCAGTGAGAGACTCTGTCTCAAAAAATGACATGGAGAAAGATTGAGGAAGACATATGACATTGACCTCTGACCTTGCATGTGTACACACTTGTGTGGCACACAGAGAAAACATATGCTAAGGATATATGTATATGCATGTGCATGTGCCAACGATAGATGACACAGATGTGTTGGCTGGATAATCCCTCCAGACTGAAACCGTCCTTCCTAGGGGGTAGGGGGCTTGCAAAACTCACAGAGCGTTATAAGAATTCGCAAGATTACAAGTCACATCAGGACCTGAAAGTTTCTGTAGCAGAGAACCTTTCCCATGAGAGAATAATTATCAGCCAAGTGTGGTGGCGCACACCTTTAATCCCGGCCCTCAGGAGGCAGAGGCAGGTAGATCTGTGAGTTCGAGGTCAGCCTGGTCTACAGAGTGAGTTCTAAGACAGCCAGGGCTACACAGAGAAACCCTGTCTTGGGAGAGGAAAGAAAAAAAAGGGAATATTATCTTTGGTGGAGGTGTCTTCAATGTGAGTCCAAAGTTCCAGGGATAGAGCTTTAGCAGATCGTCACACATATGGTGATCACTTCATAGGGATGAAGCTGCCTTTTGGTCATCTGTGCTTCTAGGAGTAACCTTCACAAACTCTTTGGTTCACCGAGCTCAATTCGGGTGGAAATTATTTTCTCCTTTGGTCGCTGGTGTCCTACCTGGGGTGAATAGGCATCTGCTTACATCTCAATGGAAAAGATGCTGTACAATATCACTAGTGTTAGGTAGAAAAACTTGTCACTTGATACTCATAAATGAACGTGTAAATAAATAAGATTCAAACAAAATCACTTTTCCCCCTAGGGATAATAATAGCTTTAAGGGGCTTAAGTCTCAGAGCATAAACAAGCAGGAGGCCTGGAGTTCCAATTCTCCAAACTCATATTAAGAAGGAGCTGGACACAGCAGTACATGCCTTAAACCCAGGGTTGGAGAGATGGAGATAGGAGATGCCTAGAGCTTGCTGGACAGCCAAGATAGCTGAATCAGTGAGCACTAGGATTTGGTCTCAAAAAATAAAGTGGAGAGAGATTGCAGAAGATGCCCAATATGGGCCTCTGGTCTCCATCATTTTCATTTTCTGTTTGTTTTTGTTTTTGCTTTTTTTTTGTTTCTGTTTTTGTTTTTTGCTAAAGAAGATGTCAGCAAGGGCTGAAAGGATACTAACATCTCATCAGATAAACAATGGGTTTTCCCTTGACCAACCAGGCTGGACAAAATATGTAAAAACAGAGATAGCATTTTCATTTTCCCAACCACCCAGACCCAAATAATCACACAGAAACTATATTAATTACAACACTGGTTAATGGCTTAGGTATATTCCTAGCTAGCTCTTATATCTTAAATTAACACATTTTATTAATCTATATACCCATTTTTATTAATCAATGTATTGCCACAAGGCTATAGCTTACTGGTAATGTTCTGCCATCTTTTTCCTTCACCAGCTACATGGCATCTCCTCAACTCTGCCCTCTCTCTCTCTCTCTCTCTCTCTCTCTCTCTCTCTCTCTCTCTCTCTTTCTCTATCTCTGTTTGCATTTCTGGCCTGGCTTTACTCTGCTAAGCCATTGGTCTAAACAGCTTTATTCATCAAACAATAAAAGTAACACATATACAGTAGGATAGGATATCCTATATCAAAAGTGGAACTGGGGTGACCTTCTTCTCAAACATAGTCTGATCCCCACATCTACATCATACCTGGTACCATTTCTGATGCAACCTCACACCCCAACTGGAAGGACCTTTGTCCAGAAATAATGAACTGTGAGGGACAAAGACACGTAAGAAAAGTGACAACAGTCACATGAACGCTGAGTTGGAGAGAGTGCTCTAGAGATGGGAAATGGACTGACCACAGCAGGTCCTTTGAGTAGCCTAGACCCTCAAGCCAAGAATGGGTGGCAGCATCTACCTTTCACTCCACCCATTGACACCAATGAACAAAAATATATTCTTCTTTCCTCTTTAGGGAACATATCCTCCTGGGGGCCATAGGGGCTAAAAAATTCAACATGTTATTTTTACATTTTGTCTTATTTTCTGTAATAAAAACCCAGACATAGAAATTACACAACCCACAAAAGCCATTTCCAGAGCTTTGGAACAGGGAGCTGCTGGCTTGAGTAGCCCCGACTGTCCAGACACAGCTGTCCCCACCATGCTGCAGACCACACCAGCAGCAGCCACATGATGGTCCCTGGTCATTTGGAAATATTGACATCCCTCCAACAACCTGCTTTAGCTTCAGTGACCCCCATAAAAGCACTCCCCAAGCACAACACTCTGACAAGTATGGACCCACATCTATCAGGAACAGTGGGGGACAGCCAAGAATTCAGACAGTTCCTGGAATTGCCACATGTAACCTGTAGGACAATCAGCAAGGCACCAATCCTCCTTGTTTCTGTGAGTCAATCAAATCTGCAGTTCAGGTCAGAGAACGCAGAAGTTATGGTGCATACACATTTACAGCTAGGTCAGATCGACAGACACCTGTATTCAGGTCTAGCTTGCACTCTGGAATGACAAAAATCTTTGTCTAGTATTATTACCAAGTTCGGGGAAGGATGAGTCTGACATTTGTGTTGAAATAAACTACCTAGAACTGTTAATACATGTCTATTCGGACTGACTCGAACAGCAGTTTCATAGGTTGCAGCCTAATAAATGTGAATTTCTTTTTCAAATATCAAGATCTGCAAACTGGGAAGATGGCTAGGGGAATAAGCAAGTGTAAGGGCTGGAGCTCAGACTCCCCTGTAGCTATAGGAAAGTGCCAGGTGGACACGATGGCCTGTCTGTAATCCCAGCACTTGGAAAGGAGGGGCAGGAGATCTCTGGGGCAATCTGGCTAGCTAGACTAGGTAAGTTGGTAAGGCTTCCTTCACCTATCTCAGTAAAGTGAACAGCAATCAATGTCAAGCCTGTGCACTTCTAAGCACATGTGCCCACATACACATCAACATGCATGCACACACACACAAACATAAAATTTTTTTCTTAAAAAAAAAATCAAGATACTATAAATGTTAAAATTGTGGCTGTCAACTTGATGGCGTTAGAATCAGCATGGAAATGAAAATAGACATCTGGTAGACCTCTAGGCATGTCTATAGGGATGTTTCCAGAAATGCTTAACAGGGGAGGGAAGAGCCACACTAACTGTGGACAGCTCCATTCCATGGGTTTAGAAGGAAGACAAGCTGAGCACCAGCATTCACCTGCTTCCTGGCTGCAGAGGTGATGTGACCAGCCCTCTCATGTTCCTGCCGCTGTGCCTTCCCACCATGACTGACTGTCCCCTCAAACTGTGGGCCCAAATAAATCTTTCCCCCTTAAGTAGCTTTTGGCTGGTATCTTGTCACAGAAATGTGTAAAGTCACTAACACAAGCCTAACAAGGTGCCTTACCTGATGAAGTATTGTATGTCTTAACATCCTGGGAACTGGCACCTGCTTTGTGTTTTCACAAAACCTGGGTTTGCCCATCTAAAAGTCAGCACAAAGAGCAAGCAGACATTTTCTGTGTGTTATCTGAGAGGAGCTTTCTGTTTCCTCCTTTCTCTTGGGTGCCATTTTCACCCCTTCCCCATCAGCCTGGTTACAATCCCAGCATGTCTCTAGACTCTTCTGTAAATTCTGGAGCACTGAAAGTGCATCTCAAGGTTATGGTCACATGTGTGTCCCACACCCCCAAATCACTCTGTGCTTCCCTGTGAGTTGCTACAGATCAGGAGAGCGTACATCATGTAATAGTGGTCTCATGTAGTCCCACAGTACATGGGGTCTTTAGAACAGCATCCAGAAAGTATCACACATTCATTACATATTTGATGAACAAATGGGCGCACAAGCAGATTATGCATTTTCTATCCTAAAGAGCAGATTATATTTTCCACCAAGATTCCGTAAGATCTCTTCTCAGGAGCATGGCTGTAATCAGGATTGCCAATACTTTCATTCCACTGAGAGCAGCACATAATCCCACTGACCGAGACTGGAGAGGAGAGGAGAGAAGAGGACCCTCAGGGCCATGAGATTCCTAAAGGGACATCTTATGTTCCAAGGTGCCCCTTGATTATTTAAAACACATCTAAGGCTTCACAGAGCCACTGCCTTGAGCAGCCTCGAGCCAGCTTACCATGCAGTCAAACTGCCAGGGTCAAAAGTGTAAAGCAGAGCAGGGCACCAGAGCAGGGCAGGCATCAGCACTGGGCAGCCAGGCCCCCTGAACCTCCCTTTTGAACATCTGACCCTGCTGCTCGGGGACACAAAACTTAATTGTGCAGCTAATTACACAGTGCCAGGTCAACCACACTGGGTCCTCTGATACTATTCAGGAAAATAGTAAAGCAAGGAAAGGTCAGGGCCGGGCACTGGAGGGGAAATAACTCCAGCTTTAGCCTGCAAACCACATAGAGGTCTTTCGCCCTGATATCCAACCCAGGTGCTTATTGCCTACAAATGCCTCACTGAGACCTGAAGCTCCCAGGATACTTTCTTTCCTTTCTGCCTCCATGTCCTAGTACCACCTCCCAGGTCTATGGTTGGAGACGCTTGATTTCATCTTACTACTCTCAGTCCATGATTGAAAGCAATCAAGGGAGGACCCTGGAAGCAGGAACTGAAGCAGCGGCCATGGGGCAATGTTGCTTACTGGCTTGTTCTCCATAACTTGCCCAACCTGCTTTCTTATACCATGCAGGACCGCCTGCGCAGGGGCGACACCACCCACAGTGGGCTGGGCCCTCCCACATCAATCATTCATCATAAAGGTGCTCCACAGACTTTTCCACAGTACAGTATGATGGAGCCATTCCTCAGCTGAGGTTCCCTTTCCCCCCTGTGTCAATTTAACGAAACCAACAATCACCCTCCCGTTTTCTTTTTCCTTTTGCATGTGTCTGTGTGTATGTATGTATGGTGTCTCTCTCTGTCTCTCTTTCTGTCTCTCTGTCTCTCTCTCTCTCTCTCTCTCTCTCTGTGTGTGTGTGTGTGTGTGTGTATGAGAGAGAGAGAGAGAGAGAGAGAGAGAGAGAGAGAGAGAGAGAGAGGGAGAGAGAGAGCATGTCATGGTGACTTCTCGGGAATTCAGAGTGTGCAGCTCCCAGACTGTACCTCCTAGCTGATCCTTGCTGGTCTTTTAGCTACAATCATTTCCCCAAAGTTGTTCTCTTTTGGACCATGCAAAGGGAGGAATAGAGTTCTATGTTTGGGTGGCCATCTTGTTTCTTGAAAGTATTGGTTAAGGAAACACTATGCTCTCAAAAGAATGTAAAGATTAATGTAAAACATCTGTGAGGTCACATTCTGTTCCATCAAAATCATAGCCCAAGTGAAAACCATTCTTTTTCCTTAATGGGGCATTCATTTGCTTTCATTGTACTCAGCTTTCTATTTGATGCTTGGGTCATTTTTATGTGAAGTAAACTGGCGTTATAGGTGATAGAAGGTGCCTCTCTGGGGGTTAGAATGCAGTGGCTGTTCAAAGCAGCCACTGTGCATTGTGGCATGAAATGGGCACCATTTTGTAAATTATAAGGCAAGGAGAGGGAAGGAGGCAAGAAGGTAGAGAGATAGGGGAATGGAGAAGAAAGGAAGGAAGGGAGGAACGAGAAAGATGGAGGAAGAGAAGGAGAGATGGTCCTGCAGAGATGGCTCAGTTAGCAAAGCACTTGATACACAAGCTTGAAGAGGGGAGTCGGGATCCCAGCTCCTATGTTAGGGTTGGGTTGGCATGGCGGCCTGCCTGCAAGTCTGCTGTGTAGAAGACTGAGCCAAAGGGTCCAGAACAAACTGGAGAACTAGATGAACCATATCCGCAAGTTCAGGGTTCAAATGAGAGACCTGGCTTCAATAGCTAGGTGGAAGTGATTGAAGAGACCACCAATGGCAGCATCAGGCCTTTGCACATGCATATGTATGCACAGCTCTACATGCTCCCCCACACATGCAAACACACACACACACACACAGAGAGAGAGAGAGAGAGAGAGAGAGAGAGAGAGAGAGAGAGAGAGAGAGAGAGAGAGAGAGAGAGAGAGAGAGACAATACATACATACACACAGACACACACACACATACTCACACACACAGAGAGTTCTGGTTTGGTTTCTGATAAGTACAAATACCACGTGGGGCAAGCAGAACAACAAATGCAACACATTACTTCTTCTGTCTCCTAGGGCAGAGTGTAAATACGGGGCACCTTGGAACTTTTGTTCTAAGTCTGGCAGCCCTCCTAACCTTGTAGAGAGGCCAACAGCCAACCTGGCAGAACTGTCTAGTCTTTGTCAGATCGAAGACCTGAAACAACTGGAAGCCCCAATGGTAACCCAATCACTTCTGTGGTTTTTAGAAGAAACTGGAGTGGTTTCAGATTTGGGACAGTGTAGAGCTTATAGAATTCAACCCTCATACGCACTAGGGGAGAAAGGAAGAGAAAGGAACTCACACTGAGATCCAACAAGCTTGTCATCTGCTTAATCAGAGTCTAGAGGCCATGCTCCTCAGGAAGCCCAACCACAGGGTTTTTTCCTGAGGTTTGTCCTTGTCAAAGGCGGTAACCTAGGATAGACATCCGCCACAAGTCACAATCCATCACTGAAAGAAGCCAGAACAGAAGCTGATGCAGAAACCATGGAGGGACACTGCTAGTTTGCTCACCCTGTTCATTAGCTCAGACAGCTTTATTATAGAGCCTGGAGTCGGATGTCTAAGGACGGTGCCACCCACAGTGAACTGGGCCCTCCCATACCAATTGTCAATTAATAGACACAGACATGATCCAATCTGACCTGGGCAACAATTCAATTGATGTTCCATCTTCCTATGAGGCTGACTCTACATTGTGTCAAGTTGACAGCTGTAGCTAACTAGGATACACAACAGGAAAAAAAGACCCCCATATGACATCATCACCAACCCACAGCCAGCTCTTCACAGCCATAGCTCTCCTCTCTAGGAGAACCTAGGGACATCCTCACCCAGACGCCCAGGCTGCGAGTCACTGACTCAGGGATATGGAAAAAGCAATGTGTCTTTCCCTGTGACTCTAACAACTCTGAATGGAGGACACATGCTGCCCAAGAGGTCCCCTACAGGAACACAGAGGGTGAAACCTCAGCTGTGGGGTCCCAGCACAGGAACACAGAGGGTGAAACCTCAGCGGGAGACCCCGGCAAGTGCAGAAACAAGAGTAGTGTTCTCATATCAACACCTACAACCATCCCAACTCCCCCCACTTTCCTTTCCCAGTCCAGGGACTGTGCTATTCTGCTGCCCATGACCTTCTCTGTGTCCTGAATGTCCTTCTACCCCACCAGGCACTCTTCCCTGACCTCAGAGAGGAAACAGCTTCTAGGCCACTGCTGTGTTAGGGGGACCCTTTCAGACTTCTCCCTAGTCATCTGCACCCAGTGGATCCTCCTCACTTGCCTCTGCCCGGCCAGCCTTCCACCTCGATATAGAATCTCTACTGTTTTTCTACTTGAGTGAGTCATGCTTTGACCTGGAGTGCACGGGTTCCCTTTACTGTCCCTACAGAATTATTCATATAGCGATGACACATCTGCTAACTCCCTATCCTGTGGCTCCTTCGTGATGAATGAAGGAGGTAAGTCTCCAAAGCCCCATCCACGACACATTTTCCTTGTCTCCACTCCACAGTAAGTAGGACCAGAGAAAGCAGACGAGTTGTCCAAAACCACCACACAGGTATCACGTTTTCAAGGTAGAATTCAAATTGCTCATTGCGCCTATAGAGCCCTAAGTAACGTGACGTTCAGTGAACTACTGTGTGATTTCAGCAGCTACATTTTTTTCATATGCCCTTTGCAGTTTAAATAGTGTTCCACCCACAGAGCACAGAACAAGAGAACGCCCAACTAGATGAACACATACACACAAACACATACAACACACACTACACTATATGCAAACTACTCACACCACATAGATAAACACATATAACACACACATCATACCACACACTACATAATACAAACTCTATGCTACATATATATACACACCACACTACAATGCAAACACACAGACTACATAATACACATAACACACTAAACAAAATGCAAATAAACTATACATATTATATACATACACAATACTATACAACATACATACATATACACACACACATCATCATCATCATCATCATGTTGCAGTGCCATGCAGAATAAACACATGCTCTCCCAACACAAGGACTGTGGGTTGGATACCTCTGAATGTAGCAAACATAATCAAAAGGCTGGCTACTTCTGGACCTTAGGCTAACACTAAGGATGGCACTTCCTGATACCCCATCTCTACCTGCTGCCCGAATCACCACAGGCTGCTATGCCAGTACAGAAGTGGCAGACACACTTGGGGCACATTAGTATCCCTTGACTGAGAAAACACCAATGCAGCAAGCCAGAGCTGTCTTTGGAATCCCTAGACACAAACTGAGAAAATACTCAGCACCTTCCCCACGGCCACTCTGGCCCTCATCAGAATGAGACTCAGGGATGGGGAATTGCAAGGTTATTGCAAACACTCTCCTGAGACTGGGTTCAACATTCAGATGTTACTGAAGGGAGTCGGTCTTCACTTGTCAGACACGTCCATAGATTGAATGATTCAGGAAGCCTGGACTTTCCTTAAGCCTCTCAAAGGACACAGTGAGGAAGGCAACCCCAGCAGGACCCAGCACCTGCCCATGAACATCTCACAGAGCATACTAGCATCACGAGTAATTTGCTAAGATATGTGCGCTTGGAGACCGTGAGGCTATAGATAGCAAGACCAGGTACATTTCTGTCTCAATTCATCCACTGGGCCTTTTACAAGTGTCAGTGTCACACTGTGCTGGTGATCAGGGACCCCACGGGAGCCATGTTTGTTTAGTCTCGGGCGGCTGAGACTCGGAGGGAAGGAGGAACTAAAGATCAGGCTGGGAAAGGAATGCTTGCAAGAGGCCTCTGTGCATTGGTAAGCACCCCGAAGAGCCCAGAACAGGTTGAGATGGGAAGGAAGGCTGCCGAGCTTTTGGTGGCTCTCTTGTCTCCACGACAGATGCACTAAGAGGGCAAACATGTGCTACTGTCTCCAGTCTTCATGGACTCCAAGGATTTGAACTCATACCCTCATGGTGGCTCAGCAAGTGCTTTACCTACCATGCTTCCCCAGCCAATCCCTTACTGTGCTTTAAAACCTGCTCTTCTGTACCCTAACCAGCTAAGTGAGTGTCACTGAGTGTCCCCCTCCAGGTGCAGGTTCCAAGTAAACCCAGGGTACCTTGTAAGTGTCAATACCAGTAACACCAAATCTTTGTAATGTCTACAGATCCCAACACCATACAAAGCATCCATCCCTTGTCTTAAAACAGTGGAAACAGACACTGTGTTTTCATTGCTACCTCTAGCTAACCCAGTAGGGAACAGAGACACTTATGTCTGAAAGCAAGGGCTCCACCTTAACGCAGTTGGTGACTGTATGTATGTAGGGGATACTCAAGGGACAATAGTTCAAACGGTCATGTGGAACTGGGGTTATAGCTCAAAAGTAGAACGTTTGTCCCAGCATGCATTGGGCCTTCAGTTTAACCCCCTAGGATAAAATTGAATGTGGAGTGCAAATGTGCTGACCACATAGGTCAGGGACCTGCCAGAGAAGTAAGCACTGGGCCAGGCTCCATCACTAATCAAAGTGAGCACACAACACTGTCACATTTTTATCTAACTTTATAAGAGTTTCTGAATCATAGGGAAGAAAGATTCCATGACTCAGATACAAGGGTCTCCCAACAGAGCTCAAGGGATACACAAAGAGTCACCTATTTCTGGGAAAGGGCAATTCAACGACACACAAAATAGCTTACATGTCCTCTCCTACTTTCCTATTTATGTGACTCAGACACTATCCTGAGAAAATAAAATGTTTTGGGAACATTCTGTACAACACCAGGGATAAAATGAAAAGCTAGCAACCAGCCAAAGGCCCAGTGAGGTCTATGTGACCAACCGCACAGAGCCCCAGACCTCTGCCTGAAATGAACCCGGAGTTTTGTGCCATGGACATAAAGATTTTGTGACTGAGGCTTCCAGAAAATCTCTACCTATGTTAAACATTCCTCAAGACTGGCTGGCTGATTAGACTATCAGTGACTATAGAGTTAAAGAACCAAATTATCTTGAGCTATGTTAGCTTTCCAAAAGCCATGCATTGCCAACATCTGTGTGAGATAGTATTCCTGTAAGTATCCGTAAATCCTTTGGCAATCAACAAACAGACCCATTATCCTCTCCCAGCCCCAAAGCTAGGAACACTGTCCAATATGTCTGAGGTCTACAGCAGAAACTCCCCCACAACCCGAAGTTTCCCAAAGAAACTTGAAGAAAAGTATCTTGACTCAGGACCCCCTCCATTCTATTACTTTAAAAACTTTATGAAATGCTTGCCAGAACGTAGAATTTTGGGGAACCTTGTCCTAGTCTGAATTCTGCTTGTTTTAATTTGTTTTTTGTTATTCAAGACAGGGTTTTTTTTGTGTGTAGCCTGATCACCTGGAACATGTGCTGTCGACCACGCTGGCCTCGAACTCACAGAGATCCACCTATCTCTGTCTCCCAAGTGCTGGGATTAAAGGTGTGTGCCACCACCAACTGGCATAGTCTCAGTCCTGATGCTATGGTAAAACTCTATCCAAAACCATCTAGGCGATAAAAAGGCTCATTTGGTTTATAGCTTTCTTATACAATCCTGGACCACCTGTCTAGGGAATATCACCGCCCATAGTGGACTGGGCCCTCCCACATCAATTACCAACCAAGAAAACGACCACAGACTTACCCACAGGCCAATCTAATAGAGGACATTCCTCGGTTAAGCTTTCCTCTCCCTAGGTGACTCTGGCTTGTAGTGACATAAAAACTAATGAGCAAGTACAAACAGGAATCTGTATTCTAGGTCATGCTCTAGTCAAATAGTCTAATCAAATATTCACTCGTATTTGATTCCAGAATAAACTCTTGTATTCCCCTTGAGATAAAAGTTGTGGGTTTGTTTTTGGCTGTTTGTTTGTTCCATTCATTACACTACATCTTTGTCTAACGTCCTTTCAACTGGGAAAGAAATTTTTTTTTTTTTTTTTTTTTTTTTTTTTTTTTTTTTTTTTTTTGGTATTTTGAGACAGGGTTTCTCTGCGGCTTTGGAGCCTGTCCTGGAACTAGCTCTTGTAGACCAGGCTGGTCTCGAACTCACAGAGATCCGCCTGCCTCTGCCTCCCGAGTGCTGGGATTAAAGGCGGGAAAGAAACTTTTAAAGAGAAAAGAGAGAAATGGAGGCATAGAGGGCACTAGAGAAAACACTCAGAGGCTTTCATGGGTCAGCTGCCAGTGACCCTAAATCCACACCTAAACATCCTTCTGCAGAGCCACCAGCAAGGCCCGGGGACAGACCTGGTAGAGGACCCCGTGCAGAAATTAACTTGACTGTTAAATTAACTTGACTCTTGGTCTCTGATCCTCCGGGAAGTGACGACCTCCCCAGCCAGCACTCCACTGAAACCTCTCAGCACACAGAAAAAAAAATAATGTCATTAAGTAGCTTTATATTAAAACTATCAGACTGTCACATCTCATCAGTGTTTAAATTGTTTATATTAATGTTTAATTTGTTCAGGGATTGAGCAGCTTAAAAAAATAAACACAAATAACTCTCTCCTCCACTTGCTGAGGGCAAAATCATCGTGAGTGATATAACCCATACACCGTATTTCCTAAAAAGAATATGGACAGAGCAGGAGAGGGAAAGGGAAAGGGGTGGGGATGAAGGGGGGCAGTGGCTTGCAGGAGGGAATTTCCTATCAGACAGGACAAAGGACCCTTCTGTATAGTAGACAGAAGACCAGGCAACCTTTCCAGCTTTTTCCAATGTGTTATTTTTATTATAGTTTTTTCTTTTGCAATAGGGTGTCACTCTACAGCCCAACTGTCTGCACTCTCCATCCCTCTCCCTCGGTCTCTTGAATGCTGGGACTGCAGATATGCACCATATCTCTTGGCCCCAGCTTTCCCAGCTCTGAAGTGAAGGGAGCCATGTTACACTTTGGAAGGTGACTGCGGTTAATACAACAGTAGCCGAACTTGCAGACACACAAAACCATTCCATCAGAAAGGGGGACAGCTTCCCACTGACAGCTCTCCCAACTTGTGCCCACACTATTCACCATCCCTATTCCACAGAAAGTCCTGCCTGTCTGGGGCTGTCCTTTGAAAAGGTGCTAACACCCACCTGATATGACCTGCGTCGGCTCTATGTCTACACACGAACCATGATTCTACTCTCTTATGACAATCACCTTTAGCATCAAAGAGTAAAGATACTTGAGTCTCTGGAGATGCAGGCCCATGAGGATATCGGGTTATAGGCATTTCTAGGTTTCTTGTGGTTGCATCTGCACCCTGGCTATGTCTCTCATCCCCACTAGAGGAATCCAGTTAGGGACAGACATATGCTGGGGGATGACTCGAGAAAGAGAGGTGGAGACAGAACACTGAGGAGAGAGATAGAATAAGGGGAGAAGAGGCAGGGTGGGGGAGGGCAGGGGGCGGGGCATGAGCATCATGGTTTCCACAAGGTGCAAGACCAGACCCCACATAAACATCAGAGCTTCTCTAAAAGGGGCTATGTCCCCAGACTGATAGTGGTCATCTATCATCTATCTCACCCTTTGACCTGGGCTTTAATGGTGTGTTCTGTCAATCTGAGACAATCTAAAACCAACTGGGAAGAGACAGGGACAGTCTAGCTCAGGTTGGCCCAGGGGCTTGTCTGTGTGGAGGCTATCTCCAGTGAATTACTGCTGTGGGAGGACACAGTCAAAAGTAGACGGCACCAGGCTCTTGATCAGCGGTTTCTCAACCTGTGGGTTGTGACACCTTCACTGGGGTTGCATATCAAATGTCCTGCATATCAGGTATTTACTCTACAATTCATGACAATTCATAATTCATAATAGTAGCAAAATTACAGTTATGAAGTAGAAACGAAAGTAATTTTATGGCTGGGGATCACCACAACATGAGGAACTGTATTAAAGGGTCGCAGCATTGGGAAGGTTGAGAATTGCTGCTCTAGCTAATATGGAAAAGGAGAAAGAGGGCTAAGCACAAGCTCACATGCATGCTTCGCTCTGGCTTCTGAGTTCCTGCTACTTTGTCTTCCTTACAACGAAGGGCTGTAACCAGGATCCTGAGCCAAATAAACCCTTTCTCTCTTAAGGCACCTCTGTTAAGGTGTTTTTCATAGTGACAGAAGACGAAACCAAGACACCCACCATCCTGTGGTTTCCTCGTTCCATGTTTGGGGAGCTACCCAGCAGACCCAGACAGATGCAGCTTGCAGCACAATGCTAAGAGTCCCTTCTCCACCCTGCTGCTTCAGCTGCACAGTCTGAAGTGTTGAGCGCAACTTTGTAACAATAAAACCCATTCGGAGCAGTGGACTCAGTGGCTATGGAAACAGCCCATACCCTGCAGGGAAGGGGCATCTCAGGGCACATAGGATCCTGCCACCCTGAGATCCTCAGTCTTGGTACACACAGGACCTGGGTGGTTTACATGTGGGGAGATGTCTCCCACAGGTCTATGTATTTGAACACTTGGCATCTATTGGTGACACTGTTTGGGGGAGATTTGGGAGTTGTATCCTTGTTTGACGAAGTACCTCACTAGAGGCGGGCTCTGAGCATTTAAAGACTCAAACCATTTCCAGTTCACTCCCTCGGCTTCACGCTTACAGAGAAGGATGCAAGCTCTCAACTTCCTATTCCATCTGCCATGTCAGCGTCTTGCTGCACAGTGTCCCTACCATGACAGACCTTTTTCCCTCTAGAATCATCATTCCAAACGAACTCTGTAGGTCACCTTGGTCACGGTGTTTTATCGCAGCAACAGAAACATACATGGTGTTTTATCACAGAAATAACTAAACAGTGCTCCGACATCAAAGCAAACGTGGACATCTTTTTCATGCATCAATAAGTATGAGGGGACCAGCTCCACATGAGCAGAGATGTCCCTAGAGACCATCCCTGCACAACAAGGCATACTTAACTCGGGAATGCAAAACACCAGAGGGAATGCTAACTGCAGCCAGCCAGTTGCCTAAGAACGGCATGCAAGACGACATGACGCCACCACTCCACACACACCCATGTACTAGTCCCTTCACTTGTAGATCTGTTATTCCATGTGGTCACAGGGTTCCCAGATGTGATTAGGAGTTGTACACAGCAGTCTTTATCTGGATTACCTGTAAGAGAGGTTCAGTCTCCCAGGTCCTTGACAGCGACGTTAGAGGCAGAGGCAGAGGCAGATAGAGCCCTGAACAAAGGGGAGGAGCTAAACCAACGTGTGCTGTGCTCAACAATTGGGTGGGTGGCAACTTCTCACAAACCCAACAGGAAGCTAACAGAGACACCAGCTTGCAAAGACTTAGGATTTTTATATGAGTGCTTTAGCATTATGGGTTAAGTGTGAAACATCCAGCATTTGGGCGCTCAGTCTCCAGCTAGTGGTGCCGGTAGGGCTGGTCTTACATGATCATTAGAAAGTGGGGCCTGGTTGCAGTAACTGCACACTAGAAGTGGGCCATGAGGTTCAGAGCCTGACCTTCATTCTGTTTCACTGATGGTTCCTGATGTGAGCAAGCAGGCTCCTGCTCCAGATGCCACTGGCAATAGCCATTCCTGTCACCATGCTTTTCTGCCATGTTGGGCTACACCCTTAAAACCTAAGACAAAATGAACCCTTCTTCCTTTCCCTTAAGTTGTCCTTTGGCTGGTATCTGGCCACAGGGACCAGACGAGTAACTCAAACACCCTGCGTTTTGATGTGGGAACAGAGTGGGCAAACAGGACAGGTGGAAATTATCTGCTCAAAGCTCAACAAACATAACAGACATCTTGGTGTCGGAAGAGTCCTGCTTTCAGAGCTACTGCAGCCCCACTATAGCTCACGTAGAATACTGTCCTGTGCTAACCCTATGGAGAGCAATTATGCAGTTCACAGCATAGATGGCAGCTGCAAGAGGGAAGGATGCTGTCAACAAGAGGGCCTTTTACTCTGTAAAGACAGGGAGAGCTCTTAGCTTGAAAGGGCAGCAGGTTCCTAGTTCTTCACGTATATGGGACCCGTCTCTCTCCACCACCTCCTGATAGATGGCATGCAGCGCTTACCTATTTTACACATGTAGGCTTTACATTTCAATGTAAAAGCCTGCCTGTGAGAGACGTCCCTAGAGAGCATTCTATAACCCTGCCTTTGCCGTTCTGCATTTGATTTCACCCAAAAGGCTGAGAAGCGGCTGCTGGCCTATTTGTGTAAAAAAAGCTGTCAGAAAAAAATCCAAATGTAAGCAACTTGAACAAGGCAGGGAATTTACTGTATCACAAAAACCTAAGAGCCCAGAGAGATCTGGGGCTCATGTCCTGGGCTTACCTCTCCCACAGTCAAGCAGCTCATTTAGCAGGGCAAGGAGTTCATGCTAGAGGCCCTTAAAGGCCTGGGTAGTCCCCACTCCTGTGAGGACCCAGCCTGTACACAGTGGCTTCTACTCTCGACCTGAAGATCAAGGGTGCAACACTCATCTGGGGCCGTCACTAAATAGAAGGTACAAAGAAAGGGCTGTGTCCGTCACCAGTCCTGGACCCCTTCTCACAACACTGGGGGCTGTACCAAGGCCTCCACTAAAGGGGGTGAGAGGGAAAAGAGCCCCTGGGTGTGGTACAATGCAAACGCCTGGTGCCCCATGGCTATGAGGGTCCTTCCCAGGTAAGTCAAGAACATGACAAGGCCTATGGCCCTCTTTCTCTTCTTTCTTTCTTTCTTTCTTTCTTTCTTTCTTTCTTTCTTTCTTTCTTCCTTCCTTCCTTCCTTCCTTCCTTCTTTTCTTTTCTTTTTCTCCTCCTCCTTCTTCCTTATCCTTCTTCCTTTCTTTCTTTTCATAAGATCTTATGCAGCCCAGGCTGACCTTGAACACCCTGTGAGTATCTGAGGATGGCTTTAAATTTCCTATTTACCCTCCCCCACTTCCCTCATGCTGGGCTGCCAAGTATACACCCTCTATGCCTGTTTTGTTGTTTGTTTTTGGTTTTTTTTAATGAGGATGGAGATGAAAATCAGGGATCTGTGCATGTGTGACAAGCTCTCTTCAGACTGAGTCACGTCCCCAACTCTGTGTCTCACTTTATGGGATTCTGCTTCTTCAGCATTTGCATTTTGGCTTTCCTTGGACATCGGTTTAAGACTGAGTGTGTCCCTATAGGAACAATGAAGAAGAGAGGCAAGGGGTTGTCTACTGTGTGTTTCCAAGCACCTGGTTCTATGACATCATCAAGCATTCCCAGAGTGCTGTGCATATCACTGTTCCCACTTGACAAGTCAAAAAATCATTACCTGGAATGCCCACGTGCTGGCATTTCTTCTTACTAATGTGTGGTTTTGGATGAACGGCCTAACTGCTCTTGTCCTCCAGTCTTTTCATCTATAATCTCGGATGATTCTCAAAGCTACATCACCATTCCTGTGCAGATATGTGCGTTATCCCTATAGGGATGATTAGCCAGCACATAATCAACATTACTGCTTTCAGACATGGCAGCCTAAGCATCCTAATGAGAATCCACCCAAAGCTGTCTGTGCCTCTCAACAAAAACCTGAAGATAAAGGCGAAAAATAAATCCACTCTGGGGCAGTAAAAGGTAAAAAGGATGTGTCTCTTCCAACAGGAAAACAAACTCTCCGGAGCATAAATATAACAAAATGAGAATGGGGTTGTAAGGAAAGGGCTCAGTAACCAAAGTGATTAGCCTTTCTGTGGGTCCCTTCTAAAAGGCTCTGAACAGCCCCGCCCTGTCTCTACCCCTGGGAGAGGCAAAGGCAAGCCAAGTTTTGTCATCTAGTTTCCCATCAGGTACTTGTACAGGGATCCCGGTCTGAGCCTCAAGCACAACATGGAATTCCCATGTGGCATGCTCTCCTTCGCGTGCTGGAGTCTATCAACACCAGAGCTACTCTGAATGTGGACTAACTTACTGTGCTAGAGAGCCCTCACCTTAGAGCTCTTGTGCAGTAGGGAATCTTTTTAACATGGCCACCGTCATCATGAGAGACTTTAAGGTTACGTCTGACTGTGATGAGCTTATTTCACTCTGACAAGGGAAATACCTGGCTCTTCAATGACCCGAGTCTTCTAAACTAGGCTTTCTTGGCTTGCCTACCCGCTGCCTTCATCAAGTTACTTAATGCCTCCTATTTAGCATTCAAATTGTACAACCAGTAACCTGGTACCTCATCCATCTTCAAGAGGGAAACAAGTCTCAAGTGCACCAATAAAAAAACAAAAACAACAAAACAAAACAAAACAAAAAACCCCAGAAAGCCTACAGTGCATTCTAGGAGACAGTCTCAAGCCATTGACTTCACTCAGGGGTGACTTTCCATAAATACGGGGTACAGCATCCAAAAAAGACTGAGAGGGGACGTTCCCTGTGTCCAGCAAATAACAACAGGATTCTAAATTGAAATGAAATTTTGAAATGACTGAGTTCTGACTTCACAGTGAAGATACATAAGTTTTGTCCTTAGTAAAACCGAGACTCATCAGCCAGAAAGATCATTGGAGAAGTGTTAAGTCTGAACCCTGGTTATTTACAGCATACTGGTCGGTCAAATCCATGGTTCTAGAACCTGCCTGGCATCACTTAGCTGAGGTATTGTCTCTGAATTTTGGTAAAATAGATATAATCTTATATTCAATGAGTTGGCAATGTCTTTAAAAGTTGAAAAGTTTATCCGGCTGAATTACTGTTAAAGACATCTTGTCCATCAAATATACCTGTCCATCAAAGACAGTTTTTGTCCAAAGACACCCTGCCTATCAAAGACATCTTGTCCATCAAAGACAGCTTATCCATGGTTTGGTGGATGTTAAGGTACCAAAGATATCTTTGCTTATTCTGAAGTGGTTGAAATGTGGCTTGAACCCTCCATATCAAAGATGCAGTGTGTAGTTCACTGACTCAATGTCATAGCACACATGCTGACAAAGTAGAAAGATACTCTAGGCTATAGATTCTGTCGTGCTCTAGAGCAGTGGTCCCCAATGTTCCTAACACTAAGGCCCTTTAATACAATTCCCCATGTGGTGATCCCAAACATAAAATTGTGTTGCTACTTCATAACTGTAATTTTGCTACCATTATAAATCAGAATGCAAATATCTGATATGCAGAATATCTGATGTGTGACCCCTGTGGTTATGGTTGAGAACCATTGTTCTAGATGCTGACAAGGGGCCAAATCTTTAGGAATGAGGAATAACCATGGCAGCAGACAGGGAGGCAGCATCACCTATGGGGCATGCCATGTCTCTGTGTTGGAATCTCAGAAGTGGAAGGCTGCATAGAATATGTGACATTGGAATAGGATGCTGACAACTAGGTAAGGAACCGATGGCTGTTGGTGGACTATTTAGATGGAGTAGATAAATGGGAGTATGGGTTTGAGAACAAAAGATGAGAAGGGAATGTGGGCCTTGTTGATACTCATGGTGACTCAGAAGCCTGAGTAAGGCTCCAACTCTTCCTTTCATGTTCCTCTCTCAGGATTCACACCCAGGACAGCTCTGCCCACAGCAGGAGCAGAGGTCATATTGTCAGAGCTTGCTTTGAACTTCTGAACTGCATCTACAGCGAAGGTGATGGCCTTGATAGTGCCAATTTCTCTTAGTGTTCAGGAGGGTCCACACCATCATCAAAACCAGAGCTTGGTGGGGCTGGAGAGATGGCTCAGAGGTTAAGAGCATTGCCTGCTCTTCTAAAGGTCCTGAGTTCAATTCCCAGCAACCATATGGTGACTCCCAGCCATCTATAATAGGGTCTGGTGCCCTCTTCTGGCCTGCAGGCATACACACAGACAGATATTGTATACATAATAAATAAATAAATAAATAAATAAATAAATAAATAAATAAATATTTTTTAAAAACAGAGCTTGGTGAAGACCCTGCACAGAAAGCAGAGGGATCCCAATGCCAGGAGGTTTTAGCTGAATCTGACAGGAAGGGGTTGAGTGAGCAGGACACAGTGAGCTGATGTTCAATGTGACTGGTTGCATTCTGACTGTCCTCTGCTAAGATCAGCTTCATCTAAGAGCAACCCAGGATTGTCTATGGATGCCTCATTAGCAAGTAAGCAATGGTACAGGATGTCTTAGAGCCCCAGATAAGCGTGAATCTGTGCAAACACTCAAGAGAAGGTCCTTGTTGAAACACAGTGTTTTACACACACACCCTAAAGAAAAACCAGCAGTATTTTGTACAGTAGCATGGATCCCAGCATTGGTTCCTCCCAGGATCTGCGGCTTGGCTTACAGTCCTACTAGACAACTGGAGTGCCGGCCACACCCCTGATTATTTTGTCACGGGGCCTGGCTTCAGACACACACACATCCAATCTATGGACCCCAAGGCTGTGTGCATCCCAGGACGGCTGTGAATGCAGCCCAATACATTTGCAGGTTCCTTTGGAGACCCTCCCTCAACAAACTACTAGGAGAGTAACTGAGGAAGATACCTTACTATAACCTGCAGTCTCTACATGTATGTGCACACACATGAGCACATATGCTGAAACCCCCAAAAGCCTGTGACCCTGAAGGTGTTGAATGGAGAGGGAAGAGGGAGTCTCTCTAGAGCAGTGTTTCTCCACCTTCCTAATGCTGAGACCCTTTAATGCAGTTCCTCATGTGTGGTGACCCCCAACCATGACATTATTTTCGTTGCTATTTCATAACTGTATTTTGCTACTGTTATAAACTATAATGTAAATATCTGTGTTTTTTAATGGTCTTAGGCGACCCCCTATGAAAGGATCATTCGACCCTCAAAGGGGTCTGTGACCCACAGGTTGAGAACCTCTGTTCATGAGTCTCTCATATACTTCTTCATGATACAAGAAGCCTCAGTTTCAGCGTAATGGGCAAGCTGGAGAATTCCTCTGCCAGCCCAGAAAGCACCTAAAACCAGGACAGAAATAAAATGAGCTGTTTTATTTAAAGCAGCATCCGTGTCAGAAACTCACAGATAATTCTCTTTTCTCTTTTCATATGCCAACAAACCCTGTTTCTGAGCAAGAGAGTATTTTTACACTTTAATATGAGAAATTGTAATTAATAGGCAGTCCACTCAGTGTCACTTGGAGATGTTTTTCTTCTGGAACAATCAGACATGTTCTCCTGCATGGACTCCAAAGCCTGACAGCCCACAGCAGCAGGGTTGCAGGAAAATGGGGAAATCTAAGAACTGGCCAGGAGCTGAGAGGTGGGATCTTTAGGTTGCATCACCCAGAGCTACCGGGGCTGGCGATGTGGTTCAGTTGGTAGAGGGCTTGCCCAGCCTGCATAAGGCCCTGGGTTCAGATCCCAAGACCACATAAACCAAGCCTGTGATCCCAGCACTCAGAAGCAGAGGCCAGATGATCAGAAGTTCAAAGTCATTGTCTTGCTGCATAGAGAGTTTGAAGCCAACATGGGCTACATGGGATGAGGTTGCAGGGAGGGAGGGAGAAGGGTGAGCTTCCCAGAGCTAAGCAGATCAACCCCTTTTCACTTCCTTCCTTCCTTCCCCTTCCTCCCTTTCCGCCTTCTCTTCCCCATCTCCTATTCCTTCTCCCCCTCCCTTCTATCCTTTTTCATTCCTTTTTATCTTGGGCTTCTTTCTCCATCACTTGAAATGCACTGACCAAGAGCATACACTCTGCAGAGATTGCAATGTACCCGTGGCAGAGAGCATGCACTCTGCAGAGATTGCAATGTACCAGTGGCAGAGAGCATGCACTCTGCAGAGACAGCAGTGTCCCAGATGTATACTGTGATTTCTGTGAACATTCTCTCCAGTGGAGACAGACAAACAGACAAAAAAGAAGGCAAATGCATGATCTCTCCAGTGTTAAGAGACTTCGAGAGAAAACAGAAAAGCTTTCAGCAAATGAGCGGGGTGGGGCTAGGGAGGTAGGCAGGATTAGCACAGACCCAGTGTTTTTTGTTTCTAGCAGCTTAGTGGACTCGATCAGTCTTTGAGGGAGGCAAGAATGCAAGGAGAACCACTGAAGGATGGAAGCCCTACTGGGTATGTGAGAGGAACAGGGGATCCCATGTGGCAGGAAGGGTGAGGCCTTCAAAGGCACAGTGGGCCATCTGAGAAACTGGGATATTTTGAGACTCTAAGCCACTGGGGGATTTTTAAGTGTAAGTTTGTGGTGACGCTAAGACACGGTCACCCATTGGCAAAATTTGGTCCCTCTCTCCCAAATGGGCGAGAATATAGCAGATGTAACTCTGTCTGTCTCCCAAAGCAAGGAGACATTGAGCAGTCTTGCAGCCTCCCTAGCTACTGGAAAGGGAACAGGTTGCCCCAGCAAGGCCCAGCCACGATCACAAATTCATGAGCCTCATAGCCATGGTTGGTGACAACAGGCATTGGTCCTGGTGTGAATCTGTTCTTGAATATTAAGTACCTATAGCAGAGACAATTTGTAGGGATGGAAAGTGAAAAAGAAAGCAAGTCCAGGAAGCTGTCTGGATAATTAAGGCAGAATGTGACAGCGCCCTGGTCCAAAGTAGCTTAAGTAAAAGTGATAGTAGCTATAATATAAACAACACCCATGTCTTGGGTGGACAGGAGGGTGTTGCTGACTTAACAAATATGAAGAGACCCACTTTCACTTTGATCTTCATCTTCCTTAGTACAATTTTACAGATTTATATCCCAAAAATGCAATGCAAGAATCAGAAGGTGGGTCAGCAAGATGGCTCAGAGCGTAAAGATGCTTGCTGCCAAGCCCAAGGACCTGAGTTCAATCCTAAGGACTCACATGGTGAACCGAAAGAACTGATTCCCTTGTCCTCTGACCTCCACATGCATGCTGCGGCACATCTGTATATACACATACACACACACACACACACACACACAATAACTAACAAGCTAACTAAATAAATAAGGCATTTGATTTTTTTTATAGACTCAAGAATGAGGCAGTGTTTTGCCTCTGTTCTCCATCACGGCTGTCAATCTGGCAGTGACCCCCCCCTCCCCCCCCCCCAGACTAAACTTACAAGCAGTTTGGCACTCAGGCGATTTTGCCAGTTTGGGATTGAGAGAAGACAATGCTGTCCAGCAGGGTGAGACCCAGGACCAGTTCCTCACAAAGAATGAAACAATTGAGGCACTTAATTGCCCTTAATGAGCTAGCTTGTCCTTTCATTCAAACTGCTCAGGCACAGGGACCTAACAAAAATCAACAATGCCAGCTTGTTTACAGAGACCACAAGGCCATCCACAGAGCCTCCTGCATTGTCTCCCCTGTCCTGTCTCCTGGAGCTTCTGGCTCTTTCTCCCCGCCCACTAAAGCACCATTCATCTCTTAAGGCTCAGGTCAAGTTCCGCCTCCTCATAGAAGTGCATTTTCTGACCACCCCATCTGTGACCCCCTCTTCCCCCCTAAACTTTTTCAGCAGTTATCTCGCACTCCCCTCCCTGTGCAGCCACAGGGGTCACAGAACTGCCATGCAGAGTATTTAGTTGCTACAAATAACACAACACTCAATCAACCCAGCAACTCCATAAACTCGATCAAAACCAGGAAATAAAGTTTATTTTTTTATTTAAAAAAAAAAAAAAAACAACCTCACTCAAACTTATCCTTTGCTAGTTGAGCACAAACCCGTGATAATCAAAGAGAAAGGCTTCTGCCGTTGGGGTTTGGGTTTGAAATGCCCACTCCTCAGACTCAGGGTTTGAATGCTTTCCCCCCAACTGGTGGTGCTACTTTGGCACATTGTAAACCATTAGGAGTCAAGGCTACTTGGGAGCAGGCTTTGAGAACCTAACTTCCTCAGGTTCCTGTCATACCTCCTACTTCCTGATTTGCTATGATGTGAATAGTCTCTACCACAGATTCCCATCATTATTAAATGAGCCATTCTCCCGGCTCTCCACACTTAAACTATGAGCTGAAATAAATCGTCCCTCCCTTAAACTGTGCCTGTCAGGAACAGTGGCCACAGCAGTGTGACGGTAACCAAAGCTTCCTGTTAACAAAAAAAAAAAAAAAAAAAAAAAAGAAGGAAGTCATTCTTTTTAACTGAGAAGTTAATTCCTGGTCTCATCAGTTTGTTTCAAGCAATCTAAATCTATGAATGACAAATGAAGGCTTGAACTCTAAAGGGATAGAGGTGCAGGTTTCTTTAAGCAAAGAGTTAGTCTCATATTGAAAACAACTTAAATTTCTCAGACTAAACATCCCACCTCTCAGGATTGACAATACACAAAGATTAGTAGACAAACCACATAACAGGAAAAGTGAATATGGGTTTGGAGCGACAGCTCAGGTGGTTAACAGCCCTTGTTGCTCTTGCAGATGGCTTAAGTTCAGTTCCCAGCATCTAATCCAATCTGGCAACATAACTCCAATTTCAGGGTGACCCATTGCCCTCTTCTGGCCTCTATGGGTACTGTACCCACATATGCACATACACTCACACAGGTACACACATAAATAAAATAAATACTTTTTAAAGGAAAGTGAATATATAAAAGATGGTGATCTAACAATGATTATTCCCAAGGTGTTAAGATCAACATTTTCCCATATATTAGATGCAGGAAGAATTTTGAAAGTACCCATTGTTTCAACATAACATAGAAAATTGAAAGTTGAAACACAGTAGATTAGAAAAGCTAAACAATTAAAATATTAAAATTAAAAAAAACACAGATTTCACAGCTGTTGTATGGAGAATATTTCATTACACAGAGATAAAAAACTGGCAATTAAGAGTGTGTCATACTCCTTGAGGAAATCTTTATCTTTATCCTGCCATCTTTATCACATGAAACATTACTGCTGACTTCATTATCCGAGAACAGAACCTGGAGGGTCATGGATGTATCATGCTCATATTTAGTCCAGCCCAGTGTCTGGCATTTAGAAGTGCCCTGTGCGATATTTAATAGTTGAATAAGGCAGGATAGTTATATAAATTTGGTAGTCCAATAGATATATCTTAAAGTTCAACCATGAGATGGCTGGAAATATTTATGTGGGGTGTGTGTGTGTAAAATGGGATGTTACATATTGAGATAATATAATATTATGTATCTGTATCTAGATAATAACACTACATTTTTCAATGCAAAAAAAGCTGGACTCTGCACACTTAGGCAAATGTTCATGGCTGAAAGGAGAAAATAATAACATAATAGGAAAGCCAATAACAAATTAGGCCAATGATTTAAACACACAAATAGCTAGATGAATTCCTTAATAGAAGGCAGAATATTAGAAGCTATACAATAATGGGAACAGAGGCTAGAGAGATGGTTCAGCAGTTAGGAGCATTGGCTGCTCTCGCAGAAAGATGACCCAAGTTTAGTTCCCAGTACCCACACCAAGTGACTCACAACTGTCTCCAACTACAGCTCTAGGGAACTTGATGCCTACTTCTGGCTTCAAAGGACCCAGTTCAAATGTAGCAGATTTACCCAAACACAAACACACTGAGATCACACACACACACACACACACACACACACATACACACACACACAAATTTTAAAAAAATAACCATTTACAAATGAGAGCAGAGTGTAAGACTCCATGCAAATAAAACTGAAAAACTGGTGAAAGGAATGACGGTGAAGACAGTGGTGCTCTGTGGGAACAACTGGAATTGCTGGGATGAGAGGACTCTGGGACCCAAGAACATTCCATGCATATCTCACAGCATAACTACCCACTCCTGACATTTTCTCTGCATATATTATACTCCAAAAGAGATAAACAGAGACCAGTGAGATAGCTCAGTGTGTGTTAACGTGCCTGGCAACCCAAGTTCAAGCCACACACAAAAGTGGAAGGTGAGAACAGACTCCAATTGCCCTTTGACCTCTATGTATTCATGTTTCCATACACACATCAGGTGCACACCTACAAACAACAAATAATTTTTAAAAGATCCAGTGAAACTCCACTTAAACTACATATACGTATATATTTTTTTAAGTAAGCAGAAAAATAACATGTTTTCCTGTGACCTTTTCAAAATCCTTAGTGTTGTTTATGCCTCCTCCATCCCTGTCTTACCCCTTCCCCAGGTCACCTCTCTTTAGTCCCACAATCCCCTTTATGGAACCCATGTCCTACTATCCTCCTGCCTCAAGTTCCCTCCCCCTCCTCCTCCCATGGTCCCTTTGTGCTTTCTGAAGGACCTATAATGACCTAAAAGAAAAACTTGTGGGCATCTCTAGGAAAGAATTTCTAAATTAAAATTTAATGCCCAGTCTTAACTGTGGGAGGCATCATCCTATGGCCTGAAGTCCTGAAATAAGTAAAAGTGAGCTGAGCCTGAGCATGCATCTCTCTCTGCTCCCTGACTGTAGATGCCATGCGACCAGCTGCCTCACGCTCCTGACACATCTTCCCTACCAGCATGGATTGTATCCTTGCCAATGGCGAGCCACAACAAACCCTTCTCTACTTAAGTTGCTTCTGTCAGGGATTTTGTCACAAAAATGAAGTAACTCGTACACAGTCCCGTCTTGACTGCAAGCCATAAACCCCACAAACCAGTTGAGTTCAAAAGCAGGTAGAGCGTGAGCTATGGATAGCAAAGGGCAACTCCCATCTGGTCTATTACCCAACATTCCAAAGTCAAGGAGACCAGACTAGCTTCACTACCTGTCTTGCTTGGTCTCTGTCATAATATATATCTCTTTGCTTCCCTTCTCTGGACATCCACTTCTCTCTAGTATTTTTCTTTTTTTCTTTCTGGTAACAGACAATCCTAATGACACATTGCATTTACTATTATTTCTCCAAAGAAAAATGCGCCCTTCAGAAGTCACCTTCCTTGTAGCTTTTCTCATCTCTAACAGTGTGAGGCTTCCTCTTTATGAGACAGGAGAATTATTTCCTCCTGATGTTGGTTTCATATAAACTGAAGTAAATATTATTGCACCAGCTATAGAAAGCAGCCCGCATGGAGAAAAACATATTTTGTGTCCCGAAATACTGATTTTCCCCAAGTATTTTCATAAGAACTTTGAACATAATATAAAATACTGGATTATTCTGAAACAAGTAGACTGCACTACATTCCAAGGAAGCAAAGAGAATAAAATGAAATGGACCAGGAACCATGCTATTCAGGAGCCATTGCTGGGTGAGAGAGACGGCAAAGCTACAGGCAACCTCAGCAATTACATTTCCACTAAAAAAAAGGCAAGTTTTAGAGCTGAAAACAAAACCAAAACTTTCCAACTTACCACAGATAAACAGCAAGGATAAAATGGTCTGGGGCTGGGGAGATGCCTCAGTGGGTAAAATGCTTGCCGTGAAAGCATGAGGACCTGAGTTTGGATCCCCAACACCACATAAAAGCTGGGTCTGGGTAATGAAGAGAGTTTCTGTGTCTTAATTGGCTTAATTGCCTCTCCATTTATTGTTATCAAATAGCCAGACAAAACAACGGAAGGACAAGAGGGTTGATAATAGCTCACAATTCCAGGTCAAGTCTGATGTGGGACTCCCCTCTGTATGCTGCAAATGCCATTGGTTAATAAAGAATCTGCTTTGGGCCTATTGTAGCATGAACTAGGGCAAGGTGGGAATTCCAAGCAGATAGAAGAGGAGAGAGTAGGCAGAGTCAGAGAAGCCATGTAGCCACCGCAGGAGACAGACACCAGACACCAAATGGAACCTTACTGGTAGGTTACAGTTACATGGCAATACACAGATGAAGAGAAATAGGTTAATTTAAGATATAAGAGCTATCCAATAAGAAGCCTGTAGTGTTGTTACAGGCCAAGTAGTGTTGTTAATAATACAGTTTCTGCGTGTTTATTTCAGGTATGGGAGGCCAGGGAACGAACAAGCAGCCTTGGGAAATGAAGGAGCAGCCTCTGCCAACAACAGTCCATCAAACAGTCCATCACAGCAGGGGTGTCAAGGAGACAAGGATTTGAGGTAGCTGGTCACATCCACAGTCAGAAGCAGAGAGAATGAATGCATGCATGCTAGTCCTCAACACACACACACACACACACACACAGAGTCCAGGACCCAGCCCAAACCCAACGAATAGTGCCATCTATAGTGGGCCATGTCTTAACACATCAGTTAATGCAATCAAGCAATCCCCCACAGACATGTCCACAAGTCATGACAATCTAAACAAGATCTAAACAATCCCTCATTGAGACTCCTTCTCCAGTGATTTAAAACTGTCAAGTTGACATCTAAAACAAAACCATTAGAATATTAAACCCCAGCACTGGTGAGGTAGACACAGATGGAGTCCAGAGACTTGAATGCTAGACAGTCTACCTGAAACAATGAGCCCCAGGTTCAATGAGAGACCCTGGAGAGAGGGGAGAGGGAAGAAGGGTGATCCAGAAAGATACTCGACATTAACATATGGCCTACAGAGACACAGGCAGACACAGACACATGCATGCAAGCACACACACACAAATGGTTTAGGAGAAAAAGAAATGTCCCCACTTTATAATAAAACAAAGCTTTAGAAGAATACAGTAAAGTGTTAATATTTTTGTGGTATTAAATGGAACTAAAATATGATTCTTTGGACAGCACTGCAGACACTCTTGGGCTAAGCCACTCCTTCATGGGAATGACCAGCCCATTTACACAATAAGACATTTAGCCATAACCAGCTCTTAACTCTCCAGATTTCTTGAATGCCATTCCAGATATGATGACCAAAAGCATATCCATACGGTGTCAGAGATTCCTTGGTGGACATGTCTCCTCAAGATGAAAACCACTGACCTAAAAGAAGAATCAGTTAGCCTTCTAGTAATCAGCCATAGATGGTTTGCCCCTAACCAGTAGGTGACATCATTGAAATCTTGATTTCCATTGAACCCTGACTTTCTCATGGCTCCTGAGGTAAGTAACCTGTGCACCTACTGTGATGGTATAGTAACTGTTAGTGCACACCTCTTGTTCTAAGCACCTTACCCTCTTCCCACTGTCTCCTGGGACAGCAATATCAGCCAGGTGCCATGGCCTTAATTCACCTGTTTTGTGTCCTGTTTCCATTTCTGTTGTGATAAACACTATGACCAACATGGAAAGGAAAGAGTTTACTTTAATTTCTGCTTTCAGGCCACAGTCCGTCAGTGAGTGATATCAGGGCAGGAACTCAAATAGAAGCAGAGTCAGGAAACATGTAGGAAGGCACTTACTGGGTCACTCTCTAACTTATGTCCAGCTAGCTTTCTGATACAGCACAGGACCATTTGCCTAGGGAATGGTGCCACCAATGGATGAGCTCTCCTGGTATGGGACTATTGTCAATATTTTGTTAACTATATTTTAAATAAACTCTGATTGGCCAGTAGCCAGGCAGGAAGTATAGGCAGAACAATCAGACAGGAAGTAGAGGCGGGTCAACGAGAACAGGAGAATTCTGGGAAGGAAGAGGCCCATTCCTCTTCAGTCCTGACCCGACCACAGAAGAAGCAAGATGTGACCGCCTCTCTGAAAAAGATACCGAGCCACATGGCTGGCATAGATAAGAATAATGGGCTAATATAAGTTATAAGAGTTAATAAGAAGCCTGAGCTAATGGGCCAATCAGTTTATAACCAATGTAGACCTCTGTGTGATTTTCTTTGGTACTTAAAAACTGTGGGAATCAGGCAGGACAGAAGCCCTGTCAACACCCTCCCACATCAATCATCAATCAAGATAGTCTTTTACAGGCATGGCCACAGTCCAATCTGATGGAGACAATTCCTCACCTGAAGTTCCCTCTTGCTAAGTAACTATAGGTTGTTTTGGGTTGACAATAAAAAGTAACCATAGCACCCTCCCTCTTCCGACTGCAGCATTGCCACACTGTTTCATTGTAGATTAGTTACGATAACTGGGAGGAGAACACCTGAGTTCATATGTATATTTCAACTCAACCTTCAGCACAGACTCCAGATGCGAATAACCTGGAAAGTCCTAGGACCGAGAGAAGAGACTCCGTAAAACAAAATACAAAACACAATAAAGAAAATTATCCCACAAGTCCACACTGACAGGATCAACATGGCTGCACGGAGGCCCAGGGCCACCTGATTTGTAGAGTGAAAATTGGCATCACACATTTGTTGGGGGTTCATCTCTTGAGTTTATAGCCAACGGGAGAATGTCACAAAGAATCATTTGAAACCAAGGAAACTAAAGAGAAAAAGAAATCCTTCTCTCTCTAATAATCTCTAAGGGCATCCATCACACAGCAAGGCCTACAGTACTTCTATAGCTAAAAGAAAAAAAAAATTGCACGGTATCGATTGGCTATTACCGAACAAACTAAGCAGATTAAATGGCTCCTCTACTCATTCCTCAGAACCGTATTTAATTGTCTCAGCTATAATATTCTACTGAATACCAGGGGGAAATCAATGAGATTAGAGATCTCCCTACTAAGCCTAAGTGGCCATATCGTTCCTTCCTCTGCTATGAAAGAAATCAGTCCTCTTCATCTGCCTCTGGTGTGCACCTGTGCATGCCTCCTGCCAAACACAGAACTGACTCAGCGCAGAAGAGGAGGGGGAAAGGGAGAAAGAAATAAGGGAGAGAGAGGGAAAAGAAAAGATAGACATGCACACAGGACAAGTGTGGAAGCACACACACAGGACACAGTGTAGAAGCACACACACAGGACACAGTGTGGAAGCACACACACACAGGACACAGTGTGGAAGCACACACACAGGACACAGTGTGGAAGCACACACACAGGACACAGTATGGAAGCACACACACAGGACACAGTGTAGAAGCACACACACAGGACACAGTGTGGAAGCACACACACACAGGACACAGTGTGGAAGCACACACACAGGACACAGTGTGGAAGCACACACACAGGACACAGTGTGGAAGCACACACAGGACACAGTGTGGAATCACACACACAGGACAAGTGTGGAAGCACACACAGGAAAAGTGTGGAATCACACACAGCACACACACAGGACAGAGCGCTCATCTTCACCAGAACTTCTACTTGGAGACCATCACTCCCCCTGTGAATGACTCCATCAAACCTGTTCTCATTCATTTTCAGTACTTCACAGTAGAAGCAGGTCCATGGCAGGCACCAACTCCAGGCACACTGTGGGTACCCTGTAGCAAAGTAACCATGGATATCCTACAGGCTGTCTTATCTCCAGAAGTCATTGGCATAGTCTCCATAGGCTTGTTCAGCTCAGCTAATGGGGGATGTGGGTAGAATGGAAGGTTAGTTTCCCATGTGGAGAGATCTACTTGTCATTGAAGCCCTCAGGGCTGCCCTCCAAATTGTGAGCCATAGACAGCACTGTACCTAGTCAGGATAGACACAGCTCTATAAGTCAGTCCCATTCTGAGGCCAGAAATTCAAGCATGAAGTGGAACCAGGCCTGGCCTCCTCCCTCATGCACCCTTGAGTTGTGTAACCTTGGTGTGATCTGCCTTTTCCTGTTTCAGCCTGTTTTATGCTGCTTGCTCCTGAAGCTGGCTTTTCAGAGCAATGATTGTTGCCACCTATATCCAAGTCCACGCTAAGGAAGACAGGTGTGGGAGGATCCTGGGGGTGGGGGATGGGGACTCCCCGATCCTAAAAGACTGCTGAGCCAGGCAAGAGCAGGATGGGAGCAGTGAACAGAATGTGAAACAGCTGTCAACTCTCCCCATGAACCTCTAGGCATGGGAGGAACAACTGAACAAATGCAGACCATGAGAGCTTCTCTGATTGTGAAACGCAGGAAGCGCTAGAGTAGAGGGCAGAAGTGGCTTTCCTGTAACAGCCGGGCCACATGGAAGCTCAGACACAGGAAGTTGCCCCTTGGGAGGAAGTACTGGCATTGGTGAGTGTGACTCATGCATTAAACGAATGTTCTGTGCACTCGGATTGATCCCTGGAAGGTAGCCTCCAGGATGGCAGCAACCACAAGACCTTCTGGTGTCTGGCTGTAGAAGATAGTGGAAGGGGATCAGAGAGAAATGGGGTGTTTTGTTGTTCATTCATTCCAGCTGTAGTCAAAGCCAATGGCCTTACCCCATAGCCCTGCAGTAGTGGCCTGAACCCTCTCATTAAATGTCAGAGATCTCAGGGTCCCATAATCAGGTCCCCCTCTCTTTCACTTCAGACAAACTTTAGCGACCCTTTCCTGTTGGGGGAAGGGTCACTTGTTCCTCCCGGACACCCAGTCACCAAATAACCACTCAGAAAACCAAATTATTTGCAATACTGTTTGGTCAATAGCTTAAGTGTATTTCTGACTAAACTCATATCCTAAACTAACCCATCTCTATTCTTCTGTATATCACCACGTGGCTGTGGCTTACCAGCTAGAGTTTTGGCATGTCTGACTCTAGTGGCAGCTCCATGGCATCCCCCAATTCCGCCTTCCTCCTCCCATGCTTCAGGCCAAGCCAATAAAATCAACACATGGACTGAAGGACCTTCCACACTACTATCCCACTGTTGCTACCATGGGGCTAGATCCCTAAACTTGAATTTATTTCCAATTATTTCATCACAGTTCCCTTCAGCAAGATTTCTTCAAACATCCCAAAGAGGCAGTTATCATATCTCCCCAAGGTTTGAGTTGTTCAGCACAGGGGAAGAACACTGTTAACTTTCATAGTTTAAGTCTTTAAGTTAATCAGGTCTTTCTTCAAAGCCTGTTCTGATTGAGTCACTAAATAACCATTTAACATGTATTCCACACTGACTCAGTACCTCTGCCAAGCCTTGGACATTCAACTGAGGGAAGAGCGGGTAACCATTCATTACAGAGGTGCGTTGTCTTCCTGAGGTGTATGTGTCCTTCCATGGGAGTACAGGTGTGAATACCTGAGCTGCCCTTGTACATACAGGTTCTAGCGATCAGCAGAGAATCCAAAGAGTTAATATGGACCACACGCCCTAAGCTCTTCAGGAGCAGCATGCATGAACAAAATGGAAGCTCTTTGTGCTTAAGCTGCCCCGGTCGGGCATTTGGTCACAGCAAGGAGAAAAGTGACTAAGAGAACACCAATGAGCAGACAGATGTAGCAAATGCAACAGGGAGATATTTTGAGATGGTAAGAGATGACACCCCCAGGGCTGCTTGGCCTCCATTTTCTGGAGAAGTCAGTTTGCAATCTCACGTGGGAAGAGTTGGGAAAGCACCACCCAGGGAATTCCACCTCTGTGCTTTTAAACTTGTGTGTAGAGGCGTGATTGACAACAGAACTGGACACATCTGGTGCTGATGCTGACATCTGGTGCTGATGCTGACATCAAGATGAGAGTTTGGAAGGCTGCTGACTGCTCTGGTACCATCAGGACAGTAGAAGTAACAGACACCCAGCATCCCCAGGATCAGGTGTCTCTTCATTTTTTGCAATAATATCTCAACATCAGCATGAGGTCTACCCTCCTGGTGACTTTGGAGGTGCACAGAACAGCACTACTGGCTATGGGTGGGGCGTGTTCACACTGAATCTCCAGAGCAGTGGTTTTTAACTTTTCCAGTGCTGCCACCAACCCCTTAGTACATTTCCTCCTGTTGTGGTACCCTCAACCAGGAAATTATTTCCATTGCTACTGCATAACTGTACTTTTGCTACTGTTATGAGTCATAATGTAAATATTTTTAGAGAAAGAGGTTTGCCAAGGGGGTCGTGACCCACAGGTTGAGAATCACTGATCTAGCGCCTACACATCTGCCATCTCTGAAGTTGACAACCACTGAACACAGCTTCCCAGTTAGGGGGATAAAGAGGAAGACATGGAGGCAGGAAAGAGGAACAGTGGAAATGAAGTCACTTCTCCATCCGGGACCTCGGAGGCTGAGTCAAAACCAACACCCAGACTATTATACCCAGCAAAGCTTTCAGTCACCATCAGTGGAGAAAACAAGATATTCAATGACAAAAACAGATATAAACAATGGAACCTTCACAAAAACTGATCACATACTCAGTTACAAGGCAAACCTCCACAGATACAAAAAAAACTGGAGTAACGCCCTGTGTCTTTTCAGATCATCATGGATTAAAGTTAGAATTTAACAATACTACTCTCAGAAAGCCTACAAACTCATACAAATTGAACAGTGAACTACTGAACCACTCCCGGATCAAGGAAGAAATAAAGAAAGAAATTAAAGACTTCCTAGAATTCAACGAAAATGAAGGCACAACATATCCAAACCTATGGTACACTATGAAAGCAGTGCTAAGAGGAAAGTTCATAGCACTAGGTGCCCACATAAGGAAAATGGAAAAAGCTCACATTAGTGACCTAACAGCACACCTCAAAGATCTACAACAAAAAAGAATTGGAGACACCCACAAGGAATAGAAAACAGGAAATAATCAAATTGAGGGCTGAAAACAACAAGATAAAAACAGAGAAAACAATAAAAGGAATCAATGAAACAAAGAGCTGGTTCTTTGAGAAAATCAACAAGATATACAAACCTTTATCCAAACTAATCAAAAGGTAGAGAGAGAACATCCAAATTAACAAAATCAGAAATGAAAAGGGGATAGATATAACAACAGATACTGAGGAAATTCAGAGAATCTTTAGGTCATACTACAAAAATCTGTACTATACAAAATTGGAAAACATAAAAGAAATGGATAATTTTCTAGATAGATACTATATACCAAAATTAAATCAATACCAGGTGAGCAATTTAAATAGACCTATAAAAGGCAAGGAAATAGAAGCTGTCATCAAAAACTTCCCAAGCAAAAAAAGCCCAGGGCTGGATGGTTTTAGGGCAGAATTCTACCAGAACTTCCGAGAAGAGCTAATACATATACTCTTCAAAGTGTTCCACATAATAGAAACAGAAGGAACCTTGCCAAACTCTTTTTATGAGGCTACAGTTACCCTGATACCAAAACCACACAAAGACTCAACCAAGAAAGAGAATTACAGACCATTCTCACTCATGAACATGGATGCAAAAATACTCAATAAAATACTAGCAAACCAAATCCAAGAACACATCAAAAAATCATCAACCATGATCAAGTCACCTTCATCCCAGAGATGCAGAGCTAGTTCAACATGTAAAAATCTATTAATGTAACCCATCATATAAATAAACTGAAAGAAAAAAATATGATTATTTCATTAGATGCTGAAAAAGCATTTGACAAAATCCAACACCCCTCCATGATAAAGGTCTTGGAGAGGTCATGGATACAAGGATCATATCTAAATATAATAAAAACAATATGCAGCAAGCCAACAGTCAACATCAAATTATCAAATTAAATGGAGAGAAAATTAAAGTGATTCTACCAAAATCAGGAACAAGCTGTCCACTATCTCCATATATCTTCAAAATAGTTCTTGAAGTTTTGGTATAGCAATAAGACAACAAAAGGAGATCAAGAGGATTCATATTGAAAAAAAAAAGTCAAACTTTGGTTATTTGCAGATGATATGATGGTATGTATAAGTGACCCCCAAAACTCTACCAGTGAACTCCTACAGCTGATAAATACCTCAGTAATGTGGCAGGATACAAGATTAACTCAAAAAAAATCAGTAGCCCTCCTATATATGAATGATAAAGAAGCGGAGAGGGAAATCAGAGAAACATCACCTTTCACAATAGCCACAACATAAAGTTTCTTGGGGTAACACTAGCCAAGGAAGTGAAAGACCTATTTGACAAGAACTTCAGGTCTTTGAAGAAAGAAATTGAAGAAGATACCAGAAAATGGAAAGATCTTCCATGCTCTCAGATAGGTAGGATCAACATAATAAAAATGGCAATCCTACCAAAAACAATCTATAGATTCAATGAAATCCCCATCAACATCCCAACACAATTCTTTAAGACCTTGAAAGAACAATAATCAACTTCATAAGAAAAAACAAAAAACCCAGGATAGCCAAAACAATCCTGTACAATAAAGGAACTTCCAGAGGCATCACCATCCCCGACATCCAGCTCTATTACAGAGCTACAGTAATGAAAACATCTTGGTACTAGCATAAAAACAGAGAGGTTGACCAATGGAATTGAATCGAAGACCCAGATATTAATCCATACACTATGAACACCTGATTTTTGACAAAGAAGCTAAAATTATACAATGGAAAAAAGAAAGTAACTTCAACAAATGGTGCTGGCATAACTGGATATCAACATGTAGAAGAATAAAAATATATCCATATCTATCATCATGCACCAAACTCAAATCCAAATGCATTAAAGACCTCAAAATAATTCCAACCACACTGAACCTGACAGAATAGAAAGTGGGAAATAGTCTTCAATGCATGGGCACATGAGACCACTTCTTAAATATAACACCAGTAGCACAGACACTGAGAGCAACAATAAATAAATTGGGCCTCCTGAAACTGGGAAGCTTCTATAATGCAAACGATACGGTCAATAAAACAAAAAGAGCAGCCTATTGAATGGGAAAAGATCTTCACCAACCCCACATCACACAAAGGACTGACCTCCAAAATATATAAAGAACTCAAGAAATTAGACATCAAAATTCTAAATAATCCAATTTAAAAATGGGGTATAGAACTAAACAGAGAATTCTCAACAGAAGAATCACAAATGGCCAAAAGATATTTAAGGAAATGTTCAACATCCTTAGCCATCAGGGAAATGCAAATCAAAGCAACTCTGAGATACCATCTTACACCTATCAGAATGGCTAAGATCAAAAACACCCATGATAGCTTATGCTGGAGAGGATGTGGAGTAAGGGGAACACTCATCCATTGCTGGTGCAAATGCAAACTTGTGCAACCACTTTGGAAATCAGTATGGCAGTTTCTCAGAAAATTGGGAATCAACTTACCTCAGGATCCAGCAATACCACTCTTGGGCATATACCCAAAAGACACTCAATCACACTACAAAGGCATTTGTTCAACTATGTTCATAGCAGCATTATTTGTAATAGCCAGAACCTGGAAACAACCTAGATGCCCCTCAACTGAAGAATGGATAAAAGAAAATGTGACACATTTACACATTAGAGTATTACTCAGCAGTAAAAAAAAAATGATATCTTGAATTTTGCATGCAAATGGATAGAATTAGAAAACACTATCCTGAGTGAGGTAACCCAGGACCAAAAAGATGAATATGGTATATACTCACTCATTAGTGGATACTAGCTATAAACAAAGGATATTGAGCCTATAGTTCATGATCCTAGAGAAGCTAAGTTATAAGGTGAACCCAAAGAAAAACATATATAGATCCACCGGGAAATTAAAAACAGACATGGGGGTGGGGGAGATAGGAGGGTGGAAGGCAAGAGGAGAGGAGAAGGGAAGGGGTGAGGAGAACTTGAGGGAATAGGATAGTTATGATGGAGGAAGAACAGATATGAGAGCAAGGAAAGAGATATCTTTATTGAGAGAGCCATTATAGGGTTAGCAGAAACCTGGCTCTAGAGAAATTCCCAGGAATCCAGAAGGATGATCCCAGCTAAGACCCTAAGCAATAGAGGAGAGGGGACCCATCTTGACTTGCCCTGTAGTCAGACTGATGAATATCTTAAATATCACCATAGAACCTTCATCCTGCAACTGATGGAAACAGAGGCAGAGACCTGGACTGAGCTCCCAAAGTCCAGTCAAACAGTGGGAGGAGTGAGAATATGAGCAAAGAGGTCAAGACCATGATGGGGCCACCCACTGAAACAGTTTACCTGAGCTAATGGAAGCTCACCAACTCCAGCCGGACTGAGAAGGAACAAACATAGGACCCAACTAGACCCTCTGAATGTGGTTGACAGTTTCATGGCTGGGGGCCATTGGCAGTGGCACCAGGATTTATTCCTACTACATGCACTGGCTTTTTGGGGACATATTCTCTTTGGATGGATACCTTGCTCAGCCTAGATATAGTAGGGAGGGCCTTGGACCTTCCATAAAGCAATCCTCTCTGAGGATTAGATGGGGATGGAGTGGGATGGAATGTGGAAGGAATGGGAGGAGGGGAGGAAGTGGGATCTTGGATTGGTATGTATAATGAAAAAAATTGTTTTCTTTTTTAAAAAATAAATATAAATAAAACATGAATATCTGAAAAAATCATATACACATCATGCACATACAAATGTATATACATATATACATATACAGATATATACAAACATGCATGCTCAAGCATAAACATGTATACAAGCATATACACACATGTACACACACATATATATGCACGCACACATATGTATGCATATATACATGCATATATACACACATACATATACACAGGAGAAAAAAAATTGACTCAGGGAACAGAAAAATGACAATAGGTCAGGCACTCACCTCTAGATACAAGGTCAAACTATACGGAAAATTCTCCAGAATTGGGACAAAGTCTTGGTGACAAGTGGAAGAAGCATGGTGCTGACTGAGATCCTGTCTCCCGACACCCGTTTGTGAAATAGTGACCAGAAGGGTGTGCTGTGGACCCTCTGCGGCCCCACTGCCCTGCTTCGCCATGCTACCTTTCAGGACTCTTTCTAGACTTCCCTCTTCACACCCTACATCTCACCCGCAGGTGTGAACAGTGACTGTTACTCCGGGTTGTGGGGTGGGGTAGAAATTAGTGCCAGGCACATGACCCATTAGTCTCCAACAATTGTTTACTGTCAAAGAAAAATGCATTCTTTAGCTGCTTGCTACAGAGAAGAAAAGTGGGGGAAACAGCACCGTGGAGAGCAACTCTCGGATGGGCTCCAGAGATGTCAGGAGGTCAGTGGCAGTGACAGCCGGTGTGAGCCAAAGTCGGTCCTCTGCAGGGCAGGACAATAAAAGAAAGGCTGGGAGGCTATCTGCTTGTTGCTGGGCTGGCAAGTCCTTGTGATGACCCTGGAGGACCATGGGGACCACTGAGACAGCTGCTCCTGCAAGGACCATGAAGTTGGAATTTAGCAAACGCTGCTTTAAGTCTCCCTTATGACTGAATGCTGTTGCCACATTCTGGGGCTTCCAGAGCCTATTTACAAAACTGTCTTTGTGGTGCTGTTTATTTGTTCTCTGTGTCTGAGATATCGCTTCCCTGAAGTTCTGCCCTTGAGGCAAAAAGTAAGTCCTTACAGCCAGCCGCGGAGACACACACCAATTCCAGGAGCCTGGTGGGGTCCCAATTCATCCCCAGCTAACAGCATCTCCAACACTAAAACATCACAGGGGACAGGACGTGAGACCAGGAGAAGGAGGTTTCCAGGAGGAACTGGCGCTCTTGACCCTTTCCTTATGAAAGCAGGTGTGTCTACAGCTACATAACAATGACCACCAATGAGAAAGGTTTTTTTTTAAGGTTCAATGCTATGAAGTTCCAAAGACGACCTCTAAGGAGCACAGGCTGTCACCCACAAGCCTTCCAGGCCCACCAGCTATTAAGATTTGACTGTGGGAAATACAACTTTAATGCTATAAACAGTGCTGGGAGCATGCCTATCTCCTGCGGAGCTGTTGATTGGCCCTCCCTAGGACCTTTTAAAAGAAATTGTAACCTGCACGCACCTGACAGAGACCCTTGCCTGCCAGCTCCCTGCTGCTCCATCCCTAGAAGCTCTGCTCTTTGAAGCATCAGAATGCAAGGATGTCATCAATTTTAGTCACCTCCTGGCTTGCAAAATAGGAATCCACAGGGAGGAGAGGGCCTGTAGGATGGCCAGACAAACCTGAACAAATGAGCGCATGGTTTTTGTCCCAGTCCCTGAAGACCTGGGGAAGTAGATGCAACCCCGAGAACCTTTGCAGGAAACCTTACCCAGTCCGAGGACAAAATCTGTTCCTCTGGCTGATTATCCAGCCTTCTCTGCCTTACACGACCTCTAAAATCTTAACACAACCCCACAGCCTCTCTCTCCTTTTGGATAAATTCTAACCTGTCCTTAGTGCTTGTGACAGAGAGAACAGTGCCCTCCTTAAAAACAGAGACAGCCCTGAGGATGTAGCTCAGTTGTAGGGCGCTCACATAGAAGGTATGAAGCCCTGGGTTCCATCATCAGCTCCAGAGGAACTGAACATGGCAGTGCATGCCTGTAATCCCAGCACTGGGGAGCAGGAAACATGTGTATCAGGAATCGAAGGCCATTCTTGGCTACACAGGAGTTCAAGGGTAGCCTGAGCTATAGGAGACTCAGTTTCAAACAAATAACAAAGAAAAAACCCACAAAAATATATGTAAGCCCAAGGCCCAGAAAGCCTTGTCTTTCGTTCAGCTACTATGCTTCAAGGAACTTTGGGGTAGCCTTGATACAGGGAAGAGGTCCTAGGCATAGAGTGGGCTCAGTGGAGGCTTCAGGGGTTTTCTGAGAAGACATGACAGAAGTTGAGGTGAGGAGGGCATTCCTAGAGAGTGTATCCCAGAGTCAAACAGTCCAGACACCGCTGAAAGCTGAGTGAAGCAAAGGAAGCAGGCACTTCTCCCCACAGGCTGCAGGAGGAAGAAGCCAGACTACAGACTTCAGCATAGTGGGTCCAGGTTACTCTCTGCCTTGAGAGAGAGGGAGGGAAGGAGGGAGGGAGGGAGGGAGGGAGGGAGGGAGGGAGGGAGGGAGGGAGGGAGGGAGGGAGGGAGGGAGGGAGGGGGAAGGGAGGAGAGAGAGACAGAGAGGAGGAGGAGGAGGAGGAGGAGGAGGAGGAGGAGGAGGAGGAGGAGGAGGAAGGAGGGAGGGAGGGAGGGAGAGAGAGGGGAGGAGAGACAGAGAGAGATAGAAGAGACAGAGAGAAAGAGAGCGAGAGAGTTTGCTAGGCCAGTGGCAATTTGTGGCAGTGGACACAGAAGAGAGATGGGGTCTTAGGGCCAAGTCCATGTTCCAACACACACAGGAGCAGATTCCAGATGATGAGTATAGCACTTCCTCTATGTGCTAGGAGGTGACTTAATTTCCTCAACTGCAAACTGGGTATAGCAATTTGATGCCATGAATGATCTTATAATAAATACCTTGGGTGTGTGTGTAGGTCAGAGGTTAATCTCAGGTGTCAGCCACTATCCCCCCCTTAATTTTGGAAACAGGTATCTTACTTTTCCCTGGGATTCAGTCATTCAGCTAGACTGCCTGGCCAGGGATCCACACATCTCCATGTTCCTGGCCTCTGGGAATGCAAGCATATGCTGGCATTTATTCTTCACATGGCTTCTGGTGACTACGCTTTGGACATTGTGATTACATTGCAAATGTTTTACCAACTGAACCATCTCCCCAGCCCACAAATCATTTTTTTATTGAAAAATTGAGTCCAGCTCACAATGTGGCCTCTGGGCAAGGGAGTGGGGCTGGCTCAAACTGACAGTCCTCTGACCTCAGGCCCCAAGAACTAGGAACCTGCACCCACACAGCACACCCACTAATCATTGTCTCTGAACGCATTTAGTCAGAGAGGCGGTGAGAGCTAAGGCCACCATACCTGATACCATTTCCAGCTGCTTCCTAAAGCAAAGCTGGCAAGGGAAAGGCACCTGGCTTAGCGCTACAAGAGGCATTTCTGTTAAAGAGAAGGTTTCTGCCCCAGAATCGCACATGCCTGGAAGATTCCTATACAACTTTCAAAGGTGAGAAGGGAAGGAGACTTTGTACTGCCCACAGCTAGAGGAAGCAGGATATAATGGAACGTGGAATAGAGGCCTGTGTCTAGGTAATTGAAAGAAGTGGCCTCAAATGCGCAGGGCCTGTTTCATCCACATCTCCAAGATCTGCGGGTGTTCTAGTTTCTTTTCTGTTGCTGTGACAAGCACCATGACGCATAGCAACTTGGGGAAGAAGGGGGTCATTTGAGGCTTCCAGTCACAGTCCGTCACTGAGGAAAGTCAGGGCAGGAACTCGAGCATGCGCTTCAAACAGTTTATAAAAGAGCACTACTCCTGGCTCCCTTACCCATGCTTGGATAGTTTTCTGTTAGACCCCAGGACCATCTGCCTAGCGAATGGTTCCTCCCACGGTGGGCTGGACCTCCTATATCTATTGCCAATGACGAAATCTCTCAAAGGTCTAGTCACAGATCGACCAGACAAAGACAGCTAATTCTAGCTGACACTAGCTTCTGGGAGAGGGATGCCCGGGGTACTCTCAGGCACAGACTCTGAACTGCAGACCTAGACATCAGTGCCCCTAAGCTTCCGTATGCTAGATGCCTTGTTGGTCTCAGCCCAGCCAGATCCTGTATAGACACAAATGAGTAGACAGTCCTCAGGAAGGAGAATCAGTGTCGCCTAAGAGGGTGGGTATGGCGGCACCAAAGTAGCAAATCACAAGAGTTCATGCCAGGCATTCTTCCAAACCAGCCCCAAGAGGCCAAGTTCTACTTCACTGTATTTGCTCATTTCCACAAATTTCCTTGTGACTGTTACTACAGTCACTCTTCTTATTGCTATGACAAAATACCCAACGAAAGTCACTTAGAGCAGGAAAAGTTTGCTTCCGCTTCAAGTCTGATGGACAGTGCACCCTGGCAGGGAGGCATGGTGGCAGGAGCACGAGGCAGCTGGTCATGCTGCATCCACAGCCAGGAAGCAGAGAGAGATGAATGCTGGGGCTCGCCTCACTTCCTCCTTTTCATTCCATTCAGGATACCAGGCCATGGGATGGAGCGATCCACATCCAGGATGGAACTTCCCTTCCCAGCTCTCCTCAAAGACCTCTCAAGAGGTGTACCTCCTGTGTGATTCTAAACCCAGGGGCCTGAGAGATGGCTCAATGGCTAAGACCACTTTTCCTTTTACAAGGAACCCAAATTTGGTTCCCAGCACCCACATTAGGCAGCTCATAACCACCTGTGACCCCATCTCCAGGGGATCTGACACCCCCTTCTAGCCTCCACAGGTATCTGCACTTATGGGCACATATCTACACACAAACACACACATAGAAATAATTAAAAATAAAATAAATATTTCTGAAAGAAACAGGATCACAACAGCAAAACACCTAAGAGTCCTTGTTAGAAGCTTCCAGATGGACTTGGTTACCTGTCTTGGAGCTCTCACTAGTTTGGCTGGCTGTGGCTACCATCTAGTACACTGTCCCTCCGGCCAGTCATGTTCTCCATATTCTCTGACCTTGTTAGCTTGAAGCTGGGGCAGCAGGAGTCCAAGACCACACCCAAGTCTAGCTCTCACCGATCCCTCCATCCCCCCCATGTCTTCATTTCAGATGGATGTCATCACAATAGCTAACCACTCAGAGTTGATAAGATTAAATGAGACAATGTCTGGGTCCTGTGCATATACAGGTCAGGCTCATGAATAAGGGCTGAGAAATGTCATCCAACAGGGTCACCCTAAAGAATATTATTTGTTTTGTCCAGCTGAGAGGTTTCTCAGGATAGAGGACCCAGCACTTCCTTCGTACAGGAATTTGTCAAATATACAAAGAGAAAAAGCAAGTTAATGAACCAAAACGAACTGACTTCCAAAGGGCGACAGCTCAGATAATGAGGTGTTCTGTGTGAATCTGAGCTCTCTTAAATCCAGGCTTTCCACGTACAAACAGACTCCCCCTAGTCCTGTTGAATGAAGATTACAGTAGAGTTCTGAACAACTGAGGGGCAGGTTTTAAGTGGGCCAGTTTCAGAGGGGGCACATGACCTGTTATACTAGATGCAGCCAGAAGCATCTATGAGCTCCCTGGGGCCAGAACCACACGTAGGGATGGGCAGGACAAGCCCATGAGCCACCTTAGCACGTGGAGAGGCTGTGTACAGAGGCCTTGGAGAAACCAAAGGCTCTAGCTGATCAGAGAAAACCTGGGAACGGGCACAACCGAGAAGGAGAGAAGCGGGGAAGTAAGTTCCAAGCCTGCAAGACACTGCCGGTAAAGGTCCCCATCTTGTCTTCGCCACCGTAAAAAGCCACTACTCTGGGACTTAGATAGGAGTCTATACATTTGATTCATGTTTCAGATCACGGTGGCCACTGGGATGGGAATGACTGGCAGGCTGCCAAGAGCAAACCTGGCAGGACCCCCTTAAGACTAGAGCGAGGAAAGAGAGGGCATCCTCTCAGGCCGTGGTGGTACAAGCGGAAGTGGGAAGACATCACCAGATTCAAGAGGCATCCAGACAGCTGAGGGCTTGAAAAGAATCATTAAGAAAGGAGGCGGGCAATGGGCTGGGCCGGTTCCCTCTAAACAAAGCTGATTCTATGCCCCGCCTCCTCCCCCCCCCCCATAAAGAATTAACATTTCTACCACGCAAATCACACTGGCAGGAGAAAGGTGATTTCAGCCTGAACTTAAATCACATGGGATGCTTCCCAAGGCTGAAGCACCTAGTGCACACTTTATAGACGAGAGTGGGGAGGGACATGCAGAACAACTCACATCCCACCTTAGTCTCCCCTGCTGAGATGCTCCAGGATTCCTGACTTGGTCTTGGAAGCTGCAGCTCTCGCTCTCCAATAGGTTAGGGAACCATCCATCAATCCCCTCCCTTGTTATCCACCATCCTCTAATCTCACCTGCTCCACCTTTACAAGATACCTACACGCCCCTTCTTCCCACCTATGATGCACAGGCATCGTTCGCTGACCTGGTTGCCTTGGGATCTCCTGGGTAGCCCATTCCTCTCTGCATTTTCTTACCCATCCAGCCGCCAGAGGGTATCTGCACAGAAGTCAGTCACGAACACAGTCGCCTCTGCTTCCTCCAGAGCAACTGAGTGGATCCTTACAAGGGCCATCTGGGTCACTAGGGCTTGGTGACAGGTCTCCACACTCTACCCATCAGACCATACTGTCCCCCTCACAGTGACAGTGACCGTTGAGCTGCCAACCAGCCTGGGCTTCTGCCTTTGCCTCTGCTGTGCACTCTCACGGCTAGCTCCACGACCTCCTTCAGGACATGCCCAGCTGACTAATTGCTCCTCCCGCCATGTGTTGCACAGCCACACTGCACACATACACAGAGCCCGATTCGCTCTTGTATTTCGCCATTTCGCCAGCATCCGCACACTTGTCTTCCTGTGTCAGCATCCTCAGCTTCCCTCATCACCATGCTGTCTCCAGGACTACAAGACCTGGGGTGTTCCTGTGGGTCTGTGACAGGACGTGGTACATGGCACCCATGCAGCTGAGGAAGGGAATGGCCTAGAGTTCCTGAGGATGAGTGGATATCTATCCAGAAAGCTGCAGATGACATAACAGAAGCACACAGGCACAGAGGCGGCCATGGCCGTGCCCACCCCACATACCACTCAACTTCCTACCCCATCCCCAGCCCACTAGGAATAAAGCTTGGTGTGGGAAACATCTTAGGTCTAAGGAGTTTCAGGTCCGTGGAACAAGAAGAGCCCCTGTCTTGAGGAAAAACAAGGTTGGTGGCACCCGGAAAATGGCAAAGACATGGGTTTTGAGCACTGCAGAGACCTGAGGACCCCGGAGAGAACTGTTCTAGCTGGAACTCTCAGCCTCTAGCTAGATCTAAAGGGTGGAGGGAGAGGTATTTTAGAGAAGCCATCATGAGGACAATTGAATGTGATGTATCTTGGTGGCATTCCAACTCAAGTGTCCAATATGGACTTCGATAGAAGGTTCTGGAGTTCAATGAGATGGCTGGGCCTTATCATCTGAAACATCCTTGTTTGTTGGAGGTGTGGTCACTAGCGGGAAGAGATGGAGTTTGGGGAGGTGGGCCCTGGATATAGAGAGGCCTTTAGATCTGTTAGAGGAAACTGCACTTGTAGGAGGAAGTGGAGCCCTTGCCCTCCATCCTTTTTTGTTTTGTTTGTTTGGTTTCTGTGTCAGCAGGTGTGCAGTCATGCTAGCACACACTTCCCACAATGCAGTGCAGCGTCACCACTGGCCCAAAGCAAGAGAACAACTGACCATGGAATTTCCCTCTGGGAGGGGAAGAGAAATCCATAAAACTCAAGAAGATCATACAACTTACAAGTCCCAGGAAGTTCAGAAAGTTAGTAAATTTACAAAGCCCCTCCTTAAGCTCTACAAGCAGCAAGCACTCACTGGGGAGAGGTGACTTTCTCTGGTAGAGCTACCTGCAAGTTGGGCAGGAAGTTCCTAGGATGCAGCTTTCATGAGTTGTCATTCACGTTGGGTAGGATTTTTGATGATGCAGCTGCCTTAGAGTCACCCCTGCTCCTGTCAATTAAACTTATTCACCAAGCTAAACGTGAATGGAGTCATTTCTTTGGTCTGTTATAGTTGGGCTTTTCTTCTTTAACTCTTTGGGGGGTCTGTCACCCAGCTCCCAAATAAATACATAGAGACTTATTCTTACTTATGAATGCCCAGCCTTAGCTTGTCTTGTTTCTAGCCAGCTTTTCTAACTTAAATTATCCCATATCTCCATAACTACATTTTGCCTTTCTTCTTTCCTTCTTACTCTATGGCTGGCTGGGAGGCTGGCTGGCCCCTGGCATCCTCCTCTCCTCCTTTTCTCACTCTTCACTCTCTTCCATAGATTTCTTTCTGCCCACCACCCCTGCCTATTTCTCTCTGCTGCCTAGCTATATTGGCTGTTCATCTCTTTATTAGACCATTCTAGATGTTTTCAGCAGGCAAAGTTAACATAGCATTACAGAGTTAAGTAAATGCAACATAAAAGAATGCAACACATCTTTGCATCATAAAACAAATATTCCACAGCATAAAGGAATGTAACCCATCTTAAATTAACACTCCACAACAGTCTGTCACTGGTGCCCTACCTAGGGCGAACACATGTCTATTCCTGTTCATGTGTCCTGGGGAAAAGTCACACAGTAGTATATGCCCATCGTGGGATTAAGAAAGAAGAGTAGGTCCATCTCCATAAAGAGTTCAGAAGCTGTTCATCAAATCCTGGCTTCCTGCCCTAGTGTCTTCAGGCATCAATGTCACCTGCCTGCACTCTGTACTTGTGTTTACAATTCTGAGCTAAGGAAACATGAGCCGTATAGGCTGATGACAGAGGGAGACAAGGAGCGACTGTGGGAAGTAGCTGCAGACACACAGGCAAGACAAGTCTGGCCCATGGCCACAGATCTTAGGTCACTGCTTGTCGCAGGGGCTTTGCTATTGAATGTCAATTGATTCTATTTCTAAGAATGTGGGCAAATGGATTTGATCGTCTCTGTATGGATGCAAAAACATAGTTCAAATCTAACTCTAAATCTGGTCTCCAATAAAAGGTGGTGGCAGAGTACAAGCTTCCACCGGATGCACCACTCCCACCCAGAGTGCCAAGAAATGGGTGTGCCTGACATCCCCTTACACTTGGATGATGCTCATCCTAGCCCACCTGTGCCAAGGCAGGTCCAGCCTATGTGTCCCTCCATTGGCAAAGCCCTTCTAAGAGTGCATCAGAAACATGAACTTCAGAACTTCTGTTTACAGAATGAGTCTGGAAGAACCCCTCCTATCTCAAACCCATCAAGCTTCTTCAGGATACACAGACATCATGCAGACCCATGGCATTCCTGTGCGGCTCCTCTGGGTTGGCTCTTCTGTCATCTGCTAGTGAAGACAGAGTTAATGGGTCTTCCCAACGTAGACACATCTTTCTCCTTCCTCTCCTCACTGTGTGGGTTATGGCTACCAAGCATAGGCTAATGCGAGCAGGAGAAAGCCTGCAACCATCACTCCCCAAGTTAGAAAGTTCTCGGTCTGTCTGTCACCTTGAAGGCCCACAGCAGTTGCTGCCGGAGGGTGCCCTTTAGAGAGTGGAGAGAGTCCTCTTCTGTCCCTGTTTTGCAAAGCATTAGCACAGCTGCAGTTGAGTCTGGTAAGGGCCTGTTGTGTTTCAAATATGGCTTGCCTCCCACAGGCTCGTGTGTTTGATCACTTGGTCCCAAGCTGGTGTTGCTATTCTGGAAGGTCATGGAACTTCCTGGAGAGAGAGACTTGCTGGATAAAGCAGAATGTTGGGGGGCAGGCCTTGAGGTCTAAAAGGTTGGCTCTATTTTCCTGGTCACTCTCTGCTGCCTGGCTGAGGATGCAATGTGACCAGCACCTACCCTACTGCCACCACGCTTTCCCCACAGTGGTAGACTATTCCTTCTTCTGTTGTGAGTGTCCGCAAACCCTTTTCGCTTCAAGTTGCTTCTTGCTAGGTATTTGGTCATACTGATGAAAGACAAGAACTAATTCAGCGCCCTTCATGCACCTTTATGGTTTTACACCATGTTGGGATGGGACACAGGGCCTACACTTGGGGCTAGAGTGTGTTCAAGTAGAGGTGAAGACCAAAACACAAACAATACAGGACCAGGCTGCATTTGGGAAACAGAAATCATGGTTGGCTGACAAAAGCAGAAAGTTCCATTTAGCTCCTATTCACCCATCCTTTCCTCTACACATCTATCCATCAAAACACAGCTGAGGACTGGCCAGGAAGCCATTGCTCTCCTCAGATGAGGGCCTATTCCCTATACCACTTCTTCCTGATCCACAGCCTCCAAGATACTGAAGTCTAATAGGTGCCCACTGCACACCTGCCCTCTAAACACTAGTGGGACACAAAGGTCCCTTTGGAAGATGCTCACTTGCGGACTCCAAAGGTTAAGGTCACAGACCTCACGGCACTGTTCTGCCATGACTACCACAGAGAGCGACTTGGTGTTTGTGCCTTGAATATATGACATTATACAGGTGTACAGCTACTTGGGTGGTTGAGACGGGATGACCATGAGTTCAGGGTCTGACTGAGCAACTTAGTGAGGCCGTATCTCTAGAATCCTAGCTCAGTGGTAGAGCACTTGCATGAACGAGGCCCAGAATTAGATTCCTTGTGCCATGAGAAACAACAAAACCGCCCCCACCTCTGTGTCTCTGGGTGGGATCTGCAGCCTTATGCCACCCCTGTAGTGCCTTTGATTTTGCTCAGGAAAATTCCCGGAGCTTGTACAATTCCCACACCACTCTGCTGGGAACCAAGCTGGTTCGGCCAAGCTTCACTCTTTCCCATCACCACCCTCGTGATGGCCTGCCTGCCTGGGACCTTAATTAAAACTCAGCTCACCGGAGACGCCAACTCACACAGAATTAATCTCTTGTAATGTCTTAACAAACTTTATTATTGACTCAGCAAAACCCTAATTCTTTAAAGCGGTAATGAAAGAAATGTCAGTTTGCACTACTCTGTTCCTCAAAGAACTGGGAAGACTTTACACAGGGTTAGGTCCCTTACAGGTGAGGGAAACCCAAGGCTTAATAAATGACAAAATGTCAAAGAGTGCTGAAACTTTGCTGTATTTTTAATGCTTATATTCTGGATTCTGCCTCCACCCCTCAACCCACCTTGCTGTGTATACCGTCATGTGAATCTCCAGGGACATGAAACAAAGGTTGAAATGACTTCTTTAAATTCTCTTTCCCTCTCATATTTGAATGAGAGGCCAAGCTATTGCAGGTTGGGCTGTTCCCAGAAGGCTATGGGGTAAGTCACTGATATAAACTATGGATAGATGGATGGATAGATAGATAGATAGATAGACAGACAGACAGACAGACAGACAGACAGAGATAGATAGATAGATAGATAGATAGATAGATAGATAGATAGATAGATAGATACATAGATACATAGATAGATAGATAGACAGACAGATAGATAGATGATACATGGGTATATGGAGGTATACATGGGTAGGTGGCTAGATGGCTTGGTAGATCGATTGGTGGATATATGGATGGATGGATGGATGGGTGGATAGATGGATGGATGGGTATGTGGTCAAGTGGATGTAAAAATGACTGAATACATAGATGATTGGATGAGTGGGTTGGGCGGGTAGTCAGATGCAAAGGTGAGTAGATGGTTAGGGTAGGTAGATGGAAAGGTATGTGGGTAGGTAGACAGTTGAATGGATAGATGAATGAATTGGTGGTGAGTTGATGGATGGAGAGATAGACGGGTAGATGGTTGCATGATTGGATGGATAGGTGGGTGGGTCCAGGGAAGATGGAGAATGCAGGAATATGAAGGAGGAACATATATCTTCAAGATACCCTAGGTACAGAAATAAGGTCAACACTCACTGGAGTCTGTGTGTCCTTTGTCTGTGGAATGGCATGGGTTGTTCATGTCTGACTTACTGCCCACCTTACTTGATTGCTACCAAGACTATACCCAAAGGAGGAAGGGCAGTGCCCCCAAAACAACTTTGTAAGAAGTCACAAGAAATCAGAGGCTTCAAGGATGAGTGTACAAAGTCACAGAAGCCTACTACCCTATAAGAAAGTTCCATAAACACGCAAGACTAAAGTGCCTGGTGACCAGGGCTTGCTCAGAGCAAGGAATGCTGAATGTGATCTTTGAAAGACTGGAGATAGCCACCTAAATGTCACTTCTCTGTAAACCAGATGGACTCAGCACTTCTCTCAGCTCAGTGAGCCTCAGAACACAAGTGGAGTACCCTCCTCGGGTTCCTCTGACCCCTGCCTGGCATTACACCCACGCACCCCAGACTAACATCTGGAAGGCAACACTTTTCAAAGTCTTTGTCCAAACAGTGTGCAAGGGGCTACAACAATAACAACAGCAAAAAAAATAAATTCAGAAAATAGAGACAACAGGGTTCCAAGACACCCAAGGAGCTAAAAGGAATCAGAAGAGCCTTTCCCCCTAAATTTAAACCAATTTAGTCAATTAGGCATTGTTTTAAGTTTTTGGACTTCCCAGTGCTTTGTAGATGCAGGTCCGGGTAATAACACCCCAGACCACAATAGCTGCGCCTCCAGAGATCAGTAGGCATATTTATTTAAGCAATTTAGAATAATAGAAAATAATTTTCCTTTTCCTTGAAAAATACTGGCAGAGTGACAAGTTAATTGAGAAAGGACAGGCACACTCACACACAATTATATGACAGTAGGTGAATCCTGGGACGCTTACTATCCATCAGCAAGAGGAAATGGGAATGTGCATTTCTGGTGCTCCTAGGACACAGAGCACACTGGCCCAACTCAGCTACACGTGAACTTCTGTGTGCTGAGAAAACCCAGCTAGTTACAGGGGGAATGTTCTTCAGGACTACTTGACATTATCCACAATTCCTTCCTCCTCATTACCATAACCTTTTATGCTATTTCTTCTACTGAAGCCAGACTACATTCAGGTATCTCCGGATCTCAGATAGTCCCTTTAAGTTGCCCAACAAAGACAGACTCTCTGTTTCTGATATTTAACACCTGAAATCTGCACCGGGGAGATGGCTCAGGGGATAAAGTGCTTGCCACACAAGGACGAGGACTTGAGATGGCATTCCCCACCACACCCACGTAAGAGCCAGGTGTTGGGGTGTGTCTGTGATGGCAGCAGTGCAGCGGTGCAAAACCAGGCAGATAAGGGGGGGAGCCGTCTAGTCAGCCAGTGTAGTCAAGTAGGTGAGCTCCAGCTTCAGTGAAAGACCCTGCCTCAAAAAATAAGGAGAAGCTGGACATTTTCAGAAAGCCAAATACGAATTTTCCTCTCTCTGAAACATCCCAAGTCCCTTTGGATGCAGTATGGAAAGGAAATGCCCTGGGTTGGCATTCCCCATGCAATAGATTTCAGTTCTTCTCCAGTCTTCTTGTTTGTTATTCCTCCTCCTAGGGCCTCCTCCCCATGGTATGAAGTCAGGCCAGGGACGCTGTTGCTGTGTGGAACATAGGAGGATGTCCCTCTGTGCTGTATTTCCTAAGAAATAAACTATTTGTGTGCATTTACATTATATTTGAGATCATAGGCAGCTAGAGAGAGCGCAAAGGACCCAGGAGGAAGTGTGCAGAGCATCTGTAAACACCGTACGATTTTATGCACTGTAGATGTTGTTACCTAAGGTGGCATCTGGAAGCAATCTGCATGGACACCTGGGGACAACAAGGATAAGTGAAGAAACATGCCAATTAGAACTACTGAGGGAGGGAGCCTCTCTTGCCAGCTCCTCTCAGCTACCTCCTGGGGACGTCTTGGCAAAATACAGATAGACTCTCTCTCCCACATCCTTTCTGGATGTGCTGGGAGTCCTCAAAGCAGAATCCATTCCCTGCATTTCCAGATGAGACTCTGAGATTCAAAACGCATGAGAGTTTCCACTCCACAATGGCAAAGAGACAACTGGTATACCAGGAACTCGGAGAAACTGAGACAGCAGGCTAGATCTCGTGACCTCAGGAGGATGGAAGTCCCGACTCCCAAGAAGCCAGACTCTGATGGAATCATGGCATCCAGATGAAGAACAGGATCTGAACTGAGAAGTCAGGGCTGGATCAGAGCAGGGAGGGGGTGGATGGGAAAGGTGGGTGGGTGGGTGGGTTGGCGGATGAATGGGTGAGTGGGTGGGTGTACACGAATGGTGGATATCTGCAAGCAGCCATAGCCGTAGAACACAGAGAGAAAAGAAAAGGAGTAGGAGGCTTTGTGGTCCCTGAATTGGGACTCAGATACCTCCTGAAGGACAAAGAGTGGGTAGAAAACTCTCTAAGAGTAAGCTTATGGATAAAAATGCTTGATGTTTAATTAAGTTGCCTAAAAAACCACAGCCAGCAGGAAATGAAAAGAAAAAAAATGAGATGAGATTCTGCTTCCAATATTCTTTGGTCTAGAGAAAGACTCAGAGATGCCCACTCCTTCATGACCAGAGCCATCCTGTCGGATCTTGTGTGTATAGGTGTGGGGGTATGTACATGTTTGTTCTGAGGACAGACATGTGTGAGTAGTCATGCATGTATACACATACATGTGAATGCCAGAGGACATCCTCAGGTATCTTAGCTCAGACCCTTGTCACCTTGATGTTTTGTTTTAAGAAATACTTCAATTTATTGTGAGCGTGTGTATATGACTGTGACCCTGGAGTCCAGATCTGGGCATCAGATACACCCCTGGAGCTAGAGTTGCCCAATGTAGGTGCTGGGAATCAAACTCAGGTCCTTTGCAAAGGTGCACACTGTTAATGTTACACTGAACCATCACCTGTCTAGTCTTTCTACCTTGTTTTTTGGAGCAGGGTCTTTCACTGGACCAGCAAACCCCAGCTATCCTTCCGTCTCTGTCTTCTCAGTGCTGAGATGATTAATCCATGCCACCAAGTCTAGCTTTTTGTCACTGTTGTAACATGGGAACCGGGGATCAAACTCAGTCCCTCGTGCTTGTGTGGGTGAGCCTTTTACCACCAGAACCGTCTCCTTATCCTCTCCGAGTCTATCTTGAAACTCTGAGCAGAAGTGGGATTGGGAAACGTGACTACATTCTCACCCTCACAGTGCAGTGACCTCAGGCATGTTCCTATACCAAAAACATCTGCAGAGAAACAATATCCCAAACCTGGAAACAGCCAGGTGTGACTTCTAGCCTTCCAAGGTCATTTTAAGGACTGCCTGTCTCTGAGAATCACTTGAGGTTCCTACATAGTCATTCATCACTGGACGGGAGGTCCCCCCACAGTGCAGTTATAGATACTAGATTGACTGTCATGATGGCTTATGGCCCCAATGAGGGACAAATATCAGACAGGTCCCCAGTAGGCTGAAGACAGGAAACAGAGATTCAGGGTAAATCAATGTGCTTTTCACTTAAATGTTGAAGATAGCCAACTTCCTGTTTCCTTTGCTTCATCAAGACAACGACTTACTAGGCTTTGCTCCCATGGGAGAGAAACACTCAGAGAAACTTTCAACCCTCCCATAGACAAAGGTAGACTTTTGTGGTGGGAGCCAATCAGATTCCCGCTTTTTGTCTGGATTATTCAATAGCCTGTGATAGTCCAAACCAGTCAAGTCTGCAGGAGCAAGGGAACTAATTGACCACACCCCAAACATATAAAAGTTTTGTCTCTGCCAGACAAACTTAGCCACCATTTTTTAATCCCCAGCCACAGCGGAGAATGTCTTTGTGTCCTTTTCAGTATGTGTGCTTCCACTGGCGATAAAACTTGACTGAACCCAGAGACCTTCCTTTTTCTGCCTTCTTATTCTTTAAATTGGCAGAAGATTTCCTTAAACACTAGATGACATCAGCATGACAGCATCACTATGAGATGTTGAGGGCACGAACCTCTCAAGTGCTGCTGGGATACTTCACGGAGCTGCATATTAAATCTGCAGCTCACCCCTGGTCCTTCAGGTCTAGGCCACCATATTCTCAGTTCTCTCATTTAAGTGAGGCACTTAAAGGCACTAAAACATATATTTTTATAAAAGCATATTATTTTACTTTTTCATTATTGTCAGTACTTTAGTTCGAACAGTGTCTCACTAGGTCACCCACGGTGGCTTGGAGCTAGTAATCCCCTGTATTGAGCTTCGACGCTTTTGAAAATGTGACTCTGACTTACCAGTGGAGACCTGGATTGAGATCAGCAGAGGATAATCTCAGTGGCTGGGATAGCCACTGTCAGCCTCACTGGCCCCCACATGTCTATCCCCAGTCTTCAAGTCTGCTAGATTTGGAGGTAAGTGAAGCAGGTGGGTGCCTGGGTCACCAGTGTCTACCCTTTGCCTCCAACTGCCCGTCACGTCTTTTCTGTTTCTTCTGACTTCTCTCGGGTAGTAGTTGGGAGTAGAAAGTAACCCTAGAGTCCTGTCTTTATCTTACTAATTTGAACATGAACAAGATGGGAGTTAGAGGCTACTGCCCTCTAGCCTCTGACTTGGATACCCTCCCCACAAAAAGCACACGTAGGGGAAATTTCCTGCCATACTGGAGTCTCTCCAATGACCTGGAGGCTTAGGATTTTATTTTTGTCTGAACCAGACGGTAAAGTCTGTAGAATCAAGACCAGCGTTGAATGGACCCATCTGCCAAAAGCTCCTTCCACTCTACACAGTGAGAGGCCCAAGGCAGACTCATGAAGACAGAGAGAGGAGGACGGTGGTAGCTGGATGTGGGTGGCAGTGGTGGGGAGGAGATGAGGGGTACAGATGCCCCTCTCAGTTATGTGAGGGGACTTAGGTCTGAAAAGCACACATCACCTGGCCAACACTCAGCCACACTCTTGTATATGCAGGAATCTGCTGAGCACAAAGACCTCACGTCACAAAGATCAATACCAAACGGGGCTCATCCATTCAACTGAACGCGGCTTGGTGTTTGAAAGGAAAAACTCTGTTCTGTGTTGGAGTGAGGCTGGACACTGAGGATGGTGAACACAGTGAACAAAACTGGATACAAAAGACAAGCACTAGATCCCCTCATGCCCCGCCCCATGAGATCACTAATGAAGTCCAGTCCCTGCAGACAGGAAGCTATACTGATGGACTGGGGTGTAGCTCAGAGTAGTTGCCTAGCAAGCACCAAGCCCTGAGTTTGAGCTTCTGTTCTGTATGGACTGGGTACGCTGACACACATCTGGGATTACAGCACTCAGGGAGTGGAGGCAGGAGTTTCAGAAGTTCAAAGCCCTCATCAGCTACATAGTGAATTCCAGACCAGCCTGGGCTATAGACCCTGTTGGGGAAAAAGAGAAAATAGAAAAGAGAATTTGGAAGAAGAAGAGAGGAGAAGAGACAGGGGGCAAGGGATGGAGGGGACTGTCAGATGTCATGGTGGGGACTGGCTACAGGGAAGTCTGCCATCCATGGTTACTGGGATTTTCTGTTCTGCAAGGTGAAAACTCCTCCCCCAAACCAGACGTGGTTGTGGTTGCCCAGCACTGTGGATACACCTGAAGCCAATGTCACATACTTAGAAAAAGTCACAGAAATATGTTTTATGATTTGGGGAGCCATGACTAAGAATAAAACTTTAAAAAGAACATGTGTTCTGAGGAATCACTTCGTTCCATGCCAGAAGCATTCAGTTCCTGTTTGTTTGTCTCTGGCTGGTTTCCCTGGGTGGCTGTCCTGGCACATCCATGGCTCAGCTGCTCAGACCCTTCACCTTCCTCCTTTCCTCTGTGTGTTGCAAAGTCAGGCTCTCTCAGCTTGGTCTCCGGGTGGGGTCACTGTCTCCCTCCCTCCCTCAGCCCCTCCATTCACGCTGTTCTTCCATAGAGGCCTGGCCCTACAACTGCACATGAGTGTGGTACAAACAGAAAGAACATGGCAGTACTTATGAAGACAAATATCAAAGTGAAGAGGCACGGGAAAAGAAAAGAAAACCTTCTGAGATTCTGTGATCCAGTTTGTCTTTTATGATCGCAGAACATATCTCAAAGTTTAGCATCAAAAAGAGCTAAATATGCAGCCTCAGCTAGTAGCATACACCACCTGTCATTTCAAAAATTAATAGTGTCCGTGGGACGATGGGACACCGGGACTAGCGCATCTTGTCGTTGCCTGTTCCCTTTCAACTAGGTGCTTTCTGCAGAGGGCTCGCTGTTCAAAGGTTGCCAATTCAGTTTGTTCTGACTATGTGTTTGTCATTTCAAATACCAGCTATATGCCAATGACTCAAAAATTCAAATCCCCAGCCAAAATCCTGCCACAGAGCTCTGGACCCTCAGATCCTGCTGCCTACTCAGCAGCTCCTCTTGACGTCTGCTAGCTCCCCCAAAGCCGGCCACGTGAGTCTGCCCACCTTAACCGTGCCACCTGCATTCAGGGGAAGGCGCTGAGATCCCTGCCAGTTATATCCTGTTCGTTTCATCTCGGGGATCATCAAATGTCAAGGCCTCCTCCACCCACTCCTCTCCACAGTGGCTCAAGTCACTCACTGTGGTCCCTTCAAGTGATTAGGACCCTTCTCAGGGTCTCCAAGGTCACTTATTTTTATTTAGTATTTCTAATTGCAAACATGATCATGGCCTTGCCAGAAAGCTTTGTGGACTCCTGACTTCCATCATTAGGGTAAGGTGCCAAGGTGTCCGTCAACCTGGGCCCCAGCAGTCCGTCACCATGACCGTGTCAGCCCTCTTTGTAGTCTACCATTTTTCCCCAATGACACCAACCTCCTTCCTGCCTCAGATTTTTGTCAAATGTCCTTCCTTCGTCCAACATGACATTTCTCCCTCTTCAGTTTCCACAACCCACCTTCTTGCCCCTACAATTCAGCGCAGGGCTGGAGAGACAGCTGAAGCAGCGAAGCAAGCCCCTTGTCACGGAAGCATGAAGACCAAGTTAGACTCCTCGGACTCCCAGAAAAAGTCAGGAGTGAGGGTGCACACCTGCAATCCCAGTGCTGTGCGCTTCAGATAAACATGGAAGACTCGGTCTCAGAAATCAAAGTAGATGGCCCAGGAAGAACGGTACACCCCTCCAAAGGCTCACCTCAAATCAAGCCCCCGCACATAGGCATACACAAACACATGAACAACTTCACACGCCCCCCACACTCATGCACAAGTGAACATAAATATACACCACAACTCAATTGATGTAAGTGGAATTTGCCCAGAGAAAGGGTTTGTTTCCCTCAGGGCTCAGGCAGATTCCTCATAATCTCTCAAAGAAATTGTGCTTCTCCTTAGTCAACTAAAGTCAATTATTAATGCAGTGGGTTTGGGGTTTTTGTTGTTGTTTGCTTTTTGTGGGTTTTTTTTTAATAACTCTGTGCCTGTTTCTAACTCTAGAATAAATAGTCTGAAGAATAATGCCTGTTTCGCTTAACTCTGCATTCCTAGGACGTCCAAAGTGCTTGGCAATCGATGTTCATAACGTAGATTTGTTTTGTCGGTGAGTAAAAGCATGGATAGAACATGTTATGGGTGGTGCCAATTCCTCTAATAACAAAGACAAAATTTAATTTATTTGGCAGCTTCTGTGCTTGTTTAAAAACCATTCCAACCTAAATATTTTCTAGAAGAACCCAGAATTAGAAGAGCTGGAGTTTCTGTGCTTGCTAAGTATTATTTATTGGATGACACATCGGAAGCATCAGAGCAGTGTTGCATAATGAGCCCAGGTTTGAATCCACTCAGATGATCCCCCAAGTTCATGGGCACAAAGAAAGCCAGCAAAACCCTGCCACGCCTGAGTTCCTCCACACTGCGGGCTGACTGAGCTCCTTCGCTCCTGAGCTAGGTTAGTGAACGTGGCTGCTTTACTAGGACAACAGGCTTAGTAGAGAGTGGCCACAGCTGTCTCCACACACTCAAAAGAAGTGGGCATGAGAACCGGCGTGCTGACAGCGGAGAGGTTAAGAGTACATACTGCTCTTGCAGAGGACCTGAGTTCAGTTCTCAGCGCCTACACTGGGTGGCTCACAACTGCCTGTAATACCAGCTCCAGGGGGATCCGACACCTTCTTCCGGCCTCCACAGGTATCTGTACTCAACTGCATATAACTACACATAAATATAACTTGCAAAAATAATACGAGATTTCTGAAATACTTCAAAGCCTGACAGCCTTCACGATAGAGGAACTGGTTGTCAGGCCCTGCGCCTGCAGTAGAGATGGTCTCTGCTCTCAGCACACGGGCACTCAGATGCTGGTCCAGACTCTCAGGATCTGTGGGAAATGCGGAAGTCAGCCCCCTGCTCAGCCTTCCATTAAGGAGGGTTATTATAATTTCCTGTCCATCAAATGAGACAGCAGGGAACATCCCATTTATAATCACACACCATAATCCCAACATGTTGCTATTATCTTCATCTGCCCCATATCTCTAAGTCTGTCCTACAAAGAGAATCAGAGACTGTCAATCCTGGATGTCTGTCACCATGGTTACGGATATATATCCATGACAGTTAAACCTCGGAACAAAGTCCCTTTCAGAACTTGACCTACTGTGAGAACCAAGCTGAACCATACCCACCAGGCTCGGAAAATACGTTTGTGAAGCTGGCTATAACACATCCGTCCTTACAAGCTTCCAGAAGTCCCCCTTTCTCTGTGGTCCTGAAAACTTGGTGAGACCTTTGACTGAGTTTTGATCAACAAAATACAAAGAAGTGACATGAGTTGCCTCCCCATTGGCCTTTAAACCATCTGTCTTGGGGCTGGGGCCATGGCTCAGTGGTTCAGACACTTGATGCTCTTGCAGAGGACCCAGATTAGAATCCCATCATCCCCGTCATGTTTCGTAAGCATTTGTAACCCCAGATAGAGGAAATCTGATGCCCTCTTCTGGCTTCTGTGAGCACCAGGCATGTACGTGGTAAACAGACATGCATCCAAGCAAAACACTCATATGTATAAAGCAAAATAAATGTTAAACAAAATTTTAAAACCTCTGTCTTTTCATCACCCGCCCTTACCACTCATGTCAACCTTGAATGATATGTAGTCTAGGAGCCTGAGACCAGGCCCCAGCTGGGGACTTCCTCTCAGGAGAGCCTTCCACTAAATACTCACGGGAAGAAGCCCACATGCCCAAGAGATGAGCAGCTGGTGGGTAAAGGAGCTAATATTGTGGGGTTTGTTCTCCCAACACAGCCAGTCCCATACTGACAAGGGACACTAACATACATGTAATAAAAGAAAAAGCCCAATGGGCAATCTGGATTGGCAGCGTGACAGAATCTAGAGTCCCCACAAAAACAAGTCACTGGGAAGTCTGGGAGGAGTTTCTATACTGGGTTAAATGAGGAAACAAAAAACCTTCCTGAATATGGGCAACACCTTACCAAGGGCTGGGGTCCTGAACTGAATACAAAGGAGAAGGGGAGCTGAGCACCAGCCTCCATCTCTCTCTGCTTCCTGATTGTGGATGCCACGTGACCAGCTGCCTCATGCTCCTGCCACCATGCCTTCCTGCCATGATGGACTGTGTACCCTCAAACTGTGAGCCACAACGAACCCTTCCTGTAGTTGCATTTGCTGGGTACTTTGTCACATCAACGAGAGAAGCAAATGATTTTGGCTGGATTGATGGCCCTTTGGTTAATAGCGCTTACTGATCTTGCAGAGAACCCAAATTCAGTTCCCAGCATCCACATGGGGAGACACAATCATCTGTAACTCTAGCTACAGGGGAATCCGCTGCCCTCTTCTGGCCTCTGAATGCAACTGTATTCACATGGACTCCACACCCACAGACAATTAAAGATAACAAAAATAAACCTTAAAAAGAAAAGAAAAGCAACTGACAAAACAAATAAGAAAATAGGTATGGTCCCAAACAGTCATATTACACATTAAAATATCCAGAACAATGTTTACAAAAATTTTAATAATTGCATCTTACTAATGAACTACAATCAGATTTTATTTTGTTCACTTTTTGCATTTCAAAATGATTGTCTCTTATGCTATCAGTAGCTTTTATAAATGGATCACAGTTAATGTGTTAATAAAAGTTAAATATCGTTAAAAAAACACATCAAAGATATCTTCTTCCCTGCTCCTATATCCCTCCTTCCTCCATCTCCACCCTCCCACTCCCCCAAGCTCTCTCCAGTCTTTCCTTTCTCCCTTCTTCTTTTTTTAAATTTATTTTTCCATTCAAATATTTACACTTCCTTCCCTCCTCCCAATCCCCTCCTGCTCCCCACTCCCCCTTCTCCATCCTCCTCCCTGCTTGAGAGAGGGCATAGAACCCTACCCTGTGGGAAGTCCAAGGCCCTCCCCACTACATCCAGGCCTAGGGAGCTGTGTATCCATATAGACTAGGATGCCAAAAAGCCAGAACATACCATAAAAACAAGTCCCAGTGCCTTTTTTCAATGAAGATATCTACATTAAGGGAGCCATTTCAGAGTTGGCAAGAGACTTTTCTCTAGAGGGGATCCCAGGTGTCCATGGGAATGTCCCCAGCTAGGTCCTTGGGCAGCAGAGGAGAGGGTGCCTGAACTGGCCTTGCCCCACTATCACACTGATGATTTTCTCGAATATCACCATAGACTCTTCGACCGGCGACAGATGGAGATAGAGACAGAGACCAACATCAGAGCAACGGACTGAGCTCCCAAGGTCCAGTTGAAGAGTAAAAGGAGGGAGAAGATGAGCAAGGAAGTCTGGACCGCAAATGATCGGTCCACCTACTGAGGCAGTGTGCCTGTTCTAATGGGAGTTCACCAAATCCAGCTGAATGGGACTGAATGAGCATGCGATCAAACAGGACTCTCTGAATGGGGCTGAAAACGGGGGCCAACTAAAAAGCCATTGATAAAGGCACTGGGACTTGTTTTTATGACATGTTCTGGCTGTTTGGGACCCTAGTCTATTTGGATGCAAAGCTTCCTAGGCCTGGATGTAGGGGGAAGGGCCTTGGACTTCCCACAGGGCAGGGTTCCCTGCCCTCTCTTAGGGGGGGGGGGGGGGGAGGAGGCGAGGAAGTGTAAATTTTTGAATGGAAAATAAATAAAGAAATATTTATTTGCCATAAAAAAACACATCAAAGGAAACAGAGTCAAATTTACTCCAGGGTTAACGTTGAGCCCATCAGTTATGATGCCAGCACACATCGAGAGAGCCTGCCATGCACACGCTGTAAAGAAGAGTCTGGTGAGAAGGTGAGCACACTGTCACCAGCCCCTGTACGTAAGTGGATCTGGCACATCTAGCACAGTACCTGTGCAGTGAAGGCTCCAGGAACCACTATTTACTGTAAACCCGTGTGCCTTCTCCTTTAATCTGCTAGGAAATAAATGCCTTTGGAAGCACCAAGAGAATGATTAAGGAAATGATTAATGATTAAAGATGAAAGATTTGGCTATGCTCTCTCTATTTGTATTCTCTCTCTCTCTCTCTCTGTGTGTGTGTGTGTGTGTGTGTGTGTGTGTGTGTGTGTTGTCTTCATTCTGCTGCAACACTGAGAAGGAAAAATAGAGTTTCCATTAGTCATGGGACAGGGCCCAGGAGACAAGACCCTACTCAGGTTCTTCCTCAGCCTCAGGCACTGACAAACGTGTTGATTTCAGCTCCATGCCTTGGCTACTACCAACAACTTCCAGTTCAGATTCTGGGCTGAGCCTCTGGGCTGTAACCTGCAGGAACAAGGGGAAAGATGCCTTCTTCCACCAGGCATAGCACCATAGTGGATCTGAGGGTTTCCTGGCTGCTCAAAAGAGCTAGTGACATCCTGGAACTAGATAGGAATTGCTGCCCCTTAGAGTATTCTGTCTCTTTGGAGCTGGCAATGCCATCCCTCCCATTCTCCCTGCTGAACTGTCCCCATGTGCCTATGCTCCACAAGCTTCTCTAGACACAACCCACAGAAGTGAGCAGCTCTGGACTTCCTCAGAAATCAAAGCCACTCCCAATTCTGCCTTTGTGGTTCATCTTTCCTCCTTTCCTGGCCTCTGTGTCCCTTTCCTCCTATGCTCACCCTTAGCTCTGGAAACCGAACACTTCTCTCTCCACAACAGAGACACCAGGTCTACATTTTTCTCTCGTACTCTACTTCAGTAGAGACTGACCCCACCCCACGCCCAGGCTGAGTCCCAACCATCCATTTCCATCCTTTGCTTCCTTTTGTAAATTCTAGCCTGTATGCGGCCACTACATTACAACCAGTGGACCTACAGGACCCAGGCACAGAGTCACAGTCCTGTTCTCCTGACAGCACAGAAGCAAATGGAGCCTCCCACAGTGAATACAGTGCCATGATATTCAAACGCTGGATTAAAAGAATGCTCCCTACATCTCAGACCTGGGGTCACTACAGCAGATTTTCCATCAAAAGGAAGTACCTGCCCAGGATGGCCTTGATCTCCCTGCCCTACCTCTGAAGTGCTGGGATTACAATAACAGCTGGCAGGACTGAAGGTGTGTGTGTGGGGGGGGGGAAGGAAGTGCATACATGTGTGGAGGCCAGAACTCAATTTCAGATGCCATCCATACTGTTTTCAGAGACAACACCTTTCACTGCCCTGCAGCTAGACAAGTAGGCTAGGCAGATGAGCCTGTGAGCAGCCCACAGCCCCTCACTGGGGGATTCTAAGCAAAGATTCTACTGCTGGACCACATAACCAAACCATAAAAAAAAAAAAAACCTAAGACATGATTTTGCTATGTATTCACTCAGGGTGACCTTGAACTCTCTACATAACCCAGGCTGACTTTGAACTGTGATCCTTCTGTTTCTGGCTTCTGGGGCTGAGATTATAGGTATATGCCACCAAAGTTGATCTATTGGTCTTTAAAAAAAATGTATCTTATGTCAACTTCTAAAATTTGAGAATATTTTTTGTCTGATTTTTTTTCTGAAATATAAACTCAGCAACATTGATGGTGGGAATTGGAATGTCAAAAGTTGATTTTGACCTTCAATATAAGCCCCTTTGCCTGAACTCCATCACACAAGTTTTCTTTACATATGCGTGGCCTGTTCTACTGACCTGAGTGGACAATGCTTTATTCCAACCCAAGCTCTGCAAAGTCCTTTTTGCCACAGGATTTTAGGTTTTGAGACCTATGCCCGTCTGGAACATTCTTCTGGGTAAAACATTTGAGAAAACTTTACAAATGCATAAAATACTTAAACTCCCCTGCATTTGTGCTATGAACTGTGGTAATTTCATTGTGTCATCCTTCCGTTTTGCTTTCCTTTGACTCAGAAGAATTAGAAGTTCACGGTGCATCTAACACAACCTGCCTTGTTTCCCACGAGCCCAGAAAGGCATGAGATGAAATTACCATGGCCCAGCGTGCCACCTCTCCCCCTGGAAGTCTACCCAAATCCAAACAATGGCACCACTGTAGGGTCAAGAAAGGTTGCAAAGCAAAATTACTTTAACACAACAGGAAAAGAATTTAAACAGAGCTGAGCAAAATTGCAGACTTCTCTCCCCTAGCTCTCTCATGTTATACACAGACAGGCTACAGAGAGTTTTGCAACAGCCAGGCTCAAAGAAATCAATATTGTCTGAGCAGTAGGAAAGAAGTCAGTGTGTGTGTGTGTGTGTGTGTGTGTGTGTGCGCGCGCGTGCGCGCGCACGTGCAGTGTTGCAATGAGGGCCGCTTGTTGGTTTCCCGGCTGCTCAGCCCCCCCAAAATAATCACACAGAAACTGTACTAATTAAATCACTGCTTGGCCCATTAGCTCTAGCTTCTTCTTGGCTAACTCTTATATTAATTTGACCCATTTCTATTAATCTGTATATTACCACATGGCTGTGGCTTACCGGGTAAAGTTCCCAGCATCTATCTCCTTCGGCTCCATGGCTTCTCTCCAACTCTACCCTCTTTCTCCCAACATACAACCTGGTTTTTCCCGCCTAGTTCTATTCTGCCCTTGCTACAGGCTCAAAGCAGTTCTTTATTCATTAACCAATAAAAGCAACACATAGACAGAAGGACCTGCCACACCACATGTAGTATGTGTGTATATGTACATGAATGTATGTGCCCGTTTGTGCATGTATGCATAGATGTGCACACATGTGTATATGTGTGCACATGTGGTGTGTGTATGTACATGAATGTGTGTGCCGTGTGTGTGCATGTATGCATAGATGTGCACACATGTGTGTATGTGTGTGCGCGTGGCATGTGTATGTACATGAATGTATGTGCCGTGTGTGCATGTATGCATAGATGTGCACACATGTGTATGTGTGTGCACACGTAGTGTGTGTGTGCATGAATGTATGTGCTGTGTGTGTGCATGTATGCATAGATGTGCACACATGTGTGTATGTATACACATATCTGTGTCTGTGTGTGTATATATATATGTATGTAGCTACATGTGTGCATATGTTCATGTGTGTGTAAGTGTATGTGTGTAATCATGCATGTGGAGGCCAGAGTCCAGATATCATTCCTCCGGCATTATCTGTCTTGGTTTTTGAGACAGTCTCTTATTGGCCTGGGACTCACCAGCAGGCAAGCCTGTTGGTCAGTGATCCCCAGGGAACTGCCTACATCCACTTCCTCAGTGCTGGGATTGCAACTGCATGTCACCACCCCCAGCTTCTTGACATGGTTGTGAAGCTGAAACTGGAGTCCTCACGTTTGCAAGGCATGTACTCTAGGTGGGAGTGATCAACCCAGGCCTGTTCTTGACTTTTTTTTCTTTCTAAGAATCCCCAAACCATTTTCCAAATCAGCTTCACATGTTTCCAATTTCTCCACCATGTCAGCATCTGTGATGATGTTCCGTGTTGTGTGTGTGTGTGTGGCCATCCTAGCAAAGAATGACTTTAGGTAAGCCATTAATGGCCTACGAAAGGACAGAACAAAGCGGGCGTCAACAAAGATCACTGCCGTCACAGGGACAGAACCTGGTGTCAGCTCCTAGCTATGACCTCCCTAGACTAAGCTGGAGAATGCAGCTACATTCAGCCCAGCTACAGACAAATGGGGCTGTCCCTTGTTCTTAGCCCAGGGCAACCTTATACCCACAAGGCAATGCAGATCTATTGAGGGTTTTTTCTCATGCCAGGGCTCAAGTGGCTTTCCTTTCTGCTTGGCAGCCTGTTTCTACCATTCCCAGGTAAGGAGAAAAATCATATTTGTTTCCAATTATCCTTGAGAAGCTCTCACACACCTTGCGTACAACACGTGTGGAGCACGGGGCCGCCTGCATAGTGGCGGCTAAGGGGAGAAAAAGCCTACAGACTCAGCTGGAAAAGAAGAGCCTGGTGTTGCGTAAGAACAACACAAGGAGGACTGAGGCAGTGACACTCACAGGCCAGGTATCCATGCAACAGACATTCCTGGAGACTTCTGAGTGCCTGAAATGGAAGGCTCTCTTCCAAGATGGTTTTATTCAGGCCAATGACAACTCTTTTGTCTTATAGGATGAGATGATGAGGTCTTGCAGGGAAACATTTTTGAGTTAGTCGTTCTTGGGAATCATTAAAAACGGGTGCTGACCATACCCACTGGAGGAGGTTATGCCAGTCAACCAGTAAGGCCTTTGAATCCCTGCAGGCTTTAACCTGGTAGTACCCACTTACCTGGAAAGACTCACACATTGCAAGCTCATATTACAAAGCTGCTAGGGGTAGGAAGAAGGTTCTCATTTCAGCTCCATTTGGGTGTACATATGTGTCATGCATGTGTCTGCATATGCATGTATATATGTGTGTGGTTGCATATGTGCTGCGCAATCGCACATGTGCACATGTTCACAGATGTGTGGATGCATGTGTGTGACCATGCATATAACATTTATGCTGGAATATTTGTCTTAAGGTTCCTATTGCTGTGAAGATAGATCATGACCATGGCAATTCTTACAAAAGACAACATTTAACTGTGGTGGCTCACTTACAGTTCAGAAGTTCCATTTTCTTCATGGTGAGACATGATAACATGCAAGCAGACATAGTGCTGGACAAGGAGCGGAGAGTTCTACATCTTGCAGGCAACAGGAAGTGGTTTAAGACACTGGGCAGTATCTTGAGCATATATGAGACCTCAAAATCTGCCTTCATAACAACATACTTCCTCTAACAAGACCAAACCTACTCCAAGAAGGCCACACCTCCTAATAGTGCCACTCCCCTTAGAGGCCATTTGCTTTCAAGCAACCACGTGAAGCCCTTGGCTTGGGTTCAGTAAAGTACCACTGGCTTTTTATTATATTCCACAGCATTGAGGCCCCAAGGGGCACATTCATTCCTGCCTCACATCTATCTTTAGCTCTTTCCAGAGCTCTATGGGCAGAAGCTGGTGCAGGTGCAGCCATGTTAAGGTGTGCAATGCTCTCTCCCAAACACACACACACACACACACATACACAACCACTATACTTCAGTGCATTGATCTTGTGATGGACTGCTCATCTCTGCTAGGCATTTTAAGTTCCCAGACAAACAGGGTATTGATTGTTCCTACGAGGCAGTACCAGACATGAGTTCAAATCCTAGCTCTGGCTTTTTACCATCTGGGTGGTTTTGATCACTGTACAGTGTGTGGTATGATCCGCAGACAGCATAGACTAGTACAGAAATGTATCAATTCCCCACCAATGATCTACGTGCAAAACCAGGCCACAAAAGGATACTCCGGAACAGCCTTCCATTCAGGCATGCCACTAAATCAATAAAGTCCTTAACACCCGGGGCTCTCTAAAACAATAAAGGAAGACAAAATCTACCTTGCACAACCAAAGTCACAAGATGCTGCCACAAGCTAAGAGAAGTTTCCACAAAGTCTTGAGTATAGGTTATCTGATGGTTAATAGTGGGGTATGCCAAACACACACACACACACACACACACACACACACACACACACACCACATACACACCATTGTTATAAAAGTTACTGCATTATTTGGCTCACTTTATTTATTCATTCATTTGTTCATGCATTTATTTTGGCATGTGCAGGCAGGTGTGTGTACGTAGGTAGGTAGGTGTGCGCATGCCTGTGGAGACCAGAAGTCAGTGTCAGATGCCTTCCTTGATTGCTCCCCTCATCTCCTGAGACAGAGTCTCTTGCGGAACCTGGAGCTCACTGATTCTTCTACACTGGCTACTCAGCAAACCCCAGGGATGCGCCTGTCTCCACTTACCAGTGCTGGGGTTCCAGCTCACAGCCACACGGGGCCACATACAGAGGTGCTGAAGACAGCCCTCCATTACTCATGCTTGTTCCATAATCCCTCTACCAGACAAAATCCTATCCCCAGTTTATATCCTCAGTTTACCAGGTAGGGAAACTAAGGGACACAAATCACAGAAAAACCTGCCTGTGATCTATGACAACACATTATAACACATTGCTATTACACACTACATACACACACACACACACACACACACACACACACACACACACACAAAGGCCCAGCTGCATCTCTGGGTACAGTTTTCCCAAGCCATGCTCTTTCTGACACAACCAGGACACGGAATGGCATAGACTTTTTTTTCTCAGTGAAGTCTACAGTCATTTCTGTGTGAGATGCTATCATCTATCTTGGCCTCTTTTGGGGGTGCACAGTGCACAGTACAAGCCTAACAGAAACAGTTAAGTCATTTTCTACCCAAAGCATTTACATCTGTTACATATGCATGAGAAATTCAGTTCATATCATTTGAGACTTTCACAGAAATAAAAAAGCACAACTTCTTGAGAAAACAACTTGTATTTGTTCTTAATTGAATGAAATGGATTCCATATTTGATAAGGAATTTGGTATTTTTATTTGGGGAATTCTAGGGCTGGGGTGTAGCTCAGTAGAGTGCTTGCCTAGCACACACAAAGCCCTGGGTTCAATTCTCAGCACCACATAAACTAGACACGGTGGGCATGCCTATAATCCCAACACTGGGGAGGTAGGGGCAGGAGGATCAGAAGTTTACCCTTGACTACATAGCAAATCTATGGCCAGATCACCACATGAGACCCCTACTCAAATAATAATACTAATTTGCAAAAATCAGCGATGGTATAGGAGGCAACTGAGTTATTTTGAAGAAAGTCATTACACCCTTGGATCTCAGCCATCCAGATCCTGATGCTGTCTAGGGTAACTTCCTACCCTGGGCACAATCGTGTGAGTTTCCCATGAACCACCAGTCTCAGGCTCTCTGCAGACACCTCTAGAAACACAACTGTCTAGCCAATTGTACATGTGAGCCCATGAGTTAGTGTCTGCCAACTGTCTCCATTTCTCCTGATAACTGACTCTCCACCTCTCTAAAAAGCAAGGCAGGAAGTGGTGGGATGCAGTCAGTCTGAAAAGCGACATTGAAAGCAGCTGAGGGCAGGAGGGCCAGCTGCTCCTCTAGCTTTCCCAAGGCTGACTGAGCCCAGGTCCTGGGATCCTGAGAGGCGGAAGCTGGGTGCATTTGAGCAGGGCCTCCTGTAGACACCTCTGTTTGCCATTCCCCTTTCTCAGGGTCTTCAGGGAGTTGAGAAGTTGCAGGCACTGACGGGGGCACAAGATTCATTGCTGCTGCACTGGGGGAAAGGAAGCCAGGGCAAACAGAACCCTTTTCATCCCTGTGTGGCAGAGCGGCTCAGAGAAGAAGTCAGGGGTTTGTTAGAGGCAGCCTGAGGGAACACAGGCCACTTCTCTGGGCGGCAGCCACGTCTGGTTGCCCACGCATCCTGGATACAAATGGCCTTAGGGGAACACAAGCCAATTCCCGGGGGAAATCTGTCCTCATGAAATAGCCTAATGAGAAAGGCACAGCCATCCCTTCATCTGATATCCAGAGCCAGGGGCACAGTGAGCAGGTGACAGGGTGTGGTAGAGAGAGAGAGAGAGAGAGAGAGAGAGAGAGAGAGAGAGAGAGAGAGAGAGAGAGAGAGAGAGAGAGAGAGAGAGAGAGAGAGAGAGAGAGAGAGAGAGAGAGAGAGAGAGAGACCATGACTGGTGAGCAGACTAGACAACTCAGGGAGATGTGTTTTGTGAAGGGGGGGCTTTGTGGAGCTGAAGGTCAGGGTGCGGGGCTGGTCACAGGGGAGCCAGGGACTTCTCCATGGGAGGACACACTGATTTTCCAGAAGGAGCTGGGTTAGGGAGGAGAGAGAGAAGGTGCTAGGTCCAGCAAGAGCCAGTGCAGTGCAAAGGCTCTGAGGTAGGAGTTAAGTGTGAGCTCTTCCCAGAACAGAAGGGAAGCTCATGTGGCAAGAGATATGTGGCAAGCATCCTAAAGATGGGCAGGGAGGATTATCTGGACCAGGGACGTCCTAGAACAAACTTAGTCTGTGGGTGTCAGGATGGTTCGTAATCTTAGTGCACCGCCATGGAAATCAACATGGAGGGCTCTCCAAACCCTAACAACAGAGGTCTACCATATGACCCAGCCTTACCGCTTCTGAGCACTTATCAGGCAGACACTCCCATATGTTTACTGCCGTGCTGCTCACAAGGGCTGAGTTAAAGAAGCACAGGTGTCTATCAATAGAGGCATGCAAAAGGAAAAGGTGGTATAGCAACACAATGGGATTTCGTTCAGCCACGAAGAACAAGACCGTGTCATTTACTGGGAAACGGAAGCACCTGGAGATGATCATATTTCACACATCAAGGCAGAGTCTAGATATGATGCCAAAGCATATGTGTACACATGAAATGCAGTAGGAGTCGGGCTGTCCAGGGAGGATGGAGGGAGTCAACAAGGAAGGATGGGGGTGATATGGTAAGGTGGAGGATATGAGGGGTACATGCTTAGAGGACATTACCTACGTGCATGAAAATTCCCTCACCAGTACCCAATACAACACACACACACACACACACACACACACACACACACCAATAAAATGTAACTCTGCACTGTGGTAGAGAATATTGGATAGAACACAGAGTGGAATTTGTTCAAATCACAGCCACACAACTTCCCAGCCTGGGTGACTTGGTCTAGCTCTTAATGTCTCCATTTCCTTCTCAGCCTGTCATGGAGTCGGCAAGGAACACAGCATACAGCACAGTGGGTCACTGTGGTTGCTAAATGGAAGATGTCTAGGGACTGGGGAGGGGCTGGCTGCACACCTACTAATGAGGCTGGTGATGCTGGGGTGACGGACAACCAGAAGGACATTAACTGAGTGTCCTGGGGGAGTGACAGTTTATTTCTGGCCACATAGAACATCTTACACCATGCCCATCATGGGATATGCTTTCTGCCTCTTTAGGGATTGGAGCCATCCTCTTTGGTTCTTGGGTTTTAAAATGACTTGTGCACAAGAGACAGAGACACAGAGAAAGATAGAGACAGAGAGGGAAGGGGGCAGTGCCCGCAGAGGCCAGAGGATGGCGTCAGATCTCCTGGCACTGGCATTACAGGGTGGTTATGAGCTGCTATGCCAGTGCTAGGAATTGGGTCCTCTGCAAGAGCAGCCAGTGCTCATAACTGCTGAGCCATCTCTCTAGCTTGGCCTTTTGTTCCCCTTTGCCTGATGGGTTCACCTTGTAGCTCACAAAGTGGACCTGCCAGGGGTGCAGCCTCGATAGCATCTACTGTCTGGGCTTATACTGTATACTCTCCTGAGAGATGGCCACAATGCCACCAAATCAGGAGTCACTCTAACGAGGGTTCCATTGGAGTTGAGAGGCAAGGATCCCACTGCCTCTGGCTGGCTGCTGGGGAGGTGAGGATCCCAGGGATTAGGGACCCAGGGACTGGTGGCCATAAGAAGGAATGAGGCCTTACCCTGGGAAGACACCAAATGCATGGCTTCGATTCTTGCATGGTGACTATCAGACAGACAGGAGACACCAGGGCAAAGGATGTGCTAAGACGTGACATGAACAGCAGCAAAAACCTCATACGTGAGGCAGTATTGGCAGAAGCCAGTCAAGAAGGTGTGAAATGAGATGTGGTGTTTACTAACACATCTGTCAGCTGAGCCTCCAGAGTCGGTGTGCGAGGATCCCAACCAGTTAACTACATTACGAAAGCCCCTGTGTCACAGAACCGCAAGGACACTGCAAATAAACAAATAGCAAGGGAATAAGATGAGAGTGGGTACCATGGCTAATTTTGACTGTCAACTTGGCAGGATTTGAAATCACCATGGAGACACACCTCAAGGCTGACTCTATGAGGATGCTTCAGGAGAGGTTTAACTGGGGAAAGGAGAGCCATCCTGAATGTGGGCAATATCATCCCATGAGCTGGGGGCCCAGTCTGTATTAACAGGAGAAAGTAAGACTGAGCATGTGGGCACACATGCTTTGATCCCATGACTGGGTAGGTCAAGGCAGGTGGAGCTCTCTGAGTTTGAGAACAGCCTGGTCTACATAGGGAGTTCCAGGGATGCCAGGGCTACATGGTGAGACCCTGTCTTAAAATAAATAGGTGATAGATAGGTAGATGGAGAGAGAGAGAGAGAGAGAGAGAGAGAGAGAGAGAGAGAGAGAGAGAGAGAGAGAGAGAGAGAGAGAGAGAGAGAATAAGCCAAGTGCTCATCTCTCTGTTGCTGACTACAGATGCAGTGAGACCAGCTGCCTCATGGTCCTGCTGCCATCCTTCCCCACCATCATGGACTGCACCTTCAACTGTGAGCCAGAAGAACCCTTCCTTCCTTCCTTCCTTCCTTCCTTCCTTCCTTCCTTCCTTCCTTCCTTCCTTCCTTAAGTTGCCTTTGTCAGTATTTTATTCCAGCAACAACAACAGTAACTAATCATGCTGGATTCAGGAGGTACCGGGTACATGACAAATACTCTGACAGGAGCCACAGACTGGGCATGTAGCAAGCTGTCTCCACATCTTTGTCTGTCTATGTGATTGGTTGTTTTGAGACAGAATCTCACGTAGCTCAGGTTGAGCCCTCCCTCACTATATAGCCAAGGCTGATTTTGAATTCCACAGTCTCCTGCCTCATAAAGGGAGAAACAATAATTTTCATAAACCCTTTGCTTAAGTTGCACAACAGTAATCTAAAGCAGACAGATCTGTGTTCTTTGGCTGCTTTGGGGGTAAGGGTGGCTGCGGGGATTTCAGAGCTGACATGTTTCTGCATCTCTTAGCATTTCTGTGACAGAAGCGGAGGCCAATTAACAAAGGGATAGGAAGAAACCCGTGTCTGCAGAGAGTCGACAGCAGATCGGCACCAGCAGAAAGCAGGGGACTCTGCCACCTCTGAGCCACATGGAGGGACAAGCCACACCACCTACTCTGCCCCAGCCCACACCTGGGCCATGAACCCAAAGGGCTCCACAAGGCAGTGAGACCATCATCATCTGCTTTGGGCTACAAAGATGGCTTAGCTAGTAAAGTGTTTGCCACACAAACAAGAAGACTTGAGTTTAGTCCCCAGAAGTCATGCAAAAGCTGGGCATGGTGGAACACATCTATAATCCCAGAACTGAGATTCTGGCAGAGACAGGCAGGTGTCCGGGGCTTGCGGAGGAGCCATCTAGCCTAGTTCACAAGCTCCAGACCAATGAAAGACCTCATACAAAGTAGATCATGGTAGATCATGTGAGGAACAACATCCCGAAATGACCTCTTGTCTCCACACATGTGCACACACATATGTGCATGCGCGAATGTACATATGCATACCAATTAAATGCATGTATAAATAAGCAAACAAATAAATATGTTTTCTATCTGCCCTCTGTCGACAACACATTTCTTCATAGGGCATTATGCCCAAGTCAAACAGTATTGAGCACTGTGAAAATCATTTTGATTGATACTAACATAAATTTATTATAAGCACTCATTCAGATGCACATGTTACTTTAAATAAGCTAAGATCCTGGGGGATAGGGAGACTTTGTTTCCTAATGGATAGCCCGTAGGTCCTTCCCTGCTGGCCACGCTACCTAGAGCAAAAGCCATCCATCAAACAGCCAAATGAACTTCCCTGGTATGGGGAGCAGCCATCTGAACACAGCGCAGCCATCTTGAGGAAGCTACACCCAGGTGCAGCTGCTTACTGTCCAAGGGCTGTGACAAAAGAGAGTTCACCTGCTGCAGCCTGCAGCTGTCTGCTGCTGCCATGTGCTGAGATGGACAGAAGCCCAGGCTTACAAAGGCTGCCAAGAACCTGGTCTCGAAGTGCATATCCTGGGCCTCTTGGAATCCCTAGCAAGACAGAGCAGGACGGCAGCCAGCTGTGAGGGATGCCTCTGTGTATCTATAGTGAACTGCATGCTGGGAAATCAGTCCAGGAAGATGACTGTGGCAATTGTACAGTGATGGCCCTACGGTAGAGTTTCTGCCTTATTGTGGTATTAGTAAGCAAAGAAAATGCCAACCTATAAACACAGCAGCGACCCACACACAAATGTTCTATCTTCGACTTGCCTACCGTCTATCTGCAAATACTTCCTTATCCACTGTCAGGCATTTTCCCCCCTACCCAGCCCTGCCTGCCTGTGCATCCACTAGGCACTTTGTAACCTGGGCCATCTTGCTCCTCCTCTTCCTTGTCTAGACACCAAGACCCACCACCTAAAGAGCTTGAGCTGTTTTGTGGTTTGAAGGGAATGGGGTCAACACTTGAACACTCTCCGGGAGGGGAGGCAAAGCGCCAAGGGGAAGAAGTAGAGGAAGAAGTCCCACTGCTGTGCTGTGTGTCTTGGGCCCATCTAAAGAGTCAGTGGCATTTAATATTCATCAATCTGACTTTGGGAGGTCAGTTCAGTGCTCCGATGTGAGTCTCTGCCTCTGTTTCCATCAATTGCTGGATGACGGTTCTATGGTGACATTTAAGATATTAATCAGTCTGACTACAAGGCAAGGCCAGTCCAGGCCCCCTCTCCTCTATTGTTTAGGGTCTTAGCTGGGGTTCTCCTTGTGGATTCCTGGGAATTTCTCTAGTGCCTGGTTTCTTGCTAGCACCATAACGGCTCCCTTAATCAAAATACCTCTTTCCTTGCTCTCATCTTTGTCCTTCCTCCATCTTGACTACCATTCCCTCAAGTTCTCCTCCCTCTTCTTCCCTCCCTTTTCCCTTCCTTCTTCCCTTCTCCCCCTACCCTCATGCTCCCAATTTTGTCAGGCAATCTTGTCTATTTCTCCTTTCCAGGTGGATCTATGCATGTTTATCTAAGGGTTCACCTTTTTACTTGGCTTCTCTAGGATAATCCCCAGAGCCATGTGCCTTACCCTCTCTGAGGAGTAGACAGGGGGTGGGGTGGAAGGCAAGGTGGAAGGAATGGGAAAGGGGGAGAGAGTGGGAACTGGGATTGGTCTGTAATGAGAAAAGATAGTTTGTTTTCTTTCTTTAAAAAAATAAAATTAATTAATTTTTTAAAAAAGGGTCGCGGTTCCAGAACTAGGATTGCTCACCACAGGGAAGTAGAAAGCTTGCTGGCTTAACACTCTATGGGGGAGATTCCCAGGGTGAAAAATGATAAGTCAACTACTTGAGCAGTCTTCCAGAAGCCTGCTAGGAGAAGCTCGGCCTTCCAATGGTATTAGTCTAGGTTTAGGGGATTTTAAAAATAATATATATAATATATAATAATGTATATAATATATAATGTATATATATACATATATATTATTTTTAATTATGTGTGAGTTTGGGGTGGTATGGCCACATGAGTATAGTGCCTGATGAGGCCAGAAGAGTGTGCCACATCCCCCAGATCTGGAGTTACAGATGGTTGTGAGCTGCCATGTGAGTGTTGGGAACCAAACCCAGGTCTTCTGGAAGGGCAGCCAATGTTCTTAACCACTGAGCCTTCCCTCCAGGCCCTGTTGTAGATTTTGTTAGTCCCGCTTTTCCTGTATGTTTAGGGGGTGGGGAAGTATGTTTTGACACAGAGTCTTATATTTTTATTGTTATTGTTTTTTAAACATTTTAGATTAACAGACAAAGGAATGGATTTTATCGTGGGAATTGCTATTTGGACCAGCAGACTGGTCTGGAATTTTCTCTATAACCTGGCTGGCCTTGAACTCACGATCTTTCTGCCCCTGCCTCCTGAATGATGCTATGGTCATGGACATGTGCCAACACACCTAGTTCAATGTTGCCTTCTATCTGTCAAATATCAGTGGTACCTCATTGTTCCGGTCTCCCATTGTTGTCTCTCTATAGGACCCTTAGCAATCACCACTAGCTACCAAAACCCTCTTGAGATCCTTCCTAAGCCCCCAATAGAGACTAAACAACCCCATATCCACTGAGCCTTGCTGTGTATTTACGTGACACTGTGACTAACCTCTTCTTCCAGTTCTCAGTCACCGCCTATCACTTTGGAGTCATTGTTATTAATAAAACAAGTGATGCCTTGAACCCCAAAACTTTGACAAGAGGATAAAGTGGGTCTGATGAGAGAGGCGGCTGTTAAGTGCCTGTCAAGTGAACTAACAGGAGAGCCCCAATACACAGTGGAGCCCACAACAGAGGTGATTCGCATACCACGCAGGATGATCTGGACCGGCAAGATCTCGTCACACTACCCCACAGGTGCACAGTTTAAAGCACACACATTATGTATTTCTATAATTTTCCTTATAATATTTCCAGATGATGGCTGACTGCAGGGAGCTGATACTACCTGAAGCAAGAATGGAGAGGACTACACCCCACAAAGGAGTAAGAATGCATCAACCTTATTCCTGATATACTGTATGGGGGAAAAAAAGACACCCTATGGCTTGCTGCTTAGATTTCTTATTTTATGGAAACTGTTTAATCCATTTTTCTCCCAGTAGCAGCATACATAGTAGTAAACATATTTAAATTAGATACTTACGAAGCCAAAGACCGCATCCCTTAATTATTTATGCGAGTTCTCACTTCTTAACTAGGGAAACAAGTAGCAGAGATGACTTAACGGCTCCGCTCTGAGGATCACATACGAGACAATAGGCTTCAAAGAAAAATGCCCTTTCAAGGACGACGAAAGGCACCATTTTCTTATTATGAAGCCTGTTCCCTCATTAGCGACTTTTAATCAATACCTTCTCCACTTCTGAGTAGACAAACACATTTGTGCCTTTGACCAGAGTTCCTGACAGCTGCACAGGGCTCTGTGATCTGGCCTTGTTTAGTAACAAAGGCATTCTTAAGTACCTGTGCCATGTGCACTTGAATTAGGGACTTTCTGAAAGCCTTAGACCAGTGGTTCTCCACCTTCCTAACACTGAGATTCTTTAATACAGTTCCCCCTGTTGTCCTGACTTCCCCAAACCATAAAATTATTTTCATTGCGACTGCATAACTGTAATTTTGCTACTGTTATGAGTCATAGTGTAAATATCTGTGTTTTCCAATGATCTTAGGGAATTCACCTCAAGGGCCGTTACTCCATAGGTTGAGAACAACTGCTTTAGACAGAGATGTGAGCTGCAAGCAGCCTGGGCCAGGAGATGTGCACCTCTCCCAGGGCAGGTGCTCTTGGGAGGCATCCCTTACTATTATTCTACGTGACATTGATTTGGGCAGGATGTAAAGGGCCTGTTTACCAGACAGGAGACTGGAACCCATCCAGCACTGTATTTAGAAAAAAGAGAGTCTGCCCCACACTGGTCACTGCCACACTATGGACACTCTTTATACATCATCCAGATCTTAAAATTTGTCAATAAATACTAGGCGTGGTTGGTGCACACCCTTAACCCCAGTACTTAGGAGGCAGAGGCAGTTGGAACTCTGAGTGTGAGGCTAGCCTCAGCTACATAGTTGAGTTCCAGGCCAGCCAGAGCTATATAAATGACATCTTGAAAAAAAAATGTAATAATAAAAAAAATTTTAAATTAAAAAAATGTCAATCAACTCACACTTTAAAAAACAAAAAACAAACAAAATCACATGGGACAGAGAGTTCGTGAGTGAGACTCAATCTGTGAATCCCACTTCAATGTCACTGCAGACCTCAGCCTGTCTCCTCCTCCACCCCTGGGTCGCCAGAGAATCTCCTGCTCACACTGTGACTGTGGCTCCAGGCAGCACCCCAAGCTGTGGCATGCCTGCCCTTACCACCCTTTACAGAACACATACACCTCCACTAACTGCCGGGGCACCCCAAACATCCAGCCAAAAACTCTTAGACGCAAGCACAGTTTTAAAATGATCTCATATAAAAGCCAAAGAAGTGGGGATAACTGCCTAAAAACCCACGATTCGCAGGCATTGCCCCTTTAAGTTGCAAGTTTTCCTTCCTCACTGCACAAGTGGCTCCCACAGCCCTGAACACACTGACTGGAGCCCGAGGCGCCACTGCTGACACCAGGGAAGGCACATCTGGGGCTTGGTTAGTGCTTATCTCCAGCTGTTTGTGGCTCCCGGGAGACTCATCTGAACACTTGGCACTCTCTGGTTGGCACTACCGTGACTCTGCGACACCTCTGGGTGCAGTTACCCTGGGCACCAGCGTTTTCGAAAATCATTTGCAAGTTGCCATTGCATGGGCTAATTTTAGAGAGTTGGAGACTTTGAAGCCAAGTACACAGTATGAACTGGTGACTATAGAAAGCAGAAACCTGAACTTTGAGCCTGACGTGATTTCCTCTTTGCCTATCAGGTAGGACATTGCTATAACCCTGGCATTGTGGGACTTCAATTCTGGATATTGTCTTGTTTATCTTGGCAAACAGGTGTTCCAGATGATCGGAGTTAGCTGGAGGTACAGTACCACTAAACTTTATAATTGGTATGAAAGAGAGAAATTCTGGATTTAAGAACTGAAGGACAATAGTAAATGACCTAACTCTCCCTCCTCTCCCGCTTTCTCTTTTTCCTTAACTCCTTCTCCTCTTCTTCACTAATTCCTCCTCCACTTCCTGGTACCTCCACTAATTCATCAATTCTCCTCACAAGCTCCAACTAGCTAACACACACCTGCCTTGGTATGCACGGCCCCAGAATATACTCATTTTCTCACTTTGAGTAGCAACAACCACTCTCTCTGGAATAACACTAAACCAATGACTACCAGAGGAATCCTGACCTCTTGCCCTTTGGCTCCCTGATAAGCAGAGAAACCTCATAGGAGAAGCCCACACTTCCCTGTCCTTTGGCCTCCCGTGGTTTAAAACTTTTCTAAGAAGCCAGGCATTAGCCTGCAAAAGCGGAGGTATCTCACAGAAGATTCAATGTCACCTGTCCTTAGAAAAAAAGGAAGACAGGGTGACCTGATCCTAGTGCTCACAGCACTAACCATCAGGAAGCAACAGCCTCCTTGCCCTGATGCGCCATGCGCCATGCGTCTCCATGGAGACCCATTCACACCTGGCTTGGCCCTGGGGCTCACATCCCGCCTGGTTCTAGCAACAGACAAGTCTGTGACCTGCCAAAGGGAACATGATGACACAGTCCCCTCGCTCCTGCAAGTGTCCTGCTCGAGATCAACGGAACAATAGATAAATAATAGAAAGGACAGGATGGTAGGGCTGTTGATTCATCAACTTTTCTTCCCTTAAACAGAGCCTGTGGCTGGGATCTATCTTTGATCCCCAGGGAGGCAACAGCAGTAACCATCTTTGTGGGATAGGGGAGGGAGCTGATTTGCAGGAAACTTAACAGTGTTCTAGTAAAAACCCCCAATGGCAGGCATTCATCCAGAGCAGGGTTCCACAGCCCTAGATTATGAGAGATATGAGGGAGTTGGATGTCATTGACTCCTGGACCAAGGAGGTCTGGGGGTGCTGTGTATGCTTTAGGTTACAAAATGAATAACAGGTACAAAATGGATATAGGTTACAAAATGAATAACCCCATAAGAAACTGTGTTATAAATTACATTCTTAATCTGTAAATCCTGAGTGTGCTACCCGGTTTTCAGACACCATCAGGTCCCCCAAACCCAACAACACAGAGATCCCTATGTATAAATGTGGGCGTGGGGCTCGGCCATGTGTGACAATCTTTGAGTGTGTGACAATATTTCTGATATCCACACCATAGAAATA